>NC_056737.1:1822674594-1823274594 GCF_019279795.1 Protopterus annectens
TCTTTATCTGATATTGTTAATCCTCGTTCATTCCTTACGCATGGGACAGAGTCCCCAGCTACCTCTATTCCTGGGAGGCTCTCATGGAAGGAAATTCCTGAGCACCATAGAACCGAAAGATGCTCTTCTCCTGGAGGCCAAGTCCAATTTGCAATGATTGATGAAGGTATGAGGTGTAGCCCAAGTTGCAGCTGCACAGATGTCATGTAAGGAAGCTCTGGCATGGAAGGCAGCAGAAGTTGCTACCGACCTTGTTGAATGAGCTTTCATGGTAGTAGGCAACGAGATATTGCGTTGTGTATAAATGAAGGTCACACAGTCCTTCAACCATCTAGCTAATGTGACCTTAGCAACAGCAGATCCTAATCTAGGTCCAGAAAACTGGTCAGATTTACGAAAGGGCCTAGTCCTGTTTAAGTAAAAACGAATTTGCCTGTGGATATCTAGGGTATGTAGGCAATACTCTGTTTGAATGATTGGGAAAGAAAACTGGCAATTCAATGGCTTGATTAATGGACATTTCAGAGATCACTTTATGCAGAAAAGATGGATTAGTTCTCAGAGACACTTTTTCTCTATGAATAATCAAGTATGGACTTTTGATACATAGAGCTTGAAGTTCAGAAATACGTCTGGCAGAAGTAATGGCGACCAAAAACAAGGTTTTCCATGACAAATACTTGAGGTCACAAGAAGAGGCAGGTTCGAAAGGTGGCGTTGTCAGAGCTTGTAGAACTAATGATAAATCCCATGGTTGAATAGGTTCTCTAAAAGGTGGCTTCAGATGATTTACACCTTTTATGAAGGTCTTGCACAATTTGTGGGACATAAGAGAGGAATCTTGGACACCCTCATGAAAATTAGAAATTGCAGCCAAATGAACTCTAATGGTACAGGCCGATAGACCCGACTGAAAAAGGTCGGCCAGATAGTCTAATATTATCGACACTGGTGCTGAGAAGGGATCTACTTGTTTATCTTTCAGCCAACAGGTAAATCTTTTCCACTTGCTCAGATAAGTAATTCTAATGGAAGACTTATGAGATGCAATGAGAATATCACATACTGGTAAAGAAAGATCATTCTGCCTAGTAATCAAGGGAATTGGAGTAGCCAAGTCATGAGCTTCAGGCTGTTCAAGTTGGGATGAATCAGGTTCTGTGTATGTGAGATGAACTCTGGGGTTGGATGGAGAATCCATGGTCAATCTAGTGGGTGAGGCCAAAGGAAGGGGAACCAAATCTGTCGAGGCCAATATGGTACTATGAGGATCACCTTGCTCTTCAACTGACGGGCTTTCTTCAGAAACTGGGGAATGAGGGGAAAGCGTGGAAATGCATAAAGAAGACCCGAGGGCCAATCGTGGACTAGAGCGTCCCTGGGTGACTGCCCCGGAGGGGGAATCAGGGCAAAGTAGTTGCTGCATTTGTAGTTGGTCGGGGATGCAAAGAGGTCGCAGCAAGGACGGCCCCAGCGGTGGAAGATCTCCACCGCTATCAAGGGATTCAGGGACCACTCGTGAGGTTGAAGAATGCACCTGCTGAGTCTGTCTGCTATCACGCTGGAACTCCTGGGAATGTGCGTTGCTAGAAAAAAACGGTTGGTAGCCATCGCCCATTACCATATCCTAATGGCCTCTCGACAAAGAGGGTAGGATTTGGTTCCACCTTGCTTGTTGATGTACCAGACCACTGCCATGTTGTCTGACTGAATCGCAATTGTCACGACCAAAGAGCAGATAAACACCTTCACAGACTAGAAACCACAAAAACGAGCACCAGCAGCCAAATCCAAAGCAAACGGAGTTTAATTAATAACGTAAGCACCAAAACACTTTCGGAGAGCCCAGTGTCTCAGACAAATTTTAAAAACAGCTTGCAATCACATTTATACAATTTAAAATCAATTAAATAACCAAACAATTTTAGTTAATTACATTAAATCAATGACGAGCATATAAATATAACTTAACTACCACAATAATTAGATATTGCCACACTCTGTTCCTCATCTTTGCCATAAAATATTGTATGCATGTGAGTTTGTGGGCGTCTACATACTAGAACACTCGTAATTCATTCTTAAAGTAAAGATATATATATATGTATTTGTATATGTAAAAACACCCACCCACACACATACACACACACAAACACCCATACACACAAAATAAGGAAAACCTTAAAATATTTAAAATAAACAATAGGAATTAATTGCTAACAGTTTATAAATGCAGAAAACACTTGCTTTTAACAATACCATAAACTATATTAAACAGTTTAAACCACATTAAATTAACATGAAAAAACAAAAGTAAAAGCAAGCGTTCTTCTTAACATTATACACACACAGCAACTAGCTAAATTCCACACATAAGGGGACTACCTTTTCAAAGATAACAGTTTTAAAACACAGGAGATGGAAACATACTCATTTAAACCTGGGTGCATATATGCACCAGTACAGATCTGCCAGGCCAATTCATTAATGTCTAAATGGATTTGCCACGGGCCTCCCTTGTTGTCTACCTTCACTTTCCCCCAAGATCGTAAACTTAAAATGATGATCAGGGAATGCACCAATGTGCCTAGAAAGGGCATTGTTAGAATCATACCTTGAAATAGCATATATGTGTTCATAAATGCGCTGCTTAAACTTCCTTTCAGTTTTCCCTATATAAAAAGCAGCGCATTTCTGACACAAGGCCAAGCAGACCACCCCATTTGTCTCACAACTATATTTCCCTGTTATATAATATTCAACATTCCTAACAATAACTTTAGAAACTGTCAAAACATACTTACATTGATTACACGCCCCACACTTAGTCATTGCTAACGCTCGTTGACGAGCAGGACGTGATTGAAACTCGAGCATGCTTTTTAAATTACGCCCCCTTCTAAAAGTAATTTTCGGGGCTTCCCCCAATTGGTGGGACAGAAACTTGTCATCTAAAATTAAAGCCCAATTTTTATTAAACACCTTCCTAATGTGATAATGATCCACAGAAAAGGTGCACAAAAACCTAGTTACAAAAGTGGAATCTAATTTGGTGTCAACAACCAATCCTGATACATCTGTATGAGCCGATTCAACACTAGTACAAGTAAACGACAGGATTGGTTTATAAAAACCAGATCTTCTCTTGTTAATAACTTCAGTGCTAATATCAGATAATATTAAAGAAGGATACCCTCTGTTTAGAAACATGTGGCTTAACTGTTCACATTCAAACAGAAAGTCTTCGAAATCCGACACCATCCTAGCTGCCCTAACTAACTGACCTTTCACTACAGCCTTCTTTTGATGTTTGGGATGACTGCTAGTAAAATGCAAAAATGCATTAGAGTAAGTAGGCTTACGATAAATAACACTCTTGTATCTTGAATTCATCACATCTTTACTAACCAGTATGTCCAAAAAATTAATACTAAACTCCTGCAGGTTGTAAGTGAATTCCAAAAAGGAAGTCAATTTAGAAATGGTCCTTAAGAAGGCAGGGACCTCAGATGGTGATGCTTTCCAGATAAAAAACATGTCATCCTGGCATCATGTATACCAGGCAACATTTTCCTTAAAACTCACATCAGTAAATAAAAAAGTCCTTTCCCAAAAGGCTAATACACAGTTGGCAAAACTGCCACCGCATGGCGACCCCATGGCCACCCCAGATTTTTGTAAGTAGATTTTTTTATCAAACAACATAAAGTTGCTATTTAGGACAATTTCCAATAAAGTCTCAACCAAATTAATGGTATTATCATCTGTCTTTTTATCATGCAAGAATTCACGGACCCACTGAATACCAAGGTCTTGTGGAATGACTGTGTACAAATCTTTGATGTCAATTGTTAAAAACCAATAACTAACATCAAAGGGGATCCTTTTAATTTCATAAAGAAAACTCCAAGAATCTTTGCAGATCTGGGGTTCCTGGTTGATTAAGGGCCTTAAAATACTGTCAATAAGCTTGGCACAAGCACAAGTCATAGAGCCACGACTATCAACAATAGGGTGAAAAGGGGGTTGTGATAAACTTTAGTGAATTTTCGGGATACCGAACAGAACTGGTAGCTTGGGGGCTAAGATGTTCAAATATTGGTACCGGTCTAGGTCAATAAATCTCTCAAGGAACAGATCCTCAATCAATCCCCTGATTTTTGCATAAGCAACATTAACCTAATTAATACTCACTACTTCATAAAAATCAGTGTTAAGGAGAGACATAATTTTCTGAACATACAAAAAATCATCCATAAACACCAGACCACCCCCTTATCTGGTTTCATGACTCTAATATTACAATTTTTCAGCAAGCCTAGAAATTCACGCTGGTGTTTGGTGATGTTAGCAGGTCGCCTATGGAAAAACTTGTCAGATTCAAGAGCCCTTAAATCAAACTCACACATTTTTTCAAAAAGACGTAAGGTTTCATGCAATGGGGGATTGTAAATGCTAGGAACCCTAAGGGAACTAGCTGAAACTGTACCATTACCCATCAATTTTATGGCAAAGATGAGGAACAGAGTGTGGCAATATCTAATTATTGTGGTAGTTAAGTTATATTTATATGCTCGTCATTGATTTAATGTAATTAACTAAAATTGTTTGATTATTTAATTGATTTTAAATTATATAAATGTGATTGCAAGCTGTTTTTAAAATTTGTCTGAGGAAGGAGAGACACTGGGCTCTCCGAAAGCGTTTTGGTGCTTATGTTATTAATTAAGCTCCGTTTGCTTTGGATTTGGCTGCTGGTGCTCGTTTTTGTGGTTTCTAGTTTTTGAATCGCAATTGTCCCAGACGGCAGCAGGGAATGGAATGTTTGCAACGCCAGAAGCACCGCCCTCAGCTCTTGAACATTTATATGCAGATGGGCTTCCAGTTCAGACCAAGTGCCTTGGACTGTCTGTCCCTGACATAGCTCCCCCCATCCCATCAGGGAGGCGTCCATGGTCACTGTGTCCTTGGGTTGCTGGGGGGAGAAGGGGCGAGACCATTGTGACAGATTGTGTGCCATCCACCAATTTAAATCCTGTTTGCACCTGTGGGTTACTCGAATCATGGCTGAAAGAGGATGCTGAAAAGGATACCATTGGGTAAGCAGTAGGCATTGTAGAAGCCTCATGTGAAACCTGGCCAGGGGAACAATGGTGATGGAGGCTGCCATGGAACCCAACAGCTGTAGAACCGAGTGAGATGTGGATTTCTCCCTTGAAAGGATTGGAATCAGTTGTTGCTTTATCCTTATAATTCTGTGCTCTGGAATAGCAGCTCTACAGTTCTTTGTGTCCAAGATAACCCCTATGAATTCTGTCAACTGAGAAGGGGTGAGATTGGATTTTTGCCAGTTTATGGTTATGCCTAGCCTTTAAGCAGTGAGGAGAGAGTATGTCAGGGCTTTTTCCAGTAGAGGTTTGGTGGGGGTGGAAATGAGCCAGTCGTCTAGATATGGAAACACCTGGAATCCTTGAAGTCGCAAGTGAGCTTTGACAACTGCCATGCACTTTGTGAACACTCTGGGGACTGTAGAGAGTCCGAAGGGCAGTTCTCTGAACTGGTAGTGACTGGCTCCCACACGGAAATGCAGGAATCTTCTTGATGGCCTGTCCACTTTTATGTGGTAGTACGCATCTTGAATATCTATCGAGCACATCCAATCGTCTTTTTCCAAAACCGGGAGGATAGACTGTATTGTGACCATCTGGAATTTTTGTAGTCTCACAAACTTGTTCAATACACCGAGATCCAAAATTGGTCTCCAGTCCCCGGTTTTCTTTGGCACCAAAAATAGTCTTGAGCAGAATCCAGATCCTATCTGGTCTGGGGGGAGCCATTTGGATGACTCTCTTTCTTAGCAGCTTTTCTATCTCTAGTGCCGCTTCTTCCCTTTGACTGGGTGGAACGTCGGGAAGGTTTTTTGAAGGGGCAGGACCAAGATTGAAGGGGATATGATAACCTCTGGTTATAATCCTTTGTACCCAAGAATCGATGGTGATAGTTAGCCAGGAAGAAGGATACAAGGAGAAACATCCCCCAACCACCTCCAGAGGAAAGGAGCTGGGCTGCTCTTCAGGAACACTGGTATTACTGACCAGGGAAAGAATCCCTGGAACTCTGGTTACGCAGACCCCCTCTGCCCCAAAAGGAGCATCTTCCCTGTGAGTTTCCCCCTCTGCCTCTAGGGGAGAATTCGGACTGTGTGTCACAGAATGGACCCTGAGATTTCTTGAACCATATCTTCTCACTCTTTTGGTTTCAAGAGAAAGCACGTTGAGGGGAAGAATAACAGACACCTATGGCAGAAAGGGTCTTACCGTCCTGTTCACATCTGGCCAATGTGCTTTTAACTTTGGGCCCAAACAACGAGGAGGCCTCAATGGGAGCATTAAGAAAGGAAGCCTTAAAGGGTTCTGCGAAAATGCAGAAGCGCATCCAGGCGTGTCGTCTCAAGACCGCAACTGAACCCTCTGCTCTAGCTGCTCCTTCTGATGCGTGAGATATCAGTCGCATAGAAGAGTTAGATATTGATTCTATAGTGGCCAGCTGAGAGGCCACTTTGTCACGGACCTCATCAGACACGGCACCAGCCAAGGTTTCAGGGAGCTCAGAAATCAGATCCCTTTGAAGCCTGGTAAAGTGTGCCATATAATTCCGGGACCTGATAGTAAAGGTCGCTGAAGCAAAGGTGCGCTTCCCTATCCTGTCCAGGGCCCGGGACTCTTTGTTAGGTGGATGGACAGTCTGGCTTTCTTCCTCTGCCAGATCCTTTTTTGTCGCAGCCGCCACCACCAAAGCATCCAAAGGAAGACCTTTGGACCAATGGGGATCTGAAGCAGGAGGGGACAAAATCTTATTTGGCTTCTGGGGAATAGCTTTGATGGTATCAGGAGCCTTCAAAGCACGCTGCACGATAAGCCAGACAAGTTCATCGGCAGGTGGAGTAACCCAGGAGGTAGGGGGCTGGGCACGAAAGGCCTGCAGGAACACAGATTCCTCAGAGGTCGGATTAGAGGACTGCCAGTCACCTCTCTGTTTCAGGATTTCGAGGATATCACTAAAGGATACCTCAGAGGTTGACCAGGGGGATCCTTCCCTCTCATCGAAATCTGTGTCTTCAGTGAGGGACTCCTCTGTGGAGTCCATGTGCTTCCTCTTACACAAACTTTTCCGGTGTACCTCCTCAGCGGGAGAAGGTGGAGAAGACAGCAGAAAAGGGGATTCCTGTGGGAATATGTCCTGAGGCCCTTGCAGCCGGTGTCCGCTAAGTGCGACTTGTGAAACCAGTGTACTAGAGGAGGGCGGAGGTATAGACAGTTCAGTATCATCAGCAGCAGCGAAAGCCATCTCCATCAGTTGGAAGGCTGGTCCACCTGAAGAGGAGTGCATGTCTAGGACAGGGGTCACCCCTCCCCTAAGTGGCTCAGCCTGCCGACCCAAAGTCCCTGGATGGCTGTGGAGCCACAAACTATGCATGTCCCAACTGACATCATGGGTCATAGCAAAACTTTCCTGCCACGAAGGCAACTGCAGTTCCTTAGTGAGATCCATAAAGGGGACCGCAGAAGGGGAAGTCTGTGCTATATCCATGGACATCAAAGGCAATGAAGGAGGAGAATAAGAAGGGGTCTTTGGAGATGGGTGATCACCTCCCAAGGAAGGATAGTTCCTGAGGGGTGGGATACCTCTGGCCAAGAGCACCTGATCCACAAGACGCAACACATCATGCTCGGAAAGGCTTCTAGTGGACCTCACCGAGACTGAGGAAGAAACAGGCCTGTCCACAGAAGAGGCAAACTCGGTGCCCATCTCACCCGTCCGCACCGAGGACAATGGTGCCAAGAGACTGGACTACAGGTGTCTGCACCGAAGAAGTCATTGGTGCCGAGGTCATGGTCTGCACTGACACAGGGATCGGTGCCGAAGTGGTTGTTGGTACCAAAGCTGGAACTGATAAAACTGGAGTCAACAATAAAGGTGTCAGTTCTGTGGAAGATCTCGGAGCTGACGTAGTCAAGGTCTGCACCGACTGAACAGTCGATGCCGATACAGTGGTAATAGTCTGAACCGAGGAGCCCCTCGGTGCCGATATAGTGAAGGCTGCAGAAGAACACGGAGCCGATATCACTAATGGAGCCGAAGGCCTCGGTGCCAAAGGTCTAGGCACCGAAAGCACTAGGACTGACTGAGTGAGCTCCGGAGCTGAAACTTTAGCCTTTTTAGGTTTTGGTTGGCGGGAGTCCCCAGCTGGGGGCGAAGGCAAAGACTTAGCCTTGGTAGGAACATCCAAAATTTTCTTACGGGCTTTAGGAGGGGTTGAGGCATCCAACCCAGAAATAGCATCTGAAAAGGGAGATTTAAGAAGTCCCTTCAGTATCAGCTTGTTTTTCCTTTCCAACAAGGTTCTGTTCGAAAAGTTCTCACAAATAGCACAGGGTGGGTAAACAGACAGGTGGGGTGCCCCCAAACAATAAACGCACAAAGAGTGTGCATCAGAAGTAGGTAGTTTGTGTCCACAATCAGAACACAGCTTAAACCCTGGACTACCTTTCTTATCTGCCATGACAGCAAATTAAATAATAGAAAAAGGTACCAGCAATGGTACAAAAGAACACCCGAAGGTATGAGAAAAAAGGGGAAGGATTACCAATGATGGTAAAGAGAGAATACCTCGCGGTAAAAGGGTAAAGAAAAGAGCAGAAAAACCTGAAGAAAATATGTATGCTAGATGCGATATGGGTAAGAGACAATGAAATATAAACTTTTCTGACAGAAAAGTAATCTGAAAGACTATTAAACAACAAATAACTGTACTTAGCTTAAGAGAAGTAGCTTGACACGACCTAATGGCAACGCGGCAAACAAAATTTGAGGTAACAGAGAGAGGGAGATTGTGGGTAAGAGTTTAGCTCAAGAGTTTGAAGCTGACACGAGCTTGGAAAATGGTCGGCTCAGTTCCGAGGTCGGAACCGATACCCCATGCGTAAGGAATGAATGAGGATTAACAATATCGGATACATGTTTTTTTTTAGTTCTAAGGTGGTGTTTTCCTTTAAACAGCCATGGTTGTTAAAGTGATATAATTTGAATAAAATGTTTTAAGAACTGTGTATGTTGAAAACAATAATTCATTAATCTATATATAATATAAGCAACAAATGACAAATAAAATATTTATAAATCTGAAAACTATTGTTTAAATTTAGGCAAACACTTAATATTAAATTTCTCATTTAAACCTGGTAATTTGTCAGTCTGTAAAAATATCTGCCAGATTAATTCCTTCACCTCTAAGAGGCAATTAATATATCCACAAAAAGGACTGAGTGTAACATAATCAAGAGTGAAAAAAAATTCTTAAAAGTAAAACATGTCAATGAGTATTTGCCTAAAGCATATGTGGCATATTTCTTTTTAATAGCTGACACATGTTCATAAATTCTTTTTGAGAGCTTTCCGTTAGTCTTAATTGCATAGAAAACAATTGCATGTTTCACAGGTAGCTAGATAAACAATGAAGGCAGAATTGTAAGTGAATTAGAAGTTATGTACCTACCATAACGTTCCATGTTAGTTGTCTTCTTCTCGCCTTCTTACTTGCTGGATGGGTTCGGAGCCGAACCTCGGCTCCGACTCGGCCACTCTAAAAGCACGAGAGCTAGTTCCACCGGCTCGAGGCTCCCCTATATCCCACAATGCTAGGCGGTAACTCCTCAGATCTTGTTTGTAAGCTAGGCCCAGCTAGGAAAATTCCATAATATAGGAGAAAAGGAATAACCCACCTCTATAGGCTGACTAAAAGGGTGCCCTAAACCTGACTGAGGAAATATATATATATATACATATACATATATAGAGGTGGTAGAAAGGATAAAGGTCACAAAACAAACTCCTCTAGGTCTGTCCAGGCTAGGGGGAAGGAGGGTGGGACGCAAGAAAGAAGGCGAGAAGAAGAGAACTAACATGGAACGTTATGGTAGGTACATAACTTCTAAATGTTAAGTTGTCTATCTCGCCTTCATTCTTGCTGGATGGGACCGCATCCCTAGCACCTTGTCCCGGGTGGCCTATCGGAACAGACTCTTGAGTACAGTGGAACCAAAGTTGGCTCTGTCTCTAAAGGCTAAGTCCAACTTATAATGAGAAATGAAGGTATGGGGAGAAGCCCAAGTAGCTGCAGCACAAATCGAATCAATAGGCAGTCTGTCTTGGAAAGCTACAGATGTAGCTAAAGCTCTAGTTGAATGAGCCCTGGGTTTGTTTGGCAACTGTTGATATCTGATCTCATACACAAAGGTAATCAATGAAGTAAGCCATCTAGAATGAGATACCTTAGAAACTGGAAGACCCATTCTGCCTTCTGCATAGGAAACAAACGTTGATCAGACTTCCTAAATTGTTTGGTCCTGTCTAAATAGTACCTAAGTTGGCGATGAACGTCTAACCAATGTAATTTTTGTTCTGATCTGTTCGAATAGTTAGGAAAGAACACAGGAAGATCAATCGTTTGATTCAAATTTGCCGGTGAAGCTACCTTAGGCAAAAAGGACGGGTTGGTACGTAAGGACACCCTATCCTTATGAAACAAAAGATAAGGGGATCGACTACACAGAGCATGAAGTTCAGAGACTCTTCTGGCTGAAGTAATAGCTACCAAAAAGAGTGTTTTCCAAGACAGCAATTTCATTGAGCATGAAGCCGCAGGTTCAAAGGGGGGAAGAATCAAGGACGTCAGAACCAAGTTGAGATCCCATAGAGGAGGAGGATCCCTGATAGGTGGTTTGGGGAGAAAAACTCCCTTTAAAAAGGCTTTGCAGAGTTTGTGAGACATAATGGAGGACTCTGAGACTCCAACATGAAAGTTAGATAGAGCTGCCAATTGAACCTTGATGGTAGAAGGAGACGAACCTGGGTGGAAAAGTTCGGCTAGAAAATCTAGAGCTGATTGAATGGAAGCAGTGAAAGTATCTATATCCTTTGAATGCACCCAATAGGAAAAACATTTCCACTTACTATGATAAATCTTCCGAGTGGAAGATTTATGAGAGGCTATTAAAATATCTCGAACTGAGTGAGATATTAGAGGAAGCCTGGCTAGAGTTGGAATTGGAGAAACCATGCTGTGAGGTTCAGAGAAGGGAGGGAGTGGTGCAACTGACCCGACTGATGGGTCAAGAGGTCTGGAACTGGGTCCAGATGCCAGGGTTGCTCCAACAGATAACGGTGAAGAAATGGGAACCAAACCTGTCGAGGCCAGTAAGGGGCAATGAGGATCATGGAAGCTTTCTGAGCGATGGCTTTCTGTATTAGTTGAGATATCAGTGGAAAGGGAGGAAAAGCATACAGAAGTCCTCGGGGCCAATCGTGGACTAGAGCGTCTCTGCTGGGATGGCCTGGTTGCGGAAAGAGGGTGAAATAATCGTCGCACTTGCTGTTTTGGGGAGTAGCGAAAAGGTCGCAGCAAGGTCGGCCCCACTTTCGAAAGACTTTGTCCAACACTGAATTCTTCAGAGACCACTTGTGAGGCATGAGAATAGCTCTGCTCAATTTGTCCGCAATCACATTGGACTTCCCGGGAATGTGCGTTGCTAACAGAAATCGCTGAGAAGAAATCACCCATTGCCACAGTCTGAGTGCCTCTCGACATAGGGGGTAGGATCTGGTTCCGCCTTGTTTGTTGATGTACCACACTACAGACATATTGTCTGTCTGAATTGCTATAGTTCCTTTGGGAAGAGAGTCTTGTAGGGCTTGCAACGCTAGAAGCACTGCTCTCATCTCTAGGACATTTATGTGCAAGTGGCGTTCGAAAGGTTGCCATATGCCCTGAACCGTCCTGCCCTGGTAATGCCCCCCCACCCGATCAGGGAGGCGTCCGTTGTCAGTGTAGCAACCGGAGGGGGAGGAACAAAGGGTCTTCCTAGGAAGAGCTGGGGGGATGTGATCCACCAAGAAAGATGATTCCTGCACGACTGTGTTATCGTAATGGAATGGGACATTGGAAGTTGTTGGTACGACCATTGCGTGAATAGCATCCATTGTAAGATTCTCATGTGGAATCTCGCTAAGGGAAGAAGAGGGATAGCAGCCGCCATTATCCCTAAGACCTTCAGGGCCAGTCTGACTTTGATTTTGTTGCTTTGCAAGACAAGAGAGACTTGTCTGTGTATGTCTGCTATTCTCTGCTCTGTGAGTCTGGCTGACATGCTGACTGTCTCTAGATTTGCGCCTATGAAGGTAATAACATGACAATGCGACAAGACAGACTTTTCGTAATTTATTGAAATGCCTAATGTTTGACATGTATGAAAGGTATAGTCTCTGGCAAGAAGTAGGAGATGCCTGGTGGGTGCTGTAAGGAGCCAGTCGTCTAAATACGGAAACACTTGGAATCCTTGACGTCTCAGATGAGAGGTGACCACTGCCATGCATTTGGTAAACACTCGGGGGGCTGTAGTGAGTCCAAAGGGCAGGGCCCTGAATTGGAAATGACTGGTTCCCAGCCTGGAGCGTCGGCTCATTTTGATGTGGTAGTACGCATCCTGGAGATCTATAGAGCACATCCAGTTGTCCCGCCCCAAAAGGGGTAGAATGGACAGCAGCGTGACCAACCGAACTTTTGTTTTCTTGACAGACTTGTTCAAGTTGCTGAGATCCAAAATGGGTCTCCAGTCCCCTGTTTTCTTTGGAACCAAAAAGAATTTGGAGTAGATTCCGGACCCTTGTTGGTCTGCTGGAACTGGTTGCAAGCAGCTTTGATATTTCTAGCGCTGCTTGCTCCCTTTGACTGGGTGGAACGTCTGGAAGGGATTTTTTTGATTGCTTTGGAATGCGAAAGAATGGGATTGTATAGCCTTCGGAAATGATAGACTGTACCCACTTGTTGAGTTAGGGATTGCCAGGCTTCTGGGTACAGAGATAATCTTCTCCCGACTGCCTCCGAAGGTGCACAGTCGGGCAACACCTCAAGGATGCTGAAAGGGCTTGTCGGAGAAGGTCTCTCGACTGCCCTGATTCTGCGGGCCCCGTCTGCCTCTAGGGCGGCGTCTACCATTATTGTTCCCCCCTCTGCCTCTAGAGGGGAACCGACTCTGTGCGTCAGGCAAAGCTCCTTGAGATTGTTTGCGGAACCACATCTTTCCGCCCTTCTGGCCTTTGGGGTAAGGCCTAGAAGGAGTAGAAAAATGGACTCCCACGGCAGAGAGAGTCTTGCCTTCAGCCTCGCACCTAGTCAGGGTTTCCTTCACTTGAGGACCAAAGAGGATGATCCATCAAACGGGGAGTTAGTGAAGGACGCCTTGAAAGGGTCCGCAAAATTACATAGCCGCATCCAGGCGTGCCGACGTAAGGCCACACCTGTACCTGCCGCTCTACTCGCTCCATCCGCCGCATACGAAAGGAGGCACATGGAGAAGTTAACTATTGAGTTGAGGGTAGCCAGCTGAGAGTTCATCCTATCCTGAAAACCCGCAGCTGTTGGATCCTTTAACATTTCACTCGCTTCCTTGATCAAATCTCTCTGGAGACGAGTGAAATGACACAGGTAGTTCAGCGAGCGCATAGAAAAGGTCGCTGACGAGAACAACCGCTTCCCGTACCTGTCCATAGTCCTAGACTCCTTGTTAGGAGGATGGACAGGCACTGAATGATCAGCTAGCTCCTTTTTGGTGGCTGAGCCACCACCATAGCATCCACAGAGACGCCTTTGGTCAAAAACTCTTTGTCCTTGGGGGCAGTGATAAACTTTGAAGGTCTCCTGGGGGTGGGGTCCACAGAGTCAGGAGCCATCCAGGCCTTCTTTGCCATCACCTGCATAAGGGGGTCAAAAGAAGGGGACACCCAGGAGGTGGAAGGGCGAGAGCCAAACGCCTCAAGATACACTGATTCATCCTCTGAAGGGTTGAGGGCTGGCAAATTCCCCCTCTGTTTTAGGATCTCGAGGATGTCTGCAAAAGAGACATCTTCAGAGGGGGAACGAGGGGACCCTTCAGAATCCTCTAAATTGGTGTCAGAGGTGACAGACTCAGGGGATTCAATGTGCTTCCTCTTGCACTGCCTCTTCCTAGGAGGCTCTCCTACCGGGTCAGGAGAGGCCTCGGAAGAGGAGGAGATCTCCACTGGGGATACTTGAGGAGCTGGCTCTCTGCGATCCGGGATGAGGGAGTGAGCAGAAATCACCGGAGGCACTGTGGAGGGAGGGGCAGATGGAGCCGAATGTGGTGTCGAACCAGGTTCTAACACGCTCCTCATGACCTCGAAGGCACCCCTGTCAGGCAGAGCCAGAGGTCTCCGCTCCGAAAAGCTGAAAACCTCCCCCGGCACCGACAGTGATGGCTCCGAGGCCGATGTCGGAGCCGAACTCACCAGCGCCGAAGCACCGAGAGGGAGAGCGGGGTCGGACAAGGGTCCGATGCCACTCGCCCCCCTCGGAGCCGACGAGGGAAATCCGGTGCCGAGATTCCTCCAAGGAAGAAATCGGAGCAGACGATGGTACCGAAGACAACGGTATCTGTTCCGACGCAGCCACAGTCTCGGGTCCGAGTCGCCCCGGCTCCGAACTCAAAGGAATCGGAGGAGGAATATTCTGAGTGATGGGATTAGCCATTGACTGTTGAGTCGGGCTTTGAAGCATCTGGGCCAGTGCCTCGGACTTAAGAAGTCGACTCACTACCCTCTGAAGGTCATGATCTGAAAGTCTCGACGACCTAGAGGAGTGAGATCTATGGCTCCGTTCAGACAGCAATGGAGATGCTGGAGCCGAATGAATGGAGCCGATAGATGGTGACCGGGACCTTTTTCTGGAGGTCAGTTCCAACAATCTGATCGGAGCCGACTCACCGGTGTCTGCCTCGGCTCCGGCCGGAGCCGATGAAATAGCAGGGACATGAGTTCGAGAATCATCGGCTCTGGCTGGAGCCGATGTTCGAACAGCCTTCGAAGCCCCAGAAGACGACTCAGATACCGGAGCCGATGGTCTGGTAGGCTTTGAGGGTTTCCCCGAAGACTGAGTCGGGGGACCCTCAGGCTTCAATAAGCCCCTTAGAATGAGCTTATTTTTACGCTCCTGCAGGACTCTAGGGCTGAAGCCATGGCAAACAGCACATGAGTCCTGCAGGTGCAAAGGTCCCAGGCAGTACACACAAGAAGTGTGACCGTCTGTCAGAGACATCTTCTGACAGCACGAGTCACACTTCTTAAAGCCTGAGACCTTTGAATCCTTAGACATGTCTAAGGTAGAAAAAATGTAACCACACAATCACACACACACCGATTACACTTATTAGAAATTTAAATTAAATTAAACTACAATTAAATTAAATTACATGTAATTTAGAAAATTAAGTCCCTACAAACACAATCACTCCAACTAGTAGGAAGGGAGGGACTGGGCCTAAGGCCCAAGGGAAGAACTCAAGTGAGTTTCAGGAAAAAAAGGGAAAATTTTGACTGGAAAAGGAAGGGAACTACTTATTTAATAAAACTATGAAGAAAACTAACTTAAAGGGGAGTTTAACTAAGATATTAACTAGTTTTTTTAAACTGACCTGACGAGCCGGTTGAAATGCACCTCGATCGCTATAGCGGCAAACAAGATCTGAGGAGTTACCGCCTAGCATTGTGGGATATAGGGGAACCTCGAGCAGGTGGAACTAGCTCTCGAGCTTTTTGAGTGGCCGAGTCGGAGCCGAGGTTCGGCTCCGAACCCATCCAGCAAGAATGAAGGCGAGATAGACAACTTAACATCCTACTTTTTGCCCAAAACTGTGTCCCACTGTGCCTCAAGCACAACATTTGATCCCTCATTGATAAACCTGCAAAATATGCAATAATTTTACCAGAACAACCCATTGTTCCCAGTGACAACTTCAATAGGAATGTTCTCAAAAAGCTTTCTTAAATCTAAATATTTCTTATAGCTAAACTTAGGTTCAGACCAAATAACAGAACTCAAAACACTGCTCTCTAGTATGATGTTCCAGTTTTTACTGATATTTTTTCTGATATCATATGTATCTAAAGATTTAGATAAAGGAAAAGTTGTTTTCTATTTAAATCTGGAGTACAACATGTACCTGTTTCTTTGAGATTGTCTGGTAAGCCTGACAACAAATAGGGGAAAACTTTGTGGACCTAAAACTCTTAACCATCAATAAGTCTGTTGAGAAGTAAATCTTGGTAAACCCTGTCTTTGAAAAGCTGTTTAAGATAAATAACCTGTACATCAAATGTGTCATTGTCATGAACCATGCAACTTAATCTGATGAACTGATGCCTGGATACATTGTTCTTCATAATTCTTGGATGTTGACTACCCAAAGAGAGGTAATTGTTGGTAAAAGTAGCTTTTCGAAAGATGTTACTCTGAAATATAGAATTCTCAACATCCATTTGAATTTCTAGGTCTAAGAAATTCACTGAAACCCCTACACATCATATACTGAAAGAGAGAAAGTCAGTACTGCTATTCAAATAGAGAATGAAACTGTCAAGCTTGTCTGTATTTCCCCTCCATGTAAAAGTAAGTCATCAATGTATCTTCTATAAAACAAAACCTTATAAAATAAAGAGTGTGAACACGTAAACTCATGTTACCACCAACTGATGACAATGTTGGCATTGGATGGTGCCATCCTGCCTCCCATAGCTACGCCCCTTTTCTGTTTGTAATAAACACCACTGAATACAAAACAAAAATTATTGTCAAAACTAGTTTAACAAGTGAACATACTATGTTGGTAAAATTGTTGTCATATTTGGTAAATTTACAGAAAAACTCTCTAAGGTAATCAATGTCAGTCTCTTGCAGAATATTTGTGTATAAAGAAGCAACATCTAGAGTGACCATACATTTTTCTCTGCCTGTAAAAGTATAATAGTGCAACAAGTCCAATAAAGCCCAGGAATCTCTTAAATAAAAAGCAGACCTCTGGACTAAAGGGTTTAAAATGGAGTCCAAAAAAATAAAAACTTGTTCTGTTTTCCTACCATCAGCAGCTATAACATGTCTAAAGGGTGGAAAGCTTCTCTCTTCGATGGTTTTGTGAATTTTTGGAATGCCAAAAAACAAGCCATATTGGAAAACTCTGTCTGCAAAAAAACAAAAGTGTGCCTATCTGCCCTTCATGTAGCATATCCAATAAAATACTATTGATCTTAAAAAAATCAGAATTAATTTTGCTAATGGAAGTGATTTTGTAATAAACAGAGTCTGTTAACATACCCAACAAAACTCTAACATAATCACTATGATTCATAAGAATGGTACCATTCCCCTCGTCAGCTTTCCTAATTCTTAAATCAATATCTTTTCTAAGTTCACACACAGGTTGCTTTTTAGACAGTGTGAGATTGTAAAACCTATTGTTAGGTGGAGCCTTAACTAACTCACATACTTCATTCTCACAAATGTCTGAATAGACCTGTAAAGTGCAATACAGAGTAGGATTAAACATGCTTCCTTTTCTAAAAATAACCCAAGAACTACAATTATTTACATCATGTAAAATATAATATACATTTTATTTTCATACAAAAAGTTTCAAATCTTTAACTGCATTAACAATATTCGCCCTGTTTGAAGGAACAAAGGAAAAACCCTTCTTTAGCATGGTGCCTGTCCTCTACTAGAAAATTGTTAAAATTCACAACAGGACAACCATTATGCAAAAAATTATTTACAAAGAATTCTTCTCTCTGCCCCTTCCCCTTCCTTTCTGTTTCTCCCTGGAATGGTCTTAATTCATTGGCACATTTGTTGGGGTGACCATCTGAAAAGGAGCAAGTGGTAAAGGGGATGTCAGACCCAGTGATCAAAATAAAAGCATTAGCAGAATTATTATGACTATGTTCAACTGTGTTAGAACCTAAAAAAGAAGCAGAAGTATCAGATGGACCAACCAAAGCTTGATTGATTTGAAATATTATTTCCTGTTTGAGGAGAAACACTTTGATTAGTTGGTTCAGAACTGATAACTTCATGTGCATCACTAGATTTGTTTAATGGATATGCATTACCACTAGAATACATATCAAAATCCCTAAGGAGTTTCTTTTGCATTCTATCAACAACAGTAGCTGTGTGTCTTTCCAACTTAGCTTCACTACTGTTGTATTCAGTAATATGTCCGTGAAAACAACAGTGTTTTCTAATCTCAGCACCCAGCTTCTTAATTTAGTCCTTGAGTACACTTAGCTTGCCTTGATAACCTGGAACCAAAAATCTCATGAACTCCAAACCAGTGTAATTGAAAAGTTTAACAAGTTTCGTGTACAAAGCATCACTGTGTTTAATGCCATTAGGAAACTTAAATGTTCTCAGTATAAAAGGAACTTGCTGAATAGCAACAGAATGTTTCAAGTAAAATATTTCTACTTTAACAGTTCTAAATTTAAGCAGCTGCTTTTCAAGTTCAAAAACCTGTGCCCTACAGCTTCTAAGATTTGATGTACTAGAATCAAGAACAATATTCTTATAAAATGCAATGCCTGACCCCAAAGGAGTATTACTGCAGTGTAGCAAACTGTCAATACTGAAAAAAGAGTTACGATTGCTGTTGCCATTTGTAACCGGTTCAGGGTCATGAAGAGAAGCCAAAAGCTTAACATTGTTGCTAACGTTGTTGCAAACTTTAGGACCACAATTGTGTGCAAAAGACATCCCATGCCTTTGAATATTGTTCAAAACACCTTGCACTTGCTTCAATAATCCAGTAAGTGAGTTGGTCAGAAAATCAGCTCCAGAACGAACCAGGTGTAATGTTAAATACAAGTTTAAATCAGTACCATCATCGAAGAATCCAACGGGGGTGCTTCTATGGCTGAGACTGGCTTCCTTGCTGCAGAAGGGTGTATACAAAAACAAAAAAGCAACCACTAACTCTAAAAAAGAGAACTGAAAAAGTGAGCTTGAAGAAACTACAATCAGCTGAAGCAGCACCAAAAGAAAAAGTAATCAAAGAACAAACATTTCGGGACCAAAGTTTAACCTAAGCGCTTTCATTTAAATTTAATCATGAACTGCATCAGAGCTAAAAACAAAATGGAGGACATCCATTAAATACATCGTTAGTCACCAAGGGCACCTGCAGGCAGGTGCAAGGGGGTGGACTTGCACCCCCTTGGAACTGGATGACCGGGAGATTAATTTGCTTTTAAATAAAAAAAAATAAATAAATAAAATACTTCTGTATCTGTGCGACCAATGGTTTATGTCTTCATCTTCCGCTCCCACTTGGAATTTGAATTCCGGAAGACATTTGGACTGCAGACGAAGGTACAAGTGAGAGGTAGGGGTGTGTGTGTGTGTGTGTTTGTGTTTGCATGTGTGCCTCCACATGCGCTTGTAATTCAAACATACTTATTTGATATGTGTAGTGATGAAGCTTGGTTCTAAACAGTCTGCTGAATAGAACCATAAAGATGCAGCCTGCACTTACAGACATTCCTTTGGCCTATACATTCTTTTTTTTTACTGAACAATATGGTTCCTTGATTACAGATATGCCTACAAAGTCTTGCAAGTTAAAGGTCAAAGTAAATAATAAGTGATATAAATCCTTGGAAGTATGATAGTATTTATGAAGTAATGCATGTATTGTGCTATTTTCTTTTCTTAAAAACGTTTATTGGTTGTGGAAAACTTGAAAAAAATGTTTGTCAGAGGGAGGTAGGTGTGTGTTAGAGGGAGGTAGGTGTGTGTGTGTGTGTGTGTGTGTGTGTGTGTGTGTGTGTGTGTGTGTGTGTGTGTGTGTGTGTGTGTGTGTGTGTGCTTGTAAGAGGGAGGAAGGTGTGTGTGTGTGTGTGTGTGTGTGTGTGTGTGTGTGTGTGTGTGTGTGTGTGTGTGTGTGTGCTTGTAAGACAAAGGGAGGGATGTGTGTTTGTAAGAGGGTGGGGGGTGTGTGTGTTTGTAAGAGGGAAGTGTGTGTGTGTGTGTGTGTGTGTGTGTGTGTGTGTGTGTGTGTGTGTGTGTGTGTGTGTGTGTATGTGTATGTGTAAAAGGGAGGGAGGGAGGTGTGTGTAAGAGGGAGGGAGGGCTGTGTGTGTGTATCTAAGAGGGATGAAGGGTTTGTGTGTGTGTGTGTGTGTGTGTGTGTGTGTGTGTGTGTGTGTGTGTGTGTAAGAGGGTATGTGTGTTTGTGTAAGAGGGAGTGAGAGGTGTGTGTGTGTAAGAGAGAGTGAGAGGTGTGTGTAAGACGGAGGGAGGGCTGTGTGTGTATCTAAGAGGGAGGGAGGGTGTGTGTGTGTGTGTGTAAGAGGGAGGGCAGGGTGTGTGTGTGTGTGTGTGTGTGTGTGTGTGTGTGTGTAAGAGGGAGGGGAGGGTGTGTGTGTGTGTGTAAGAGGGAGGGAGAGGTGTGTGTTTGTAAGGAAGAGGTAGGTGTGTGTACGTGGGGGGGGGGTCATACCTCACAATTATCCATATTTTTGTCTCATATTTTCAGTTTGTTTCTCATAAAATTGTGTTTTTTTTCTGGCAAATCACTGAAGACTAAAGTCAGAAAATAATGGCAGACATTTAAGTTTGACTTCATATCCTCAAAAAATGCATACTAATGCATACCTTGTTGTTCTATCCACTTTCTAAGGAGGATGGGGGATGTATGTGTGTCATACCTCTCAACTGTACAGATTTTCGGCTTATATTTTTTGTCCCTCATAAAAATTCTGTTTTTTTTTTTTTTTTTTGACAAATCATTGGGATGAGCTAAGGATTAAAATTAGTAAATAATGACAAGTATTTGGGTTTCAGACTCCATATCCATTAGAAAATGCATTCTAAGACAAATCCTGTTATTCTAGCAACATTCTAAATGTGTCCCTAGTTTCGGGCCTTTGTCTCCTACATAATAACAGTCTTTGTCCAGATTTCTTGTGCGGTGTGTGTGTGTGTGTGTGTATATATATATATATATATATATATATATATATATATATATATATATATAGAGGTAGCATACCCCTGAGCTGTCCAGGTTTTTGCAGAATATCCAGATTTTTGCCCCATATTCCTCCTGAAAAGGATTGAAGTTGGTAAATAATAACAGACATTGAGTTTTAGACATCATATCCTTTAGAAAAATGCATACTAACATGAATCCTGTTATTCTAACAATTTTTAAGTTCATGTTATTTGTGAATAGCAATATGGTTTGTATGCTTGTCTTACAAATGTAAGAAAACTATGTGTTATATAAACTGTATGTTATGTGCTGAGCTTCAAGAACGTAACCACAGTGTACCCTACTGGAAAAGAACAGAGTTAACTTGCAAACTCTGAGAAAATAAGTGAATTGTTTACTATGGTGTTTATCTCAGCTAGGAGACAGAATGTCTGCAGCTAGAAATTCTTTCTATTGTCCGGAAACAGAAATAATTACAGGTTTCAAAGGTAAAAGTGTATAACTGTTTTACGACTTCCAGTTCCAGGCGAACTTTTAAGAGATAATTATTTTTGACACAGAGGTGCTAAAATTTTAAATTTCTGTTAGCCTGGGAACTAAAAGCAGAGGTATCAAATAGTGATGTAATCTGAGATAACCCAGCAGAAATGTTTGATAGTAATTTAAGAACTATCTCTCAGAGAAAGTCTGTGCATTTTGTACCATGTCTTGGATCTAGAAACATCCTCTCAGCAGCACTTCTGCCCTGCTAATTGTAAGTACTAGATTATAGTGATTTCTCTTACAGATAGATAGGAATATAGCAAGATTAGCTTACATATTTTCTGTATTTATGTGAGACTGTCCTGAAATGTTGTTTTATAATATTTCCTGTGATTCTGAACTCTGTTGTCACTGTGTTGAATTATTGAGTATTGTCTTGTGCTTTTATTATTAAATGTATTTAAACCTTTTACTTGTGGCTGGTTTGTTTAGAGATATTTAAGCTCCTAGAGTACTTGCATATGTGTAGGCTACTCCTAAATAGCCTTAGTATTGGACACACTTACCATTTGCATACTAGTAACATTACACAATAGAATTGGTCGCCTTTGGGAAGGGCCTTATAGTAGCTGATAAGTAGAGCTGGTTGGTGGCAGTGATTACTACCTTATAGCTTGGGCAGAAGGGGGCATAGCTAGTAAACCTGTGCCAGCCTTCCCCAGGAGTGTCTGTGCATTTGCATATAAATCAAATGTCAAAGTGTGTGTGTGTGTGTGTGTGTGTGTGTGTGTGTGTGTGTGCTACTTGGTCAGGGATACAAAGCACCGGTTCGACAGAGAGGGTGCTGGAGGCTTTGGCTTGACCACTCGGCTGAGATCTTAAACCTATAGCTGTGCCAGTAGGGAGTCTTATTGGAGATCTGGAGAGAGAGGGTGAAACCAGCCCCAGACTGACTCTGATCTCTGTGTGCTCATAAGGGAAATTGTACTTTACTGTGTGTGTACTTCTCATCCTCCCAATGTGCACATCCCTCACTGGTGTTAGTGGTGAGGATTGAGGCTCCTTGATTACCGAGCCAGTGCAGGGGTGTCACAGCCCTATTTAGAGTTAGCAGGTGGAGTTTATTTTCAAGTGCATTTTCAAGTAAAGAGAAGTTTACTGCTGCTCATGTAACTGTTTTGTTTAGCAAATGGTATCACTATTGTGGTATAGAATTTTAAAGCAGTGTTAGTAGCAGAGTGGGTAGCATACTTGCATCTTGATGTAGAGGGCTGTAGGCTCTACTCCCACAGCAGATAGATTTATATTTTAAAGGGGTGGGGTGCTGCAGTCCTGAGTATGTCCTCTTTTGGATGAGATGCCTAGTAACTATGAACCTGTTTTTCAGCTTGCCACCCATTCCCTATTGCAATATACCAGCTTACCATTTTTTAAATGTAACATAGGCAATTTATTCTTTAAGGGCAGCAGGCACTGAATTTGTAGATGAAACACTGAAATATAAAGTTGTTTTCTAGCAATGACCTCTTCATTAGTTTCAGATCTCTTTAATGTGGAATTATTCAGATGACTTTTACTTCTGCAGAGATTGTGCATATTGAATGATATTGGTGGATTGTAATGATAGAAGTTTGAGTGGCCTTTTATGGTTGAAATATTCTCAATTGGGCAATTTGTCATTATTGGTTCATATGTTTTGTTTCATTGCTTACAGGAAAAATGCTCCAAGTGGTGCTGTATTATACAAGGGATATAATTCAATTATTATATATTATAATTAATACAATTAGGAAGGTGAATCAAAGCACTTTTGCATGGTTCTAAAAATGCGTGCAAGGGGCCTATGATTTGAAAATAGCCAACTTAAACTGCCACTAGCCAGATGCATTTTCTTTGAATGTGGGCTTCAAGGCTCCCCTGCTAGTCACATGACATTATTTAAACAGCCACAGTTGTTAAAGTGATTTCAGTCAAATAAAATGTTTAAAGAACTGTGTATGCTGAAAACAATAATTAATTAATCCACATATCATATATGCAAAAAATGACAAAATATTTATAAATCTAAAAACTATTGCTTAAATTTAAGCAAACATTTAGTATTAATGTTCTCATTTAAACCTGGTAATTTGTCAGCCTGTAAAAGTATCTCCAGTTTAATTCCCTCACCTCTAAGAGGCAATCAACATCTCCACGAAAAGGATTATGTGTAACATAATCAAAAAAAAAAAATCTTAAAAAAAACAAGTCAGTGAGTGTTTGCCTAAAGCATTTGTGAGATCCTTCTTTTTGATGGTTGACACATGTTCACAAATTCTTTTTGAGAGCTTTCTATTATTCTTACCTACACAGAAATAACTGCATGTTTCACAGGTAGCTAGATAAACACTGAAGGTACAATTGTTTTGAGATAATCTTGCGCAGCTCACAAATGACTATAAATACCCCCCTCCCTCCACTTTCAATGTCATCGCTTAAATAAAATTTAGACCAATCTAAATCAGCATATCTTTGGCAAACATCACTAAAATTAATGTTATGATATTTTTTTCATAATCATAAAATACAGTAAATGATTCTTCTGCATAGTAAATAGAATCAGAACAGGTAAGAGATAACTAATTATTTCAAAAAGAACTTCACATCTCAAAACTCTACTAGCATTATTAATTAAAACCCAATCAAAAACAATGATGCATGCTCTGAACAAGCATATCTAGTAGGTTTCTTCCCAAATCTGTTTTAGTTTCATAGGTTCTTAATAAACTTATGGAGAGGGAGACCATCAAGAAACTCAGCCATATCACCAAATATTAGTGGCGGATTAATATTGTGCCCCTTAAGTATCCCAGGCATACCTTTCAACTGTCTAGAATTTCTCAGAATGTCAAAATTTTTGCCTCATATTTTTGATTGTTCTTCATAAAATTTGTGGTTTTCTGGTAAATCACTGAGGATTGAATTCACCAAACAGTAACATACATTTTGAGTTTCAGACTTCATATCTTTCAAAAAATGCATGCTAACACAAATCCTGTTATTCTAGCAGCTTTCTAAGTTTATAAGAGCAATATTTAAAATCTGTCCCTATTTTTGTGCTTTTGTACCTCCAGTATTTTAGGCTTTGTCAAGATTTCTTGAGTTAAAAGGTTGAGAAGTATGATCCCAGATTAAAATTTGTTATCACCCATCCAGTCATTCAGACTGATTTTAAAGTTTGCCATTGAAGTACTCTGCTTGATATGATAAGGAGAACATACTCCAGAAAAGGAGGATACATTAGGTTAGGTACCAACAATATCAGCTGGTAATGTTAATATAGCGGTACAGGATTAGGTCGCTAAACTGGTTTTACAACCAGTTCTGTTTAGGAGAAGGAATTCAAAGAGTGTAGGATTATTCATAGTATGGGAAGCTAAACAGAGATCACCCCTTAGGAGTCTATAAAAGACAGACTAGAGGGAGAGGGCTTTTAGTTTATCAGAGGAGTTAAGGCTATATGTGCAGTAAGACCTTAGATCTTCTTGGTGAGGAAACACTGAAGCCTCTTGAGATTGTTTAGGTTGAAGAAAGCATTATATTTAATGATGGGTCTAATAAGGAACAAATAAATTGGGACTATAAATTATTTGGAGCATGGGGAGATACCACAAAAGATAAGTTGTGCAACATATTTTTTTCTAACTATGACAAAAACATGGCAGTCAAAGAAAAAGTTTATCAACATGGTTGTCCAAGTTTCTAATGACTGGAATGCTTTTTATATGGTATGGTATGTGGTAGTGATAGCTTTAAGCAAAGGAAACTATACTGCATTAATCATCACTGAAACAAGCCCACAATTAAAACATCAGTCACTTATTTGGTCCAGCCCTTTCTACATAATTTGTATATCAGAATGGGAATTAGTAACTGCACCTCATTTGCGATCATCAGTGAACCTCCTTATACATATTCCTTTGATATAAGCTTTCATGTCAAAGACGAGGAAGTCCAGGACAGAACACTGCACCACTGGTAATAATTTTCTTTTTAAACCAAGTAATCCAAACCTTAACAGTATTGGTTCTATTATTTTTTTAAACACCTTTATTGAATTATCACTTGTGACATAGGCAGCCTTACATTTACATAAAAGTAATCCAACCGCATTAACAAATTCACATTCATAAACATTATAATTCACATCTATTGCTAAATATCATATAAGCTAAGTAACATCACATAAATTATTCAATTCCTGACTTTTCTTAAATTTCATTCCTCCTCCAAAATATATTTGTGTGTGCACTGTTCCCAAAATTTCCTTTTTTTCTATTTAATTTACTCTTACCCTTTTCTAAAGATCCCAATTCCTGTTATTTTATCTCTGTTATAATATTCACTATGTCAGTTATAGCTAGTTTAGATTTTGATTTTCTAGTAACTGTTTTTTTTTTGGGGGAGTGAGCAGCCACCACAATTAAACTTATCAAGGCTTTATAATGTTGAGGCATTTCAGATCCTGTATCCTCATATAGGCTCTATTAGTTATTCATTTAGACAGATAAGTTTGCTATAGGTGGCATCTTACACTTCAAGTGTAGTCTTGGGATGTTTGTTTTAGACAGATAGCACCTTCAGTAAATTGATTCCAAGCCTCATAGGTACAGTTCTCTGTACAGCCCACATTAGTAAGCACTTGGAACCATGGATTTGTACTTTCCAACCATCTCTGCAACCAGCTTGGTTGACAGAGGCATTTTGAGACAATGTAGCAATTGTCATATGTTTACTGACAACCACCTACTACTTAAATTAGTGGATAAAGTATGTGAGAAATGTAACACAAAAGCTCTAACACAAAGCCATGACAAATGACAAGCAGACTGCCAGTACCACACAACACCATATTAAACAAAGCATACACAGCTCAAGCCAAACACATAGGCCTTTATATGGTGAGGTGGTTTAACATCATAATGTCAAGGTGCACATCTGCATTGGCAAATGTGTGAAAGGCTGTTGTCAACGGTTTGTATTAGAGAACCAAAAAATGCTGAAGTCACAAAAGAGCGAATGCCAGTGTGCATTCGCTCTTTTGTGAGGTCAGCATTCTGAGTGGAGATTGGACTACAGTGGGGATCGGGACATGTACCCCTTCCCTCACTGTAGTGTGATCTCGAAGTTAGCATATATAATTAGCGGGGTGTGGGGTGGGGGTGCAGTGGGGCTTGCCCCCCTGCATAACGGTTGTAGAAGACATCCAGAAGAGACAGATGTTTCAAACAAACTCGACATTCCTGAACTGTTGACATTCAATCTTTTGAGGATTCAATGGTGCAGTTTCTGACATTTCGGTTCGGGGATATGACTAGTCGCACACATATGTTGTGACACTGTGATGATAAACAGTTGAGGTTCTTTAAAGTATCCTACCTAAACCACAAAGTAACTTAATAAACATCACAAACATACAACACAGAAAGCACTCACCAAGAAACATACATCTAAGTGTTACACTTACTCTGTTAAAAAGCTGATAAGGCAGATCTCCACACAATCCAATATCCTACTCATAGGCAACTCCGTAGTGAGACACACAAATTCCCTAGACTATGCAAGGAGAGGATCATGGTCAGTTGCCTCTCAGGCACCAGGATTTGCCACATTACACATGCAAACAAGTCCTTGCTCCACAAGCTCAAACATGACACATTCATAATATACATGAGTATAACTGACAGGAGATGTACCTCCCTGGTCTATATGAAGAGAGACATGATGGAGCTTTCGGAATATGTGTCTGAGGCTGATATGAACCTAACCTTCAGCAGTGTTCTTCCATCACCAACAATTATGCTACAATACAAACAAAATACTGTTGTTTTCATCATTGGCCTCACCAGACTCTATCCTGTTAGACCTGATGCCATTCAAAGGGGGAACAATACATATCAGCTGAGAGGAGATGGTATACAGTTCTAACAGGTTACCAGGTTTGGCCTGCACCCCTCCACGAGACAAAGGCTCTAAATGTAGTGGTGTCTCCATATTCTTAAAATAAATTCACCTCCAGACTCATTAGATAAGATAATGACTTGGAACTCCACCATGTCTAAACTACTATTAACTTAACTCCTTATCATATCACAGCTAACTATACAATCCCAATGTCCCTCTCATTCCACACATCCTACCCAACCATTATGGAGTCCCTCTATATTAAAACAAACACCATTCTCCTAGGAGACTTCAACTACCCTTCCATAAACTGTGAGGCTTATACATTGTCAAATATGTATGCACAAATGTATGGTCAACTCAGAGCACAAATCAGTCACATTCACCATAAGACTTAAGCCTGAAGCAACTTCCAGTACCATGGCATTAAGTGATTATGTGAAGGATAATCTAATAAAACTTAAGACCTGAGTAAATCCAAAAGCCCCTTCCATCTTGATGACCACACTGCTTAAGTCTATGCACATGTAAATAGCTGCACAGACACCTCTTTTCTCCTTAAAAATAAATAGAATACAAAATTAAAAAAGAAAAGCCTATTTTTGAACCTTAATACAAACAGGCTCAATAATCAATTGTAAAAATGCATTACACACAAAAATAAATTTAATTTTCAAGAAGCCAAAAATGCTCTTACTAAGCTAAATTAGGAACTCTTGAATCCTAATCATATCAATCAAAGCTAGATATGAGGTAAAATAGTCACCCAGGTGAAGCATAACCACAAAGTCTACTTTAACAATAATAGAAACCTCAGAAACAATGACCAGCACTGTCCAGAGCTAACAGTAAATTATATCACACAGTTGGACCCAGTGGCTATTGCCAATCTACTAGCAGATAAATTTAGCTTAAACCTTACCCCTCTCCCTTCCAACATTCACAGATCATATACCCATGTCTACACCCTCCAAATCTCCCAAGAACAAGTCCTCAAGGTAATATCCAAGGCCAAGAACACTACTTCTATTGGACAGGGCAACATGCTAGACTACCTGCTGGACAGCCTGAAACATGACTTGTCAGACCCCCTACAGAGGATATTCAATCTCAGCCTCAAAACAGGCTTTGTGCAAGATGAATGGTGGACATCAGCAGTCATTCCCATGAACAAAGGTTGGGCTTCAACAAACCCAAATAATTATAGACCCATAAGTCTGACCACCCACATCTGTAAGGCTATGGGAAGGATCACTGCAAAATTAATAAATAAGTATATAGGTAGTCTACAGACTCTCAACTCAAGCCAGTTTGGCTTCGTCAAGGTAGATCCTGCCTACTTAACACGGCTGACTGCTTTGAAAAAGTTACTGTAGCAATGGATGAGGGCAAATAAACAAACACTGCATATCTAGACTTCACAAAGACATCCAACACCATCTGTCACTCAGGTATCATACATAAACTCCCTGCGCTAAATGTAAATGTTTATGTAACTCATTAGATAGTAAACTGACTCACAAACAGGACCCATGAAATAAAGGTGGGCAGCTCTACCTCCTCAAAAAGCCCTTTCACTAGCAGTGTACTCCAGAGTTCAGCCATAGGGTCCGTCCTCTATGTCATTTACTTCATGCAGGTCAAAGCAGTTAGTTATGTACTCACCATAACGTTAGATGTATGTAGTCCATCTCGCCTCACATTCTTCACTTGTGGGTTCGGAGCCGAATGTCGGCTCCGACTCGGCCTATGTACTAGCTATAAAGTCTTTGATTGGCTGGGCTAAGATGGTATCCCACAATACACTGCTCCACATCCCCAGATCTAGTTTTGTTGCCAACTGAAGTATCGTATCCATAGCCCAAACACACCCACACGCACATAACAATGAGGTCCAACAAATTATCCAAAGGGACTCTGTAACATCAGAAGTACAAGGAGATCCTCCAAATTCTCCAGGCGTGGGGGACGGTGGGGGGGTAATGAAGAATGTGAGGCGAGATGGACTACATACATCTAACGTTATGGTGAGTACATAACTAACTGATGTTATGTAGTCCTATCTCGCCTACATTCTTCACTTGTGGGACAGCGTCCCTAGCACCTACATCCTGGGTGGCTCAATGGAAAATACTCCTGAGCACTGTGGAGCCAAAAGATGATCTGCCCCTGGACACCACATCCAATTTGTAATGGGAAACAAACGTATGAGGAGAAGCCCATGTTGCAGCTGCACAAATATCATCCAGCGATAACCTAGCCTGAAAAGCTGTGGAAGTGGAAACTGCTCTGGTAGAGTGTGCTCTGACTGGAAAGGGCAGGCTCTTTCCTCCTGCCTGATAAATAAAGGAGATGCAACCAGCTATCCACCTAGAGATGGTGACTTTGGAAACCGCAGACCCCAAGCGATTCTCTGAAAATGAAACGAAGAACTGGTCTGACTTCCGCCAATCTTTAGTCCTGTGTAGATAAAAGTGTAGTTGCCTATGAACATCCAACAGATGAAACTGGTACTCTGCCTTATTGGAGAAGTTGGGGAGGAAGACCGGCAGCTCGATGGACTGATTAATATTAGATAAGGAAGCCACTTTGGGAAGAAAGGACGGATTTGTTCTGAGAGAGACTCTGTCTCTATGGAATATCAAATATGGAGGCTTGACTGAGAGGGCCTGCAGTTCTGATACTCATCTAACCGATGTGATAGCTATCAAAAAGGCAGATTTCCATGTAAGAAATTTTAAATCGCAGGAAGCCGCGGGCTCAAAGGGTGGGAGAGTGAAAGCCTGCAGAACAAAATTGAGGTCCCAGGGCATAACAGGTTGAGATACAGGGGGACGAAGGAGAAGAGTGCCTTTCAGGAACGCTTTACACAGCCTGTGTGCCATTAAGCTAGGTTCATAAGCCACATGATAATTTGAAATAGCCGCCAGCTGAACTTTGATGGTGGCTGAGGCAGACTCTTAGTAGAATAAATGGGACAGAAATTCCAAAACAGAATCAATGGGGGCTGTGTAGGGGTCAACACCTCTGGAATGGGCCCATATCGAAAACCTTTTCCACTTGCTAGAGTAGATCTTCCTAGTGGACGGTTTATGAGAGGACGAAAGAATGTGGACTACGTCTGGAGAAAAAACATGACACCTGACTATGGATGGAAGTGGAGCAGCCAGGCGGTCAGCTGGAGGGTCTCCAGGGAGGATTGGAGCTGTCCTGACATATGTGTCAGCAAGTCTGGACGGGGGTCCAGAGTCCAAGGAGCATCCATGATGTATGGTTGAAGGAAGGGGAACCATACTTGTCGAGGCCAGTGTGGTGCGATCAGAATTAATCTGCTTCCCAGGGATAGCGCTTTCTGAATCACCCTGGAGATAAAGGGAAACGGAGGGAAAGCATACAGCAGACCCGAGGGCCAATTGTGTGCAAGAGCGTCCCTTAGAGATTCCTCCGGTGGGGGATCAGCGAGAAGTAGCTGCTGCATTTCGCATTGAGGGGACTGGCAAATAGGTCACAGCAAGGCTGACCCCATTTGCTGAATATGCTGTCTGCCACTCGGTGGTTCAGGGACCACTCGTAAGGCATGAGGATCGCCTTGCTTAGCCTGTCTGCAATCACATTGGTCTTCCCCAGGATGTGCATTGCCACCAAGGCCCATTGGGAAGCTATCGCCCAATTCCACACTCTCATGGCCTCCCTGCATAGGGGGTACGATCTGGTTCCTCCTTGCTTGTTGAGATACCACACTACTGACATGTTGTCTGAGTGTATTGCAATAGTCCCTAGAGGGAGGGCATCCTGAAGTGCCTGCAATGCTAGAAGCACTGCCCTCATCTCCAGGACATTTATGTGCAAGTCTATCTCATGCTCCTGCCACGTGCCTTGGACCATCCTGCCGAGATAATGCTCCCCCCAGCCTATCCGGGAGGCATCCGTGGTCACTGTGGCTACCGGTTTGGGTGGAACAAAGGGTTTCCCTACGTCTAAGTTGTTGGTGCATAGCCACCAACTGAGGTCCTGCTTGCATTTGCCTGTGATTAAGATAGGATGGGATAGCGGTAGTCTTTGGAAGGACCATTGGGTGAATAGGAGCCATTGTAGGATCCTCATATGTAACCTCGCTAATGGGACCATCATGATAGTGGACGTCATTGTCCCCAGTAACTGAAGAACTAGTCTTGCCCTCACACATGTCAGAGGCATTATCATCCGAACCTGTCGTTGCAACCCTGTGATCCTCTCCATAGGTAGGAATGCTCTCAACCAAATAGTGTCCAACTCTGCTCCTATAAATGAGACACGCTGTGAGGGTAGCAAGGCAGATTTTTTCCAGTTTATTGTGATGCCTAACTGGTGACAAAGATCGATGGTAGTATCTCTGTTTTGAAGAAGTAGATGCTTGGTGGGGGCGGATAGGAGCCAGTTGTCCAGGTAAGGAAACACCTGGAATCCTTGACATCTCAGGTGAGCCGTCACCACTGCCATGCACTTGGTGAATACCCTGGGGGCTGTGATGAGACCAAAGGGCAGGGCTCGAAACTGGAAGTGCCTGGCTCCCAGCCAGAAGCGTAGATGACATCTGGATGCTCTGTCCATTTTGATGTGGTAATAAGCATCCTTCAGGTCGATGGAGCACATCCATACTTCTTTTCCCAACAATGGGAGAATCGATTGTGGCGTGACCATCCGGAATTTGGACTTGTGTACGTAATGATTGAGTCGGCTGAGATCCAAAATGGGTCTCAGGTCCCCCGTTCTTTTCGGCACCAAAAATAATCTCGAGTAAGTCCCTATTCTGATCTGGTCTGGGGGGACTGATTGGATGACTCCTTTTTCTAGCAGCTGAGAAACCACTGTTGCTGCATGACCCCTTTGACTGGGTGGAATGTCTGGGATCCTTTTGACGGGAGGGGGTGTGGAGTGAAATGGGATGGTGTAACCTCCGGCGATTATCCCTAATACCCATCTGTTCTGGGTGATGTTGACCCAGGCTTCCGGATACCGGGAAATTCGACCCCCGACTGGCTCCGGAGAAGCACAGCTGGGCGAATGAGAGCATGGGGAACCACGAAAGGAATCGCGGTCCCCAGAATTGTGGGGGCCCCCTCTGCCTCTGGGGCGATGTCTCCCTGAGTATGACCCCCCTCTCCTGCCTTGGGGGGGGTTTCACCCTGTACGGTAGGAAAAGACCTTTGTGATTTTTTGAACCACATCTTTCTCCCTCGGTGAGCCTTGGGATAAGGTCTCAACGGGAGGGAAAAACGGACTCCCACGGCAGACAAGGTCTTTCCCTCTTGCTCGCACCTGGTGAGTGTGTCTTTCACTTTGGTCCCGAACAAGGTGGAACCATTGAAGGGGGCATCAGTAAAGGAAGACTTAAAGGCCTCCGCAAAGTGACACAGGTGTAGCCAGGCTTGCCTCCTGAGGGCCACCCCTGAGCTAGCCACCCTACTAGCTCCCTCGGCAGCGTACGAAATCAGTTGCATGGACAAGTTAGCGATGGAGTGGAGGGTAGAGAGCTGAGCGTTGACAGTCTGAGCCACCGCCTCAGGCATGTTACCCGTCAGAGTATCTCCTATCTCCTTAAGGAGATCTCTCTGGAGCCGCGTGAAATGAGACAAATAATTCAGCGACCGCAAGGTAAAGGTCGCTGAAGACAGTGTACGCTTCCCGTACCGATCCATAGTCCTAGACTCCTTGTTAGGAGGATGGACCGAAGAGGAAGACTCAGCAACTTCCTTCTGTGTGGCAGCCGCCACCACCATAGCATCTACCGGGACTCCCTTTGTTAAAAATGATTTTCCTTGGAGGGCAGACAAAAATTTGTTGGGGCATTGAGGAACAGGCTCCACGGAGTCAGAAGTCTCCCACACCCTCTGACAAATAAGGTCCAGGAGCTCGTTGAAGGGTGGAGACACCCAGGAGACGGACGGCTGAGCGCCAAATGCCTTAAGGAATACTGACTACTCCTCGGAGGAGGGTTTGGAGGGCCAGTCTCCTCTTTGTTTCAAGATCTCCAGGATGTCGGAGAACGAAACATCCTCAGAGGAAGACTTAGGGGACCCTTCCGATTCCTCGAGGTCAGTATCGGAAGTGAGAGACTCGTCCTGGGAGTCTACGTGCTTCCTCTTGCACGATTTCTTTCTGGGGTGTTCCTCAGGCACAGGCTCTGAGGGCCCCCCAGAAAGAAGGGGACCACTCATGGGGGTATCCTTAGGTCCTGGCGCTCTGCTATCCAAGGATAGGTGGGTGTCAGAAGCTCTCGCCGGTGCTGTGGGGGATGGAAGAACAGATCCGAGAGAAGTAGCTGACCTAGCCAGCGCGCTCCGCATAGCCTTGAAGGCGGGACCTCCTGAATCGGAGGAATGACCGCGTTCCAAGGCCATGATCAGGACTGGTGTGCCCGCAGCCAAGGCACTGAGAGGGAGGCTCGGAACTGAAGGATGTTCTGAGGCGTCCCCCTCGGGCCCGACCAAGGAGACCCGAGTCTCGACCCTGTGGATGGAACCGACAAGGTCGGAGCCAATGCGGGCACCGATAAACCCTGCTGGGGGATCGGAGCCGGCGCAGGAACGTCCCTCAGAGCGGAGCTTACCAGCTCTGACGACAAGGATGCGCTCGGAGGAGGAATAGCAGGAACAACTAAAAGAGCTGGCTCCGGAGCCGACTGGGTCGGAGCCGAGAAAAGTTTGGCCAACACCGGTGACTGGAGCAGCCTCTGCACCACCCTATCTACATCCAAATCAGAAAGCCTGGAGGATTTGGAGGAAATGGATGGAGACCTAGACCTCCTATCTGGAGAACCTTGCCTCAAACTTGGCGACCGGCTCCAAATCGGTTCCAAAATTATCGGAGCGGATGCAGGCTCAGTCAACACAGCTACCTCCTGTGGCCCCGATGCCAGTGGAGCCGAGGAAGCAGACTTGACAATGTTCATTTTACAAGGTGGCTCCAAAGCAATAGATGGAGCCAGAGACCTTTTCTTGGATTTGGTGGATTTAGACTTCGACTGGGAGCTGGGAGCTGAACCTAAATCCTCCTCAAAGGACAGTTTTAGCAGTCCCTTTAGGATCAATTTGTTTTTCCTCTCTTGGAGCACCCGAGGACTAAAGGCATGGCAGAAACTGCACGACTCCTGAAGGTGGATGGCTCCAAGACAGTAAACACAGACCGAATGTCCGTCCGTGATAAGACATTTTATAGGCACACTTAGTACACTTTTTAAAGCCCGAGGGCTTATGCTCTTTTTGTTCTTTAGACATGCCAAGCCAACAATTGTAGCAGCCGCTACTGACAAAAGGCGGGAAACTGCTAACACAGAAACCGGAGAACAAGTAAAATCAACAATCAAAGCTCAGGGGAGAACCTCTAAATAAAACGGTTCTCAACTAAACTAAGAGAAACACACCTAAGACAGCCAGACAAACACCACAAGGAGGACTAGGTCCTCTAACTTAAACGGGCCTAGCCCGAGGGAGTAAGGGATGCCACACACAAAACACTCGCAACCTACCAAAAGAAACGCAGCAACAACACTATGAACAATTCTATTTGTCTAAACACAATTAGCCAAAAATTTCCACAAGAAAAAGTTTTTTTATAGCAATACTTAACCACAGCCAAGTCGAGACCACGTCCGAGCTCTACAAGCGGCAAACGAGATCTGGGGATTGCAGCAGTGTATTGTGGGATACCATCTTAGCCCAGCCAATCAAAGACTTTCGAGCTAGTAAATAGGCCGAGTCGGAGCCGACATTCGGCTCTGAACCCACAAGTGAAAGAATGTAGGCATGATAGGACTACATAACGTCTAATGTTAAGCATTTGTGGCTGACCAAGTTTGCAGATGACTGCAAACTTGGTGACATCATAAACTCCCAGAGAACACCATGATCCTCCAAGAGGGCCTGTCTCAGACAAATAGCTGGTGTCAAAACCATGGACTAAAACTAAATGCCAAGAGATCAATAATCTTATCCTTCATCAAGCATGACTCCTCTTGCAACTATCATATTGACACCACACCCCAAAAAATTGATCCCGTAGTCAGAGACTAAGGAACTTATGTTGACAACACTATCATAAAAAAATACTATTTCATTGCACAGCTTATATCTAAAGGTATGGTGTTCAGGTCCAGAGATGTAATCATTCCACTATGATTGGTACTCATTAGGCCAATCATTGAGAACTATTCCAAAGCAAACTACATCCTAATAAGCGACAGTTTGTCAAAATTCAATGTCCCTCCCAACCCTGAGTTTACAGCAGCTTATCCGGAATTGTTCATAGAGACTCTGTGAAACCATGTAAATGGCTGTACAGAGGCTGCTATACCTACTAGAAGTAAGACCAAAACAAGTTTTAAAAACAAACTACACTGGTAGAATCCTAACCTTAACTCTGTATATAACAAAAGGAAAAATGTTATGGCTAAAATCAGGAAGAGATCCTCCCATAATGATAGGAGCTCTAATTAAACTGAACAGAAAATTAAACGTACTGTTTCAGTCCAATAATGCTAATTATGAGGTCAAAATAGCCTCGCAGCGTAAAGACAATCACAAGGCCTTCTACAGCTATATCTGAAACCTCTATGGAAGCAGATATCAGTGTGTTAAACTGGTGGTCAATGGTGTCATGTTCACTGAGCACAGCGACATAGTGAATTTGCTTGCTGACAAATTCAGCTAAAACTTAACCACCCACTTCTCCTGCCCCCCCCCCATGAAATACCTACTAGCATATCCTCAAACTATTAGCAGGGAGAAGGTCCTGGCAGTGCTTGCCAAGGCCAAAAACACAGCCTCAATGGTCTCTGATAATATCCCAGGAAGTATCCTAAACAGCTTGAAACATGACCTTTCATGCATATCTCTCAACCTCTTAGCACAAAAAAATCTAGACAAAGTGAAAAATAATGGGGGGACAAAGCCTCAAAAATAGGGACAAATTTTAAATATTGTTTTTATAAACTTAGAAAGTTGCTTGAATAAAAGGTCTTGTGTTACCATGCATTTTCTGAAGAATATAAAGTCTGAAACTCAAACGACTGTCATTATTTAGTGAATTCAAACCTCAGTGATTTGCCACAAAAATCCAGAAAATCACAAATTTTATGCGGGACAGACCAAAAACATGAGGCAAAAATCTGGACACTCTGTGAAAATCTGTACAGTTGAGAGGCTTTCAGGACTACTTGAGTGACTTTTCAACTATAGCCTCAAAACAGGCTTTCTAACATAATAAAGGAGGACTGCAACAGTTATCCCCACTTTACAAGGGTGGATCATCAAATGACCATGTAAACTACAGACCTATTAGTCTGACTAGTCTAATATGTAAAGCCACAGAACAAATTATCATGGAAATTATTAACAAAGACGTAGTCTACTTTCAGATACTGGATCCAACTCAGTTTGGCTTTGCCAAGGGAAGGTCATGCCTGCTAAACCTAGTGGACTTCTTTGAGATGGTCACCAAGTCAATAGATGAGGGGAGAAGGGTGTATACCACCTACCTGGACCTGGCTAAGGTGTTTGATACAATGCCCCACTTGGGTATAGTTGACAAACTCAACGAACTGGGCACCTCCAAATTTATACATCAGGGACCATCCCTGATGACATCAGTGATCACTTTCTCACCTTTATTTGTAAACACAAAAACAATAATTCCCATCAGCCCACCTATAGAGCAGTAAGAAATAATAAGAGCTTTGATCCTAACAAATTAAAGGACGAACTCAAATCATGCAATTGGTCTGCCCTAAAACACTTTCCCCTAGATGAAGCTGTTGCTTACTTTAACAACAAATTCCTTACCATCCTCGATTCTCATATTCCTGCTCGCTCCACTAGGACCAAAACAAAAGTTGCCCCATGGCTCTCTAAAGATATCAAATCAAAAATTATAGTCAGAAATAAGGCATGGGCTACATGGCGTGCTACAAAAGCCCCTCTAGATCAAATTAAATTTCGGCAAATAAGGAATGAAACAAAAAGATCCATTTTACTAGATAAAAAAAAAACTACTACTTCCATCTCCAGCAAGGAAACCAAAATAACCCTCAAAAGTTCTGGGTAGGTATAAACTACTGCACCCAGGTCAAACCACCACTCCACCTCCCTCAGCTTCTACTGATAAACTACCAGAGGATGTCACTAACACCTTTAATAGTTTCTTTACTGAGACTATCCAAGCCCTGGCTAGCCAATTACCCCTGAACTCCTCTAACATACAGGATACCATTCCCAGGACCCAGGCCTCCTTTAGCTTCCAACCAGTCTCTACATCTTTCATTTGTACACTAATCAAAAAAATGAAAACCTACTACCCTAGCTGCCGACCTTCTCCCTGCTGAATATTTGCAAAAAGCTGCAGACACTATAGCATACCCCATTTCCATTCTAATTAATCAAACCATATCAGAAGCTACAGTCCCCTCTATCTGAAAAAATATCTTGTGTCATACCCCTCCATAAAGGTGGTAGCTCTACTCAATTATCTAATTATAGACCCATAGCCATCTTGTCACCTCTGGCAAAAATTATGGAAAAGTGCATCCATAAATAACCTCTGTACTATCTAATCCAGAATAAACTACTGGCTAACTCTCAGCATGGCTTCAGGCCACATCATAGTACCACCACAGCCCTCCTCACCTTCTCCAGTGTTATAAACTATAAAAGGAGCAACAACAAATTATCCTCAGCCCTTTCAAAAGCCCCTGGATCTCTCAAAGGCTTTTGATATGGTTAACCACCATCTACTCATCCACACTCTGACAACAATGTCTCTAGGCAATCACTCTCTCCAATGGTTTCAATCCTATCTGCACAATAGACAAGACATCCTATGGCAGAACAAACTACCTAACCTCCTAACCAACACCCTAAGTGTCCCCAGGGGTCTATTCTGGGACCTCTTCTGTTTTCCACTTTTATTAGTGACCACCACATTGTCATCCCAAAAGCTAACTGCATTCAATATGCGGATGACTCCACATTGATCTGCGCTGCCACCTCCCAAACAGAGCTGCAGACAATTACTCAGAGTACTTTTAACTTAGTTGAAAATTGGCTTGCTGATAGCTGTCTGATTTTAAATCCCAACAAAACAAAGCTCCAACTTTTCTCTCCCACCCAAAGATCCCCGGTGTTATCTCTCTCCATTAAACATAATAATGGTATCATAATCTCCCCAGATGCCCACATGAAACTCCTAGGAGTTATTGTAGACAACAATCTTAAATTTGATGTGCATGTCAACAAAACTATCAAAACCATTAATAAAAAACTTGGCTCACTATATAGGATAAAGCCATTCCTAACCCACCTGCTAGGACTGCCATTGCCCACTCAAATCTACTCTCTACCCTCTTCTATGCCTCCCCTTTGCTTGCCAATTTAAACAAAACTGAACTTAACAAACTCTCTAGCTGCTATGATAACATAGCTAGATTTGCCACTGGCCTGCGCTATAGAACACATTACTGTAAAAACCTAAAAGATCTCGGATGGCTAGAACTAGCCAGGCAAATTCAGTGTAACCAACTTATTGTGGCTCATAAAGTACTTAACCAACCTGAAAATACACCTGCACTGAAAAAGATTATCTATCCCCACTCCAACCTCAGATCACTTCACTCATCTAATAGACTGGTAGTACAAACTATCAAATCCAACAATTCAGCCGGTGACTCCCTGTTCACCAACTCTGTTGGCAAAACATGGAACTCACTACCTGATGACATTACCCTAGATACTACCCTATCTCAATTCAAGAAAACTCTCAAGCAGTATTTCAAGTTTCAGTGGTTATGTCCTTGCTCCAAGCCTGACTAAATATTTAGTCTTACTTGTGTACCAATACTATTTTTTAAATGGAACTCATTTGTGTTTTAATTAAGCCATAATATAAGTTTGTGAGATTGTATAACTTATACTCCTCAACAGAGTCTGTAAATTGTATTTAATTTATACTGTGTTAAGTATGCTTGTGTAACTATTGGAGCTTTTCTCCCCGAGCCTCCGCTGAAAATGGACATGTATCCGGTCAGACTATCCTGGTCAACAAATGTAAAATAAAATAAATAAAAATAAAATAAACCCCTACATAACTCACTAGATTGGTGAGAGCACCTCCACTTAGAGACTGTCACCAGTGGGGTACCTCAGGGCTCAGTGCTGGGACCGCTCCCTATTTGGCATCTATTTCTCCCAGGTAACCTGTTAATTTCAAGAGCATGTGACTTACCAACTTCACAGACAAAGGCAAATTGGGAGCTATTATGGACTCCCCTATTACACAAACATCTTCCAAGATGGTCTAACAGACGAATGACCGGTGCCAAAGTCACAGATTAAAAGTCAGTGCCAAGAAATGCACTACAGTGCATTTTGGGAAAACTGCCACCCAGGCTAATTACTCCATTGATAAAAAACCTCTAAGCGTTGACCAATAGTCAGGGATCTGGCAAAATGTATAGACAATAATCTGGCCTTTGAACAACATGTGGCCAAGGTAGCAAGAAAATCAGTTCATGTTGCCAACTTAAAAGTAAGTCGTAATGTTACTTTATTCAGCTCTTATCAGCCCCATTACTGAGTAAAATAACCCCTTTGGCATGTACCTGAACAGATGTATGCAACAGTTGCAGCGGTCACAAAGGTTCCTTACCAGGAAGATCCAGAGTATAAACACATTGTCTTAGACAGATCACCTAAAAGCCCTATCTCTATATTTGGTCTCTTACAGATTATTGAAAGGCAATCTATGCCTGGCGTACAAAACATCCTCACATCCAGCTCTGATGGACCTTTTACACATTCACAAAATGAACAGCATCGGAACCACCAGATCCAAAGATTTAAATTTTGCTTGCGACATAAATAAGATAATTGGCAAGTCATGCTCTGGAACAGGCTCCCCATCCATGTGAAGCAGAGTCCATCCTTAACCTTATTTAAGTGTAACCTTGACCAATAGATGTGAAATCAGAAATTCACCTCAGGTCTGGACCCCTTGTCTCTGATAGACAGAGGCAGACAGTAATGCTCAAGCTACCTTACCCAGCCTTCCCCACATAACCTGTAAAAACTTCTTAAATAACATGCCCCTCCCAACAAACACCCATGATGCATAGGGACACAAATGGGTTGAGTTGCACTGCTAGGCTTATAAAGGTCCCGGTGGTTGTTAGCCTAGCAGATACCTATAAATCTATCACCCTATAATGCCCCTTTCAGTATGTACTTATCCAAACACTTGTCACAACTAGAATAACCACAATGCTTCCTCACTAAAAAAAAAAAAAAATCAATTACCTAAATCATAAAAACTAATTGACTGACCCAAATCCTTTTCTGTCTTCATGGTATCATACAGGCTACTGAGAAGTGACCTCTGCCTCATGTATAGAGCCTCAAAAGATTCTATGCTGTCAGACCTATAACACATTAGCAAGTCCAATGGTGGCATAAACACCTGCTCAAGGGATCTCAATCTCTTCTGCAGCATAAATAGAATTATGCAAACAACTTCCACTCCACATAAAGCACAACATTTATTTTACTCTGTTCAAATGTAATTTGGAAAAATTAATGGGTAACTGTAAAATGTCTTTCCATATCACCATTCTTCACCTAAGGAATCTCCAGTCAAGAATAGTCCATCATCCAGCCAGTATACGAAAGCCTTCAGCTCCCCTCTGCTCCTCCCTCTCTTCCAAACCTGTCAAGAGGCCTAGGGAATTGTATTCCTCAGATAAAGATTTGGATTCTGGGGAAGAATCTCTGGCTTACTCTTCCCAAATTCCTCCCCTGGACTATGGAGGAATTGCCCACATGATGGACTATTTCAAGTGGGACTAGGTCTCTGATATTCACAAAAGGTACTATTAGCAACCTCAACTGAAGTCTCTGAGACCATCAGCTGCCCCACCAGTTTTGGCTACACTACTGGATACTCTTTCTGCAGCTTCTGTAGCTCCTGACTCTCAGTCTCTTGCACCAAAAAAAGCCTGATCTATAAAGTGTTTGAGGACTGCATATTTCTTTTTAAGTGCCCTTCTGCTGATCCTTCTGTGGTATCAGTTTCTTTGGATAAGCTGTGATGCCTGTGCACTAGCCCAGCAATCAAGGAGCCTCAATCCTCACCACGAACACCAGCGAGGGTCGTCCATATAGGGAAAAGGATAATAAATCGACACACAGTAAGGTACAATTTCCCTCAAGAGCAAACAGAGATCATTGTCAGTCTGGGGCTGGTTTCTCCCCTTCTCTCCAGGTCCCCAATAAGACTCCCCACTGGCACAGCTATAGGGTCTAGATCTCAGCCTAGTGGGCAAGCTAAAACCTCCAGCACCCTCTCTGTACAACCAGTGCTTCATGTCCCTACCCAAGTAGCTGGCACACACACACACTTTGAGATGACAGTTTATACAACCACACAGACACTCCTGGGGAAGGCTGGCATAGGTTCTCCAGCTATGCCTCTTTTTCTGCCCAGTCAAAGTTATACCTTTATACCTGGTCAGAAACCAGAGCAATAAAAGACATTTATACATGCAAATTCTAGCCATTAACTCTGATCTTAAAACAATAGGCAGGATGCCTCCCTCTAGACATATCGGCTCCAAATTTTGACATCAAAAACAGTCATAAAATGCTTGACTTAGCTTTCTTACAGCAGAGTGCACTGTTGTTACATTTTTGCAGTTCAATATCCAATGCAGTCTTTTCACATTTAAGAGAACAAGCCTGTGGTTTACATTCATATTTACAAATGACAGAATTATCTACAAAATTCTATCTGGCTAGGCTGTCAGCCTTCACCTATCTTCACACAAGCCATATAAGCTGTTGCCATCTACTAAGCTTAGTCCCTTTGATAAGGATAGTTACGCTATGGAAAGGTTGAGCAAGAAAGTCTATATGGCTGCCACTTTGTCCTTTAGGGCTATTAACTACCAGACTCATATGACCAGGTATATTTTGGATCTCCTTTTCCAAGTTTCTAAGGTAGTATCTGCCCTTCCTAATTTTGAAGGGAAGGCTTCTTCCCTCTCTTTGCTGGGGTTCTACTTCTCAAGTTGCCTGTCACTCTATAAAATGCAACTATGATGCAGGTGATGCCTTTTCCACGGCTGCTGCCTTTGGTTCAGTGATGAGTAGTTATTCCTGGCTACATCTTCAGGCTTTGCTAAACTTTCTGATGCCACTGTGGGTAACAAAATTTTTTTTTTGCGCTGCTGCTGCTGCTGAGTTATTCAAATCTCTCCAGGATAAGGGAAAACCTTGCAGGAACTTAAGCATATCTTCCTCTCCCTATTCCCAAGTGTCAGAAGAACTATTCTTCCAAGCCTGCCTCTGATTATAGACAGACTTGCCCCCCTCCTAAGGGTAAGAAGGGTTCTAGGTGTGTTCCTCCTGCTAAGTCTACTCAGACTTCTTCCTCTCAGAAGCCTTCTTTTCAGGATAAGCCTGGTTCTATTCAACATTTGGCCTTACCTTATCCTGGGTCAGGTCACCTTGCCCCTCTGTCTCTCCTAGTCTCTTCCAAATTGACTTTGGATCACCTCAGATTCTTGGGTTCTGTTGATTATCTGTCAGGGATACTTCATGATTTGGAAGTTCCCTTCTCCTTTTTTGGGCATTTCCCAACCTCCTCGTAAACAGCTTCCTCGTTTTCCAGAGGTTCTGCAATCCCTCTTGGATCAGGGCAGCATTCAGTTGCGTCCTCCTACCCAGGTGGGGAAGGGGTTTTACTGCAGAATGCTTTCAGTCTTCCAGAAGGAGGGTACATGGAGACCAATTCTGGATCTTTCTCTGCTCAACACCTTTCTCAAGATTCCTTCTTTTCAGATGTTATTCCTTCAGATGTTGTTTCCCCTTCTGCTTTCCCAGGCCTTCCTGGTGGTTTTGGATCTCAAGGATGCATATCTTCACATCCCTGTTCTTCTTCCTCTATTCAGGAAATTAAGTTTTTCTGCTTCTTCTTTGCATTTTGAGTTCTCTGCTTTGCCCTTTGGTCTTTCTACTGCCCCAAGGGCATTCACCAAATGCTTTGCTCTTGTCATTGGCTTTTTCACGCTTCGGGGTATTGAGATTTTTTCCCTGTCTAGATGCTCTGCTTATTCTAGCTCATTCTCCCAGCAGTTTTTTGCATGACCTCAAGTTTACTACTTGTCTTCTACATGAACTAGGGTTCACCATAAACCTCCAGAAATCAGTTCTGACACCTTCCCAGGATCATGTTTTTCTAAGATGCAGGCTTCAGACTATTCCCATGCTGGCTTCTCTTTCTGCCTTCAAGGTTCTGTTCCTGACAACATTATTACAGTCTCTCCTCTCTCTTTGCCCTTTGTGTTGGCCAGGGAATTTCTCAGGGTTCTAGGAATTGTGGTCTCTACCATTCCTATGCTCCACCCACTAATCTCCATATGAGGAAATTTCAGTGGTACCTCAGATTGGTGTGGCTCCAGCACTGCCACCCCCTGGAGTTTGCTGTTCGCTGTTCCTTTTCTTCCCTGTCTCAAGATCAAGCTTCATCTGTGGATTTATCAATGCTTTCTCACTCCAGGGCTTCCTTTTCAATCCCCAGTTCCTACTCAGGAGCTTTTCATTTATGCCTCAGATATGGTGTAGGGTGCCTTTTTTCACCCCTTAAAGATCCAAGGTCTCTGGCCTCTTCAGGTCACATCATATCAATGTAAAACAGATGAGGGTTATGCTTTTGGCTCTGCAGGCTTTTTATTCTCTCTTTCATACTGGGCCCTTCAAAGTTTTAACAAACACCACCACAGTGATGTGGTATGTCAACAAGCAAGATAGCACTAAGTCCCTTCTCGTTTGCAGACTGGTTCTTCAAGTTTGGAATCTAGCAATCCAGTATCAAGTGACTCTTCAGGAAGTTTACATTCCTTCCGAGCATAATCTAGTGGAAAACTATTTGAGCAGGTCCTAAACACAAACACAAGCTCATGAATGGATGCTTCACAGAGATGTGTTCCTAGACATTATCCATCAGTGGAGTACTGCTCAGGTTGTTCTCTTTGCCTCCCATCTGAACAGAAAACTGCATCTATTCTGTTTCACAGTCTCATGTCCTCTGACTTGGAAAGTGGATGTCTTGTCATTTCCTTGGAAGGGGATATTTCTGTACACTTTCCCCCCTTCCTCTGTTACCACGAGTTCTGCACAAGATCAGGCAGGACTCTCCTAAAATCTTACTGGAGACTCCCTTTTGGAGCAGATAGCAATGGTTCCCCCTTCTCTGTCACTTGGCCAGGCGTAATTACCAAAAGTTACCTCATCGGGTGGAACTTCTCACACAAGACAAGGGATCTCTTGTCCATCCCCACATGTCCACCTTTCAACTGTCACTGTGGGTGATTGGGTTTTGATTCCATTTAGACAGCTCTTTTCTGAGGATGTGCTAAAGGTCTGGCAGGAGGCCAGGAAAAACACTACCAGAAAATACTATATGTCCAAATGGAAGAGATTTTCTGTCTGGTGCTTTTCTCGCCATCTGGATCCCCTTTCTGTGGATGTTCCTCTGGTACTCTCTTATTTGTGTGATCTGATCCATGCTGGGTTGGCATATATGTACTAATCCTTCTTTTATGCCCAAGGTGGTCAATGAGTTGTCCTGTAATTAGTCTAGTCATCTTTCTTTGTTCCTTTTTTTCCTTCTCCACAGTCTGCCAGTCAGAATGTTCTTCACACCTGGGACTTGCATAGACAGCTCATATATTATTTAAATAAAAACGTTATGTACTTACCATAACATTCCATGTGTGTTGCCCATTTCAGCCTTTATTCTCACTGATGGGGGTCAGATCCAGTCCCTCAGATCCATCTTGGCCTTTTCAAAAGCTCAAGGCCTTCATCAAAGCTCGTGGACATTATTTACCCATAATGCAACTCCCTAACTTCCTCAGATCTTGTTTGCCCCTGACAAGTCATATAGAGGTAACTGTTTTCATAGAGTAACCAAAAACATTATTTCTGAGGCTATACAGTCCTGTAATACCCAATTAGTGCTACTCTGTCTCCCAGGAGTACAGGCAGGGGGTATGGTGGGTGGGTTGTGAGAATAAAGGTCAAGATGGACAACACACATGGAACACTATGGTAAGTACATAACTTATTTATGTGATGTCATCAATCTCACGTTTATTCTCACTGATGGTACCATGTCCCAAGCAAATTGATTCTTGGGTGGCTCATGGGAGAATATTCCTCAGAACCATAGAACCGAAAGATGCTCTATGTGTAGAAGCCAAATCCACTTTGTAATGAGTAATAAAGGTATGAGATTTTGCACATGTTGCTGCAGCACAGATGTTATCTAAAGGTAACTTTGCTTGAAAGGCTGCAGAAGTAGCTACCGACCTAGTGGAATGATCTTTAACAGGGTTAGGAAGAGTTTTGTTCTTAGAACTGTAAATGAAAGATATACATTGTGAAAGCCATTTGAATAAGGTAACTCTGGACACTGGTTGGCCTTTTCTAATATCAGAATAAGAAATAAACAGTTGATCTGACTTTCTTATTCCTGAAGTTCTGTGTGAGTAGATATGTAATTGTCTATGAACATCCAGAAGATGCAGTGAATATTCCCTTTTATTTTAGAAGTTTGGTTGAAACTGGCAGCTCGACAGATTGGTTGAGGTTACTTTCCAACACAACTGTGGGTAGGAATGAGGGGTTAGTGCATAAAGAACTCTGTCCTTATGAAATACTAGGTATGGTGGATTGGCAGATAAAGCTTGTAATTCTGAAACTCTCCTTGCTGAAGTAATAGCCACTAAAAGGAGTGTTTTCCAGGAGAGATATTTCAAATTCACAAGTAGTAGATGTTTCAAAGGGAGGTCAGATAATATTTGACAATATGAAATTCAGATCCCAAGGTGGTGATGGGTTTTGTATGGAGGTCTTATCACTGTAGTTCCCTTCAAGAATGCCTTACAAAGTCTGTTTGACATGATTCCAGAACCATTTTCTCCTATATGAACATTTGAAATTGCTGTCAACTGAACTCTAACAATTGGTGCAGCAGCACCCTCATTGAAATGTTTTGCCAACATTTCTAGAATGGAATGTATGGGTGCAGTAAAGGGATCTATCTGATTATTGCTGGCCCATGAAACAAATCTTTTCTATTTACCTTTGTACAATTTACGTGTAAATGATTTATGGGAAGATAACAAAATATGTTTTACTGGAGATGAAAGTAGATGAAACCTGACAATTAGGGGAACTGGATCAGAAGTTGTCATACTTGAGATTGTCCAGATTGGGGTGAACCATCCCTGATGGGTGAGTCAGAAGGTCCAGAGCAGGGTCCAGAATTCATGCTTTGTCCTACAAATGAAGCTGAAGGAAGGGAACCAAATTTGTTGAGGTCAGTAAGGAGCAATTAGGATTACTGTCATCTCCAACAAGCTTGCTTTCTGCAAAAACTTGGGAATTAGAGGAACTGGTGGAAAAGCATAAAGAAGTCCCAGGGGCCAAACATGAAAAAGTGCATCTCTTGGTGACTCCACCGTAGGAGGGATCAGGGCAAAATAGTTGCGGCATTTGGCCTTCGGGGGTGCCACGTTTTAAGTGGGCCAAAATGGGACATGGGTGTGTGGCCAATATGACACTGGCCACACCTTCTACCATGATGTCACCACAGGAGCTGTGAAGCAGATGCTGTTATGGGTACAACTGATGACTGCTTGAGTGGCTAGTTGGCTGGCTGCTGGAGTGGCTAGCTGACTGGCTGCTGGAGTGGCTAGCTGGTTGGTGGGAGTAACAGCTGGATGGATGACTTCATAGATGGCTGGCTGCATGAATGGATGGCTGGCTGCATGAATGGATGGCTGGCTGCATGAATGGATGGATGGATGGCTGGATGAACGGATGGATGGCTGGCTGGCTGGATGAATGGATGGCTGGCTGGCTGGATGAATGGATGGCTGGCTGGCTGGATGAATGGATGGATGGCTGGCTCGTTAGAAAAAAAAAAAAAAAAATCTTGGTCTTTTTTTAGTGGCTGTAGAAGTGCTTAAAACAAAGTGCTCCTACAGCCGTGATCTTTGTAGGGCTCTTCCTGCCCCAATCCCCACCCCTTCATGAATTGCAACCAATTGCTACATGAATTAAAGCACCCGGACCTAACAGGCAGCAGCTTTGCCTGCAGGCCAGGTTGGTGATGTAACTGAATTGCCGTGGAAAAGCGGGACTTTTCAAGTTCCACTACTTTGCACAGTGGGCAACAGGATGAGGCAGCTCAACCTTTGAGTGTCCCGCTGACAATGGGATGAGTGGCAACCTTATTTGGCCTTGGTGGGAGATGCAAAGAGACTGCAGCAAGGTTGGCCCTATTTTCAGAAGATCTGTTCCCCAACTTTCTGACTGAGGGACCACTTGTGCTGCCATAAAATGGCTCTACGCAATTTGTCTGCAATTATGCTGGATTTCCCTGTAATGTGCGTTGCTATCAGAAAGTGGTTGGAGGTTGTTGCCCATCGCCAGACTCTCAGGACTTCGCGTCAAAGGGGGTAAGATCTTGTCTCCGCTGTTTGTTTATGTACCAGACAACAGACATGTTGTCTGACTGGATTGCTATCGTTCCTAGAGGGAGGGAGTCTTAAAAGGCTTGTGCGAAAAGCACTGCCTCATCTCCAGGACGTTTATGTGCAAATGATCCTCGTATTATTACCAGATGCCTTGAACTGTCTTCCAGAGATAATGCCCCCCACAATCTGGGAAGCATCTGTGGTCACCATGGCTTGGGGTTGAGGGGGGAATAAAGGGACGGTCTTGAGATACCTGAGGAGAGTAAATCCATCATTGGTGAACCTTTTGCAGGAGTTGATTATCTTGACTTTGTGTGTCATAGGAAGTTCTAGAATTGACCATAAGAACTGTTGAAGCAGCCATTTTCCCCGGTACTTGGAGAACTAGCTTGGCAGATGCTCATTTTTTTCCTGATTAGCTGTCTGACATAATGGCGAAGATTGTCTACTTTGTCTTGTGGAAGTTTTACTATCATTGTAGTTATGTTTATGTCTGTTCCTATGACTACCACATTCTGACATGGTTCTAGAGCAGATTTTACATAATTTATTTATTAGTGAGTAACAGAGTTGTAGAGTGTAGTTCCAGGCTTGTAGCAGAAGATGCCTGGTAGAGGCGGTTATGAGCCAGTCGTCTAGATACAGAAACATGCAGAATCCTCAAAATCTCAGGTGAGCTGCCACTACTGCCATACATTTAGTGAACATTCTGGGGGCTGTAGTGAGACCAAAGGGCAGAGCTCAAAACTGAAAGTGGCTGGCTCCTAGCCAGAAGTGCAAGTGACTTCTGGATTGTCTTTCCATTCGTATGTGGTAGTATGCACCCTGAAGGTCTATAAAGCACATCCAGTTGTTGTTTTCCAGGAATAGAAGTATCGACTGCAGTGTCACCATCCAGAACTTGGTCTTTTTCACAGATTTGTTCAAATTGCTGAGATCCAAGATGGGTCTCCAGTCCCCTGTTTTCTTTGGAACTAAAAAGAATCTTGAGTAAGTCCTGGATCCTCTCTGGTCTGTGGGGACTTCTTGGATGACTCTTTTTCTTAGCAACTTTTGAATTTCTAATGTTGCTTGTTCCTTTTGACTGGGTGGAATGTCTGGAAGTGATTAGTTTGTAGGCGTGGGTAAAGAGAAGGTTATAATATATCCCCTGGATATTAGGTCTTGCACCTATTTGTCATTTGTTATTTTTTGCCAGGTTTCAGGATGCATACACAATCATCCCCCAACTGCCTCCAGATCCAAACAGTCAAGCACTAAAGGGCCTACCAAAGAAAGATTCTCTGGAGTCCTTACTCTGCAGGCCTCCCCTGATGTGAGGGTGGCGTCTTCCATTATTGTTTTCCCTCTGCCTCTTGGTGAATTTTTACCCGGTGTGTCCTGGAAAGACCTTTGTAATTTTCTGAACCACATCTTCTCACTACCTCTCTGACCTTTGAGAAAGGGTCTGGTAGGCATAGAAAAATGTACTCCAGTGGCAGACAAGGTCTTGCCTTCCTGTTCACACCTGGTAAGTGTTTATTTTACTTAGACCCAAAAAGAGATGAGCCATCAAAACGGGTGTTAATGAAGGAAGATTGAAGGGCTCCACAAAATCGCAAAGTCAAATCTAGACCTGCCTCCTGAGAGAGATACCTGAACCCACAGCCCTACTCATTCCATCTGCTGCATAAGACACGAATCTCATGGAAGAGTTTATGACTGAGTTGAGGGTGGTGAGCTGAGCGGTGACTTTATCCACCATTGCATCAGCTACAGCTCCTTGGAGGGAGTCTGAAAGTTCCTTCAACAGATCCCTCTGTAATATGGTAAAGTGGGTCAAGTAGTTCAGTGACCGTAAGGCAAAGATCGCTGATGAAAAGATGTGCTTCCTATACCTATCCATGGTCCTGGAATCCTTATTCGGAGGATGGATAGAGGGACTGGTCTCAGAAGGTTAATTTTTAGTGGCCGACACCACAACCATGGCATAAACTGCTACACATTTAATTAAAAATGTCTTGTGCTTGGGGGCAATGATGTACTTATTTGGCCTCCTAGGAGTTGACTCAATGGAATCTGGGGTCTCCCAAGCCTTCTGAGAGATTAACTCATCAGAAGGAGGGGTCACCAAAGAGGTTGAAGGGTGAGACCCGAAAGCCTTCCGGTATACCGACTCCTCAGCTGACGGGAATGTGGACTGCCAGTCACCTCTCTGCTTTAAAATTTCCAGGATGTCTCCAAAAGAGACATCTTCAGGAGGTGACCATGGGGACCCTTCTGCATCACTGAGGTCAGTATCAGATGTGATCAACTCCTCTACATAGGTCTTCTACAGAGGGACCTCCTCAGTGGGGTAGTCTGGGGAAGTTTCAGAAGAGGGGGAAGGGGTGTCCCCTGTTGGACTCCTGAGGTCTGGGGTCTCTGAGGTCCTGTGGAAAGGGTATGTGAGAAGGCAAAGACACCTGCACAGAACTGGGAGCTGAGATAGTCTGCATCTTAGACTGGGACATAGTTAAAATCCTTCTCATGGCCTCAAAGGCAGTCCACCACTGCTCTGAAGTACACCCCGGATCCAACAAAAAAGGCCACAGGAGACAGAAGCTCCGAGACAGAGGTAGGAGCCAAACTCACTCACGCCGAAGCCCCCAGAGGCAAGGTTAGATCCAGAGAGATCCAAACCGGCTCCTCGGACCTGAAAGAGGCTGTCGGCTTCTAGAGGTTTCCTGTTCCGACTGGGCGGAAACACTTGGGGCAAACATCATATCTGAAGAGTCTATGGGTCCCAGATCTGATACAGACGCAAGTTGGACATCAGTCTCTTCTGGCTCCAAAACCAGGGGATGGATCGGAGGAGGAACAGGTGCTGATGGAGATGATTTCATCTGATCTGATTCCTTTGGGTTCGGATCCAGTAATAGCTTGGCCAAGGCCGGTGTCTTTAGGAGCCTCTGCACTACCCTATTCACATCATCGGACAAACTCCTGGTCGACCGAGTAGAAAGGGTTGGAGACCTTCATCTTTTCAAAAAGGGGGATGGGAGCTGAGAGGGTATTGGTTCCAATGAAGGGGAAAGGCTCCACTATCTAAATTCTGTAGGTGCCAAAGAGGTTGGAGCCAAGGGTTCTGGCTGCTCCGACGAACTCTTGGATCCAGAAACAACTGTCTGCTCCAAGAGTTCTGTTCGAGCAGACAGTCAAGGAGCTTTTTGCTTCAGCTCCAAGGAAGACTTCGGCACCAAAGAAGAGCATTTTAGTGACTTTTCAGATTTGTCAGACATGGTAGTGGTAGCCGACTCTGGTGAGATAGCCTCAGAGAAAGGAGTTTTCAGTAATGTCTTCAAAATAAGTTTATTTTTGCACTCCATAACAGCCCTTTGGTTAAACTCATGACATATGGAGCAAGACTCTGGTAGGTGAAGAGGCCCAAAGCAATGCGCACACAAAGTGTGAGAATCACTAAGGGGGATCTTCTTCCCACAATGCTCACATTTCACAAACCTAGAGGATTTCCTTCTTGCTTTTGAAACATTTTAAGCACTAACAAAAAATAAATCAAAGGAGAATTAACACCTACACACACACACACACACACACAGGGGCAAGCACACTAGAAAAGTCCTCTAATTTAAACGGACGGGAATAAAAGACTTTAGAAAGATAGCGAGAGACTCTTTTTTTTTTTTTTTTTTTTTTTTTTTTTTTAAGGAATCTTCCTCTAACAAAAATGGATGATTTAGAGGGATAAACGTCCTCTAACTTAAACGGACATTAATAGAGATCTTCTAACTTAAACAGACACTAGCAGGGAAAGTAAAGGGGTCAGCACTCACTCTATACAATCGGAAAAAAGAAACTTGGTAAGGAAAAATATAAAACTGTATTAAACTACAGAAAACTAGTTAATAATACAAGATAAAGTTTTGAAAAAGGGTGATAGCTGCAAGAAAAAGAAAGCACTTAGCCCAGAGCTTGCTTCAGAACCTCCTTCGCAGAGTGGCAAATGAGATCTGGTGAACTAAGAGAGTTGCATTGTGGGTAAGGAGAATTGCTCACGAGCTTTGCTGAAGGCCTCAAGCTTTTGAAAAGTCTGAGATGGATCCGACCCCCATCAATGTGAATAAAGGCAAGACATCACATCTAAAGGTATTTGCAGATCTGAGGAGTTTTTTGTTTCTTTCCATCCCAGGGCTTTGGGTTTGGCTATTTCTAAGCAAACTGTCTCCTCCTGGATTTTAAAGGCCATTTCTTTTTGTTATTCTTTTCATAAGAAATGTCTCCTCATCTGTAACGGCACATTCTACTATGGCAGTTGCCTATTCTGGTACCTTTTTCAAGGGTTTGGATACCAGTTTTATCTTTGAGGCTGCTACTTGGCCCTATGTTCATACTCTCACTAAACATTATATGTTGGATGTTATTTCCAGGGCCTGAGTATGCTTTGCCACAGCTATTCTGCATAGATTTGTGGAGGGTTCCTCTGTGTCTTCCTCCTCCCAGGCTTCCCATTGAGTTATTTTACTCTCTCTTAGGTGAAGAACACTGCAACAGTGATCTGGAAGGACAAAGTACAGTTGTGTAAGATCTCACCATAACAGTAGATGTCCTTCTCTTCCCTGTTGCAGTATTCACTCCCTCCCTCCTTCCCCCACTATCTTGACTATTGCCATATGTTCTATGACCCTCCTGGCCAAGGGGCCCTTCTCATTTCTTCCCTTTTTATTTTTGTCCTTCTGGATGCACATGTTCCTCCTTTCCCCTGATGGTATCTTGTTCCTCCTGTTTTTTTTTTTCTGTTTTGTTTGCATCCATATGCCACATTTATGCCCTATTTTTTGTATGAGGCACATATGTGTAATGTACAGTGTCTATAAGAGCTGAAGGCTTTGGTATACTGGCCAGATGATGGGCTATCCTTGGCAGGCGATCTTAGGTGAAAAATGCTGCAACAGTGAAAAGAAGGGCATCTACTGTTATAGTAAGATCTTACACAACTGTATTTTCACCCTTGGATAGCACTCTTGTACCTCATGTATAATGGCAATATGTAAATGTCCCAAAATATCTTTGTTGTGCCTAGATGGGTTATTTTGTACACAAAATATAAGGGCTAAAAACTACCATGGGACTGTAAAGCTATACTTCTTAAGTTCCTCACAGATCAATAGCCTAAGTATAAGCTATCAAATGAACTACGTATGGATTAATGTTAAGTTGGGAGACATGTATTAATATGCCTGAATTATGTTAGATAGATATATTACTGAATGGACATGTCATGCTGAAGTATATTCAATTTATCTCAATTATTTGCTTATACCTTTTTAGCACTTGAACTGTATGTAAGACTACTGATGGAACAGTGTAAAAAACACAATGGTGTATAAACATGAGACATCAGGAGGGATTATGCCAAAAGTCTTGTTAGGATCCATGGAGCATTTTTAATGTTGGGAAATGTTGAAAATATCTGGTCAAGAATGACTTTGAGAGGGGAAGTCTGAGAGGGAATGTGAAGGGAAGATGTGAAAACTGATGTTGAAACAGAATTTGCCTAAAAGAACATTAACAAAATCCTTGGTGCCCCAGAAAGAAGTACTGTTGCATTAAACTTAAGTACAGAAAGAAGTACTGTTGCATTAAACTTAAGTACAGAATTGATGGTTATGCCTAAGCTTCCTAAAACAGCTGAATAAGACTGTATATGGTTAACGTTTGAATTAGTTAGTACTCAACCTTGAATTTTCTATTATTTTACTTAATCTATCCAATGGACAACCCAATGAACAAAACATATATAAGTTGTTAGTTCATGGCATTTACTCTTAACATATATTCTTACTCTATTCTAAAATTGTAATATATTTACATTTCTAACAGGAAAATCCAGATGGGAAGTTGCTCAATGGAGTCCTAGGAAGTTAGTCCCCATAAAACAGTGCAGGTAGACACTGAACTCAAAACTTAAGTAATACATGTACCTGTATATAAAGACAATGAGTATACTATGTATACAACAGTCAAAGTAAATTAACAAGTACCACATTCCATCAATGGACTGTAATGGACTTACATACAGTTCTAAGTCATAAACAAATTATAAGTAAATAACTGAGATAAGCTGAATATACTTCAGTATAACAGGTCCATGTAGTACAATATCCAAGACTATGCAGGCATGTTAACACTTGTTGCAATAAGATGCATTTGCATAATGTATTGCATAATTAACAATTATATACTGCACTGAGAATTTGCTAATATAGGTAGTGGACAAAGGCAAAATGGAATTCTACAACATGCTATAAAATGCATTCAAATGAAGACGAATCTTCTAAATGCACACATTTCAAATTATGACAGCTGATCTCTAATAATACCATTGTCAGGAATTTATGAAACAATGGTTAATGCCTATCCATTAACTGTACTACACCGTGCAATAAATTTACAGACCAGATTGGACTGGCTTTATACAATGTTGTTCATACAGCCCATGGAACATTTTGCTTTCCAGCAAGTTAAAGAACATCTCCATGGCACCATTTTGTGACTGTTGAACTTTCACTCGAGAAGTAAATTGAACCAATCACATCTTGATTCCAGATCCAGCTATTCCCAATACAGCAATATCACTTAGGAAGAATCTGCTGGAACGTGCTGTTTCTTGGTATTAAAAGCCGATGTGTCTCTGTCAGTCCTCCAAGTATTTCCATGACCTGCTTTTTCAATGACTTAAAAATTAATGTTGACAATGTAGTGAAAACAGCAACTACATCTTTATGAACAGACCATTAGTATTTTGACAAATTATTTATAAACTTGATTAATGCAATGTTGATATGATCTGTGTAATGAATCAGAATCCACCAGGGAATTGTGTCAAAGGAAAAATGAATAATTGTTATTCCAAATATATATGGCAGACGGCTCCCGTCTATGTTAAGGCATTTTTCTACACTTCCTCCACATACTACTTGACAAGTAGTGACAACATATTTAATGGCAAAGAGTTCAGTGTTTTAAGAAGGTAATATTTCAGCTTCAGAGAAGGACAGTTTGTGCACAGAAAAATAAATTCATACTCATCCAACACCATGATGTCCAGAACAGTAGTATTGTATTAGATGTACAAGTCAGACAAGGGAAAATGACTTTTTTATGGTAATAGCTTATGCAAATTGCTTCCTAAAATATTTTATTACTCCATAACCAGAAACTAATAAACATTACTGAAATTAATTTGTGGTTTAACAGAAAAATAGCTATTACATCAAATAAATATCTATCTAGTCTGTCCTACTTGTACAGCAAGCATCTTACAGTTCATTACAATTATCCTCATCTAATTATACTATTCTTGGATAGAAACTACAGGGTGTCTTTAATAAATCAGGATGCAATTCTGTTTTTGGTCTGCTGTATTCTTGGTCTAATGTTGTTCTCTGTTCTTCAGTTACAGCTTTGACAGCAAATTGTACAATTTTAGAAGGATCGTTACAATATGGAAAGAAGGAAAGTACTTCTAAAATTAATCCAAAATTAATACCACTTACATTTTTGATCTGTTTAGTAAATGGAATTAGAGCCCCACTCTAAAACAATAAAATACCAAGAAGAAGAGATGTGTTTCACACAGAAGCATTCAATATTACATACAAGTTTAATTGCTACATCCTACAGTGGATCACAAAATACCTATGCAAACAGGTACTGCCCCATGAATAATGGTACACTATAATGCACAAAATTACTATGGTAAAGACAGAATAAGATGACAGTGGTGTGGAAATCAAATCATGACACCTGGCCACAAGTATGAAGAAGACAGTGAGATCAGTACAACTGTCTGTTGGGGCTGAGTTGATGGGCAGATGGGAAAGGAACATAAGAGTAACAACAATGAAACCTTACATACAGTGCTATTCATTCTGTGCAATATATCTCTCACATCACTCAGTTTTCTGTCAGTCAAGACTGAAATAGTAAAATTCTAACTAGAGAATTAATGACGTCACACTCAAAATCCTAACTAGAAAACATGTGTTTCAAAGCTCAGCTCTCAGTTACCCTTATGGAGTGTATTTGCACCATTTCTAATTACCTGCATTTTGTAGGTTTTAGAAGTGAATGGAATACACCACAATACCCTGCATCCATCAAAACACACACACAGCAGGAAAAATAGGAATTTAGTTTTGAAGCAGCAAGTTGTAAAGGATATATAGAAGATTACTAGAAGTGAGACCATTTTTTTTTCACAAAAGATTTAATCATTGTCAATTTCATGGCAGTGTCTGTTCGAGAAGTCTGAATTGTTAATCTGATACATGCTTCTATTGATTACAGGATGGAGGGCGATATGGTGAAGTGCTATAATTAATTTCAGTCTCAGATACATAAATGTACTGCACATTTGCCTGCAGTATGCAAAATATGGCATCTGTGCTGATAAGTACACCTATAAGGCAATACTTTACAAATGCATATTTTTTTTTCCAAATAGCAGCTTTAGATGTGTCCATTATGGCCAGTTTAAGCAGCTGCAGTAGAAGCTGTTCACTTCTTTGTAGAGTATGCTTTGATGTCACCTGACAGAAATGTCCTACTTGCTGGAGGCAGTATACTTCGCCTTAGACTATCCCAACAGTTAGTACAGGAGGAGAACATAAAAAGAAAAATAACTTTGAGGGACTGAACCTACAAGTTCATCGACAGCTAAGATAAGTTTGATTTTTTTTTTTTTAAGCTTTTTTTTGAGATTTTAATTATTTTTTTCTGTGGGTTTTATTTTCTCCACACCTGTCAATCATCAGATCCTCCAATGCTCTCAAGCCCATTCCATGTCATGAGAATGACCAGATCTGGTTATTATTCAGGTTGCCATCCTTATGTCCTATGTTCCACTCACTGCCAGGGAGAGGTGTCCTTGCTCCAATGGCCTAACGGCCTGGTTCTTTCACAATGGACCCTAACAAACCCCAAGCTATGACATCTCTCCCTATTAAGCAGTCTATATAATGTCAGACCTATGGGGCATGCTTTTCTAATGTGATCCTTAATCCCCATTCTTTGCTTGCTTCACACGCCTCCATTTGCTGATGGCAGGCAGCCAACCAGACTACTACTTCCTTGCCCAAGACAGAAGATCCACCAACAACCATTTTCTAACACCCTGCCTCAACAGTCTCCTCCTGTGGCTCAGCCACAATTCAAACTGGGTTCATCTGTGTCACAGTCAGGGCTCAATCCCTCTATACCTTGTAGCCAGTCTTTTGAATTAATTACTTAGTAAAATATGTTGGCATGTATACATTTTTTTTAGATTTGTCAGTTTACTTTACAACTGCTTATAAGCTCTGGTGTGAAATTTATTTTCTGGCATCTTGTACATTAGCTTATTTCAAAAGTGAGATAAAGCTTCAGACTGAAAACATTTAATCCTGGAATACAGATGGTGTATATTGTTTGAAAATATATGTAAGACATATTATTTTAGGACTATTTCAAATGAGAAATATCTGAATCCTTTACTCCTCCAATTATCCCTAAAAATTATTTATTAAAAGTGTTAATCAAGACTAAAACAGTTTTTTTTCCGTAAGAAGCAAATATTCCTGGTAACTTAATTAATAGTGTTAAGCATGTCCTAGCAGACACACTCGTTGAGCTGTACAACTTAAATCTGGCTGTTGGTTTTGTCCCTGACAAGAAACATCTTACAGTAGTATTGTCTCTCCATAAGAGTGGACTTACAATTCACATACGTAATTACAGACCTATCAGCTTTACAAATCTCTCCCTACTTATCAGCCTTATAAATCTCATCCGCACAGCCATGGAACATTATAACTTACCTCATCAACTGCAATATCAAGAATCTTATTAGAATTAATTTCCCCAACAGCTTAGCATTTTGAAGGTTTTTGGGAATCTGTCAAATGAATCTGGTAAACTTCTTTGAAAGGATTAAGGAGGCTGTAGATGTTGGCCATACAATATAAATGGCACATCTTGATTGGACCATGACCTTTGACAAAATTCCCACACAGTGTAAGAGCTGCAGGTGCCTCATCAGAAAGTGGCCAGCTGTGTATCTCAGGACTTAGTGTTGGGACCTCTCTTTTTTAGTATTTATTTGTCAGATCTCCAAGCAGACAGGCAAGACCCCTGGCTAACAAAGTTTGCAGATGACTTGCAAAGTGAAGTAGTTGTTAAGTCACCCTCATACACACAAACTCTCCAGAATAAACACTTGGTATGCTAAAATTGGACTCAAACTAATTGCTAAAAAGTGTAGTATTGTGGCATTTGGTAGACAACCCATCCCTTCCCTATATTACATAGATAGCACACCACTACAAAAAGAAAATGTAGTCAGGGGACCCAGGAATGTGGGGTAATAACTCCCTCTCTTTTGACCATCATGTGATAATGGCTATCCGAAAATTCTTTTATTTAGTGCAGCTAATTTACAAAGTGATGTCACCAAGGTCTAAAGAGATAATTTCTCCCTTATACTAAACATTGATTAAACTAGTTATCACGTTCGATGCTCCCTTTGGGATGATTCCACTAAACGTATCAAACAATTAGAAAGACTACAAAGTTTTTAACAAAACAGATTACAAATCTAAATTTCTAGAGCTACCAAGAGAGGCTGGAAGTTCTGTCTCTTCAGTTAGTATTTCATAGACTTTTGAGAGGACCACTCTTTCACATTTACCTCATTGTCAGAGACCCAAATATCCTGAACTCCTGTATTAACGCAAGGTCAATATTTCTACCAGTTCTAGAATGAAAGATCTCAGTCTTCACCAACAGATAAATAAAACATGGTGGAGGGACAGGTTTATAACGCAGCATTTCCCAGATATCTATAATAAACCTCCCTTGCATAAGCAGTGCAACTCGCTGTCTTCCTTTAAACATAACCTAGATGACTGGACTTGCAGCCATAAATCTGCTACATGATTGACCAGTAAGGCCATACTGGAGAGAGGAGGTGCGGCATGTGGAAAGGTATTTGCAAGGCATGGCCTTAGAATATCTATAAAATAATGAGATTCCAAGACTTTGTCAGTCTCTTTTTCTACCTTACAAGAAAATGTTGAAGTACAACAACATTTCCATAGAAAAAAGTGATGGTACTTTTAAGTGTGGAGCATATAGTCAATGGGAGTTTGCATTTGGAAAATTGCTACTTAATATAGAATACTACAGATAGCAGTTGCGTCTCAAACGGCATTTTACATGCAATTCTTCAGGGGTTGTCTATGGACCAGAGTGAGAGTCATGCTCTGAATTTTATATTGGAAAAACTGTTTGCCCATTTAACTAAAGAATTTACGGTCATACACATGATATTCGTTGAAGGATGTGCATCAGGGCAGGCAACTCGGCAAGTAAAAAATCTACTGCCAATCATTAGCGGACCGGAGTTCTGCTGTGGCGACCCCTAACAGGGAAAAGCCGAAAGGAACAACAACACATGACATTATGAAGCATGGCATGAATAATAACTTCAGTAGATATGGTGTTCTATGTCAAATTATTAGGAAATTTACTGTTTTAGAACAAGGTAATATAAATGTAAGAATGGTCACATTAACAGCAGATTGCAAGCATGTAACTTGATCTGGCAGCTGAGACTTAATGCTGGCCAATGGCCAGGTCTGAATGATGTAATTTCTATTTGCTAGTAATTTAAAGTTGAATTCTGCAAACCTTTGGCAGTATGGTTCTGGTACTTTAAAAGGCTAATTTGAATGTGTGAGTATTTGTAGCGTTTTATTGTCAGCAGTTTTTCTGATCATATGATTTATTACATATCTGAGTGATGTTTCAAAACTGGGTGTGGTTGGTTTAGCCAATATTCGAAGAAGTCCTTGTAATGTTTTTGGACAAAAGCACTTAATATTAAATGTTGTTTCCTCTGCATCTCAGCGACATGTTTTTATTTATTTTTTTGCTTCGCTTTGTGGTTGTTTAGTTACATAGGCATACTCTTGGGCCTGTTTTTGTGCATTTTCTAATATATCGTGTGCAGAAACATTTCTAATGTGGGCTACTTAAGTTGCTATTGTGATACCAGAGTATGTTGAAATACTGCCTTACAAGGGTTTAATATACCGATTATAAAAAATGCAATACAGTGGGCCAGCCACTTTGATAAGGTTTGTTTACAGACATTCTTTCCCTTTTTGGCAAACAGGACACACAGCCAAACCAATTAGTAAAAAATTGCAAGAAAATCCTAGCCAAGCTAGTTTTCATTGTGTGATTCCTTAAAACCTCTTGTAAAAGAGGATAAGGGGATATATGCAAATGACCCTTTAAGGAAATCAGGTGTTTCAGCTATATGGCACATCTGAATACCCATGACTTTTTTTTCTTTTTAAGTCTGTTAATGGAGAAATTCAGGCAAACAAAGCCAAACTAGAGTAGTTGTAAACATGCATGTTTCAGTCTTCTTACAACTTCAATAGCACAGCATAAGTGGACTATTTGGCTAACCTTTAGAAACACAGGGTTGTCGTACCCAGCTGATGTCCATAACCATTAAGTTGTCTGCAAAATATCCCATCTAACAATTAAATAAAACAGTGAACAGGACACACAGCCAAACCGATTAGTAAAAAAAATTACAAGAAAATCCTAACCAAGCTAGAGTTCACTGTGTGATTCCTTAAAACTTGTAAAAGAGGATAATGGGATACATGCAAATGAGCCCTTAAGGATATTAGATGTTTCAGCTATATGGAAGTTCTAAATGCCCATGACAATTTTCTTGTTAAGTCTGTTAATGGTCAAATTCAGGCCAATAAAGCTAAACCCTACTAGCTGTGCATAGGTTTTAAGGAATCACAAAGCGAAAACTCTAGCTTGGCTAAGATTTTCTTGTAATTTTTTACTAAATTGGTTTGACTGTGTGTCACTATTTTATTTAGTTGCTAGATGGTATATTTTGCAGACACCTTAATGATTATACACATCAGCTGGTACAACATCCCTGTGTTTCTAAAGGTTAGCCAAACAGTCCATGTATGCGGTGCTGAAGTAGTCATAAGAAGAATGAAACATGCATGTCCACAGCTAGTGGGGTTTGGCTTTATTGGCCTGAATTTTTACATTAACAGACTTAAAAAGAAAAAAGTCATAGGCATTCAGAAATGCCATATAGCTGAAACACCTGATGTCCTTAAGGGGTTATGTGGAGATCTCTCTTTATCCTCTCTTACAAGAGGTTTTAAGGAATCACACAGTGAAAACTTAAGCTTGGCTAGGATTTTCTTGTATTTTTTAGTTTTTGAAAAGAGACAAAAAGATGATCTATCTACATGAAAACACAGTCTCTCCTAATACGGTATATTAGTCATCTAGATATATTTAGTATATATTGGAGACACTCCTCTTCATTGTGACAGTTTATACAGTAAAATGGGAGCCGAGTGGAATGGTAAAGATATTGTTGATACCTACTGGGCATAAAAGATGGGTTAGTCTTTAGTGACCTCCTGCCATTATGAAAGAGTACAGTAGCTTGCATAACAAAACTTGCAAGTGAAGCTCATTGTACTAGACTACTGGAGTGCAACCCTCCCAAAATAAAATAATTACTTTTTTTATTTGTTTTTCCATTTGTGTGCATTTTTAAATAGCTGACTTTCCCATTTTGAGAATCAAACCTAAGTCCCAATTTCAAGTAAAAATTGTCAGTTAACTTGCTTGGGCAATTAAAACAATCCAGCATTTAAGCATACATCCCCACAGAGAATAAGGTGATTGCATCTTATTACATGTTCTCCTCCTCATCCTTTCTTAGGGTGTACAAGGGATAGATACCTGGCAGTATGAATATTGTCTCAAGGTAATAGTCACTGTTGCTGTAACACCCCAACCTCATGTACAAAAATGGGAAACAGGTTGATACTGATGCTGAACTGACTTTCAGATAAGGACTGCTTGGGCAGCTAAATAAAACAGCAAAAATCTTTCCTGTTCACTCAGGCTGCAGAGGTGACTGGTGCCTGAGGCAACCTGACACAAAACTGAAAGAATGCAAAGTTACTTGTGAATGGGACTGTAAGCATAGGAGAAATTTTTTTATATTCAAAGATGTGCACTGAGGTCTCTGTAGCTCATATGGTAGTTGAGGAACGTGTGGTCATTATTTCTTTAGAATAACTCACAATCAAATCTCAGGAATATGCACAAAATGTTTATCTACCTTGTGCAGGGGAAATGTACTGTCTGGGAGTATCTAGTTGTTATACAGTACTGTGATCATTATTTTTCACTTTCTTTACAATCATCAAATGTGTATACAGGTGGCTATCTCTTGGGGGGGAGTAGGGATAAGGAGGCATGGCATGTATTTAGGTCTGACAGCAACAAGTTGAAATGTATAACCGTGGCCATCTGTTCTTTCACATTCATCCCAATATAACAAAACAGTACAGAGAAGCTGAATACCTTTTTATTGAGGGGTGGGGTGGAAGGCAGGCACTACATCCATATATAATTTGAGCCTCATTGCAACCATTGTCTTCTCAGATTATTCGGTACTACTATTTGACAATTTTAAACACTAAGTGTCGGGATAGATTTGTGTCACAATGACTCCCCATCTGTGGAACAGACGTCCTCTCCATGTCAAGCAGAGTACCTCACTAGCCTTCTTTAAGAGGAACATGGACGACTGGATGGGAAACAAAAAATATACCCATGGGATCCCACCTGTGTCCCTGCTGGACAGGGAAAACAGGTGCTGACTTTGTTGGAACATGGGTGAAATTCTTGGTTAGGCTTATAACAGCCTCTGGGCCAATAGCCTAGTATTGTCCTATGAACCTAAGCTTTGACACAACTTATTTTTTTAACAACTTTACTGAAAAATCACTTAAGACATAGGCAAGCTTACAGTTACATAAAAGAAAACATCCACATTAACATATTCCTAGTTACAATCATTATACTTCACATATGTTTTTTGTGTAAGTATCATCAATAAAGCATCACATAAATTCACAGTTTCTGCCTTCCCTTAAATCTCACTCCTCCTCCTCCACATTATTATTCTGGATGTATTGGTCCCGCAGTTTTCATTTTTCTCTATGTAATTTGTTCCTACCCTTTTCCAAAGATCCCCCTTCCAGTTCTTTTATCTCTGTTACAATCTTCCATACTTCAAATATAGTCAGTTTAGACAAAATTTCCATTTTCCAGTAATTGCTTTTTTGGCAGCCACCAGAATTAAACTTAGTATGGCCTTACTATGTCTAGGCAATTCAGATCTTGTATCACAGCTCAAAAAAATATTTTCCTTAGTTACATCTATTTTATCACCCACTATTTCTGACAGAGTACTCTGTAGGGAATTTTTGAAGTCTGACAACTTATTACACTCCCAAAACATATGTTCTCAATTATCTCTTTCTTCCCCATCACACCTCCAACATTTACCATCTATCAGAGGAAAATTTCTCTGGAGTCTGCTTGGGGTATAAAAATACCTATGTGAACACTTCCAAGCAAAAATCCTAAATCTTCTGGACGTTGTTGCATACTTCACACATAATTATGCTCACCCATTGTTTCCTTCTCAATTGCTTATCCAGTCTGTCTTCCCAGTCTTCTCTTATCTCCTCCAACTGCTTCCTATACTTATTGTGCAACATTCTATATGTCCTACTAATTATCCTTTTTTAATGGCAGCTTTTCTTCTAGATTCAACTAAAAACTCTATCAGAGCACTTAGGATTCCCCTTTCCTTTTCTCTTTGCTAAAGTTCTGATATAAATCCCACATTGGGAAAGCAGTCTCTAGCCATCAGTCCTAATATATTCTTAGCCTCTTCCCATTCTATTACCTTTCCCTCTCTAGTTATTTGCTCCTAATACCTTTGTTTCTTTGCCAGTTTTCTCCAATAAATTCCAGCTGTATCCTTCCTATTTTCTGTACCCCTAATTGCAGTCATTCCTATCAGTAGTCACCTTTTTCCATTCTTTTGTTAGCTTAGTTCTTAGAATACCTTATGGTATTTATGAATATAACATTCTGTATGGCTGTTGTTATTCTCCTTAGGGATGTGCATCAAAAATCCCACTCTCTCCTTATTTCTTAAATTTGCCTGTTTCATCATCATCCCTTTCCACTTTGAATTATAGCTTTCTGCTTGTGTTATGTATATCAGCCTCAACTTTATAGCACTAAAATATCCCTTCAAATCAGGTAATCATAACTCCTCTTGTCTTGTTGGAAGAACCAACTTATCCCACTTGACCCTTGCCCTCTTCCCCTCCCATATATATTCCTTCAACTCTTTATTAATTATTGTCCACATCTTCTGCTCTGGCTGATAAAAATATGCTTGACCTGTATATAAAACTAAAGGGACTAAAAATATTCTACTGCTTGTATCTTGCTATCCATATCCATAAGCAAGAGGTTCCAGTTTCTCAGTTTTTGTGTTATCTTTTTAGTCTTTTCACATATATCCTTAGCTGCCATAACAGAATCCTTTTTAATCCTAAATACTTATTTTAACATGTCCCCTTAATATGAGTATTGCTGGACAACTTGTGTATGCATACATGGTTTATCAATAGCCTTCGCTTTATCTTCATTCATTTTATATCCCCAAAAAACAATGAAACTGCCTCAAGATGTTCCACAACACTGACATTTATTTATTTATTTATTTATTTATTTATTGCAGTTGGTTTACCAGGATAGTCCAATGGGCCATAAAGAACCCGTTTTCAATGGAGTCCTAGGGAGAAAAGCTCCAAAACAGGCAAAAATATACATGAAACAGTAGCAATATAGGTACAGCAGGTAGTAATGATAGTTATACAAATGAGAAAGGAAAATATTTAAAATAAAATAGTCCAAATACAACAATTAATACAGATTGATAAGGATATACAACAATACTACAGCAAATAAAGCAATTACACAATTCGAGAGGAATCATTCACACTGTGGAAAGGCACAACGTCATACTAAAGGATGTTGCATAGTGGGGGAAGTAAACTAAAAGCTTGTCTAGTCCATTCTATACAATTATATAGGAAGAGTAGAGTAGAAGCAGGAAGAAGCAGGGGAGGTGAGAAGACAGAGTTAGTTATGTAGGGTGGGAGCAAGAGCATTCCCACTGTGATGTTAGATGTGAGTGAAGAGATTTTTGAAGGTAGAGTGGTTAATGGTGGTGCTGAATGGATGGTGGTAGGGAGTTCCAGTGTCGAGCTAGACTGAAGGATAGAAGGTTTTGCCTGGGGATGTGTAGGTTTATGCACTTCTAGTAGGTTTTGATTGTTTGACCTTAATACTCTATTGGGTTGGTGCATTTTAAAGGCTGATGAAAGGGATGGACAGAGGGAGGGGTTGAGAATAAGCTTATGGGCTAGAGTTAGTTGGGTGTAGGTTAGTTGATTTGGAAGTTCTAGCCATTGAAGTTTCTGGAGGGAGGAACAATGATGGGTGGAGGACTTATGGCTAGTGGCGAATTTTGCGATTTTGTTATAGCAGCAGGAAAGCTGTTTTTTAAAGAGGACTGAAGATTAGTTAGGAGTGGTACACCATAGAGAAGGGAGGGGATAAGGAAGGAAGTAGAGAGAGTGATTTATGTTATTAGATATTATTTGTATATGTTGATATATTTCTGTTTTGTTTTTTTTTTTCTTCTTATAGTAGTACTGTAGTTTTTCCCCTCCCTCCACTGAAAATGGACATGTATCCAGTTGGACTAGCCCGGTTAACAAATGTAAAATAAATAAAATAAAATAAATTTTAGTGGCAGGAGTGAGGTAGGGATTCTGTCTGTAAAGCATGCCTAGTTTTTGATGGGTTTTTTTGATATTTAGTTGTAGGTGGGAGTTAAATTTAAGTTGGTTGTCAATTTGGACCCCAAGTAACTTAGTCTGTGACACTATTTCTAGAGGTGAGTTGTTTTGACTAGTGATTGAGAATGTATTCATATCAAAAGGAGTAACTTTAGAAGGAGTAAATATCATTAGTTTGGTCTTGGAAGCATTGAGAGCTAGATGGTTACTTAGCATCCATTGCTCAGTGGTAGAGAAGGCATCTTGAGTATAGTTTTTGAAGTTTAGCAATAGAAGTGGCAGAACAGATGATTGTTGAATCATCTGCGTATTGGATGATGTCCTTTTCTGATTTTATCAGGTACAAAATAATATCACCTGCAAGTAAAGCCAATTTTGCTTGATTACTATACCAATTATACCCTTGAATTTCTGAGTCCCTTATTTTCTTTACCAATGGCTCTAAATATAAAGCAAATAGCAAAGGGGGAAAAAGGACACCCCTACCTGGTTTCTCTTTTCAGACACAACCTCCTAATTAACCTTATTAGTGTGTCAGGGGATGCAAATGATTCCTTTCCTCTACTCACAAAATACCAGCTTACTCTGTCAAATGCTTTCTCTGTATCAAGACCCACCAACAACAGCGGTATTTTCTTACACTCTGCTTCCCTATGTATCATTATTGTTCTATTAATGTTGTCAAACATTTGACTCGCCTCCACAAAACCTCATTAATACATACTGTAAGTATCAATTTTGGCAACACCTTTGCCATTTTTTTAGCTAATAAAACATAAACACTTTATAATCATGATTTAAAATTGAAATGGGGCCTATACGAAGCTGTTTTTTATGGGTCTTTACTGTCTTTAGGTATTAACGCCACTAGAGCTTTCTTCCAGAATGCTGGTGCTTCCCCTCCTTTTAAAATCATGTTAAACAAAACTTTCCAGATCAATATCACTTTCTTCTCTTCTAGCTTCCAAACTTCCACAGGAATACTATCTATTCCTGAAGACTTTCTTGTAGATTGACTGTACGTCACATTTTGTTATCTCATCTCCTCCTATTTTAACTGTTAATTGTTGAGCCTCATCCATCTCTAACCTCGACATACTTAAGTCTTCCGTAAATATTTCCATTTGTGCTCTTTCTTGATGTCCACATTTCTCTGCTTTATACACATTTTCATAAAATTTATAAAATATCCCTAATACTGAAGAAACAAGCCAGCTGGTGGACCCCTAGTATAAACAGGCTATACAAGAGAAAGAAACTAATGCCCAAGAACAAGAGGGAACTGGCTCAGCAGAGGATGAAATCCCTCTCTAGCTTAAACAAACAAATTAGAGCTCTTGTCAAGCCCTCCAAAGCTAATTATGAGGCAAAAATAGCCTTCCTAGCTAAGGACAATCACAAGGCATTCTTTAACTATGTCCAAAATCTAAAAGGGAAAACCCAGCTATGCGCTGAACTGGTTGTGGATGGCACCACCCATACTCAAGTGGAGGTAATAGCCAACCTTCGAGCTGACAGATTTGGAACACACGTCACACCCTTGTCCTCTCGACTCATTCCCCAAAGTATACCTAACACCATTCCTCAGCCTATTATCTCAAGAGAGCAGGTCATCAAGGTGCTCTCCAAGGCCAAAAACATGGCATCAATGGTACTCGACAACATCCCAGGTTGCCTTTCAAACAAGTTAAAATGTGATGTAGCAGACCCACTTGGATCCCAGTTTAACCACAGCTCATGAAATGGCTATGTTCCCAGCAGAATGGAGGACAGCAACAGTAATCCCTCTACACAAAGGGGGACCATCAACTGACCCTGGGAATTATAGGCCCATAAGCTTGACTAGCCTCATCTGCAAGGCCATGGAAAGAATCATTATGGACCTTATTAACAAGGACATACGTAATCTCCAAACTCTGCACCCAACCCAGATCAGATTCACTGAAAGTAGATCATGCCTGTTAAACATGGTTGACTTTTTGGAGAAAGTCATCAAGACTGTGGATGAGAGAAAGACAGTGCATACCGCCTATCTTGACCTAGCCAAGGCATTTGACACAATCTCCCACTCAGGTATTACAGAGAAACTCTTCCAACTGAGAATTAACCCTTACATTACTAGATGGGTAGCTAAATGGCTAACCAACAGGACACATTCTGTCAAAGTGGGTAACTTCACCTTGAGAAAAAAGACCTGTCACCAGTGACATATCACAGGGTTCTGTGCTGTGCCCCTTACTGTTCATAATTTATTTCACAGAAGTCCAGGCAAACTTGGAAGGCCTGTGACTGACCAAGTTCACTGATGACTGCAAATTGGCAGCAATCATCAAGTCCCACAGTGATGTTAATATACTGCAGAAGGGTTAAAGCAGACAAATGATTTATGCCAAAAATGTGGATTGAAGGGGTCTATATTAGAAGACCAAAGATGCATTCTTTTGAATGTGTCTTGGTCGAACTTAAAGGCTGAAAATGGAAAATATCGAAGCGGCTGTTAAGCGAATTCTTTCCTTGGGAAAGAATTTGCTTGGCCTCTTCGGTACTTTGCCATTTTTGGCACTGTAGTGCGGTCTCGGAGTTGGTATATTTAAGTAGGGGGTGGGGAGCACAGCCCCCCACTTAATGTAATGTTAGAAATTCATTTTTATTTTTTGCTGGAACAGCGATTTTTTTCCCTTGGAAAAAAATCTCTGTTCTGACACTTCGACATTGTAAGCTTTCCCTTACATAGGGTCGAGCAATCACCATTCACTTTTTTAAGCATTCTGTGATTTAATATACACCCGATTAAAGCTAAATGCAAAAAATGCATTATTATTCTCTTTCGGAAAGGTGACATCCCTGCTAATTACATTATAGACAGCACCCACCTATGTGTAGACCCAGTGGTATGTGATCTGGGTACTCAGGTTGATAGCAACCTGGAGTTTGACAACCACATATCCACAGTAGTGAGGAAATCCTTCTATGTGGCACATATTATAAGTAAAGGCATCACATCTAGATCTAAAGATGTTATAATTCCATTATACTTGGCCCTCATCAGACCAATAACTGAATACAATGCTCCCTTTTGCATGTACCTCACCAGACACCTCCAGTTATTGGACAAACCATAGAGGTTTCTTACCAAGATATTACAGGGTACACAAAAAAAGAAGTTATGTCCTTACCATAACGTTCCATGTGGAGTGTTCATCTCGCCTTTGTTCTTACACACGGGTTCGGAGCCAATCCTCGGCTCCGAGTCGGCCGCATCACAAAGCTCTGCATCTCAGAGAAGCTCGAGACCAGCCCATATCCCACAATCCTCCCTGCCATTACTCAGATCTAGCTTGCAAACAAACCAGACCAAAAATCCAATACCTCAGGTGCAAGAACTACACACTCTCTCAGGCATTCAGAGACACTCTCTCACCATAGCAATAACTAAGGGTAGAAGCATATACCCCATGATACACAGGACCATATACCCCGGAAGGGGTTAAGACAAGTCGATCAGAATCTAGTCCTACCCGTTCTTCCAAAACACATGGGGAGGGAAGGGAGGGAATGTAAGAACAAAGGCGAGATGAACACTCCACATGGAACGTTATGGTAAGGACATAACTTCTTCATGTGAGAGTGTTGAATCTCGCCGTTTATTCTTACACACGGGTAGTGTCCCTAGCACCGTCACCCCGAGTGACTCATGGAAGAACGTTCCTAAGCACAGTGGAACCAAAAGATGTCCTGTCTTTGGAGACTTTGTCCACTCTATAATGAGTGATGAAAGTATGTGGCTTAGACCACGTGGCTGCTGCACAAATCGTGTCCAAAGGCAAGCGAACTGCATGAGCCAAAGAAGTGGAAACGGATCTGGTAGAATGGGCCTTAGGTTTGGTGGGTAAGGACTGATTTGACTTAAGAGTATACAAAGGCTATACAATCAGCAAGCCATTTAGATAATGTATGTTTAGTAATTGCCATGCCCTTTTTATTGTCTGCAAACGCGACAAAGAGCTGATCTGTCTTCCTGTAAGTTTTAGTCCTATCCAAATAAAATCTTAACTGTCTGTGAACATCTAACTTGTGCAGCATATACTCCAACTTGTTAGTATGGTTCTTGAAGAAGGTAGGGAGTTCTATGGATTGGTTAATATTTGTAACTGAACATACCTTTGGAAGGAAAGATGGGTTTGTACGTAAAGAGACTCTATCTGGATGGAAAATCAAGTAAGGTGGTCTGACCGATAAGGCTTGCAGCTCTGACACTCTTCGAGCTGAAGTAACAGCTATGAGGAAAAGTGTCTTCCACGATAAGAACTTTAGGAGGTAGGATGAAGCAGGTTCAAAGGGTGGCAACATAAGTTGTGACAGTAACAAATTTAAGCTCCATGGAATAAAAGGTTTTCTGACGGGCGGTCGAAGATGGAAGGTTCCTTTCATAAAGGCCTTACAAAGTCTGTGAGACATAATGGGAGAACCGTCCTCACCAATATGGAAGTTCGATATGGCCGCAAACTGAACTCTTAGTGTGGAAGTAGAAGCTCCTTCGTGAAAGAGGATAGATAAGAATTCCAATACTTTATGTAGAGGAGCTACCAGGGGGTCTAAGTGTTGGCTAGACGCCCAGTACACAAAGCGTTTCCACTTACTCCTGTAGAGTTTTGTAGTGGAAGCTTTATGAGAAGCAACCAGAATGTGTTGAACTGCCGGGGAAAGTAGATCAGACCTGGCTAGGCAGGGAAGCGGAGCAGCCAAGCTGCTAGTTTGAGGGGCTGAAGAGACGGGTGAGGAACTCCCGACGAATGAGTCAGTAGATCTGGTACTGGGTCCAGAATCCACGGTTCCTCTATTTGATGGGCTCGAAGAAAGGGGAACCATATCTGCTGATGCCAGAATGGGGCTATGAGTATTATTGTCCTTTCCAGGTTCCTGGCTTTCTGTAGAAATCTGGGAATCAAGGGAGTAGGTGGAAATGCATATAGGAGACCCGGGGGCCAATCGTGTATCAGTGCGTCCCTGGGGACATCCCCCGGAGGGGATAGAAGGGCAAAGTAGCTTCTGCATTTTGCATTCAACGGGGAAGCAAATAGATCGCAGCAAGGCTGGCCCCATGTGCGGAAGATCTTTTCCGCCGTCTGTGGATTGAGGGACCACTCGTGAGGTAACAGGATGGCTCTGCTCAACCTGTCCGCAATGACGTTGGATGACCCCGGGATGTGCGTTGCTATAAGAAAGCAACCCGTGAACTCTGCCCACTGCCAAATTCTCATGGCCTCTCTGCATAACGGGTAAGACCTGGTTCCCCCTTGCTTGTTTATGTACCAGACCACAGACATGTTGTCCGTCTGAACTGCTATTGTTCCTAGAGGTAAGAGGGCTTGGAAGTGTTGCAAAACCAGGAACAACGCCCTCAGCTCCAGAACATTTATGTGTAGAGTGTATTCCATGTTGGACCATTCCCCTTGGACTGTTCTTCCTTGAAATAGGCCCCCCCACCCTATCAGAGAAGCGTCCGTGGTTATTGTGGCAGTCGGACTGGGTAGAACAAACAGACGACCCATAGTGAGGTTCTGATTGTACACCCACCATGAGAGGTCTCGTCTGCAAGAGTCTGTTATCAGAATCTCGTGCGCTAGGGGTAAGTGCTGGAACGACCACTGCGCAAAAAGCAGCCATTGGAGGATCCTCATGTGTAATCTTCCCATAGGAACTGCGATCAGGGACTCTGCCATTAGTCCCAAAACTTTCAATACCAGTTTGGCCGGGGCATTCTTGCTCTCTAGTAGAAGAAGAACCTGTTGTTTGAGGGTTGACGCCCTTATTGGAGGGAGCTTTAGCAATCGTGTATCTAGGTCTGCTCCGATGAATGAAATATGCTGTGAGGGCAATAAGCAAGACTTTTCGAAGTTTATCGAAATCCCTAGGTGGGAACAAAGGTCAACTGTGTAGTCTCTGACTTGTATGAGGCGACGCTCGGTGGTGGCGGTGAGGAACCAGTAGTCCAGATAGGGAAACACCTGGAATCCTTGTCGTCTCAAGTGAGACGCAACTACTGCCATGCATTTGGTGAATACCCTGGGGGCTGAGGTGAGTCCAAAGGGCAGAGCTCAAACTGAAAGTAACTGGCTCCCAGCCGGAAGTGCAGGTGATCTCTGGACGGTCTGGCCATTTTGATGTGGTAGTACGCGTCTTTGAGATCTATAGAGCACATCCAATCGTCCTTCTGTAAGAATGGAAGGATCAATTGAAGCATGACCATCCGGAACTTTTCCTTCTTCACGAAGGTGTTGAGATTGCTGAGATCTAAGATCGGTCTCCAGTCCCCTGTCATTTTTGGAACTAAAAAGAACCTTGAGTAAGTTCCGGATCCTCTTTGGTCCACCGGGACTGGTTGGATGACTCTGTTTTTGAGCAGCTTTGAGATTTCTACGGTTGCTGGGCTTCGCAGATGGGGTGGCACATCTGGAAACCTTCTTTGTAGAGGTGGAGTTGATGTGAAGGGGATTTTGTATCCTCTGGTTATAATGCTTTTTACCCATGAATCCAAAGTAATATTTAGCCAGGCCTGTGGGTATAAAGCCAAGCGACCCCCGACTGCCTCCAGAGCAGGACAGCCGGGCCTCCGTTCAGGAGTGTTGGAAAGGCTTCCCAGGGACGGTATCCCTGTCGCCTTGGTTATGCGGACCCCCTCTGCCGCCAGGGTGGCGTCTTCCATTTCTACCCCCCCCCTCTGCCTCTGGAGGGGGTATCACTCTGTGTGGCTTGGAAAGATCCCCGATTCTTACGGAACCACATTTTCCCGCCTCGTTGCCCTTTGGGGTACGGTCTAGTTGGAGCGGAAAAACGGACCCCAACAGCAGACAGGGTCTTTCCCTCTTGCTCACACCGAGTCAGAATCTCCTTCACCTTGGGCCCAAAGAGTGTGGCACCATCAAAAGGGGCATTGGAAAAGGAAGACTTGAAGGCTTCCGCAAAGGAGCACAGCCGCATCAAGGATTGTCTTCGAAGAGCAATCGCTGAAGCTGCAGCTCTAATCGATCCATCGGCCGCATACGAGATGACCCTCATGGATGAGTTTACTATGGAGGTAAGGGTATTAAGTTGAGCTGTTACCTTATCTGAAACAGCAGCATCTGTGTTACCCTGGAGGGTATCTGTCAGCTCCTTGATGAGATCCCTCTGCAGACGTGTGAAATGAGTCAAATAGTTTAGCGAACGCATGGAAAAAGTCGCTGAACTAAAAACGCGCTTCCCGTATCTGTCCATAGTCCTACAATCCTTATTAGGAGGATGAATAAATGAGGAAGACTCAGACATCTCCTTTTTCGTGGCTGCCGCCACCACCATAGCGTCGACCGGAACTCCCTTGGTGAGATAAGTCTTATCCTGGGGGGTGGTAATAAATTTGTTTGGTTTTCTAGGGACTGGTTCCACTGTGTCAGGTGCCTCCCACGCCCTTCAAGCAATCAATTCCATTAACTCATCGAAGGGCGGAGTCACCCAGGAGGTAGAAGGTTGAGCCCCAAAAGCCTTCAGCAACACCGACTCGTCCTCAGTGGGGGCTAGGGATTGCCAATCACCCCTCTGTTTCAAGATCTCCAGGATGTCTGCAAATGACACATCCTCAGAAGGGGATTTTGGGGACCCCTCTGCCTCATCCAAGTCGGTGTCAGACGTTAGAGATTCCTGTGGGGAATCTATGTGCCTCCTCTTGCACAACCATTTCCTCGGAACCTCATCAGAAGGGGCTTCTGGTGCGGCCTCCAAGGAACAGGGGGAACCCTCTGGGCGTGGCTGAGGCAATGGGGCTCTATGCTTTGGATGGGTCGTGGGGGCAGAAAGAGAAAGCGGCCCTTTTGGGGAAGGAGAAGACGCCTCTGATGAAGTGGTTGTCTGTGCAGACAATACTTTCCTCATAAGGTCAAAAGCCCCTGAACCCCGGGCCAAGGACTCCCCCGGTTCCGAAGAACACGGGAGCATCCCAGACCCAGGGGCCGTGGGCTCCGACCCCAAGGACGGAGCCGAGCCAGTCTGCGCCGAGGCCCCAAGAGGGAGACACGGCACTGACAGGTCGGTACGACTCTCGGTCATGGAACCGAGGAGAGACCGTCGGCTCCGCGACTCCCCTACCGGTTCCGAAGGAGTCGAAGTCAATGGTGTCGATCGTGCAAAGGACGGTTTCGGCACCGAGGGCTCCACTATCATCAGGTCATCCTCTCCTGGCTCCGAGATCTGGATGGGTCTCGAAGGAGGACCCGTTGGAGATATGGGGAGGCCTTCTAGTTTCGACACCAACAGGGAGGAAACTGCAATCAACTTGGAAAGGGCCGTGTTTTCCATGAGTTTCTGCATGACACGATCCACATCTGTCTCAGATAACGGTCTGGAAGAACGGGTCGAAGGAGCCGAAGATGGCACCGACCGAAGAATGGACGGTGGCGGCAGCTCCGACACCGGTTCCAAGATCTGGGGCTCAGTGAAAGATAAATGTTCGACGCTCAGCCCCGAGGTCTGTGGAACCAGTGAACGAACCTTCGAAGATGAACTCGGAGACAATGACATGGGCTCAGACATCTTCGACCCCTTCGAGGATTTAGAAGCCTGATCCGATTTGTCCAAAGCCTCTTGAAAGGCAGGCTTAAGCAACCCTCTGTCTATAAGCTTCCTGCACCTATCTGTCATGACCCTCCCGCTAAAGGAATGACATATAGAGCAATACTCTTGAAGGTGGAGAGGGCCAAGACAGCAAACGCAGGACAAGTGGTTGTCAGTGATGGACATTTTCTGCCCACACTGACATCTTTTAAAGCCGGATTTTGCTTTCTCCAACATGACTTAAGAAGTAAAAACACTTCACTAGGTTGATAACAAGATAAATAACTATTAATAACTAATTCCTATCTATATATGTATAGTAAATATCTATATAAGTAAAACAAAACACTTCACAAAAACCACACCAAGAGAAAGGGGTAGGCCACAAAAAGGTGCCTGAAGAATAATATGAGGAATATTATAATAATAATCACACACACACACACACACACACACACACACACACACACACACACTTCTATATTATACTAAGTATTATAAACTTTTTTATGCAAAAAAAAGAAGCAGCTTATCTGAAAGAAGTAACAAATTATCAAATTTTTCTCTGGTCCGAGCTCTCCTCGATCCAATCTGTTGCAGCGGCAAACTAGATCTGAGTAATGGCAGGGAGGATTGTGGGATATGGGCTGGTCTCGAGCTTCTCTGAGATGCAGAGCTTTGCGATGCGGCCGACTCGGAGCCGAGGATCGGCTCCGAACCCGTGTGTAAGAACAAACGGCGAGATTGAACACTCTCACATCAAGTTTTACATTGAAAGACTGAAAACTCTGCCACTGTATTCTGTCTCCTACAGGTTGCTAAGCGATGACTTATGCCTGGTTTACAGGGCAATCTCTGACCTGGCCCTGATGGAAATGTTACACATTCGTAAATCAAACTGCACGAGGGTCACTCGCTCCAGGGATCTTTACTTAGCCTCTGAGATAACCAGGTCATGCTGGAGAGATAGATGCATCTCCCAGAGACTGTCACTTCTCTGGAACAAGTTTCCAGTTCATGTCAAAAAGAGCACCTCCACCTCCCTGACCCTTTTCAAACTCAACCAAGATCAGTGGATGGGTTACTGAAAATTCATACCTGGGATGGTGCCCATGTCTCTCCTGGACAGAGGAAGTCATTATTAACTAACATAGACCCTTACCTCAGTGAACTTCACTCAAATAACCACCACAGTTGGGGCAACTCAGGATAGATATGGCTAGGCTTGTAAAGGCTCTAGGGCCATTAGCCTAGTAACCTTCTATGAACCTATGAACTTCTACAGGATCTCTGGTTATTTTTCTTGTTATAGGCTCCATACTACCCTTTCTACTTTCTGTTGCCTACACTGTCGTGCAAACATTTTTTGTTCTATAAAGTTATTATCAAAAAACAGTTGCTTAACAGCGATCTTTCTAAACTCATGCATATTATCCAGATACTCCATTATTTTCTCTTTAGCACTCAGCAGTCACCTCTTTTTGTTCTGTGAGATTCCTCTTATTCTGCAATACTTTAATCTTTGTCAGTCCCACTAAATAATTCCTATTAATTATTAACCATATATTTTTTTCTTTTATTTCTACCTTATTTTTAAACTCCTGATTCTGCTAGTCAACTCCTTTGCTTTTTTCTGTCTCTGAAGCATTTCCTTTGGAACACTGGAAAATATTTAACTGGCAAAGTCTCTCTATGAGCTTTATTATCAGAAAAATGAGAAGCAGAGTCCCCTTCTTTTGTTGGCTCGCTTTTTGTTGGACAAACTTTTGTACTTCCTCCTTAGCTTATTCTGCGTAAAAAAATGACTTTGATCCTTTAGGAAAAAATATTCTAAAGACAGCTGAATATAGCAGCTTGAATCTCACACCTGCTTCTCAACATTCCCTGATTAAATCATACATTTTCTTCACTCCTGCCTGGTGTGCAATGAATAATCATTTTCTGCAAACACTATACTGTCTCCAATTTTTTTCTAATATTTTGTCTTTATGCCACAATTTCATTAGGAACAACTCTTTCTGCTAGTATGATTGCATCTTTACTAATACAGGTCTTGGCTGCTTTGTCATGGCCAGGTTTGGAGGCCACACAATGTGCCCTTTCAATTAACAATGAAAATCCACAAAAAAGAACCAGCACGTGAAGGATTGCTCAAACTTCCATTTATTGAAGATGAATATAGAACAAATGTAATGGCTGTTGGGCCATTACAAAATAGCAAACCGGTTTCAGCTTAAAGCAGCCTTTTTCAATGCTCAAAAAAATTAATTTGAAAACATCTCCACCATATCCTGCTTATATATAGTGTAGTGTAAAGCCCTTAAAGGGACATGCACCGCATACCACCACAGTAGTCAACCCAAATAGAAATATAAAGATGACAAAAAAACAATAAAAAATGAAATTATATAAAAAATGAAAAATTTTTTTTACAAATAACATCTCATACATTGATATCAAGCTAATATATCAAAATACGAATATTGTAAAATGTATATAAATTATATACATAAAAAATAAAGATTAAACATACTATCTGTATAAAATTATACATAATATATACCTGATCAATATCAGTCTATTGATTCAAAAAATTCAAAAACAGACTAAACTATGTATGATAGTCCATAGTTTTATTCTGATTCATTTAATCCAGGCCTAAACAGGCCCCCTATTTTAATAATCCACATATTCTCCATATGATTAAGTTTACTATGCCATCCTACTTTAAAATTCCTGTGTAATACTATCCTGTCAATAATAACAAATTTAAATGCAGCAGATGGGTGATCAATAGTATGTTTAAACAATGCATTAGTTAAGCGTTTGTTCCTAATGGCACTCATGTGCTCCCCATTCTAAATTTTACAGGCCTAGATGTCTGGCCTATATAAAAAGCAGAGCAAGTGCATGTTGCTAAATAAACCACCCAATCTGAACTGCAATTAGCAAAAATTCTAATGTTAAAAATCTTGGAGGTGTTCTTACTTGTAAATTCAGTTGTTTTAGATATATGTTGACAAGCAGTACAATGGCCACATGGGAAACAGCCCACTAATATGTCCCCAAATAAGGTAGTTTGTAATGGAATAGTAGGAATATATCTTTTGTAATGAGTGAGGTATGAATTAATGTTACGTCCTCTGCGATATGAGAATGAACATTGTTCAGGTAAGATATTATTTAAAAAAATCATGTGATTTCAAAATATCCCAATGTTGATTGATAATGTCTCTGAACCTATTAGTGTTGGTCCCATAGGTCGTTACTAACCTCAAAGATTGGTCAAAAGATTGATCAGAAGATACCCTGTCTTTCGATTTGTATTCCAATAAGCCTGTTCGTGTCAAACCATTAGTTTCATCCATAGTCAAAGAGAGATTGTGTTGATTGTATCCACGATTAATGAATCTTTGTGACAAATCAAGGCTGCAAGTAGAATAATCTTGTTCTGAAGAGCAGATACGTCTAATACGCATGAACTGAGATTTTGGGATATTACGGATGATGTGGCGTGGGTGGGAACTTTTGGCATGTAATAATGTATTATATTCCGGAAACTTCCGATGAACAGAAGTAGCCAGAGTGTTGTCTGAAAGTCTAGTGACAACTACGTCTAAAAAGACGATCTTGTCATGCTCAATATTAGCAGTGAATTTGATGTCAAAAGAGTTGTTGTTCAAATAAGCCACGAACTCAGACAACTGGCCCCATTCCCCATGCCACACCATCCAACAATCATCTAAATATCTGCGCCAGATATCTAGATCTTGAGTGTATATATTATGCATAGCATCATATATAAATGTTTCTTCATAATATCCCATAAAAAGATCTGCGTATATGGGTGCAAATGATGCCCCCATAGCAGTACCCTTGATTTGCCAATATGCTTTTCCTTTGAAGTAAAAAATGTTTTTACGTAACACAATTTCAGTCAATTTGATCAAAAAATTGTTAAAGCCTATGGAGTATAAATCAGATTTATATAACCAATAGGAAACTGCAAGAATGCCCACATCATGAGGAATGCTGGTATATAAAGATGCCACATCCAATGTACAGAGTCACCAATTGGGCTCCAGTTGAGAATCATTAATGATGTTTAAAAATTCCGTAGTATCTTTTATACGTGATCTAACTTGTTTTAGTAATGGTTTCAGGTGGTATGTAAGAAAAGCTGACAGTGGCTCAGTTAAGGAACCTCTACCCGACACAATAGGTCTACCCGAGGGTGAAGAGGGTCCTTATGTATTTTGGGTAGCAAATATAAATATTGTGGAATTGGTTCATCCACCTTAAGTTGTTTGGCTACCTGCTCAGTTATAATTCCTTGTTCCACTGCCAGATCTAAAAAAGAATCAATTTCCACCTTGAAAGTGGAAGTAGGATCAATCATCATTTCCATATAATAACTGGAGTCTGATAATTGGCGTAAGGCTTCTTCCGTATATGCTGTATGATCCATGACTACAATAGCGCCACCTTTGTCAGCCATGGTAATAACAATATCATGATTATCCTTAAGTTTAGACAGGGCAATTCTTTCAGCTATTGTAAGATTGTTAGATTTGGACACATACAGAGTAGAGGAATGTAAATCTTTCATTACACAATCTCTAAATATCGAGACATGCTTATTCATAGGTGGAATAAAAGTAGATTTGCCAAATCTAAAATCAGATGATCTTTGAGTGGTATCAGAATCTGCAAAAAATAACTTGAGGTTAAGTAATCTACAAAAGTCATTTACATCTTGTAATAAATGATTTTCAGAGACAGGTGCACTGGGAACAAAATTCAGGCCTTTATTAAGTAGTCATGTATGCACAGGAGAGAGATCAAAGGATGAGATGTTAAAAACATTATCAGTTATTTGACCATCTGTTGCAGTAGACACTGTAGGGTTGGACACCCCAAATCTAGATCGGTGCTTTCTACCCCCCCTCCTACCCTTAGATCTAAAGGGGGTGGTTGTTTCCTTTTTGCAGCTGGGGACGCCTGGCGTGAGGAAACCTCACCATCAGTAGCAGATGATGTATCATCCTCAGAGGTTGCATCAGATGTAACATTCTTACATTTTACATGGATTTTCTTTGAGCAATGCTCTGGGATAACTGTTTACATTAATACTTTATGGTCGGTGTATCTCTACAGACCTATACTGATATTTTGGCTGACGTTTACGGGTTTGGACATAAGGTACTGTGTTCTACATATGTCTTTTGCATTACGAATGTTATAACGATTTGGGAAGATCGTGAATGTTACTTCTCAAGGTCCGGTGAACTGTGGAAGCTGTACAGTATTTGGGCTTCTCATTTCTTTTTATTTAAACTCAAACCTACAATCGTTTTGGACCTATGTACTGTTTTCTGGACTATACATCTTGCCAGATTATGTTAGTGTGATTCTTTCGACGGCCGGTGAACTGTGGGAAGTTATAGACAGCCGATTACCTGTTGGACTATTCTATAAATAATTTTTGACAAAATGCTTTGAATTTTACAACAGTTTAATGTTATATGGCTTCTTTCTTTATACAGATCACCATATTGCAGTTAATATGCATTTTTTGACCAAGTATATGTCAGTTACCAAGTGGTTATTAACATTAATAAGCTTGTTTTGGCCTAACATATATAGTGTCCTGACGACTACTTAGAATTTACTTTTGGGTCAATTTATAAGATAGTGAGGATGCTCATGGTTCTGCAGGACATATTATGAATGTTTCTTTACACCTATAGTTTGACTCTATATATACATTTCCTGGTAGTTTAGGGTCTTATTAGGTTAACAACTGATTTTTTATCATGTTCTTACACATTTTTTCTTTTAACTTAATTAGAACATAAACCTTTGGTATTATATCAGAGTCGCTGTTTTTGCATGGTCTTTGGCATTCCACAGATAATTTTAAACTTGGATTGGTTGCAATTATATGCATTTGAATGTCCTCAATAATGGTTGAGTTAACAGCCTTTTTCAACTACAATAATATTGCAATATATTATGAATAGATTATTGACTAAATGGTATTATACTATTTCCTTACGGTGGCATATGGTATTGTGGTTTGGGGAATATCATTTCATAAGTGCCAATTGCTTATCCTTTGGATTATATGGTTCAGTATCAGATATTGATATAGCAGAGACGAAGGTTGGCTATTAAGTTGAGTCAACAGTCTTTTACTATAATAACAATATTGCAATATATTATGAATAGAATATTGACTAAATGGTATCAAACTTTTTCCTTATGGTGGTTATATGGTAATGGTGGATGGTGACTATCATTTCACAAGTGCCAACTATTTATTCTTTGGATCATATGGTTCAACAACATATATTGATATAGCAGAGACGAAGGTCGGCTATTTAAATATTCAGGCTTTAAAGATTTTTCCAACTTTTTTTGACCTGAACAATTGAATATTGGGCATACTGATTTTGCTGATAATTAAGAGGCTTTGTTGGTAACAGTTTTGGTCCCAATCTGCTATTTTTACCATTGCCACTTATAGTAAGGTAAATAGACCTTTTCAACATATATATAGACTGGTTTGATATATATTTAAATTGAATGGTTGCATTGGGTTGTGCTACTTAATTGTGGACATTCCTAGTATATAGGTGCTTATACTGCTTTGACCAAGATATATATACATTTTTATTTTTTAAGGTTGATCCACATATCTGTGGTTTGTTTGATGGCCTTGTTACAATACAGGGACTCACAATAATACTCAGCTTCAACCATTATAAGATTGACTTCAGTCATGGATCTCTGTGGTATTTTACAAGGGCTTTCGGCCGACAAAGATAATTTAGAAGTTTTTGGTTTAAACAACAACACAGGACACAATCCAAATAACATTTGAGCAGATGGTCAACAAAGATGCGGTGCAATTTTTTCAAAACTTAATAGACACATGAAAACCCTACGTTCAAATGTTTGGCATTTGAAACTGTTCAAGGCATACAAGATTAAGGACATTACACCAAGGGGACTTAGGGTTCGTTTACAACCCCTAGTTGCTAATATAGATACTGAACTATCTAAGGAATGGGTAGAGGCCCAGCATCAGTCTTCCATGCACTTTGTTGATTGTCTATCTAGATATTATGATAGAACCATACAAAGTCAATTAACAGAGATCCAAGCTTTATGTGGTGAAGCTGAACAATTCAGTAAAGAGGGGTTTTACCCACAATATATTTCTGACCTTGCCAAGGATTTATCTTCATTAGAACAACAACTTATGAAACGTAAAATTCACAAGTTTAATAGGGACCTTATGGACTATGAGAAAGGTAAACCTTTTGTTAGTCAAAAGACAGTCAGATTCACTGATCATACCAATACATATAATACCAGTAGAAAACGACCTAGGTCCATTTTAAGACATAAGAATGTTACATCTGATGCAACCTCTGAGGATGATACATCATCTGCTACTGATGGTGAGGTTTCCTCACGCCAGGCGTCCCCAGCTGCAAAAAGGAAACAACCACCCCCTTTAGATCTAAGGGTAGGAGGGGGGGGTAGAAAGCACCGATCTAGATTTGGGGTGTCCAACCCTACAGTGTCTACTGCAACAGATGGTCAAATAACTGATCATGTTTTTAACATCTCATCCTTTGATCTCTCTCCTGTGCATACACGACTACTTAATAAAGGCCTGAATTTTGTTCCCAGTGCACCTGTCTCTGAAAATCATTTTATTACAAGATGTAAATGACTTTTGTAGATTACTTAACCTCAAGTTATTTTTTGCAGATTCTGATACCACTCAAAGATCATCTGATTTTAGATTTGGCAAATCTACTTTTATTCCACCTATGAATAAACATGTCTCGATATTTAGAGATTGTGTAATGAAAGATTTACATTCCTCTACTCTGTATGTGTCCAAATCTAACAATCTTACAATAGCTGAAAGAATTGCCCTGTCTGAACTTAAGGATAATCATGATATTGTTATTACCATGGCTGACAAAGGTGGCGCTATTGTAGTCATGGACCATACAGCATATACGGAAGAAGCCTTACGCCAATTATCAGACTCCAGTTATTACATGGAAATGATGATTGATCCTACTTCCACTTTCAAGGTGGAAATTGATTCTTTTTTAGATCTGGCAGTGGAACAAGGAATTATAACTGAGCAGGTAGCCAAACAACTTAAGGTGGATGAACCAATTCCACAATATTTATATTTGCTACCCAAAATACATAAGGACCCTCTTCACCCTCGGGTAGACCTATTGTGTCGGGTAGAGGTTCCTTAACTGAGCCACTGTCAGCTTTTCTTACATACCACCTGAAACCATTACTAAAACAAGTTAGATCACGTATAAAAGATACTACGGAATTTTTAAACATCATTAATGATTCACAACTGGAGCCCAATTGGTGGCTCTGTACATTGGATGTGGCATCCTTATATACCAGCATTCCTCATGATGTGGGCATTCTTGCAGTTTCCTATTGGTTATATAAATCTGATTTATACTCCATAGGCTTTAACAATTTTTTGATCAAATTGACTGAAATTGTGTTACGTAAAAACATTTTTTACTTCAAAGGAAAAGCATATTGGCAAATCACGGGTACTGCTATGGGGGCATCATTTGCAACCATATACGCAGATCTTTTTATGGGATATTATGAATAAACATTTATATATGATGCTATGCATAATATATACACTCAAGATCTAGATATCTGGCGCAGATATTTAGATGATTGTTGGATGGTGTGGCGTGGGGAATGGGACCAGTTGTCTGAGTTCGTGGCTTATTTGAACAACTCCTCTTTTGGCATCAAATTCACTGCTAATATTGAGCATGACAAGATCGTCTTTTTAGACGTAGTTGTCACTAGACTTTCAGACAACACTCTGGCTACTTCTGTTCATCGGAAGTTTCCGGAATATAATACATTATTACACGCCAAAAGTTCCCACCCACGCCACATCATCCGTAATATCCCAAAATCTCAGTTCATGCGTATTAGACGTATCTGCTCTTCAGAACAAGATTATTCTACTTGCAGCCTTGATTTGTCACAAAGATTCATTAATCGTGGATACAATCAACACAATCTCTCTTTGACTATGGATGAAACTAATGGTTTGACATGAACAGGCTTATTGGAATACAAATCGAAAGACAGGGTATCTTCTGATCAATCTTTTGACCAATCTTTGAGGTTAGTAACGACCTATGGGACCAACACTAATAGGTTCAGAGACATTATCAATCAACATTGGGATATTTTGAAATCACATGATTTTTTTTAATAATATCTTACCTGAACAATGTTCGTTCTCATAACGCACAGGACGTAACATTAATTCATACCTCACTCATTACAAAAGATATATTCCTACTATTCCATTACAAACTACCTTATTTGGGGACATATTAGTGGGCTGTTTCCCATGTGGCCATTGTACTGCTTGTCAACATATATCTAAAACAACTGAATTTACAAGTAAGAACACCTCCAAGGTTTTTAACATTAGAATTTTTGCTAATTGCAGTTCAGATTGGGTGGTTTATTTAGCAACATGCACTTGTTCTGCTTTTTATATAGGCCAGACATCTAGGCCTGTAAAATTTAGAATAGGGGAGCACATGAGTGCCATTAGGAACAAACGCTTAACTAATGCAGTGTTTAAACATACTATTGATCACCCATTTGCTGCATTTAAATTTATTATTGACAGGATAGTATTACACAGGAATTTTAAAGTAGGATGGCATAGTAAACTTAATCATATGGAGAATATGTGGATTATTAAATTACGGGGCCTGTTTAGGCCTGGATTAAATGAATCAGAATAAAACTATAGACTATCATACATAGTTTAGTCTGTTTTTGAATTTTTTGAATCAATAGACTGATATTGATCAGGTATATATTATGTATAATTTTATACAGATAGTATGTTTAATCTTTATTTTTTATGTATATAATTTATATACATTTTACAATATTCATATTTGGATATATTAGCTTGATATCAATGTATGAGATGTTATTTGTAAAAAAATTTTTTCATTTTTTATATAATTTCATTTTTTATTGTTTTTTTGTCATCTTTATATTTCTATTTGGGTTGACTACTGTGGTGGTATGCGGTGCATGTCCCTTTAAGGGCTTTACACTACACTATATATAAGCAGGATATGGTGGAGATGTTTTCAAATTGATTTTTTTGAGCATTGAAAAAGGCTGCTTTAAGCCGAAACCGGTTTGCTATTTTGTAATGACCCAACAGCCATTACATTTGTTCTATATTCGTCTTCAATAAATGGAAGTTTGAGCAATCCTTCACGTGCTGGTTCTTTTTTGTGGATTTTCATGGTTATTGTGACCATGCACGTTGTCTTCCGTGCGTGAACCCTTTGACTTTACAACTTTCAATTAACAAACCCTGTGAAGAATAACAGTCCACTTGCTTATTTGTGCTTTCATAAAATTAATATAGTTTGTTCCTTCCAGTTTCTCTGGTACAAACAAAGTCTCATTTTCCCTGTGTGCTCTGTCCTATAACTACGATTTTTTGAAACAACTCCTCTTGAGTAGTCTCATGCTCATCTAGCCTTTTCTTTGTTTCAGCCTCTGATTTTGCAGTTTTATCAGTTCATCTGAATAGATGTTTAAGGCTTCTTCAATGTTTCCAGCATTTTGTTGTTTGCATTCATATACTACTTCAACATTTCTTTTATTTTAATCAGCTCTCGGCAAATTTGATTTATTTTTTCCTCTAGGTTAACGGACACCATGTCTTGCACAAAAACTGGAGCATGAACTGCTTTTTTGCTGAACAGCAGCAGCAGCAGGATTCTTTCCACTCAGTATTTTCTCTTTACCCTTTCTAGTTCATTTTCTTTTGGTATCTCTTAAGTTTCTTCTTTGCTGGCATGCAGGCAGTGTAATGACTAGCCAGTAACTGAATTTACTGAAACTAAGAGTTACTCGCCCTTATCTCTCAGCTTCTTTTTTACACTGGAAGAGCTGAAATTAAGCTGTTGATCAGTTTGCAGCCATCTTGAAGCCTCAGCACAACTTTTTATGTCTTGAAATAAGACTAAATTTCTTTCCTGCCTTGTGACTTTTGTTCTGGATACCACTGGATCAAAAAGGTGGAAAAACATGAAATATGACAAGGTACTGGCAATGTCAGTACTATCAAACCAGATCCAAAGGAGACAAGACAGATTTAGTAGGGCGAAAGAGGGAGGGAAAGTTGAGGAAGACAGAAAGAAACAACACCCATATATTATATGGTAAATAACTTTCATATCCAATGTTGTCTCTCTTGTCCATCCTCAAGTGGTGGGACAAAGACCCAGACTACTAAAAACCTTGGGAGGTCTCATGGAAGGACAGGATACGATGGCTGAACCAAAGGAAGCCACAGACCTAGACTGTAAATCCAGCTTGTAATGAGTTATAAAGGTATGGATATTGGACCAAGTGACTGCTGAGCAAATGTCATTAATAGGAACCCTTGAAAAACAGACTGCAGAATTAGTAATTTGTTTGGTAGAATGGGTCTTTTGATTACCAGGAAATATCAGACTCTTCATCCAATTTGACTGAAGAAAAGGACACAAAACATTGGTCAGTCTTTCTAAGAAATCTGGTACAATGCAAGTACAATCTTCCTTGTACAGTTTTGGTTTTGTTTGAAGGAGGTTGCCGCTTTTCTTTGGTTGGCAAGTACAATCTGAGTTACTGATGAATGTCCATCAGATGTAAGGTGTATTCCCCTTTATTGGAAAATTATGGAAAGACAACAGGACGATTAATGGCATGATTCAATATAAGCTCTAAAGCCACCTTGGAAAAAAAGTGGTTGGTCCTAAGTGGAACCCTGTCTTTGTGAAAGACCAAATAAGGTGGTTTGCATCAAAAGGCTTGGAGTCCTGATATTTTTCAAGTGAAGTAACAGCTAACAGAAAAAGTGTCTTCAAAGAAAAATATTCAATTCAGCATAAGCAGAAGGCTCAAAAGGAGGTCTTGTCAGTGCCTGGAGAAGAATGGCAAGGCCAAAAGTGGAATAGGATCACTTAAGGGGAGGGGACAAAAGAGAAAGGTACCACTTAGGAAGGTTTTAGATAACATTAATAATGCAATGGGACACTGATTTTCCTCCTACATGTCATTTTGAAATGGCAGCCATTTGAACTTTAATGTTGGAATTACTAGCCCATCATAAAAAAGACCAGCTAGAAATATAAAATGGTAGGGAGAACAGCAGAAAAATTATCTATATCCCCATTATAAACCCATATGGAGAATCATATCAATTTAGTATCACACACTTTCCTAGTACAAGGTTTCTGTGAAGATGTTAGAACATGCACAACTTGTGATGAAAGCCTGGACTGTCTGGCCATCACTGGGACTGGAGAAACTATGCAGTTAACCTGAGGGCTTACCCAGATGGGTGAGAGAGAAAGTCTTGAAAGGGATCTAGCAGCCATGGTGGGCATATCAGAGGAGGCCAAAGATAGGGGAACCACACCTGTTGAGGCCTAAAAGGGGCAATGAGGATCACTCTCACTTTGCTTCGCATTGTTTTCTGCAGTAACTTTGGTATGAGAGGATTGGGATGATATGCCTACAGAAGACCTGGGAGCCAACTGTGGATAAGAGCATCCCTCTCTGAATCCCCATCCTGAGGAATCAAGGCAAAGTAACTGCTGCACTTGGTGTTGGAGGGAACAGGTCACAGCAAGCCTGGACCCAGTAGCTGAAAATCTGATCTGCCATCATCTGAATGAGTGATCACTCAAGAGGGAGAAAAATAAACCTGCTCAGTCTGTCTGCCAAACACAACGGATTTTACCGGGATATCTGTTACTATCAGAAAGCAGTGGGAAGACATTTCCAACTACAGCACCCTCATGGCCTCTTAACACAATGGGTAAAAGCATGTTCCCCTTTGCTTCTTGATGTATCAAACTACCAACATATCATCTGTTTGTAGAGAAATAACATCCATGAGGAATGAATCTTGGAAAGATTGCAATGTCCTTATCTCCAGGATAATGATGTGAAGACTGGCCTCTGCAAGGGACCATGTGTCTTGGTGCATCCTTTCTAAGAAATGCCCCCACCCCAGCTGGGAAGTGTCCATGGTCACTGTGGCTTGGAGTGCTGGTAGAAAAAAATGGATGTCCTTGAGATACTGGGGGGGGGGTGTCTAATTGAACATGACTGCAGCAAATGTTTATGAGGCAAATAGGAAAGTGTATCTGTCGAGACTGTATTGACCACTAAACTGTGAAGGTCCACTGCAAGACCCTCATGTAAAATCCGGCTTCAGGAACTAGGTTAATAGAGGCTGCCATCGACCCTATTATACATAATATCCACCTGGCTGGCAGGTTTTGCTGGGAGAGAATTGTTAGTGCTTGTTGTTGACAGTGAAAAATAAGAAGTTATGTACTCACCATAACGTTCCATGTGAGTTGTTCCATCTCACCTTCATTCTTCACTGATGGGTTTAGAGCCGATCCATCGGCTCTGACACAGCCGTTAGCAAAGCTCAAGGTTTACCAGTAGCTCTAGACCAAGCCCCTTATCCCATGATGGACTGCTGGAATTACCTCAGATCTTGTTTGCTGCATGTACCATATCCATGTAAGGATATTCAGGTCCCTAGACCCAAAGGAAGCCCTGTCCCTGGAGGCCTTATCAATTTTGTAATGAGTGATAAAGGTATGAGGTTTAGACCAAGTGGCTGCAGCACAAATGTTATCAAGAGGCAATTTGGCTTGGAATGCAGAAGATGTAGAGACTGTCCTGGTAGAATGAGCTTTAATCTTGTGTAGTAAGGGCATATTAGCAGCTGAATAAACAAATGTAATACAATCAGAAAGCCATTTTGAAAGCATTGCTTTAGCCACTTATCTACGTTTTCTGGCTTCAGAGAATGATACAAAGAGCTGGTCTGATTTTCTGATATCTTTTGTTCTGTCCAAATAATATCTGAGCTGTCTGTGAACGTCAAGTTTGTGCAGCATATACTCAAGGTTACTGGAATGGTTAGGGAAGAAGACTGGTAACTCAATGACTTGGTTGATATTAGATTCCAAACAAACTTTGGGCAAAAAGGAGGGGTTTGTCCCAAGAGATACTCTATCAGCATGAAAAATCAAATAAGGAGGGCTGATAGATAAGGCTTAAAGTTCTGACACTCTGCGGGCAGAAGTAATAGCCACCAGAAATATGGTTTTCCATGATAAGAATATGAGGTCACAAGATGATGCTGGTTCAAACGGGGAAAGAATTATTTGAGATAGCACAAAGTTTAGATTCCAAGGAGAAAAAAGAGTTTTCACTGGAGGCCTCATGTGAAAGGTTCCTTTGAGAAAGGCCTTGGACAACTTGTGGGACATTATGTTTAGCCCATCCACTCTGAGATGAAAGTTAGACATAGCAGCCAACTGGACCCAAACTATAGCAGCTGCAGCTCCTTGATTAAAGATCAAAGTCAAGAATTCTAAAATTGACGTCAAAGGGGCTTGATAAGGATCAATGTTCTGCTTAGAGGCCCATATGGAAAATCTCTTCCACTTACTAAGATATAATCTTCTGGTGGATGGCTTATGGGAAGACAAGAGGATCTGCCTTGTCTCATTAGAAAGGTCATTTAGCCTGGCTATGAGGGGAACTGGAGCAGCCAAGCTGTGAGCTTCAGTGACTGCAATGAAGGATGAAGGTCCCCCGACGGATGTGTCATTAGGTCCGGAACTGGGTCCAGAATCCATGGATCCTCCAATAGATGATGATGAAGAAATAGAAACCAAATCTGCTGAGGCCAATGAGGGGCTATAAAGAATGATAGTCCTTCCCAGCAACATTGCTTTCTGTAGAAGTCTGGGTATTAGAGGGATTGGAGGGAATGCATAGAGGAGACGCGGGGGCCAATCGTGTACGAGTGCGTCTCTCGGGGTGTTCTCCCGGCGGGGCAATTTGGGCAAAGTAGCTTCTGCATTTCATGTTGATGTGACTGGCAAAAAGATCGCAGCAAGGCTGGCCCCATTTGCGAAAAATTCTGTCCGCAATCTCTTGTTTGAGGGACCACTCGTGCGGCAACAAAATTGCTCTGCTCAGTTTGTCTGCTATCACATTGGATCTCCCCGGGATGTGCATTGCCAACAGAAAGTGCTGGGAGGAGGCAGCCCACTGCCAAACTCTGAGGGCTTCTCGGCAAAGGGGGGGAAAAGACTTGTTCCTGCCTTGCTTGTTCAAGTACCAGACTACTGACATACTGTCTGTCCGAATTGCAATCGCTCCTAGAGAAAGAGAGTCCTGAAAGTACTGCAACACCAGAAGTACTGCTCTCATCTCCAGAACATTGATATGCAGATGTGACTCTTGGTCTGTCCATGTGCCTTCGTCAGTCCTTCCCTGAAAATGCCCCCCCACCCTATCAGGGAAGCTTCTGTGGTCACAGTGGCTACTGGAGGCGGTAGTACAAACGGGCGTCCTATGATTACATGATGAGACGTCAACCACCACCGGAGATCTCTCTTGCATAGGACCATTGAGTGAACAGCAGCCATTGAAGAATCCGCATATGCATCCTTGCTAATGGTATGGCCAAGATCGCTGCAGCCATCAAACCCAACACTTTTAAGACTTCTGTGGCTGGTGCTTTGTCCTTCAACATTAATGAAGTGACATGTTGGTGAAGAAGAAAGACCCTCTCAATTGGTAGTCATAGAGTGGTGGTTGAAGTGTCTAACTCTGCCCCTATAAAGGCAACATGCTGCGTTGGTGACAAGGCAGATTTTTCTGAGTTGACTGTAATGCCTAAGTGATGGCAGAGTGTCAGAGTGTATTCCCTTGCCTGAGTCAGTTGATGCCTGGTGGTGGAGGTAAGGAGCCAATCGTCTAGGTCCGGAAACACCTGGAATCCTAGACACCTCAGATGAGCCGTGACCACTGCCATGCATTTGGTGAACACTCCTGGGGATGTAGTGTGACCAAAGGGCAGGGCTCGAAATTGATAATGATCTGCTCCCAGCCGGAAACACAGATGATCTCTGGATGGCCTGGCCATTTTTATGTGGTAGTACGCATCTTTGAGATCTATCAAGCACATCCAATTGTCTCTCCCTAAAAAGGAAAGTATAGACTGTAGCATGACCATCTGCAACTTCTCTTTCTTCACAAATTGGTTGAGTCTGCTGAGGTCCATAGTAGGTCTCCAGTCCCCTGTTTTCTTTGGAACCAAAAAGAATCTTGAGTAAGTTCTGGATCCTATTTGGTCTGCTGGGACTGGTTGGATGACTCTTTTTTTCTAGCAACTTGCGGATCTCTATAGTTGCTTGTTCCCTGTAACTGGGTGGAATGTCCGGGATTCTCCTTGGAGGTGTGGGTGGAGAATGGTATGAAATACCTTCTGGAAATAATACTTTGTACCCAGCTGTCATTTGTTATATCTTGCCAGGCGTCTGGGTACAAGGATAAGCAACTCCTGACTGCCTCCAGAGCAGGACAGTCAGGTCTCCTTTCGGGAGTGCTGATAGGGTTGACCAAAGAAGTGATCCCTGTCACCCTGGTGTTGTGGACCCCCTCTGCCGTGAGGGTGGCATCTTCCATTGTTACCCCCTCCTCTGCCCCTACAGGGGGGTTGACCACGTGTCCTGAAAGGCACCTTGGGCTTTTCGGAACCACATTTTCCCTCCCCATTGGCCTTTGGGGTAAGGCTGAGTAGGGGTGGAAAAATGGACTCCAACAGCAGAAAGAGTCTTTCCTTCCTGCACACACCTGGTGAGAGTTTCCTTCACTTTGGGCTCAAAGAGAGATGAGCCATCAAAAGAGGTGTTGACAAATGAAGACTTAAAGGGCTCCACGAAGGAACACAAGCACATCCAGGAATGTCCTCTTAGAGCAACTCCTGTACCCGCTGCCCTACTCGTCCCATCGGCTGCATATGATATGAGACACATGGACGAGTTCACAATGGAATTTAGGGTAGCAAGCTGGGTGGCAACTTTGTCAGAAGCCCCCTCAGCTACAGTACCCTGAAGAGTATCTCCCAACTCCTTAAGGAGATCTCTTTGCAGTATGGTGAAATGGGTCAAATAGTTCAGGGATCGGAGTGTAAAAGTCGCTGAACTAAACATGCGTTTCCCATATCAATCCATGATCTTGGACTCTCTGTTAAGAGGCTGGATCGATGAGGAAGTCTCAGACATTTCCTTCTTGGTGGCCGCCGCCACCACCATGGCATCAACAGGACCCCCTTGGACAAAAAGGCTTTATCTACGGGGGCAGAAATGAACTTGTTAGGCCTCCGAGGGACAGGTTCCATGGACTCCGGTGACTCCCACGCCCTCCGACAGACCAGTTGCATGGGCTCATCGAAGGGTAGAGACACCCAAGAGGTGGAAGGTTGAGACACGAAAGCCTTCAGGAGAACTGACTCGTCCTCAGTAGGGCTTTTGGACTGCCAATCACCCCTCTGCCTAAGGATCTCGAGTATCTCTGCAAAGGAGATATCCTCAGAGTGGGATCATTTGGACCCTTCTGACTCATCCAAGTCAGTGTCAGATGTCAACGACTCCTGTGGGGAGTCCAAGTGTCTCCTCTTACACAATCTCTTCCTGGGAACTTCCTCAGTGGGAGCCTCTGGGGAGGTCTCAGAAAAGCAAGGGGTGCCCTGTGGGCCTACCTGAGGCTCAGGGTCTCTATGCTTGGCCTGGATGATGGAGGCAGAAGCGGACACAGGCGCTTTGTGGGAAGAAGAGGCCAGACCTGGTGTTGAGGATGTTTTTGGGGACAAGGCTCTCCTCATGGCTTCGAAAGCATCACGGCTCCGATGAGAAGAAGTTGACGGACCTGAAGGAACCACCAGCCCCTCCCACACCGAGGCCATGGGCTCCATGCTGAAGGTAGGAGGCAAGCTCATCCGAGCTGAGGCCCCGAGAGGAAGAGTCAGCACTGACAAGTCAGTGCGACTATCCTCCCCAGACTGAACAGGAGAGTGTCAGTCCCTAGAGTCCCCGGTCGGCGCCGATGATGTCACAGTAGATGGAACAGATGACACCGGAGCAGGTCTCGGCTCCAAAGGCTCCACGATCAGCAGGTCGGCCCCCCTCTGGCTTTGAAGATCCAGTACGGCTTGGAGGAGGAGCAGTCAAATCTGGGGTGGTGTTCTTCGGTTCCAATGCTTGGGTCGGAGGCGACAACAATTTAGCAAGGCCTGGTGCCTGTAAGAGCTTCTGCACCAATCAGTCCATATCTAAATCCGAGAGGCTGACAGAAGACCTAGAGGAGTGCACCAAAGGTGCAGAGTGAAGGAGTGGAGATACAGGTCTCTCAGAGACCAGCTCCAGAACTGTGGGCCGGCACCGAAATGAAGAGACACTCGGCTCCGAGGGCTGTGGAGCCGAAGTCCCAGAATCCTCCACTTTCTTTGACTTTTTTGAGTCTTTAGATGCATTGGAGTCTGCTGAGGATTTAGAGGACTTGCTGGCCCCATCCTGGTCAGTCAAAGCTTCAGCAAAAGGATGCTTCAGCAAACCTCGATCCACAAGCTTCCTTTTCCTCTCTAAAAAGCTCTTGAAGAAAAGGAATGGCAAATATTGCATGACTCCTGCAAATGCATCACACCTAGACAATAAACGCACTGAACGTGCCCCATCAGTAAGAGACATCTTTTGCCTGCAGTCTGGACATTTCTTGAATCCAGACTTTGGGTGCTTGTCTTTTTCCTCAGACATATCAAGAAAAACTTTAGGCTAAACTCAATAAACAAACCACACAGCCTAAATACAGCCTAAAGATTATGCCCCATCTACACTTAGGCTCAAGTTAAAATGCCTATACATAAAACACACTCTAAACAATGGCCCAGAGAAAAAAGGGGCCAACGCTATGTAAATATATATAATTGCACACTATCTATCAATGTAATAACTATAGTAATAGAAAGACACGCACTCTAACTAACGAGGCCACAACTATACTAAAATATAATGCACCAAAGGAAATAAGTCAAACAGAAACAACTACAGGAGCTAATATATAACTAATCTAACGAATTAGAAAAAATGGTATGAAATAACTTGCAAAAAGCAAATTTTAGATCAAAAAAGGCTCGAGCGAACTGGAACCACTGAGATCCGTACCGCAACAAACTAGATCTAAGGTAATTCCAGCAGTGCATCATGGGATAAGGGGCTTGGTCTCGAGCTACTGGTAAACCTTGAGCTTTGCTAACGGCTGTGTCGGAGCCGATGGATCGGCTCCAAACCCATCAGTGAAGAATGAATGAGAAGATTAAACAGCTTCACATAACTTGATTCTGGCAGTCTGGCTATCTGCAAAGTGGTATCCAGATGGGCCTCAATGAGCTCTATTGCTTGGATTGTGGTGCAGTTTTGACTTTGCCATGCTGATTGTGATTCCCAGATGGGAGCAAAGCTGGAGCAAGCAGTCTCTGGCTTGAAGTAGAAGATTCCTGGTGGGAAAAGTTTCAAGCCAGAAATCCAGATATGGGAACACCAGGAACCCTTGCTGTCTGGTGTGACCACTGCCATGCACACCAAGTAACCTATGGCAAAGCTAAGGGCAGGTTACTGAACTGGAAATGACTGGCTCCCAGGTGAAAGAGCAGGATCCTTCTGGACTGGTTGTCTATCTTGATGTGGTAGTATGCATCCAGAAAGTATATCAAACATATCCAGTCATCTCTTCTTTACGATGGACTGAAGCCATCTGGAACTTTGTCTGTTTCACATAATAGGTCCAAGATGGGCTTCAGGTTCTTGTTCTTTTTTGGTACCAAAAATAATCTTGAACAGACTTTAGATCCTTTCTGGTCTGGTGGGAAATACTGGATGGCTAATTTGTCTATCAGTTTTTTAATTTCTTGCTCTGCAGCATTCATTTGTGGGGGTGGAATATCAGGAAATCTTTTTAAATTCTGGGAATGGAAAATGAGTTCAAGTAAAGAGCCTCTGGTTATGATTCTTTGCATCCACAAATCTCAGGTGATAGCTGTCTAGACTAACAGTTGCAGAGACAAGCCCCCTCCCCCGACTGCCTCCAAAGTGCAGTAGCCGAGCAACCCTGAAGGGGCTCCAAAATACTTGACTCTGTGGTTCACCTCTGCTGGGGGGATGTCCACTGTGATTATTGACCTCTGCTTCTGGGGGGGGCCTATCACTCAAAGCATCTTGAGTGAAGCCTGAGATTCATAGAACCACAACTTCTTGACCCTTTCTGTTTCCTAGAGAAGGTCCACTAGGAGTAGAAAAGCATATTCCAATGGTAGTCAGGGTCTTGCCATCCTCCTTGTTTCTAGATAACATGTCTTGTACCTTGGATCCAAAAAGAGTGGACCTGTCACAGGGATCATTAATATAGGATGTTTTAAAGTGTTCTGTAAAGGGATGTAGACAGGTGTGCCAGAGAACAGATATGCTTGTGCCCGCTGCTTTCAATGTGCCATCAGCTACATTAGAAATAAGGTACCCTTGGAGGATAGTCAAAGGTGTATACAATGATTTTTTTGTCTTCTGCAGATAAGGACCTTGAGAAGGACTTCGGACAGCCCCATAGTCAAGTCACTCTGAAAGCATATTTGAAGTGTACCCTCACTTCCAAAATCTATCCAATGCACTGGACACCCTGTTACGGGATGGATGGTGAGCTCTCCTCTGTGACATATCTCTTGATGGTTGCTGCTACCATCATGGAATCTACAGTGGGACCCTTTTTACAGATGGGTCTATCCTTTAGAGAAACTAAGATTTTATCAGGCTTAGGAGGCTAAACCATACCCAATTTCGTCCAAACCCACCTGTATATGAAGTGCACCAGTTTGTCTGTAGGAGGGATCAATGAAGAAGCAGACTGGCCAGCCCCAAAGGCCTCAAGAAATACGGATTCCTCCTGGAAGGGAATGTCAGTAGACCATCCCCCATTCTGCCCTAATAACACTAGCATCTTGCTGAATGAGACATCTTCAAGATGGGATCTAGGGGCCCCCCATCAAAATCAGCTTTGGTGATGGATTCCTACGAGGAGTCCAACTGCCTTCTTTTGCACATATGCTTATGGTGTACTTCCCTAGCAGGATGTACCTGGGAAGAATTTGAGGTGGATGGGGAGTCCACATCCTGGACTGTCTTGAGATCTCAATGGTCTGGCTGCCACAAACTGTTAAGAAAAGAATGAAGAGTACCAGAAGAAACCGGTAGAGGCAGGGATGGTTTCAAATAGGGAAAAGGAGCCTGCTCTCTAGATTGAGAGTGGACTATATCAAAAGCCTCAAAGATCAACAACAAAACAGACCCTGAAGCAGTCTCCATAAACTCCAAGGAACCTGATAAGGGCAAATTCTGAGAAACAATCCAGCTCAGACTGAAGTCAATGCTGAATCCAAGCTGTCGAGGGATTAAGCACAGAAAGGAAGGGATGGATCCAAAAGTTTTGATGTCAATCACAATACCCTGGAGACAGCACTAATCCCTTGGCTCTGAAACGAGTCAAAATCTGAAGCTGTTAGAATTGACTGAGTCAGAGACATAGCTAGAGTTGAAGAAACCCACTCTTTCAGATCTGATACAGGCAGTCCTTGGTGCACACTTGGATCCAGAGTTGCAAAGTCCAAAGGTCAGATCAGAGCAATCACAATCAAGGGAGAGGGAGGGACAGCTCTTGAACCACCAACAGCAGTTGGTGCTGGGAGGACCCCTAGCTGGATATGGGTCCTCTGGAACTTCCTCATTATCCTTCTCTGTGTCTTTTTCAGACAGGCCCCTGAATAACCACACTGATCTCAAAGAAGGAGCTGTGGAAGGAGGCCTAGAAACCCTTTGAAAGTATTTCTCCTGCAAGAGGGAAGATCACAGCCAAGAACTAACAGGTTCTGGAGAGAACCTGGGTTCTGAAAAGGAGGGATTGGAGACCTAATCATAATCAGCTCTGAAGTCAAAGACAAATCTGATGGCTTAGATACTTTTGGAGCCAGACCAAACAGACCTGTTGGATCAGGACAGCACTTCCTAGCCTCGTTTTCCCTATGCTTTTCTTTTTCATGCTCCTTGACCTTGTCCTTATCTTTAGTCTTCTCCCTTTTGCACTCTTCTGAAGACTTCTTGGTGTGATGAGAGGGCTTGCCTTTTCCTGCTGAGGTGGGGCCAAGTCTCTTCAAAGCAAGCTTTGATCACTTATCAGACAAAACTCTGGCCCCAGAAGCTGAGCAAGCAGAGTAGTCCTCCTCAAGGTGCACGCCTCCCAAACAATACACATATTTCAAGTGTGCATCTAGGGGAGGGATCTTATGTCCACAGGAGACACAGTTTTTAAAGCCAGGTGCCTTGTCCGTCATCCTGTAAGATATATACAAAATAACCAGGTAACATGAAAAGGACACAAGGAAAAAACATACAGTCAAATCCTTAACACCAACAAAGCACACAAGTAGAAGCACTGAACAAATGAGGAATAGCAATAATACTAACAACACTAACAATAGTAATAACAGTTGCAGCAATAACCTTAAAGCCCTCACAGAAGACCGATATGAAAAGGCAAGGGGAAACAGCTACTTTTTTTTTTTAAACAGGGAGGAGATATAAAGATTGAAACAAAAAGAGAAGTAGCCTATGTTGAAAAGCCTACAAAAATTATAACACTTATCTGAAAACTCTGGAAAAACTCTTAAACACTCTGAGCCTAGCAGATCCATGTCTGTAGCACTTGAGTAGCAAATGAGATCTGAGATATATCAGTAATGGAGGGGATTATGGGTAACTGGGGGAGCCTGAGTCTTGGATCCCAAAGTTTGAAGAATGGCTAATGTCATATCTGATAGGATACAAACATCCATCAGCTGAGGACGACAAAAGAGACAACATTAGATCAAAGATATGTACTTATGTTAGTTACTTATGTTAGATCCACGCTGTCCTTGTCTGTCCATCTCAGTTTGTGGGTATGTTGGATCCAACTGGATCCAGAGTCAGCAAATTTTCAGACTTGGATCTAAGTTTCAGGACTCTCCCCGTTCCATAATTTCCCCTCAACCCTCACAGTTTCTCAGATCATGTTTGCCCTCCTATACAGAGTAGACTAATTAGAAAACAAAAAACAGCACATTAAATGTAAAAACAACCAACACTCTAATAAGTTAAGCGCTTTTTGTTTGATTACAATATCAAACTTCTTCAGACATTATTTAAAATGATGACAAACATTTTAAATAGTGTTAACGAACCACCTCATCCCTTCAAGACAGGAAATGACATAATTCCCTATTCATAAAATATAAAATCCATTAAAACATTGTAACTAAGCACATATTACATATATATATATATATATATATATATATATATATATATATATATATATATACACACATATATTTATTGCTACCAGATCCACATATTATACATCCTTTATAGTTGGATTTGGATTAAATAATGAACCAAAAACAACAAAATAAATATACAACATATCATGCACAAATAAAAATGATTCCAACTCCTAAATAATACAATACCAAATTGTCCTTCCCTTGTAGCAGCACCAAAAGGGAACTATATAATTATTTATTTTAACTATTTACTTCAAAACCAAAAATACACTTTATATATGCTGATAAAATAATGAAACCATATACTCTACCTAGCTAATGCTTTTAATCTAAGAATGCTATTGACTGCACAATAATCATTAAGTCCCATGCATGTGAATATAATAAAAGTTGCCACATTAATTCTGCTTTTTCCAACTGCAACGCCCAGAGACCCCCCCCCCCCCAGCTTGCTCGTTAACTTGTTGAATCACACAAAATTGGAACCTGTGGTCATTGAAATCATGGACATGCTTTGCAAGTGCATTTGTGAGATTAACTCTTCTTATAGCATATACATGCTCATATACTCTTTCTTTTAAACTTCTAGTTGTTTTGCCTATATAGTAAGCCAGACAGCTTTTACACATTGCTATACAGACTATTTTCTTTGTATTACAAGTAAACTTGCCATGTATATAATATTTTGTACCATTAACCTCAACAAATTGAACCTGATACATAACACTGCAATAGTTGCATATACCACATCTACTCATGTGCCCCTGGTTAACATTCCTTAAATTACTTCTACCCTCAGTTAAACTCTTCAAACCTCTCCCTCTCCTAGCCACCATTCTAAAACCATCACCTAGTTTACTTCTAAACTGCACATCATCATCTAGAACCACCCAATTCTTTATCATTATAGCTTTTAATTTATAAAAATGTGTACTGAACGCTGTAATAAACATAGCAGTATAATCAAGTTGATTGCCTGCACGTCGAACCTCAACTTGGTCACCTGATTGATTTAAAATTGGCGGAAAATAACCACTAGATCTTTTTTGCTTGACCTCTGCAAATAAATCATAGAGTAATTCCCCTGGGTAACCCCTTCTATTGAACAATGCTATTAATCCCTCACACTCAGTAATGAAATCATCATCCAAGATAACCATCCTTGCAGCACGGACAAACTGCCCTTTTACAACTGTTTTTCTGTTAGCTATAAGGTGTGAGCTTGTAAACTGCAAGAAAGAGTTAGGATATGTTGGCTTCCTATGAATTTTGGCAAGAAATCACTTATTAACTCTATCCTTGCTTAAATTGACATCAGGATAATTTATTTTCTGAGCATTACTCTCATGCGTAAATTTTAAGTAACTTGTGGTCCCATTAATATAGTCAAGAAATAATTCAAGCTCATTTTCATTGCTACTCCATAAAATAAAAATATCATCAAGGTAACGCAAATACAAAACAATATGTTCCCTAAATCTAGTATTCAGTACATAACACTTTTCCCAGACTGCCATTACCAGATTGGCAAATATACTGCCACATGATGACCCCATAGCCACCCCTATTTTTTGGAGATAGTACTTATTATCAAACATGATAAAATTGTTAGCAAGCACTGTATCAAATAAGTCAGAGTATAAATTAATATCAAGTTGTGGTACCTCTTGTTCATGGAGATATTCCTCAAGACACTGGATACCTTCCAGCTGTGGAATAACGGGAAAAAATCCTTAATATCCACTGTTAGGAACAAAACCTCATCTCATCCGAATATGTAGTAGCATTCATTAACTCCAAAAAATGCCAAGAGTCTTTGCATATCTGGGGTTCATTATTTAAATACTGTTTTAACTTACTATCCAGGAATGTAGCACAAGTGATGGAACTGCGCTCATCAACGATCGGCCAATGGGGTGGATTAGTCACATCTTTATGTATTTTTGGGGCTCCAAAAATGATTGGAATGGTGGGAGAAATCATATTTAAATAATTATATATGTCAATGTTGATTCTTGTCTCCAAAAACATATCATTGAACATGCCATAAATCTTTTTATATGCCACACTTAACTCATTTTTTGGTAACCTGCTCATATGTGTCAGTGTTAAGTATAGTATTCATCCTGTTATTATAGTCACATATGTTCATGATTACTAAGCCCCCTCCCTTATCCAGTTTCATAATCCTGATGTTTTGCTGCATTAAAAAAACTAAAATACCCTTTCATCTCTTGTTAAATAATTTTCAAAATGTTTGCATTTATTAGACAATAAATGCCTAATATCCAGTTCACACATCTTTTCAAATAATACTAAAACCGGATGGAGAGGGGGGTTGAATGTGCTACTGGTATGGAAATCATTATTGGGTACCTCACTATTGCTACATCCATCCCCAAACATGATTCTAAAATTCAATTTCCTTAAATAAATTTTTAAATCTATTATAACATTAACTAGGTTGGATTCTCTAGCAGGGACAAAATGTAAGCCCCTTGGTTAATACATTTACCATATCCTCATTAATGCATGTGCTTGAAAAATTACATACTTTAAAATCCTTAACTGTATTAAAAATAACAGTAGGTTTGCATTTAGCAACATGAATGCAGTTGTTTTCAATATATTTATACATACTATCAAAATTCTCATCAACACTGACATGCTCATTCAAGGGCTGAACAATCACTAATTGTCCCTCATGGATCTGCCCTGTCCACGATACCCTGGCCTCCTCTGATTCCTCTGGTTCCTCTTGGATGGTTTGTAAAAATCCTGATTGTCAGATCAGTTGTAATTAATATTATTATTACGGTTATTAACATTGTTATTGTTGTTATGATTTTTAATCCTTTCCGATCTTCTCAGTGGAGGATAATCCTGATCACAGGCACTATTGCCGTCATCATATTGTGCCTCCCGCAAATCAACAGTGCCCATGTCTAAGTCTTTTTCCACTGGTTCATTAACACTATTTAAAATGTTTGTCATCATTTTAAATAATGTCTGAAGAAGTTTAATATTGTATTCAAATGAAAAGAGCTTAACGTATTAAAGTGCTGGTTGTTTTTTACATTTACTGTGCTGTTTTTTGTTTTCTCCTATACAGAGTAACCAATATATATCACTTATAGGAAGAAATAACAGTGAAAGATCCCAAAACAACAGTCAAAGAATGTAAATATGACAAGGCCCCAGATAGATCCACTGCAATCAATTGAGAGCCTAAAATAAAAGATGCCAGTTTGGATGAGGAATGCAGGGAGGAACGACTGAGATAGACAGATGACAACACAGATCTAGTGTTATGGTGAGTACCAACATTTGTATCCATCCATATCAACTTGTGGGATGGAGTCCCAAGCTACTAGAAACCCTAGGATGCCTTATGGAAAAGGTGTTCTGGAGAACTGTAGATCTAAATGAAGTGCTAGACCATAGGCCCAGCTTGTAATGGGAAACAAATAGGTGAATTGTAGATCAAGTAGCACAAATTTCATCAATAGGTAACTAGAGAAAAAGGATGTTACTACTGCTATTGAAGAATGTGCTTTTGAAAAAGCGTGAAAGTCTCTTGTCCCTATAGGCAAATGTGATATATTTGGACAACCTCACAGACAGAGTTACACTGGAGACACTGATTTCAAGTTTATTCTTAGAAAAAGAGACAAAAAGTTGGTCAGATTCCCTGAAGTATCTTGAATGATGCAAATAGAAATGCAGCTGTCGGTGAACATCCAGCAAATGTAGAGGATATTCACCTATGTTTGAGAAATTAGGAACAAATACAGATAAATGAATAGCATGGTTCAAAGAAAATTCAGAGGCAACCTTGGGAAGGAAATCAGGCTTTTGTTCAAGAAGACACCCTGTCTTTCTGAAAGATCAAATATGATGGTTTACAAGATAAGGCTCGCAGTTCTAAAATCTTCCTTTCAGAAGTAATAGCCACAAAGAATAGTTTTTTCCATGACAAGAACTTCAGATCAGCTGTAGCTGCAGGTTCAAATGAGATTTTGTCAATGCTTGAAGTAATACAGTAATATGCCAAGAAGGAAGAGGATCCCTGAAAGGGGCACAGAGAAGAAAGGTACCTGTGAAAAAGGCTTTAGAAAATTTGAGAGATGCAATAGGGGTCTGCACTTCACCTATATGAAAATTTGAAATGGCTGCCAGGTGAATTTTAATCATGAAGTAGCTGGCTCCTGCTAGAAAAAGGCCTGCCAAAAAATCTAGAATAGATTGTAAGGGAGCAGAAAAGGAGTGTGGACCTTTGGCTGATGCCCAACTAGAGAACCTTCTCCATTTGCTTCCTGATAGAAGATCTCTGAGAGAAGGACAAAGTTTGAATGACATTGAACCAGAGCTTGGAACCTATGGCCTTCACTGGCAGTGAAGAAACCAAGTGGCCAGCTTCAGGGATTTGATGCTCAGTTGAGACTTACAGGACAGGTAAGAGATAAGATCAGGATGTGCATCCAGCACCCATAAAGGACACACTGGATGAGGCCAGAGAAAGGGGAACTATATTTGTTGAGGCCAGAACAGAGAGATGAGAAATCACCTCCATCTTGCACCAGGCTACTTTTTGGAGAAATTTGGTCATCAGCAGAGTTGGGGGATATGCATAAAAAAGACACTGGGGCCAAGTGTGGGCCAAAGTGTACCTCGGAGGCTGCCCCTGCCTGCTGCAATGAGTGCTTGGGATATTCACAAACAGGTAACAGCAAGGCTGGCCCCAATGGCTGAAGATTGTGGTAGTCACTGTCTGATTAAGACACCACTTGTGGGGCAGAAGTACTGATCAACTTGTCCACTAGTACACTGGACTTCCTCAGGATATACATTGCAGTTAGAAAGCACTGGGAAGACACTGCCCACTGCCAAACCCTCATGGCTTCCCAACACAATAGAAATGATCAGGTTTCTCGTTTGTTGATGTACCAAGCTACCAATATGTGAGAAGGGAATCTTGAAAGGCTTGCACCACTAGGAGGACTACCCTCATCTCCAGTACATTAATATGAAGACTGGCCTCTGTTAAACTACATGCCTTAGACAGTCTTCCCTTTGAATACCACCCTCCCTCCACTACAGAAGAGATGTATCCATGGTCACCATGGCTCCTAGGGGAGGAAAAATGACAGTACAACCTAAGCAAACCAGAGGAGAGTTTAGCCAGCACTGAATATGTTGTCGGCAAATCTCTCATGTAAAATATGGCATGAGGAACATAGGATGGATCTCACTGGGAGAATTTGGTAAGAAGGGATCTGTGAAGCTTGTTGTTGCAGAGTGGCTATGCTTGACACTATTAGTTTGGCTATCAGTGAGGTAGTGGTCAGGTAACATCCTATAAACTCTGTGGTTTGGACTAGCATTAGCTTGGATATCTCCAGAATAATCATGATCTGTAGGTTTGAGCATAACTGGAGCATGAAGTCCCAGACTTGGATTAACAGATCACTAATGGCAGCAGTTATGAACCAGTCACTTAGACAAGGGAACACCCAGAACCCTTGCAGGCTGAGATGTGCTGTTACCACTGCCATGCACTTGATGAAGACCCAGGGGGGTTTGTGATGATCCGAAAGGGCAGCACTCTGTACTGAAAATGGCTGGGTCCCAGCTGAAAGTAAATGAACCTTCTGGACTGACTCACTATTTTGATGTGGTCACTGGAGATCTGAAGGTCTATGGAGCACATCCAGCTTTCCTTCCTTCATAAAAGGTAATAATGAATGAAGCTTGACAGTCCAGAAAATAGTCCATCTCATGAACTGATTTAACTAACTGTGGTCCAGAATGGGTCTGAAGTCCCCATTTTTCTTTGGAATAAAAAAGAATCTTGAGTAGACTCTGGATCCGGGCTGGTCTTTTGGGACTTCCAGAATTCCTTGTTTGTCTAGCAGCCTTGAAATCTCTTGGGCTATTGCTTTCCTCTGTGGGGGTGGTACATCAGGAAGGCTTCTTTGTGTCAGTACAAGAAGTGAATGAAAGGGAATGTAGTAGCCTCTGGTTACTACTCTGAGCACTCACAAATCTAGAGTGATGGTCAACCAGGTATGATGATGCATCAACAAGTGCCCCTTCAGAAAGCAGCAGTTGGGAAAGCTTTCTGGAGTGTAGGAATGGCATGTCAGTGAAAGAACAATGAGCCCTTGGTTTTGTGGTCCATCCCTGCCTCTAGGGTGATGACCATTATTGCTATCCTCCCCTCTGCCTCTGACAAGTGTAGTGTCCTGAAAAAACTCCAACATTTTTGAAACCATAATTGCTTCCCACCCTTTTGGTTCCCAGAAAAGGACCAATGCAGGGTGTAGAAGTGGATGCCAACAGCAGACATTTTTTTTGCCATTTTGTTCTCTTCTGTTGAGTGTGTCCTTAACCTTGGGTCCAAACAAGGTGGACCAATCACAAAGAGCATTCAACAACAATGTTTTGAAGTTTTCTGCAAAATCACAAAGACATGTCCTGGAGTGTTGGCCTATAGCAATGCCAGCATCTTCTGCTCCAGATGTGCCTTCTGCTATGTTGGACAGCAAGCACATAGAAACATTTTTGATGGACTGGATGGTTGCCAAATGTGATTTTGCTATCATGGAACCTGAGAAAGAGAGAAACTTAGAGGGCTCTTTGGTCAAATTCCCCCGAAATTTCATCAAATGTGCAAGATAATTCAGTGCACATAAAGCAAACATGATTGAAGCATAAAGAGTCTCCTTGTTTGGTGTTTGGTAGGTATTTCTTTGTGGTGACTGCCACCATGATGGCATTTATTGCAGGCCCATTGCTTTGGTGTGTCCTATCATAACAGGAAACCAAAATCTTGTTGGGTTTTCTGGGAATGGGCCTTACCATGTTTTGCTCCTTACACACCTGCTGGGACATTAGGTGTATCAATTCCTCCATGGTGAACCACCCAGGAAGTAGATGGGCCAGCTCCAAAGCCTACAAGAAACACTGACATCTCCTGGAATGGGATATCACAAGATCATCCCCACCTTTGTCTAAGCAATTCAAAAATGTCCCTGAAGGAGAGGTCTTCTAAGGGGGACCTCACAGACCTTCTCCCTCAAGGTCAGTGTGTTGTTGATGGACTCCTGTGGGGAGTCCAATTGTCTCTTTTTGTACAAGTCCTTCCTGTGCCCTTCTATGGGGGATGATCTGCAAAGATTCAGAAGTTGAGGGGAAGCTTGGGCAAAGTCATTTGGAACTGACTGCCCCGGAGGGAGATGATGATGCAGAATGCAGAATTCAGAAGCCATAGAGAGTCTGGATGGATCTGAACATGAACAAGTCACCTATTCTATCAAAATGGATAAAGCCTTCTCAAATGTTTAAATGCCAAAGATGATCTAGGAGGAGTTCTTTTAGGACCCGAGGACTGAGAAAAGATATGGGATGCAGCTTGGCTCGATCCCAAGTCAAGACCAGAGCCAAGTTATTGACAGCCAAGGCACTTAGGACAACATTGGATCCAACCTGCCCCCCTGTGTCGCAACACCAATCTCTCAGCTCTGGGACACCCTTCCCCAAGATCTGATGCTGTTGGAATTGAGTGGGTGAGAGATACTGATGGAGTCAAAGACATTCAGACTGTGGGCTCCAACAAAGGACCCAGTGGGAAGCACTCATATCTAAAAATGTCTAATCCAAAGGTTATATTAGAAAAAAAGAAACAAAGTGGGGTATGGATGGACCTAGCCCCACAGTACCCCTGGAGAAGGAGGCATGGGAAGGGCTTCCATCTGGATCTGTGTCCTAAGAAGTTTCTGTGTGGGAAGGGCCTCCATATGTGTCCTAAGAAGCTTCTGTATCATCATATCCATGTCTGCTTCCCAAAGACTCCTCAATGACTGCAGAACCTGAGAAGTGATGTCATTGAGCGTAGCCTGGAGACCTATGGAAGGGTCTCTCTGCTTGCAGGACAGGTGATCGTAGCCACGAAAGTGTTGACTCCTGTGAGAAACACAGATCCAAGATAACTGTCAGCATTGGTGAATGAATCCATGTTGGCTCTGACTCCAAAGGGAGGGAGGGGAGTTGTAGAATCCAAAGGTTAACCTACCTTCTGTGCAGACCCCAAGAAATCTGATGGATCTACAGACTATTCCTCAAATCTTTAGATACCTCTTTTGATTTGTCTTTTTCTTTCTCTATTTTCTTCTCCTTTTCCTTAGATCTGTTGCTGTTTTTGACCTGCCATGGAGTGTATCCAAAGGTTTCTTAATAAGAAGAAGGCCTGAATGAGAGTAGGTTCATTCTCCAGCAGTGGCAGGGATAATGTCTTTAAGGACTAACTCTGAATAGTGGTCAGAAAGGGCCATCAGCTCAACAGATGAACAAGAATCACAGACTTCCTCCTTCATAACCCAGAGACTGCCCATGCTATGGAATAGACTTCCCTTATATGTCAAACAGAGCACTTCACTGGCCCTCTTCAAAAGAAATCTTGATGAGTGGATGGAAAAAAGAAAATACACCCCGGGGATCACTCCCGTGGTTCTGCTTGACAGAGGCACTGGAAACTAAGGTCAGGTGGCACGATGCCAGGCTAATCCTATGCGCCAGGCTTGTAAAGGCTCTAGGGCCAATAGCCTAGTACACACCTATGAATCTATGAAATGAAATACCTAAGCAACAGATATCTTCAGGATGAATTTTATGCCTACAAGCACAGAATGTTTTGAAATTGGTAGCCTTGTCAGCTATATTCCAAACTACACACATACTCGCACAAAAGAAATACTAACAACTATAAGCTATAAGAGAAATAATGAGCTATAATTACTGTTCAAAACTACTGCCAAAATGTAAACAAGACTTTATAACACAGAAAAATACTAAAAGGATTACTTTTTTGGAAGGGGAGAAATGATTGAAAAGGGTGGGAATTGTGTAACACTAGTCAATTATAAACTAGAACAAAGAGAGCATGCACCAAAGAAACCAATGAAACACAATTTAAAGAACATGACATATTTCTAAGGTAAGAGAACAAAAAAGCACTTATCTGATCACCACAACTATCAATAAAACACTGAGAGCACCAAACCTTGAGATTGCATCTGACTGCTTCAAGCAGCAAATGAGATATGAAGAACTGTGAGGGCAGAGGGGAATTATGGGAATGGAGACAGCCTTGGATATAAGTCTGAAAATTTGCTGGCATTGGATCCATTTGGATGGATCTGACAAACGCACGAGTTGACAAAAATGAATAAGACACCACTGGATCTGTATGTGTGTGTATGTGTATATATATATATATATATATATATATATATATATATATATATATATATATATATACACACATACACACACTTATATGTATGTATATAGGTTTACTATTGTTTGTGCGAACGACATTCTATCGGCTGCAATGTGCCGAAAAACAGAATGTCGAATGCACAAGCAGTTTTGCACCAGATAGTCGACTCAACTTATGTGAATGCACAACTGCATTCGCATAAGTGGAAATGAACTATCTGCATGGAGAGTGTGGTACAGTGGGGAGTGGAAATTCATCCACATCCCCACTGTAGTGCGATCTCGAAGTTAGAATATATAAGTAGGGGGTTGTGGGGGGTGCAGGGGGGATTTCCCCCCTGCAAAAATGTGATAGCTGTATAGGAGTTTGATTTACATCAGCTCCTATATGGCTATCACGTGGTGGTTTTGACAACAATGTCGAGTCAAATACGTTGAGCATTTGGTTCGACATTGTGAACGGTAGTGTTTTTTACTTTCAGTATTGCCATTCGTTTATTTGAACGAAAAATGCTTTTCCGTTCGAATAAACAATAGTAAACCATATATATATATATATATATATATATATATATATATATATATATATATATATATACATACATATACATATATTACATTCACCAGTTCAATATGTACTATTCTATGGCTATACTATATGTGAGATGAGATATACACAGATGCATACTAAATCAAAAGCAATTCAACTTGATATAAAAACAAGCATATTTGACATTTTTACACAATGTATAGACATTAGAATGAGCAATTTGTAACCAGTTTAAAAAACATGGAATATATAGTTTAGATTGTAACTATCCCTTTAAACATTTTGTAACCCTATTAAAATTATGTTGGTATGTTGGAGCAGCTTAAGAAACTAAAGAAGATTATGTTTGAGATGAATTATCACCTATCAAAGCAGCTTCACTTTAACAAGGTGGTGATATTTCAGGAGCTGATACACTGGATATCCTTTTTCTGAACTGATTCATAAACAGGTGATTATACCAACTGCTTCTGGTAGCTTAATAAAATCCTTCTTGTATTTTTCACTTAAATATCAGGACCTTGAACCAGATATGATCTAGGATGCTATCAAGAATGAGTCACAATGGTAATCGCAGCTAGAGACACTAAGCTTCTCTTGTGAAATATTCAAATCAGTATTCATACTTACTGTTTCTCTCTTGAGAGTGCACCTGTAGATAAGATAGAAACAGATCAATGTCCAACACTCTTACATGTTGCAAGGGAGGAAACCATCAAGGTGCTTAACATCTTTAACCTTAAAGAAAGAACAGACAGAAAAGTTAATATTTGCAAGAGAGAGATTTAAAGCATACCTAGAGCTTCCATTTATCAGACACAGATTTTTACATATAACGAACCAATGTGCCATCAGGCCATTATAAATGTTGAGGTGAAAAAATGCAGAATAGAGCAAAATACTGAAACAGGTGAGTTGCATGATTCATTAATCAGAAATAGAATTACCTGCAGTATTAAAATTACCAATAAGAGGCATACCACTGGGAGAATCAGTGCTGATTTTAAAGTACTATATGTGTTCTGAACAAGTGACACTGCAAGTAAGCAGTTGAAAGAGTTTACAAAGAATGTGTGCAAGATTAAAACTGTGGCTGAAAATAATGTACAATGAAGTATAAAGGAAAAGCACAGATACTTCAAAACAGGTAGCCCTGCAGTATCCAAGATGGCATCTTACATGAATCTAACCATTAAAATTAAAGCCCTGTGTACTAGGTCTGGTTCCAGCCATAGGAAAAGAAAATGTGTATTATTTTATCAGATTCACAGGCTATGTGAAAGCAAGAATCATTCTGCATAAGTAAGAAAGCAAATAAGTCTGTTGAGCAGAATATTCACGAAACCAAAACTATGATTGAAGAAGAGAGTTAAGTATATGTGGGCAATATAGAAATGCATAAAGTGCAGCATAATGTTAAGACGGTAATGAGAACAATTTTGGTCAGAAACAGAAAACTCGACTAATGACAAAATTGTTGACTTTGTATGCTACGGCAGAGTGTAACATTTATCAGAATCTTCATTTAAATGACTGAAGCTGCAATAGCTATGTGAAACACAATGTATTTTGCTGACTTATTTGTGACACAGAGTAAAGTCTGTGTGTTAGATACTGGTGATGTCTTACAAAAATGGGAGATATGGCATGTTATTTCAAGCTGTATCTTTGGAAAGCAGAAAAAAACAACCAAATATGATGGGCTGTTTGCAACATATGAAGCTTGGCATGGTGAAATACAGTCTTACAGTACTGCAGCAGAAGTATACATTACCAACTGAAATGTTTCTTCTGTCAGTTTTCAAAAAGTTCCTGTTAATGATACTTTGACTGGTGTAACTTAAATTGTAAGAGTTAAGTAAGCAGCAAACTGAGCTGATTAACTGCAAAGCTGCAGAATCAGATTAAAGTGATAATTTGCAAATAAAATAATTGTTCTTTAAGGGGTAGAGAAATTTCCATGGGAATACTGCATCAAAATAAGTCCTGATGCAGTGTCAATCAACAGTTTCTCTAAGGAGGTAAAAAAAGAGCAAGAGATGAAAGGAATGCAGAATCCACACAAAAAAAAAACTGCTAAACATTCATATCCAAATGAATATGTTAATAGCACAGCTATAACTCTGCAAAGATCCACAAGATCTGAACTTGGCAATTCAGACAGAACACTCCATTGCTGACAGGTAGAGATCGTGTCAACTATGTCCTTTGTCAAACACACTTCTACTTTAAATACTAACAAAGGTTTCTGGCAAATTAAGAATGAGGAAATCAAGCTCAAAACAATGCACATTCAGTATACCACTGTGAAGGCACAGATTTCTCAGGCTACCCTTTGGTATTTTATCTGCATCAGAATTATTTTAGAATTTTTTAAGGCTTATGGAAGGCTAAGAGGGAACAGTTCATATAATGATCTACTGGGATGAGATAAAAACTAAGCAGGAACACAACTTGAAGGTTGGTCAAGTGGTTAAACAGTAAGAGGTAGTGCACTTGGAAGTTGATATTAATACATGTCAGATTTATGAGTTGTGTGACTAGGTTGACAGGATTAGGTTTTATTCTTATGTCTGAGAAGGTAAAACTACAGTGCTTATGCAGAAAACAAAAGGTGAGAGCTTTGATGAGATTTCTGGGAATGGTACAGAATTTGTTTTAAGTTCATATTGAAGACATATACAAGTCTTTCAGGAAGCTTCAAAAGCATGATGTGACAAAAGCATGGGAAATGGAACAGGAAAAGAGATTTGAGTTACGTAACAAGCTTGTGACTAATTCAACAACACTGAAGTATTATGGTATGACTAAAGCAGTTCTATCACAAGTACACGCAAGTTAAAATGGATTAGAGCTGTACAGATGCAAAGGCAGACACCAACAGTAAATACGATCAAAAGCACTTACAGATTCTGAAACAATATACACTCAATGTCAGGGTTTTAGACTTAACACTGTATGCCTTGGCAAGCAGTACCTGCTATATCTACACAAGCAGGTATTGATCACGGACCAAGGCAGCAGTGCTCAATACCTGCTATATCTACATAAGCTACACATTATATGGTTGCAGAGCTGTGATATGTGTAGTTACCCTTTCACTTTATTAAGAACCCATCCATAAACTTTTATAATTGAATAATAAAATATTTTATTTAAATTCATGCTAAGTATGCCGATTACTCAATACACAAAGAACATACACATCTGCATGGGGAAATTAAATAAACATTATTGAACAGACAGGTTTAGGAAGAGTACAACAGGTTCCAGGGCTTACACTTGACACTGGATAAATGATGAATGAAACTGTGATTTGTAAATTATTCAGTGCTTTGAAGAAAAATAAAACAGGCATAATCATAGAGAGCAAGGGCTGATTGTACTCTGGGAAGAAGAGTATCTCCCCTTTTGAAAATATATGCAAGAAATTTGGCAGGTTTCTATTACTGTTTCCATTGGTACAGTTATAAGTAAAGACCATCAGACAGAACAAAAAAAAAAAAAGATATTGAATTTAATGTTCAGTCTTTGGTTTAAAAAAAGCCACACTATCTGCTGATAATCTAGAGGGGTATCTTGGCATACATCAACACTGGTAGATATTCAGTGAGCCCTGTTTCTTTTAATTAGCTCCCCCTTTCACAATTGGTTTGGCTGTCTTGTCTCTTTCACTTCCTCTTAGGTCAGCATTCAAATTTTAACAGCACCTTAAAGGTAAAATTGCTTAAATCTCCAAACACTTTTTCCAATCTCTGACAGGAAGCAAATGCTTATGAAACAGTAGTTTCTGACTGGTTTTTATATGTGTGTGTGTGTGTATGCAAACAGTTTTATTCACAGCCTCTAGTGTGAAGCATTTATATGTACCTTAGCTCTGTACAGATTTTCCACTCAGATTAGAACGAAGATGTTAGCCACTGTATATGGATGTGTGTGTGTGTGTGTGTGTGCGCGTGTATATATATATATATATATATATATATATATATAAGCATTCTGCATATGGAAATAGGATATGGGCTGAAAACCTTGTATGCTATACTGTAAATATTGCAATTCTAGCTTTGAACTCCTTGTTTTGACTTCTCTTCTCAGCTTCTTCTAATTTCCCCCACTTGCTACCATTATAACTGTCTTATCTGTACTTAGTTTCATCCCATGTGCCTTTAGTTTTGTATTCCATCCCCCTACCCTTTGCTGAAGTTCTTGCTTAGAGTCTGTCTGTAATGCCACATCATCTGCAAACAGCAACTTTGCTGACCTGTCCCCAAGGGCCTGCTTGCTAATGTAGTTCATCACTAGTATGAATAACAATGGGCTCAGAGCTGAACCCTGATGCACACCCACTCCCACTGGGAATTCCTCTGTGAGACCGAACACTGCTTGTACTTGCATCATTGGGTCCTTGTACATAGCTTGCACTAATTCTGCTAGTGTTTCTGGGAGTTAAAACCACCTCAAGACTGCCCAAATCAGCTTTCTTGAGACCTTGTCATTTGTTTTCTATAAGTCTAGGAATGCCCAGCTATCTGTCTCACTGCAAACATCGGGTCAGTTGTGTTGCATCCTGATCTGAATCCAAACTGATCATCTTCCATTTTACTTTTTACTATTCTGCATATTTATCAGTCACCCTCTTCAGAAATTTCATGCAGCATCACAGGATTTTGATATATCTGTACTGCTCACAGTTGTGAATGCCCCTTTGCTCTTGTACACTAGCACTAGTATGCTTATTGTCTAGTCATATGGGATACACCTTTCTCTCCATGCTGCTATGAGTACCCCGAGGAGCCATTTTTTCCCCTATCTCACCCAGCATCTCGATCATAACTGGTGTGGCCTCATATGCACCTGCGGCTTTCCATTATTTCATTTCCTTTAGTGCTGCTCTTACTTCTTCTAGGGTGGGCTCCTTCTCTTCTTTCACCTTGGGCTGTGTCTACTGTAGTACAGTTTCTGTAGGGTTTTCTTCATTCATAAGCTGATGGAAGTACTCCATTCATCTGCCTTTGATGTTGTGTGGATTGGTGAGTAGGTTGTTACAGGTATCCCTTATGATAGGCATCTGAATATCTTCTTTCTCTTTCTATCTTTGCCTTGCATCTGGATATGAGTTTCTTTGTGCCATCTAGCAAGTCACTTTGCAGAAGTTGGTACAGTGCCTCTGATGCCTTATTATTTGCTACTGCAACTCCTCTCATAGCCTCTTTGGTGACTAACTAGTAGTCTATAAGCCCTTGAAATGTTTTTGGGGTTTCAATAAGTCTACATGTCATGACCTTATAGTGACAAAAAACATGCAATTTAGAGAATGCTAATTTTGCACTGGCATCTGGAGTTAATAGGATTTGCTAAAAATCCTTGGTCAAGTCCAGAGGGGACAGAAACCTAGTTTGTCCAATTCTAAAACAGTTCACCTGCTGAAGGCATGGCTAGGAGTACAATTAGGAAATACTATTCACTTTTCTAAAGTTACTGCAAAATCTTACAGTACCATCAAGTTTAAGAACTAGTACAATGGGGCTATTCTACTAACTCTGTTATTTTACAATATTTTTTCACTTGGAATAGCTTCTGTAGCTTACCCTGAACTAGCTTGAACTGTTTTTTTTAACTGTTTGCTGCATTATTTTAAAATCTGCACTTAAAGTTACTTTTTAGTCGAATTTGATCGAAAGTTTGTTTGTTTGTTTGTTTAATTTAACTGTTGAGGCTGCCCACTAAAGTGTGCTAGCCTGTGTAACTGATTTATCACTGTTTCTGCATTTTCTGTGTGTTTCTATCAAAAAAACAAAAAATAATCCTTGTTTTCCCGCCTCTCCTTGACTAGTTTAGACCAGTTTACAGGCATTGCTGTATTCTGGGCTGTGGTGTAGTTCCTGTGTTGTCCATTATCTTACTTGGATAGAAGGAGGTTCCTTTGCTCACCAGTGGGAGTGGGGAGCCTTGAGCAGCCTACCTGTCCCTGTAGGAAGTGACCTCAGCACAAGAAGCTGTAGTAATAGGTTGTTTTGGACCATTTCTAGCTCTTTTGTAGTTCCCTGTTTAAAATCCGCCTCTGCTTTTTCTGGCTATACTGCTCAGACAAGCTCCTCGTGGTCCTGCAGAGTGGTCTTAGCTACAGAGAACTCAGAAAAGCGACTACTTTCTGGATTTAAGTATCTTTGCTTTTTTTCACTTGGAATAGCTTCTGTAGCTTACCCTGAACTAGCTTGAACTGTTTTTTAACTGTTTGCTGCATTATTTTAAAATCTGCACTTAAAGTTACTTTTTAGTCAAGTCTGATCGAAAGTTTGTTTAATTTAACTGTTGAGGCTGCCCACTAAAGTGTGCTAGCCTGTGTAACTGATTTATTACTGTTTCTGCATTTTCTGTGTGTTTCTATCAAAAAAACAAAAAAATAATCCTTGTTTTCCCGCCTCTCCTCGACTAGTTTAGACCAGTTTACAGGCATTGCTGTATTCTGGGCTGTGGTGTAGTTCCTGTGTTGTCCATTACCTTATTTGGATAGAAGGAAGTTTCTTTCCTCACCAGTGGGAGTGGGGAGCCTTGAGCAGCCTACCTGTCCCTGTAGGAAGTGACCTCAGCACAAGAAGCTGTAGTAATTGGTTGTTTTGGACCATTTCTAGCTCTTTTGTAGTTCCCTGTTTAAAATCCGCGTTTGCACGGCTTTGCTGGTTGCCAGCGATAGCGCCGGTTAAACTTCTTCTGGCTCCGCCAAGTCTGCTCTTCAAATTTTCCCTTAAGGAAGCTCTACTTTTAGTATAATCTGACTACTCACTATATTATAAGCCTAGCACTTGTTCTCAATACTTCTCTACTAAGTAAGCACTCTCGTACTAAGTAAAGCACTACATCTACCTACCACCCCTGTGAATATCCACTTCCCTTAAAGGTACAGCACTCCCTTATACTGTTCTAGCATGTCGAGTGGTAGATTACTGGCATCCTCTCCAGTTCAGCTGGTCAATCTGGGTATCTTGAGACAATGCTACAATTGTCTCATGTACACAGACAACCCTCTCCTCCTCCCAACAAACACAAATACATGTGAGAGATGCAACTATATAGCCAAACTGGAGGTTGAACTCTCTCAACTTAGGGCTGGCATGACCAGACAGGAGGAGATGGTAACCACACACACAACAATCCTAGTCCCACATAGACCTACCACAACTGCAAACCAAACACATAAAAACACAAAGACATACTCGGAGGCTCTAATAAAAAACTTACCAAAACAACAGAGGCTCCCAAAGCAGACATCCAAAAATCCACCACCTCAAAACAAAACACATGCAACACATACTTCAATAAATCAGTGTGTCAACCAATCACAGCCCTTAAGGCCAAACACCATGCCTGATACACTAGTAATAGGTGACTCTATAGTCAAACACACTGATGTCCCGCTGACCAGGCTGAACAAGGAGAGGGTGACTGTGAGCTGTCTATCGGGAGCTAGGATCCGCCACATAACACAAGCACTCAAGTCACTCCAAAGCAAGTACAAATATGACTCAGTCATTGTCCATGCTGGCGTGAATGACCTGAGACGTACCTCCCTGGACTACATGAAAAGAGACCTAGAGGAGCTCTCCAATTATGTAGCCCAGGCTGGTATGACCCTGACCCTGAGCAGCATCTTGCCCTCACCAAGAATGATAACACAATACAAAGACAAGATGATCAGCTTTAATAATTGGCTCAAGTACTGGTGTCATTCTAAGGGGATCCAATGTCTGTCTGCCTGGGATGACATGTTGGACAAGCCATGCTGCTTCGCAAGGGATGGCTTACACCTGTCGCCACTGGGCTTCCAGATATTGGCTAAGGCTCTTGCCACCCCCATAGTGCCTTTTTTTTTTAGGCAAGGCTCAAAAGACAAACCCACCTCCTTAGAAAACAAAAATGGAAAAAAACTAAGGGTAATGCTGCTCAACGCCAGAAGTCTAAATCTCAAGATGCAGGCACTCGATGCACTCCTCATCATGGAGAACATTGACGTCTGTGCAGTAACTGAAACCTGGTTCAAGGCTCCTGAGAGCACCCCAGCGCTACCAGGCTATACCTCGTATCATGCTTTTTGGCCCCAAAACCCGGACCAAACCACAAAGGGAGGGGGAGTATCCATATTCATCAAGGACACCCACACCTCCATGCTAGTAGCAACACATGAAGCATCAGAGAACATACAGGTGCAACTAACCATAGGCAAAACTGCTATACAACTGGTAGCATGTTACAGACCACCCTCCCAATCTCAGGAACCCCAGTCAGCCTTCCTGAAGACATTGGAGGATATGAATGTATCACAAAATACCATCATACTGGGAGACTTCAACTACCCAAACATAGATTGGGTACATTATTCTAGCCCTAATACCCTAGCCCAAAGGTTCCTGGAATTCATAAATTCAAATGCACTGGAACAACTAGTCACCTCTCCCACTAGGGGAGATAATATACTAGACCTGATCATCACAAACATGGGGACAAAATGCTCCACACTGGAAGTATACCCCTCACTAGTGAGATCTGACCACAAACTAATCACCCTGGATATACATATCCCACCTCCATCCCCAGCACAAAAGACCACAGTGAAAAACTTCTCAAAAGCAGACTTCACTCTTCTTAAGACTGAGATGGTATCCTTTAAGCCCACTGTGCCAGTGGATACCACATCCCACAATGCCGAATCCTTCACAAATGCTTTCTATGGACATCTCCAAGAATGCATGGATCATGCAATCCCAAATAAATCTAAGTCCCTCTCCACCAAAGGCAAGCTTCCTGTCTGGTGGACCTCAGCCATTAACAAATTGTATAACAAAAGAAGGAAGCTACTGCACGTCAGAGCAAAATCCCATGAAGGGAAGACATCTCTGATCAACATTAGCAGAAAACTACGTTCTCTCATAAAAACATCCAAGGCCAACTTTTAGAGAAAAATCGTTAAGGACACTAAAGATAACCTCAAAGCCTTCTTCAGCTATGTTAGAAACCTGGGCGGAAACCTTCAGATATGCTCAGAGTTAGTTCACAACAACAAAAAATACACTGAACCCACAGATATTGCCAACATTCTGGCTGACAGGTTCAGTGCAAATTTCTCCCCTCCCTCATCCCCAAAAGAAGAAATACTTATCCCAGCTGAATGTAATCTCCCTGTCATCTCAGATGTCCAAGTGAGAACTGCCCTAAACAAAGCTAAAAACACAGCATCAATGGGACCTGACGGTATCCTGGGTTGCGTGTTACGTGAACTCCAAGAGGAGCTAAACCCACACATAAAAATGCTATTTAACCTTAGCCTTACTTCAGGATATGTACCTGAACAGTGGCGTACAGCAACAGTGGTCCCACTCCACAAAGGGGGTACCGCTACAGACCCTGGAAACTACCGCCCCATAAGCTTAACCAGCCTGGTCTGCAAAGCTATGGAAAGAATCATTATGGAACTCATAACATAGGGGACCTACAGACACTTGACCCCACCCAGTTCGGCTTTGTAAAGGGCAGATCCTGTCTTTTGAACCTGGTTGACTTTTTCGAAACAGTCACTAGAGCCATTGATGAGGGCAAAGCAGTCCATACAGCCTATCTGGACTTGGCTAAGGCCTTCGACACAGTACCCCACTCAGGCATCATAGATAAGCTCAACAGCTTAAACGTAAACCCTTATGTCACTAGATGGGTTGCAAACTGGCTAAAGGACAGAACCCATAAAGTTAAAATCGCTGGAGCAATGTCAGACTCAAAGCCAGTCACAAGTGGTGTCCCACAGGGATCTGTCCTGGGACCCCTCTTGTTTGGCATTTATTTCTCAGATGTTAAAGCAAACATGGGAGGGTTGTGGCTGACAAAGTTCGCAGATGACTGCAAACTAGGCGCCATAGTCGATACACCAGCGGACACATACATCCTACAAAAAGGCCTCACAGAAACGGACAACTGGTGCCAGAGTCACGGCCTTAAACTAAATGCCAAAAAATGTATAGTCATCCCCTTTGGGAAAAACAAAGTACCCACAAATTATCACATAGACAGCAACCCACTGAGTACGGAAAAAGTAATCAGAGACCTAGGGACCCAAGTCAACAGCGACCTCTCATTTGACAACCACGTTGACAAAGTGGTTAGAAAAACATTCTACCTTGCAAACGTCATCATGAAGGGATTCACATCCAGATCCAGGGATGTCATTGTACCCCTATACTCCTCCCTCTTCAGACCCATGACTGAGTACAATGCCCCATTTGGTATGTACCTCACCCGGCATTTGCAACAGCTGGAGAGACCACAAAAGTACCTCACCAAGAGGATCAAGGGTCTCCAACATATGTCTTATTCTGCCAGACTTAAGAAACTTCAGCTCTATTCAGTAGCATACCACCTGCTCAGAGGTGATCTCTGCCTGACGTACAAGGCCATGTCCAATCAGGATCTGATGGACATGCTCCACCTCAAAAAATCCAAATCCATCAGGACCACGAGAGCTAAAGACTTAAACCTCGGCACAAGTATGAATAGGACATGCTGGAGGGATAGATTCATAACCCAGAGGCTTCCCATGCTTTGGAACAAGATCCCAATTCGTATTAGGCAGAGCCCCTCACTGACTCTCTTCAAGAGAAATCTTGATGAGTGGATGGGAGATTGTAAGTTTACCCCAGGGGTCACATCTGTGTCACTGCTAGACAGGGGCACAGTAAACTAACTCTATTATATAAGGGGACCTTCACTGTGTCATTACTAGACAGAGGCACAGTATTCTAATTTTATTCTGTACTTTTTTGTACCATTTCATGGGGTGGCAAAAGCCACATCACTATGGCTAGGCTTACAAATGCCCCAGGGCAGATAGCCTAGTACTATACTATGAAACTATATACAAACAGCATTTTCTGAATATCCTCCTTAACTGCTTAGTGTTGGGACTCTGGTAAACAATTTTAAGTTTACTTTTTCACCAGGGATGGTCTCACAATTAATACTGGATTAAGCTGGATGGCGCAGTGGTGCAGCAGTTGCCTTGTCGCCTAACAGCAAGATGTTCTCTGGTTCGATTCTTGGCTGGGGTCCCTTCTGTGTGCAGTCTGCATGCCCTCCCCTGCATTCGTGTGGGTTTCCTCCTGGTGCTCCAGTTTCCTCACACATTATAAAGACATGCATCTGGAGCATTTCTCCCCGGGCCTCTGTTGAAAATTAGCTGCATTACAACTCGGACTTTCCCAGTAACAAATGTTAAACAAATAAATAAATGAATAAAGCTCTGCCACATCATTCTGAAAATAGGACAGTGTAGGGGGCTTTAACCTCTTCAACAGATTCACTACAGAAATTTCATTTTTATCCAACCAATAAAAAGCATGAAAGCTTTTTTTTTTAAAACTGTTGGTCTAATATAAATATTTGTTTTGCAGAAAGACTGAATTTCTTAAAAATGAAAGTATATCCAACTTTTATTTGAAATGTGTTATTAGCAGTGGACCTTTCTTGTATAATAATGTTAGAGTAATCTGGTTTCATTATTTATTTATTTATTTAACATTTGTTGACCGGGAATGTCCGACTAGGTTCCATAGAGCCTGTTTTCAGCAGAGGCCCGGGGAGAAACGCTCCATATGCATGTCTTTGGAATATTTATTTATTCATTAATTCTGGGTGAGGTGGCGGTCCATAATTCACTGGAATTTAATTATCAGAGCAAGTAAAACATTTGGATATAGTATCAGATATGCAGAACTTCTAGCATTTACTCAGATCTAGATAAATTACTACAAATGGAATAACATTTTAGATTCCTATTTGCCAAAATCTATAAATTTCATGAGGCAACTGTGATTTTCCAGGTGATGGGAAATGTATTATTTATCAATTTCCTAAAACATACATCTGAAGATTTTGGAGAAATGTATTTTGATGTGTAAAAGAGAAATTCTTAAAATGCATTTTCCCTGGTTCACTCTCCTGTTATCTTCATGTTTTCTAAGATGTTTAAATGGACACATGATATTAGGAAATTAGGTCTTATTTTTCAGCAAAGCAAATTTTAAGCTCAATCAAATTAAAGAATGTGTTAAAATTACACTTCTTTTGCTTTCCTGGTGGCAAAAAGAAGAATTAGGAACTTTGTTGAATTCTTTATGTTTAACAATGCCTCAATTACTTTGCTTTTTTTTTTTTTACAAGAAAAAATCCTTAGGTTTGATATCTAGGTTTATTGAACATTCCAATTTATATCACTTGGATGGGATTTAAAGAAATGGGAACATACAATTAAATAAATGTTTGTGTGTTTCTCTGGCTCTAGATGATTGTCACTGTTGAAGTAACACCCCAATGCCATGTGCAAAATTGGGGAAAAAAAAGGTGATGGATGGATGCAGGTTTCAGGTTTGTTAAATCTACTGAAACAATACTTTGTCCTGATAAAATCATATAGAAACAGAGTTATCCAACACAAAATTCTATTAAGAGCTTATCTAATTCTTTAATGTTTAGCATAATTGTGCCAAATTAAGAGATGCTGGCATGGATGTAGTTATTTTGGCACTCGGAAACAAGTGTTGTAGAGGTGCTCCCAAACTGCATCGAGAGAGAATAGTATTTGGCTTGAAGTGTAGGGATTCCATACTTGTCAGATTGGAGATATGGGTCAGAGGGGACATAGTGGGAGTCCTACAGTTGGCTATGATGTGATATATGGTTTTATTAATGATAAGTTTGACATGGAGCAGTTCCAGGTAATTATCTTACGTAATGAGTCTGGAGGTGGCTCTTTGCCTAAGGAATATACAGATTCCCCTGACTTTTACTGTTCTTATCTAGCAAAGTGGACCTGAATGCACGTGTAAGCATTACACTGATGGGGTGCTCTCTATAGACTTGAACCAGGCATCCGTGACAAGTAAATTGCATCTTTCAGATCTATCATTTTCATCTGAAGTGCTCCACAGTTTGCATGCAGATGACTTGAAATTGGGTAAACTGACTAAATGTGTTACAGCCGGGCATATCTAAAAAGAACTTGAATAAATTGACCATTTGGGCACCGCAGAATAATATTCTGATAAATATACATCAAAAACTAAGTATACGAGATTTGGGAGACATAAATTGAAAGGTGAATATTCAATGCAGCACACAGTGATTAAAACTGTAGATTCATTTAAGGACCTGGATTATATGGGTAGATCCAGCTTTGAGTTTTTTAAATTATCTCAACCAATTCATTGATAGTTACAGAAGTACAGGTTGTATAAAAAGTATAGGAGATCAGAAATGATGAAGTCATTGTTTGTTAGTTACATTAGACCCAAATTTGAGTATGGAATAACAATATGGAAACCTTATAAGAAAACAACCACGAGTAAACTGGAAAGAGTACAGCTGAAATAAACCAAGGGCAGCCATGAATGTGAAAATTTAAGTTATTATGAAAGACTAAAATATTTGAACTTGTACAGTGTCTCATACTGATATATAAGAGAAGATCTTACTCAGGTATATAGGGCATTTAGAGGCAACTACCTCTGGGAATGTTTGAGGTTATCAAAAAGTAGTAGAGAATCATCAGGCAACCTATGTAAAAGATTCTATAGGAATTAGAAGTGTACTTTTTGGTTCTCTGAGAGAGAAGCTGATGCATGGAACAGACTACTAAATTACATTACAACAAGCACCAGTTTAGATATTTTTAAGAGTAGCCTGGAAACTTATTATGGGAACAACTGTTTTGGTATATTGACAGGATAGAACGGTAATAATGTCTGTGCTTCAAATATTGTATGTATATATGCATATAATGCATATATTGATGCTTTCCAGGGTAAGGTGTGCCTGTAGATAGTGAAGTTTTCTGTTGACGATCCTAGCACTGAGTAGGAAAACCTTTATGTTATCTAGATTCTGTTTTGTTATGTTGGATAGTTTTGAAGACTGGCATTGCCTAAGGAAGACACTGTGAGGTAGACAACATTTTGGCCAATATACAAAAGCTGTGGGAAAAGAGGGGCAGGCTATCTCTGGCTGAAATGTCAGCCATTTCCTCCCAGGGTGATATATACTGGACCGTCTTTAAATGACACCAGAAGCTAAGACAATTGTTGAAATCCATAATCTTTTGTTTGTATTGTGGCATCATTTTCTAAACTTCATCATGTCTCTCTTCATATTGTCCAAGGAGGTACATCTTAAGTCATTTACTCTCACATGAACTATGACTATGAAATGGGTACTTGTGGTGCAAGGACTTTGGAGCAAGAGTGATATGCCAAATCCTGGCTTCTGATAGGCAAATGACCATGACCCTTCTCCTTACACAGCCTGGTAAGAAGGCATCAGTGTGTCTCACTACAGAGCACCTATGATTAAGATGTTGGATGGTGCTCAGATTTGCCTTCTGGGATTCTATGTTGAGGCACTGCGAGTCTTAGAAGCATGATAGGTGTAGCCCAAGTTGACTGTTTATGAGGTAGCTGAAGGTACTTGTTCCTTGTTTAAAAAAAAAAAAGTACAGAAACATCTTTATCAAATTATCACTTATGACATAGGCAGTCATACATTTATATAAACAAAAGCAAACCATATTAACATATTTTCAATTGCAAACATTATACATCACATATAATCTTTGATATAGTCATCGCTAGTTGAGAACTGCATAGTTCATTAAATTCCTGCTTTCCCTTAAACCTTATTCCTCCCCCAAAACATTACTCTGCATGTATTGCTCCCAGAATTCCCCATTTTTCTATGCAATTTGCTCTTAACTTTCTAAAGATTACACTTCCGGTATTTTATCTCAGTTACTATACTCACTACTTTGGTATGGTTGGTTTTAACTTTGATTCCCATTTCCTAGTAATTGCTTTTTTGGCAGCCACCAGAATTAAACTCAGGAAATCAGGGAATTCCAATTCTGTATCAGAGTTCAAAAAATTATTTCTTTACCAATTTGCTCAGCCTGTATTTCAGACACAGAAATCTACAAGGATATTTTTAAAGTCTGTCATCTCATTAAACTCCCAAAAAATATGTTCCCAATGACCTCTTTCTTCCCCATCACACCTCCAATATTTGCAATTTTACAGAGGAAAAATTATATGGAGTCTGCTTGGGGGTATAGAAATACCCATGCAAACACTTCCAAGCAAAAATCCTAAATCTTCTAGACTTTGTTGCATATTTGGGAGCCATACATATATCCTCCCATTGTTTCTTTGTGGATTGTTTATCCAATCTATCTTTCCAATTCTGCCCAACGTCCTCTGATCGATTCCTATAGTTGTTTGTCTTTTCCCGGTTAAGGGTCGCCACAGCAGAACTCCGGTCCGCTAATGATTGGCAGTCGATTTTTATGGTGCCGAGTTGCCAGCCTGACAACCAACCTTCAGTGAAGGCATGCCCATTTGCGCATGTCTTTCGGAGGCCACTCGACCGCGGAGAGGACATGCAGACTCCACACAGAAGGCAATCCAGCCCAGAATTGAACAGGAGAACCTCTTGCTGTGAGGCAACAACGCTACTGCTGCACCTCTGCGGCTGATTGATTCTTATAGTTATCATGTAATAATTTATATGCCATGCTAATTATCACTTTTTTTAACAGCAGCTTCTGTTCTAGATTCTACTGAAAACTCGGGTTCATATTATGTTATCGAAAGATAACGTAATTGAATGCTCAGAACTTCGAAATGGCCGCATATCAAAACTTTTATTGTGGAAGGCTGCGCCCCCAACACCACCCGCTAAATATATATTCCAACTCTGAGATCACACTACAGTGAGGAAAGGGCAAATATCCCAATATTCTCTGTACTGCGATCCCCAATGCGATCTTCGAAATGTGGCTGTTTCGAAGTTCTGAGCATTCGATTACGTTATTTTTTGATAACGTAATAGGAACCCAAAAACTCTACCAGTGCTGGTCTTTCAGCTAGGATCCCCATTCCTTTCTCTTTGCCTGTACTCATATATAAATCTCTGATAGGGAAGGCAATCTCTAACCTTCATTCCAAATGAATTTGTAGCTTCTTCCCATTCTATTACCTTTTACTCTCTAATTATTTGCTCCCAATACCTTGGTTGCTTTGCCAGTTTTCTCCAGTAAATTCCAGCCCCTCTGGCCTATTCTCTAGACTCCTAATTTCAGTCATCCCTATCAGCCGAATCTCCTTTCACCATTACCATGTTGGCTTGGTTCTTAGAATACTTTCTGCTATGATTATTGTTATTCTCCTTAAGGGTCTGGATCCAAAATCCCAGTCTCTCCTTATTTCTTCAGCATCCCCCCATTTTATCATCACCCTTTTCCACTTTGAATTATATCTTTCTGCTTTCGTTATGTATAGCATCCTTAATTATGTAGCTTTGAAATACCCTTTCAAGTAAGGTTATCTCAAACCACCTTGTTCTATTGGAAGGATCGGCTTATCCAACTTGACTTTTGCGCTCTTCCCCTCCCAAATAAAATCCTTCAACTCTTTATTAATTGCTATCCACAACTTCTCATCTGGGTGAGGAAAATATGACTGACCTGTGTATAATAATAAAGGGAATAAAAACATTTCCCTTGCTTGTACTTTGCTATCCATATCTATACAACACAGATTCCAATTTCTCAGCTTTTGCACTGCCTTTTGTTTGGTCTCTTCTCACATACCCTTAGCTGCCGTAACAGAATGCTTTTTAACCCATACTCCTATGTACTTCATTTTATCATGTCCCCATAAATATGGGTATTGCTGAACCAATTTAAATGTGAGTACATTGTGTACAGCAATTGCCTTCATTTTATCTTCATTAATTTTGCATCCCAAAAAGTCATTAAACTGTATCAGAATATTCCACCAAACTGAAATGTTATTTTCTGGTTTTATCATGTACAAAATAATATCATCTGCAAATAAAGCCAACTTTTCTTGATTACCATACCAATTATATCCTTGAATTTCTGAGTCCCTTATTTTCTTTGTTAATGGATCTAAAATATTAAGCAAATAACAAAGGGGAAAGGTTGTCTGGTTCCTCTTTTCAAACAGAACTCATCAGAGAGACCCCCCCCCCTCAACACTTTAATTTTTGCTTCTGATCTCTCATATTCCCTCCTAATTAACCTTATGATTTTGTCAGGGAATGCAAATGTTTTCATTGCCCTGCTCCTAAAATCACAGCTTACTCTTGTTGAATGCTTTCTCTGCATCAAGACTCACCAACAACAGTGATATTTTCCTGCATTCTGCTTTCCTCTGGATCATCATTGCCCTGCTAATGTTGTCAAATGTTTGCCTCCGTTACCCAAAAGCATATTGATCCATATCTTGGAGGCCTCTTATGCAAAACCTCTTTCAAAAACATTTCGATAATAGAATGCATTGAAAGAGGAGATTCAGTGAGCAAACATACTGAAATGGCTGATAAATGAACCATGATGGGAGGACTAACAAAGGCCTAGGTAGCAACTCATGTAAGTATTGTAAAACCAAATAACTATCCCTGAATGGGGCAGGTTATGTTGTTGGCACCAACTAGAATACTTTTTCCATTTACTAATGTATGATATTTCCAATAGCAGGCTTTCTTGTTTTCATTAGTACCTGCAGCACATCCCCAGTAAACAGGTGCCTAAACAGAATTAAGATCATATCATCCAAGCAGTCAACTTAAGTTGATTGGGGTCAGGGTGTGAGTAGTTGCAGTCTGTGAGGAAGCTTGTGCAAATTGCCCCTGGCCATTTCCAAAAGAAGGGAGAACCACAATTGCTTGGACCAGAAGGGAGTCACCACAATAATGTTTGGGGATTCCTTCTGAATATTCAGAAGTACCTGGATATTACTGGAAAGGGTGGAAAAACATACAGAACATTATTGCCCAACGAACGGAAAAGGCATCTCTGTCTTCCAGTCCTTCTTGCATTGAGTCCTGGAGCAGAATATTTCCAGCTGATTGTTCACAGAGAAGGCAAATTGGTCTGTTTGAGGAACTCACCACAGATGGATCAAATCTTGGAAGACCCATGATCTGGTTTCCCTTTGTTGGGGGGGGGGGGTCTGCCCTTGTCCTGCTCAGTTTGTCTGCCACAAAGTTTTGCTCTGACAGAATGTAGGATTCCTGTAGAGTGAGATTGTGATATGATGGTATATTCCAAGAGAGCATTGCTAGGTTGAAAAGTGGGTATGCACTGGTTTGATCTTGCTTGTTTATGTACCACATGATTGTGATAATGTCTGTAACAACTTGAAGAGATCCTGGGGACCAAAGATGATTCAGAGAGTTAAGTGCCGTGATCAGGGCAAGCATTTATTTTATATTTATGTGCTTGCATTTATCCTTGGTGATCCACACAAATTGCAATATTATCTCTCCTGAAACTGCTCCCCAAGAAAAGTCTGAAGTGTCTGTGGTCACTGCTTTGAAACAGGAAGGAAGAAGGGGGGAACTGGGATTTAAGGATATTTGATGTCTCACCAAGTCATTTCTTCATTTCTCTATTTCTCTGCTGACAAATCCCAGCACTCGAATTTGCAAAAAAAAAAAAAAAAAAAAGGATGTTGATGCTGAGAAACTTCAGATACCATTGTATCTTTCTCATGCGCGGAATCTTGTCAGTGTTATCATACATGCCATGAAACTCAAAACCCTGCAGTATTCCCTAATAGTGACTGAAGTCTGAGTGGAAAATCTCAGAAGCAGATCTAGATGTAAATGTATTTGTTCATATGAAAAAAAGCTCTTTAAACTGAGGTGTCTAGCTGACACCTCAGGAATACAATCATGTGTGGAGGAGTCAAAAAAGACTTTTGAATGTCCTCTTGAAATCTCAGCTTGTTTGCTTACCCAGTATCTCTGACAGAAAATTTTGAATTTTGTTTTACTTACAGTTAACTCTTTCCTTCCACCACCTCCTAAGTGTTCCTCCAAACATTAATGACATGAAGTAGGGCATATGCTTTAGAGCCTCTACAAATTTAACAAAGTCAAAAAAGTCCAATATTTTCAGGCTTTCTTGTTTTGTCATGTTTCACAAATATAACTAATGCTTTATAATTCCACATTTATTTGTCAATTTCTGAGTTGCTGGTTTTATTCTTGTTTATCTCATCTTCCATATCCAGTCTCTACTTCCCTTCTAATGTACTCTTGGTTCCTCTACTCAACTATTGTGCTTTTTTCTGTCTCTCAAGCATTTTTTGTTAAAACACTGGAACAAGTTTCATTGGCACAGTCTTTCTGTGGTCTTTATTACCAGAAGAACAAGAAGCAGAATCTCCTTTCTGTTTCACAGCTCACTTTTTGTTGGACAGACTTTTTTATTTCCTCCCTAGCATGTTCTGCATCAAAAAATGATTGTGTCCTTTCAGGAAAGGATATTCTGAAGATAGCTGGATATGGCAGTTTGAATCTCATGCCTGCTTCTCAACATTCCCTGATTAGTAGAATAAATGTATTCCTCTTCTGCTTGGTGTACAGTGAGTAATCATTTTCCACAAACACTCAAATGTCTCTCACTTTTAGTACTTTGTCATTCTGCCACAGTTTTGTCAGAATCAACTCCTTCTGCTGGTATGATTACATCTTTACTATTAAAGGTTTAGGCTGCTTTCTCATGACCAAGTTTAGAGCATACACGTGATGTGCCCTTTCAATTAACAACTGCTATTGTGGAATACCAGCCCAGTTGCTTAGCTGTGTTTTCATAAAATTAATACAGTTGGTTCCTTTCAGCTTCTATGGTACAGCACAGAGCAGAAAATCTCAGGTTTTCCCTGCATGCTCTGTACTCTAATTCTATTATCTTTTGAAACATCTCTTCTTGAGTAGTCTCATATTCATCCAGCCTTTTCTTCAATCCAACTTCCAATTTTTGCAGTTTTATCAACTCATCTAAATATCTGTTTAAAACTTATTCCATTTTATCCAGCCTTTGCGATTTGGGTTGATATACTCCATCCGTGTTTTGTTTATCTTAATCAGCTCTGAGTATATTTGACTTTTTTCCTCTAGGTTACTGGAAGTCATGTCTTGCAACAAAGCTAGGGCTTGCAATGCTTTTTGCTGAACAGCTGCAGAATTCTTCCCGGTCAGTGTTTTTTCCTCAACTTTTGTTGTTGATTTTCTTTCAGGTTATCTGAATTTCTTTTTTGCTGGCATCTAGGCAGTGCACTTACTAGCCAGTTACTGACATTTACCCAAAAATAAGTTTACTGGCTGTTTTTTTTTTTCTGAGTTTCTGTTTTCACACTGGAAGAGCTGAAATTAAGGTGTTACTGAATGTGCAGCCATCTTGGAAGTCTTAAAATTTAACTTTTAATATTGTTTGTGAGGTTCTGAGAATACAGTCAGGCAAACCTCCTCAAAACAGTACCAGTGGTCATCGTCCTAGAAGTATCAAATGAGTCAAGCACACACTATAAACAATAAAGAATGGCTTGTACAAGAGAAGTAACCAAATTATTTAAAGCATATTTTTCCTAACAAAAAGAAACTGCAGACAAAACATTTCTCATACTGTCATGTTTAGTCAGAACTTTAATATATCGGCCTGACTATTCAAAACTCTTTAAATCAAAGCTGCAAAAGTATACACTTTTCATTATTCTTATCAATAATCCTTCTATCCTTATCAGAATTTTCTGACACCTGAAAAACCTCTGTGTTCACCCACTGAAAACACTGACAAATTCTGAAAACAGTTTCAGTGAAAGAGAAACCCCCACAAGCAGAATCAGAAATTGAGCTCTCCTCTGAGTCTGAATCAGAAATCTGAGGAGAAAGCCCAGTATGTGTCCCTTCATCTTTATATTCAGGTTCAGAATACTGAATCTCTTCAGGAAAACAGGCATGCCCTTTTCCTTTTACCAGAAACCACCTTATATAGGTCTCAACCACTTAAGAAGCCAATGTGGAACACAGACCCTAGCAATGTGTGACAAACAGTCAAAATGTGGAACACCCTATTTTCACACTGCGCAAAAACGCACCATTTCATTGGGACCTTGTCGAAGTGGTCCAGAAGTACTAAGCTAGTGAATAATGTTAATTTTTAAAATGCAATAAGATGCATATCTCAAATAAAACAGTCAGCAGAAACCATTGATAAAATACAACATACTCAGTAGCAAATAGTTATGTAACAGTATTCAAGTACGACTATTAAAAATAGCATCTATATTACAGTGTTGAATACTTACATTGCCGAACGCTGAAATGTCGACACCTAAACATCGAACGCTCAAAACTGCGGCCGGCCAATTACCAAATGTTGCCCTGTGAAAAAATTTGCTTGGCAAACAAACAAAAAAAAAAACAAACTCTAAATCCCTAATCAAGTGGGGGGCTGTGCCCCCCACACCCCCCCAACTAAATATACCAACTTCAAGATCACTCTACATCTGGGCAAAGGGCAAATCCCCGATGACGGCCAAGCAAATTTTTTCGCTGGGAAAAATTAGCATAATTGGCCGTTCGAGGTTTTGAGCGTTCGACGTTTAGGTGTCGACATTTAAGCGTTCAACCACCTAGTCATTCAATGCAGTAATAAGAACCTTAAAAATATGCACTTCAGCACCTGTTTTTCAAACCCCTCCATATTTCTCCCAACTAAATCAGTTAGTTAACTAAACCAGTCATTAATAATAACTTCTTCCATTTTAGTGCCAAACAGAGCAGTGGTAGGCCACATATAGACAGGTACAAGTGGCAGTACCACTGCAATACCACTTCAGGGTTGCACGGATTACAGTTCACAATCTGTCAGTGGAACAATTCACAAGTTTTGTATTACAATAAGGCTTTTCCAAGGTTTCTGTCTGTTTAGAAGGACACATCATGCCTGCAGCACACACCTGTCACACCCAAGAAAAATAAAAATCAGTGTGTCACTTTTTTCTTTCTCATTCACTGGGGAATGTATACTTTACCCTCCCCCACGTAGCAAGCACTGTGTGTATCTCTCTGCAACAAAGATGACAGTAACTTTTTATATAATTAATAGTAGAGATTAAAAAATGCCCACTGTATTCTCCAGCAAATTAGTTTTCATTTCAATAGCAGTCACAGAAACACACTCAATAATAATTTTTTCAAGACTTATTTATTTACAAGAGAGCATTGTAGAAAAATGCATTCTTCTTGTCAGAAACACAGAAATAGAAATAGTTAAATAAAATGCAACTCCTGAAAGACTACTTACAGCTTTATTGATAACAGTTCAGAATTACTTCCATCCCATTTAACACAGTAAACACACAGTTGCTCAAAGCTGTACTTGTAGGAAATCTTTAACAGTTTGCATAGATTTAGCTTTTGCTCCATCGTTTTGAGGACTTCTTCTGCTTTGTTGCCAAAATGGCGGTCTTAGTTTAAGGGAGCATCCAATAATTTAGCTTTAACATGATCTGGAAAGTTTTGCTCCTTAAGCCAAGCATGCCTTCTAAGTACAGACCCAGTGAGAGCAGCCCTACAAGATGCTTCTAAAGAGTCAAAACCACATTGCAAAGTATGTTTACCAACTTGTTCTGCAGAATGCATTAAATCCTGTAATTCTTTGTGTTCAGTACAGTCAGGAATCAACAACATTTTCTGTTTAAGCAGTCCCATAATATGCTGCTGGTACTTTAACATATGAAACTGGCAATTTAAAGCCCTAATGGCCAAAGCAGCAGAAGTGTATACCTTCTTACCCCATCTGTCCAAGGTGCTAGAATCTCTATCAGAAGGGGTAGGATTTTTGGCAGCAGTAGCCTTAATGCCTTTTGGTCCTTGGGAAATGGTCTCTGAATCCACAGTAGGATTCTTGAAGAGGAACTTGTGAGAGTCAGGTACTCTGTAATACCTGTCAGGGTTTCTGGGAGCTGGAGGTAAGGTGTCTAGGGAAAGGCTAGATTTCAAAAAAACATTCTCTACAATGTCCAGAACAGGAGGGATAGCTAAAGGCCTGTGTTGAGGAAGGAGTAATAATTCCTAAGCCTCTTTTAGGAGTCAGAGTAATCCTGGCTTTCCCAACGGAAATGCTCCATAAGAGTGTGCAAGGATTCACCAAAAGAAAAATCTTCTAGATGGGAAGCAGAGAGAATGGAATCCTCTGCATCAGAATCCTCATAGGTAGATAAGGGCAAATCCTGGTAATCAGAAGGAACAGAAATATAAGATTCCTGATCAGAAGAATCAGAAGGAGAATCAGCTCTAGGTCTCTTAGAGGGGGAAGTCTGGCTTCCCCTAATTAAGGTAATAAGGTCTTCAGCCATTCTAAGCATTTATTTTTTAGGCATATGGGCCTGAGCATGCGGTTTGGACGTCGGTTTTCTAGGCATGGTGCGAGTTTTAGGCCTGGATGAAGAAGATGGAGTTGGTTTAAAATGCAAGTCTGTAGGCCTGAATACACCCTCAGAAGCCGGTGCCTGCACAGAGGCTCCGGACCTATCCAAGGTAAAGACATCCTCAACTTCCATAGTCCAAGAAGCATCTTGCAACATACCGGACTCTGAATGGGTCTCAGTAGAGGCCTGCGAATTTGAAGTAGCGGGTATCAGGGGCTGCGAAAGCGCCTCACTGAGTACCGGTGGACTGGCGACTAGCTTAAAGGAAGCATCGTCGGCAGTTTTGGACCTATGCGGTCTGTCTCTGTCTTTATCCTTACGTTTTTTTGGAAGATCGGTAGTCGGATGGCTTAATGAAGCCATTTTAGAGTACGGATACAGAGTACCAAAATAATCTGCTGCAAAGATAGCCCGATAATTAATAGTTCGGGGGTTGAACAAGGCACAAAACCGACAATGAGGGACGTCGTGGTCTGGGACTAAGTAAGGAATGCGGTACAAATGAAAATCTTTATGAGGTATTTGCTTTCCACAAGTAAGACAATTGTTAATTTTTACTGACATCAATTGGAGCAAGAAAAAAGATCCCCAATGGTGTACTTATCTTTTTGAAGACTTCGGTTCTGAAACTTGAAAACGAAAATTTCTGGAGTCGACCAACCGGCACTTGCGAACGGCTTCTGCTTTGGGCACTGCACGGCAAGAAAAACTGGTGTAATGGCGTCGGCTGCATATTTTATACTCCTGACGACCTGACATCATGGAAGAAGGGACAGCATCCAATGCATGAATCCAAGACTCTGGTATTCAGGCTGGCTGAGGGCTACCTGCAGGCAGACAACCGAAATGTGATGACCGCAACAGTGAAACACGAAGAACATCCTGTGGATTCTTGGGGAACCCCTCTGTACACAAACAGAGGAGGTAAATATTTGTACCAATCCCTCTTAAACTGGTCTGCAAATGCCCGTAGCATGGACTTAAATATAGAGTTTAACCTCTCAACAAGACCATTAGTCTGGGGATGGTAGGGGGTGGTCTTTAGGTGCTTTACTCCACAGTACTTCCACAGACAAGTCAGCAGGTCTGACATGAAATTGGCGCCTCTGTCAGGCAGTACTTCTTTTGGGAAACCTACCCTGCTGAAAATCTCTAACAAAGCATTTGCCACCTTTTCTGCCTCAATGAAGGACAAAGCCACTGCCTCGGGTATCTTGTAGCATAATCTACTACCACTAGGATATACTTTTTCCATGTGGAGCTTGAAGTACTCAGAAGCCCCACAATATCCATAGCTACCCTCTGAAATGGCTCCTCAATCACAGGCAAAGACATCAAAGGAGCTTTCATTTTGTCTCCTGCCTCGTCCACCTTTTGGCACTGCTCACAGGTCCTGCAGTACCCTGTTACATCTCTGGAAATCCCAGGCCAATAAAAGTTCTGCACAATACATCTCTTTGTGCATTTTATTCCCACATGACCTGCAAAGGGAATATCATGGGCTATGGCTAGAAGTGCCAGATGGTAGGCTTTCACCCTCTAGACCTCCCTCTGGGGTCCACTCTCTATACAATAACCCTTTGTTCCAGTATACGGATTCCCCCTTCCCTTGAGAATCATATACCTTACTAGCTACCTACCTCAGGCATTGTAATGTAGGGTCTGAGAGCTGAGCCTATCTCAACTGTTTGTAACCCTTCCCAGCTCCCCTTCCACAGGAAGTCTGGCATCCTCTGACAGCGTTGCCTCACTGTCAGCTCGGCTACTACTACTCACCTCTACCTTTGCAGTCACTCTGCCCAGGGGAACATCAGTACCAACAAGCAGCTGTGGCTCACTTTTAGTCTCAATGCTACAGAGTAGCTCCTTCACTGAAGTAACCACCTCACCAGTCCTGGCTGCAAGTATGCAGTCTGTCTGGGTCACCCCCAGGATACCAGACCCACATGCTTGTCTCCAAGCCTGACTGCGTCTAACTGCATAAACACATGGTCGTGCCTTATCAAAATCCTTTCCTAGCAGGTCATCTGCAGGATGGCAGTTTGGTACCCCTGTTGTCTCAAGAAAGCCTACTATTGGCATTTTGTCTTTCCCACTTACTGGCTCTCCCATCTTTTGTTCCCCACCTTGCCTCTGTGGACATCTATATGCCACATGGCCCCACTAGTTACATTCAAAATATTTAACCCTAGGTCTTGGACATGTACGTGGACTAGTGGCTTCCCCTTCTACTGTCAGTTTCTGTTGGGACAGTCTGTGCTGCCAACCATGGGTTCCCTTAGACCCATGAGCAGCACTGGGTGTCCCTTTTCTATGCAGTGATGTCCTGCTTGCTAGGTATAGGTCTCCCTTCTTCCCCAAATCATCTGCAGTAGAGCATTGTCCATCACCTAACCAGATCCTTATGTCCTCAGGCAAAGTGCTAAGGGCTTGTTCCCTCACCAAAAGATTTACCAGCCCTTCAAAAGTGGTGACCTGACATCCACTCACCCACCTATGAAAATAAGTGCTTAGTTCAGCAACATATTCACACACACTTTCATCAGCCTTGCATCTATGCTCACAAAATCTTTTCCTATAAGCTTCAGGTGTTAGCTTAAAAAATTCTAGCAAACAATTCTTTACACCATTATAATTTAAGAAATCATTGTCAGACAGTCTGGACAAGACAGTTACAGCTTTATCATGGAGTATAGGGGTCAGAAACCATACCCAAAGCCTTTGGTCAACATCATACTGTTTACATACCCTCTCAAACATATGTATGAAACTATCAAAATTATCCCTCCCTGTAAACTGTGGAAGAAATTTACTGACCTTCTTTGCTTCTGGGGTTCGGTTACTCCCTTCATTACCTTCATGACTCTGGCAAAGAGTCAACATCTCCTTTTCATGTTGCGTCTGCCTCTCCTTCTCCTCAGCTTCCAAGCATAGCAGTTTCTCATTTTCCTCAGCTTGCAGACATCGCAGTTTCTCATTTTCCTCACTCTCTAGATGCCTCAGTCTCTCTGCTGCTTCTATTTCCAAATGCTTGGCCTTCAACTCGAGTCTCTTTAGCTCCAGACGGATTTTAAAGACCTTTGCAGGAAGGTTGAGCTGTCCATTCTCTAAGTGTTGTACATCTCCATGGCCAGTCTGACCATCCTCCTGATTGCTATTCTCTGATGCAGCTGTGACCAAAGCTGCAATTATGTCTGCTTTAGTCAGGTTTCCATGCACCAGTCCTTTAGCCTGGCACATCTCAGTCAACTTGCTCCTTGTCAGCTTACCATACTCCTCTGCTGACATACTTTCCTACTCTCCCTGACTAAGCTAACAAAAGAAATAAAACAATTGTGATCTGAACTCTGAATGTTCACTGCATGGCTGATTTAGAGTACAAAAACACCTTCAGTGATTACTGCACACAAGCTACAGGAATTCACTATCCATACCACTACAAGCCAATCAGTATGTGATGTGGCTAACTCACCGCTATGAAACAATTAACATTTGATGTGGATAACCCACCACTGTCAAAAAATTAATATGTGACACCCATGCACTGGCCCAGTAATCAAGGAGCCTCAATCTTCACCACTAGCACCAATAATGGGCGTCCACCCTGGGAGCATAACAGGTACACACAAAGTAAGGTACACTTTCCCTTAAGAGCACACAGAGATCACAATCAGTCTGGGGCTGGTTTCTCCCTTTCTCTCCAGATCCCCAATAAGACTCCACACTGGCACAGCTATGGGGTTCAGATCTCAGCTGAGTAGTCAAGCCAAAACCTCCAGTACCCTCTCTGTCCAACCAGCTCTTCGTGTCCCTGCCCAAGTAACTGACACACACACACACACTTTCAGATTTGGTTTATGTACAAACACACAGACACTCCTGGGTAAGACTGGCAGAGGTTCACTAGCTATGCCCCCTTTTGCCCAAACTATAAGGTAGTACCAACTGCCACTAACCACCCTTATCAACTACTATAAAGGCCCTTACCAAAGGGAGTCCAATTCTACTGTGCAATGTTATTATTATCCAATTGGTAAGTGTGACTAAGATTTGAAGGCTATTTAAGAGTGACCTATACAGTGTCACCAAATACATGCAAGTACTCTTAAGAGCTTAAATATCTCTACACACAAATCAGCCACAGATAAAAGGTTTAAAATATTTAATAATAAATAATAAAAATATAAGACACTACTCATCAATTCAACACAGTGATAATAGAGAGTTCTAAAATCACAGGAAAATACTTTAAAACAATATTGTAGGACAGTCTGACATAAATATAGAAAACAGCTAGACTAATCTGGCTATATTCCTATCTCTAAGAGAAATCACTGCTCTAAATAAACTACTTACAGAGCAAAGCAAGTGCTGGTGGGTTGTCATATCCAGAGCAAAACACAAAATGCTATTTTTTCTTTCTGTATATTGCCCCAAATTTTTAGAGCCAGTCAAGTTAAAAAGAAAAATCAGGCAGGAATATAACCAATCTGCTAAAGAGCAATTTTATTAAATATGGAATTACACAGACTGTGATTTCAGCTGTGGCTCAATATAACAGAGAGGAGTTCTAAAAATCTGTGAAAGATTTGGAATGAATTCAAGCATGTTACGAGGAATCTGCAATATCACCAGACCAATAGTCATATAGAGGGATTGATAGAACCAGCAACAAAACTCACAAAGACATACGGTAATGTTGGTAAAAATGATTGCTATCTAAATATGTTGCAATGTTAAACATACTGCTTTAAGAAAGAGGACTGCCCACAGTTCAATTACATCTGAGTAGACGCCAGAGAAGGAAGTTTCCCACTGCTGCTTTATTGCTGATGTCTGAGTACAGAGGCAATAATTTCAAAGTTGCATAAAAGAAACATAAGTAAACAAAAACATTACAATGAGAGGAATGACAAAACCAAAGCACTTTCCAATCTTCAGAAATGAAATAAAGTGAATAAGAAAATTGAAAAGCATGAACAAGAGGGTCATTCAAAAGCAGCTGAATATGTCATATATTGGAGCCAAGACCTTAATGTATACAAGGCCCAATTTTTTACATTTACAGAAGAAGGAGACATTATTTAAAACCATCAGTACCAAGCAAAACAGTTGAGTCCAGTTGAATTACTGCAATCTGTTAAGAACTCCAAACCCTCAGAATGAAGCACATCTTACTGTTAAAATTGAAGCTAGTGATGAAAACAAGTATAAGACTGAAGTTATATTTCAGAAAGAAGAGTGCAGTTATGTGGGGTGTAAACAGACTGTAACAGCAGGCAAACAGTTCTTAAGATGGTGATAAAAGTAAGGAAGTTTAGAAGTCTAGTGAGCACAGAAGTGGCATACAGGAATCAACATTTGAAAAACAATTTGCAAGGCAAACTGTTACAGTGACTATATACACTGGTATAAAGTTCAGAATTGCAGCATGAAGCAAATACTACGAAGTGTGCACAATAAAGTTTGAAATTCTGAAGTGCATAATAGGATTACATAGTTAAAGGAAGATTCCTGAAGTATGAACACTACTGTATACTAATAAATAAATGAGCTGAAATTTTGAAGTTAGTACTTAAGGTGCCTTAGGACTCATTACTCTGACATTCAGATACACTTTTAGAAATATAACTCTAGAATGCATCTTTGTACATCCATGAGGAAATCCAGTGGCTGAAAAAGATCACACAAGGGAACATATGACTAATGCAAATACAACAGTTTAGACTGTGAGTTGATGCAGTGATGTTTGTGTTGGTCGTCAGACAGTGTCGGAGACATGTTATTAGATGGAAATATGTTGACTACGAGACACATTGCAGGTTTTGAATTTTAAGGCATCATATCTTGACAACTGTATGACATAGCTAAACAGTGTTAGCAGTGGAAAAGAAATGGAGAAATTGAGAAGGCCCTTTAACCCATCAGTAGGGATGTTGATGAGAGCCAAAAGGAATACGTCCTACATATGTGGATCTTAGCAATTTCTAAAGTCACGTAAGATGGCAGGAGGAGGAAGTGGTCATCACTGCAGAATGTCCCACAGGCTAAGATAATATTTCATCAAGCTACATTGGCTCAAGGAAAACAAAAACATATCAGCTACCTTAAAATGAAATAGTACAGTACAATATTTTCCCCATCAATGCAGTTTGACAGTATTAGCTAATGTTCAAAAGAATTAAAAAAAAAAAAACACTAACATGTTCAGCAGTGCAGATTTGTGTGTGTGTGGGTGGGTGTGTAAATTCACTTGTGCTACTTCAAACTAAAAAAGAAACAGGGAGACAATATACTTTTATATTTATTTATTTATTTATTGACATTTGTTAACCAGGTTTGTCCAACTGGGCTTATGGTCCATTTTCAGTGGAGACCCGAGGAGAAAAGCTCCAGTAATACATTTTAAAACAAGTACAATTTTAAACAATATTGATATAATAGCAGTTATAGCAAAACGATTCACATATGTTGGGATACATGCATAAAGTTAAAGTTGCATTAAAAAGAAGCTAAGTAACAATTTTACATTGATATAGTTCAATAGGTTAACAATTAACATTTTTTGTTTGTAGAAAATTGTGCAAATGCATAGTAGACACATTGGAGAGAGAGGTGTAATGAGGTACTAAGTATGGTCCTTTTGAGGATACATAAAGGGAAGGAAGACTAGGTAGGGTCATGGCAAGGGCAGGTTCTGGAATTGAGAAAATAAGCTTTTAGTTCATTTTTAAAGTGTGAAGTGTGGGAGATTGAACGTAAGTCAAGGGGAAGTTTGTTCCAAGCATGGGCAAGGGAGTGTTTGTAGAGTAGTTTGCCTACTGACCTTTTTGGGTGGTAGATATCAAGTAACTGTTGGTTAGAAGTACGGAGGGTCCGGGATGGGATGTAGATGGAGACTAAGGAAGATAGAGATGGACAGAAGGAGGGTTTATAAAGAATAGAGTGTAGCATATGAAATTTATAAGATAGCAGAAACTGGGGAAGTTCAAGCCATTGAAGAGAGTTTAAAGAAATGCAGTGGTGTGAGTTGTATGGGGAGTTAGTAATGAATCTGGCTATTTAATGGTAAGTCTGTTGCAGTTTGTTTAGAATGGAGGCCTGGATATTGGTAAGAACTGGGGTGGCGTATAAGAGGGAGGGGAGGAGGAGTGCCTGGCCCAGGGTAAGTCTAGATTCAGGGGTTAGGAATTTTTTGTTCTGATATAGCAGACGTAGTTTCTGGTTTGTTTTTTTTTATACATTGAAGTATGTGTAGGTTGAACTTGAGTTTGTCATCGATAATGACCCCTAGGAGTTTTGTGTGGGTGTCAGGTTGGATATTTGTATTGTTAGAAGATGTAATAAAAAAGGAGGTTTTGTGATGAGAAAGAGAATGGGAAAGGAAAAGTAGGAGTTTGGTCTTTTTGGGATTTAGGATCAATAGGTTGTGAGAGAGACACTGTTCAGTGGATAGTAGGACCTGTTGGGACAGGGAGTGTAGTTCAGGAATGTTATTTGAGATGGATATAAGTGTGGAGTCATCGGCATACTGAATAAGGGAGGATTCTTTGCATGAGGTGTGAAGATGTTAAACAAAAGCGGTCCCAAGATGGAGCCTTGGGGAACACCAGTGGAGATGGGAAGGAAAGGTGAATTAAGTCATCCCAACACAAATCTAGAAACTTCATCCTGTTACATATATATTTCTTTTTAGGATGTCTCTACCAAACAATTCCTAATGACTCTTTGGGCAGTGGCAAATTTCCCAATTCCTTCCTCTTCTGGCAGTCCCAACTGTACTGGGAGGCAGGGTGAGAAGATGTTCTTCAAAGTGATCACTGCTGCAGTAGCCTTAGCTATATGGGATATATCCTGCCAAGGATATAACAGCCGGCTTACTTCCAAAGCTTCGGGGCACCTTCCATGTGCCCAAACTGTCAAGCAGTGCGAGCTGAGCTGATTAAAAGACAAGTTTGGACATGAAGACCTTCAGAGTTTTTCTGCCATCAGAGAGAGGGAGGCCGAGCCCTGAAAGGGCAAGGCTAGGAATAACAAAAATGAAATGTCCACACCATGGCAAAAAAACACATAACAAAAACAGGGGAGATGAAGGGAGGCAGTGGCTTCTGCAGCAGTGATCATTTGAACATCTACTGTTAAGTTTAGCTTACACAACTGTACTATGCATTTCATATTGATCACTGCTGCAGTAGCCTTAGCTATAAGGGTAGATAAATATATTTGGGAGGTGGAAGGAGAAGGGTCCTGAAGCCCTTGGAGAATGGTCCTAGAAAAGCATGATCTAGACCTAGAGAAGGAATCTGGTTTATCGTGCTTTGTAAAAGTAGGTAAAAAGGACCAAGTAGCAGGTTCTAAAATACTTCCAGAATCCAAACCTTTTCACAAAGGTCACAGAAGAAGCCAAGGTCCTTATAGAGTGAGCCATGACCCTGCTTGGACCCGATTTGTCAAGGTGAGTATAACAAAAGGTAATAGCCTTAGAGAACCATTTGGAAATGGTCTGCTTTGACACTGGTTGAGTATTCTTCTATACTGCAGAGACTGAGCATGTGATGACACCTATAAATGAAGATGCCAAATACTGTAGTAATACAAAAATGTTAGAGCCATCTCTTTCATGAAATAAAAAATTGTAGCTGCAACCTCTGCAGTTGCACATGACCATTAGCCCTGGACAACAGGCTCAAGGATAAATCTAGTAGTATGCAACCAGAAGGCCTGACCCTGTGGCATACAAGAGCAAAACCCTATGACCCTGACAATCTATGTTTGAGAAGCACTATGGATATTAGACAATCTGTGTCAGGAAGAATGAGAAGAAGTGATTAACACTTTCTGACCCATCCTGGGGAAGCGGACATTCTGGCTTACTGCACTGGCACCACCTATATGTGTAGGTGTATCACCAATGGGTTTATATTACCTCATGGAAAGCTAATTCCATTGAATCTCCATTCATCAAAGAAATGGATGCATGTGAGACATTCTGCAGTGATGACCACTTCCTCCTCCTGCCATCTTGCATGACATTAGAAATTCCTAAGATGTAGGACATATCCCTTTTGGCTCTCATCAACATCCCACCATGCCCCAAGATTCTCACTACACCTTTCTAAACATACTGGAAAATATTAATATACAACCAAACACCCTAATACTGGGTGATTTCAACTACCCTGTCATTAACTGGGAAAACTACTCGTGTACTAACACCTTTGCCCAACGGTTCTTGGAATTCATAAATTCCAATGCCCTGGATCAACTAATTCACAGTCCCACCAGGGGCTACAATATCCTAGACCTGGTCATTACCAACATGGGAAATTGATGCTCCACACCTATGGTCAACCCCTTGTTGGTCAGGTCAGACCATAAGCTAATCACCCTTAACATCCACATCCCACCCCCACCCCCCAGTAAGGAAACCTGCATAAAAAAACTTCTCCAAAGCCAACTTCTTGCTACTCAAGTCAGAAGTTACAAACTTCATGACACATATGCAGACAGGAACTGAAAGTTTGACTGCTGAGTCCTACACTAAGGCACTGTACGAGCACATCCACTCATGCATGAATTGTGCCATCCCAAATAGAACCAAGATGCTCTCTTCCAAAAAAAGGAAGCCAATCTGGTGGTCCCCTGCCATAAACAAACTTTACAACAAAAGGAAGAAACTGTTGCAGAAAAGAGGAAAATCCCAGGATGCAAAAAAGTCCCTTACCAGCCTCAGTAAGACGCTGAGATCCCCATAAAATTCTCCAAAGCTAGTTACAAAAATAAAATTGCCATAGATTCCAAATACAACCACAAGGCATTCTATAACAATGTCAAGAATCTAAATGGCAATGCTCAGATCTGCTCTGAGCTACAACAGAATGGCATTAAATATACTGATCCCAAGGATATTGACAATATCCTGACAGATCGATTCAGTGCCAACTTCACCCCACTTGCACCCCCTAAATGGCCCATCTCAATACCGGAAGATTGACAAATTCCGGTAATAACGGCCACACAGGTAAAGAATGCACTCTCCAAAGCTAAGAATACAGCATCCATGAGACCAGATGACATCCCGGGCTGTATACTACATGAACTACAAAATTAAATGGCACCTCACCTAAGCGTCATGTTTAATCATACCCTCACCTCAGGCTTCGTGCCCACTGAGTAGCGCACTGCTACAGTTATCCCACTCCACAAGGGGGAATCCACCTTGGATCCCGAGAACTACCGCCCCATCAGTCTGACAAGCCTGATCTGCATGGCCATGGAACGTATTATCATGGAACTTATAAACAAAGACATTGGCAACTTAAAAACACTGGACCCCACCCAATTTGGGTTTGTGAAGGGCCGATCTTGTCTCCTGAACTGGATTGACTTCTTTGAATCAGTCTCCAGAGCTGTGGACAAGGGTAAGGCAGTCCACACAGCCTATCTGGACCTCGCCAAGGCCTTTGACACCATCCCCCACTCTGGAATCATAGATAAACTTACTAAGCTGGGCATTAATCCCTAAGTCACTCGATGGGTTGCCAACTGGCTTACTGACAGAACCCACACTGTAAAAGTAGCCAACTCCAAATCCAGCACCAGACATGTGGAGTACCTCAGGGTTCAGTCCTGGGACCTCTCTTGTTTGGCATCTACTTCTCTGAAGTACAGGCCAACATTAAGGGACTCAGGCTAACAAAGTTCACAGATGACTGCAAACTGGGAGCCATTATTGAATCCCCAAATGATGTGAATACTCTACAAAACAGCCTTACAGAAACAGATGCTTGATGCCAGAGCCATAAGCTCAATGCCAAGAAATGTATAGTTATCCCCTTTGGGAAAAAAACATGTACCTGTGAATTACCACATAGGTGGCAGTACACTAAACACCGAAAGTGTGATAAGAGACTTGGGGACACAGGTGGACAGTGGTCTCACCTTCAATAACCACATCGCCACAACAGTCAGGAAATCCTTCTTTGTGGCACACCTCATTACTAAGGACTTTTCATGCAGAAAAAAGGAGATCATTGTCCCACTGTACTCATCCCTCATTAGACACATTATAGAATAGAATGCCCCATTTGGTATGTACCACTCAAGACATCTGCAACAAATGGAAAGGCCACAGAAATACTTCACTAAACGAATCACAGGCCTAAAGCAGATGCCCTATGCTGACTGCCTTAAAAAAACTCCAGCTATACTCTGACGGATATTGTCTACTCCGAGTCGATCTCTGCTTAACATATAAGGACATGTCAAACCCAGAGCTGATGGACTTGCTACACTTAAAGAAATCCCAATCCCTCGGAGCCACACGCTCCAGAGATCTAAACCTTGTCATCACAATAAACAAAACATGCTAGAGTGATATGTTCCTGACCCAGAGACTCCTCAGACTCTGGAATAGACTGCCCATACATGTCAAGCAGAGTGCCTCTTTGGCCCCCTTCAAAAGGAACCTTGATGATTGGATGGGAGAAAGGAAATTCACCCTGGGGAGCGCGTCAGTCTCCCTGCTAGGCAGGGGTTCAGGGAAGTAAATAGTGTGGGAAGAAATAGCCAGGGAATTGTTATGGCTAGGCTTGTATAGGCCCTAGGGCCGATAGCCTACTACCAACCTATGAACCTATAAAACAAATTGAATACTCACTTCAAGTAATTATTTACCCAAGGAAGGAAGGAAGGACTTGGCCAGCATTGTGAGGGTCACACACAACACAGTATTTAACCCCCCCCACACCCCCGCAACTATATAAACCAACTCTGAGATAGCACTACAGTGGGGAAAAGGCAAATTTCCAGTGATGGTTAACTCTTTCCTTTCCCTGGTTAAAGGATCTGTTGAAGTGAACATTCAATGTATTTTGTTCTATAAACAGACGTTCGATGGAATTAGCTTTCGATGAAATAATATAGATCCTCGGTAACAGAAATGAACTTAATGAGCCCACACTGCTCATCTGTATGCTACCTAGTTAGGAAGGTTTGCACTTGTGGTAACATGCATGCACTTGCAGAATACCATCAATGCTGAAGATCGTAAGCTACTAATGAGGCAGAAGTTAGGATTATCCTAGGATTAACAGAAGGGTCCATTCCTTACAGCCTGACTCCTTTTTTTTTTTTTAACAAGAAACATCTTTATAAAATTATCACTTATGACATAGGCAATCATACATTTATATAAATGAAAACAAACCATACAGACACAATCCCACTTGCAAGCATTTTATATCACAAACCATACTGATACAATCCTAGCTGCAAATATTATACATCACTTATAATCTACTCACTCAATGTCAAACATTGCATAGCTCATTGAAGTCCTGCCTTCTTTTAAACCTCATTCCTTCCCCTGTATGTATTTGTTCACACAATTCACATTTTTTCATATGCAATTTGCTCCTACATTTTTTAAATATCCAAATTCCAGTTGTTTTATCTCTGTTACTATGTTCACTACTTCTAATACAGTTTAGACTTTGATTTCCATTTCCTAGTAATTGCTTTTTTGGCAGCCACCGTAACTAGACACAGCAAAGGCTTACTATGTCTAGGCAATTCCGATACTGTATCATAGCTCAGAAAAATCATTTCCCTAGTTACACCAATTTGCTCACCCAGCATCTCTGAAAGAGTAGTGTGCAGGGAAACTTTACTGTCTTCCAGCTCAATACACTCCCAAAGAATATGTTCCCAATTACCTCTTTCTTCCCCATCACACCTCCAACATTTGCTTTCTACCTGAGGAAAAATTCTCTGGAGTTTACTTGGGGTATAAAAATATCTATGTAAACATTTCCAAACAAAAATCCTAAGTCTTCTAGATTTTGTTGCTTATTTGGGAGACATACATATATCCTCTATTGTTTCTTTGTGAATTACTTATCCAATCTCTCATTCCAATCCTTTCTAACCTCCTCTGATTGATTCTTAGAGTTACAATGCAATATTTTGTATGCTCTACTAATTATTCCTTTTTTAACGGCAGCTTCTGTAATAGATTTGAGGATCCCCCTATTTCCATCTCTTTGCCTACACTCTGATATAAATCCTTGATAGAGAAGGCAATCTCTAACCTGCATTCCAAATAAATTCTTAGCGTCTTCCCATTCTATTACCTTTCCCTCTCTAGTTATTTGCTCCCAATACTTGGTTCCTTTGCCAGTTTTCTCCAATAAATTACAGCCCCCTCTTGCCTATTGTCTGTATCCCTAATTGCAGTCATTCCAATTGGTAGAATCTCAATTCTTCATTCCTGTGTTGGCTTAGTTCTTGGAATACTTTCACCTACTTTATGAATATAATATTTTGTATGATTACTGTTATTCTCCTTATAGGTCTGCATCCAAAATCCAGGTCTCACGTTGTTTCTTGAACTTCCCCCTGTTTCGTCATCATCCCCTTCCATTATGAATTATAGTTTTCTGCTTGTACTATGTATAGGACCCTTAACTGTGTTGCTATGAAATACCTCTTCAAATAAGGTAATCCCAATTCCCCTTTTCTATTGGAAGAATCATCTTATCCCACTTGACTCTTGCCATCTGCCCCTCCCAGATAAAATCCTTCAGCTCTTTATTGTTATCCACAACTTCTCATTTGTTTGATAAAAATATGCCTGACCGTTTATAAGACTAAAGGGACTAAACACATTTTAACTGCTTGTACCTTATTATCCCATAACCATATAACAGAGCTTCCATTTTTTTTCAGTTTTTGTATTATCTTATGGTTAGTCTCTTCCCACATATCCTTAGCTGCCACATCAGAATAATTTTTAATCCATACTCCTAAATATTTTATTTTATCATGCCCCCATAAATATGGATATATTGCTGAAGCAATTTGTGTGTGGATACATGATTTACTGCTATTGCCTTTGTTTTAGCTTTATGAATTTTCTATCCCCAAAAGATATAAAACTTTCTCAAAATGTTCCACAACACTGTAATGTCCCTTTCTGGTTTTGCCAGGTATAAAATATCATCTGCAAATAGAGCCAGCATTTCTTGACTACCATAGCAATTATATCCTTAAATTTCTGGGCCCCTTATATTATTTGCCAGGGGTTCTAAATATAAAGCAAATAAAGGGGAAAGAGGACACCCCTGCCTGGTTCCTCTTCTCAACCAGAAATTATAAGACAGGATCCCACCCACATTAATTGTTGCTTACAGTTCCTCATATATCCTCCTAATCAACCTTATAATTTTATCAGGGAATGCAAATGCTTCCATTGTCCTGATCATAAAGTCCCAGTTTACTCTATCAAATGCTTTCTCTGCATCAAGATCCATGAACAGTGGTATTTTCTTACATTCTGCTTCCCTCTGGATCATTAATCTGTTGTTAATGTTGTCAAATGTTTGCCTCTCCTCCACAAAACTACAATGATCCATATATATCAATTTTGGCATCACTTTTCCCATTTGTTTAGCCATTATAGACAAACACTTTATAAGCAAGGTTTAGTATTGAAACAGGCCTAACCTTGACATATTTAATTCCATTTTTACCTTTTCTTGATTTCCATATTTCTCTGCTTTATACAGACTGTCATAAAATTTCTGAAATATTTTGAATACTTCTACAAAATCACTTATCTTCCTTATTATAGGCTCCCTAAGCTTGGTGACAGCCCATTTCTACTTTCTGTTGCCTGAGTTGTTGTACTAAAAGTTTTTGTGCTCTAAAGTTATTATCAAAAAAACTGTTGCTTAACAGCAATCTTTCTAAACACATGCATATTACTGAGGTAATCTCTTATTTCCTTATTAGCATTCTGCAGTTGCTCCTCTTCTTGTTCTACTCTGCAATACTTTAACATTTGTCAGTTCCTCTAAATAATTAATGCTACTTCTTAACCATATTTTACCCCATTTTTAAACTCCACTTAAATTTTATCCTACTCCCTAGCTATATTTTCAGAAGAAAATGTTATATTCTCAAATAGTTCCTGAACAATTTCTACAACCCATTCTTTAAACTCTTCACAACCTGACTTCTGTCTCTTCCCTTCCTCTTCTCCCGCCTTTCCCTTATTCTCCCCTCTCTACCTCCAGTGCCATCACCATTATCTCCTGAACAGATAAACCTCTTCTATACCCTTTACTAATATACTGTTCTGTTATATTTTTGACACCGCTACGGTGCCTATCTCAGTGCCAGCTACTATACAGGACTGTCAGTCTAATCTGGAACTACTGTATGTATTCTTATCAAATTGTATATATTGCATCGTTACCTAAACTTTAGAATTTTAATCTGACATATTTGCTATCTTGTGTTATCACACAGAATGTATTGTATACTCTTGTACTTTAGCGGTTGCTATGACATATTTATCTTGTCTTTTATCACGCTGTAAGCATTGTTTTGTTACTACACTCTATCAAACTGTTTGTATTTGTATCTCTGTGGAGCTTTTCTCCGGAGATCTCCACTGAAAATGGGCAATTTTTGGCCCAGTGGTCCTTCCCAGTCAACAAATGCAATAAATAAATATAATAAATAAATTCCTCTCTTTTCAACAGATAGGTGGGAAAGCTCCACTAAAACATTTTTATTTCATTACCTTATGCTTTTACTTTATTTAATACTGGTGCATGATCTGAAATAGTTACTGGGTGCATATCAAGACCTTCAGTTAAATGCACATGTTCCTGTGAAATGTAAATTCTGTCTAGCCTAGTTTTTAAATCTTGGGGAATAATATGTCAATTCACTCCAAATTCCAATTACTGAATTCACATCTTTCATGCCATATATCTTCATAAATGTCTTCAAAAGTCTACACTCCTTTGCTATACTTTCCCTTCAGGGCCCCCCAGACACATCTTCACTACTACACATCAAATTCCAGTCCCCACCTATATGTAATATTCCTTGCTGAAAGCTGATTACTTCTTCCAGAATGTTCTTAAGTTCCACTATAGCAATTTTAGGAGGAATATAAATACATGTCAGTGTAATCCTCCTCCCTTGCCAGTAGCCCCTAAGTACTACAAGCCTACCATTATTATCTTTTTTATCCTCTCATCACTATTGGAGTTCCTCTTGCAATTAATACAACTATTCCACTTTTCATTTTCCCAGGTATTTCACAGAATAACCATCCTCATAACCTTTCTTTATCAAATTCACATGTTCAGTTCTTTCCCACTGTGTCTCCTGTCCACAGCTATTTGCATTTGACATTTTTTTAATACAGTTCACTACTCTTTCTGTTTTGTATTTATCTGTGAGACCATTGGAATTTAAAGGCATTACAAAAAAGTATCATTGTATTAAAAAGTTATTATTCCCACCTTTTACGTATATCAGCTTTTTTTATTAAATGTCTAGTTCCAGCTTTTGTGTTATATACATATACTGTTTGGCAGACTGAACTTTTAAACAGTTGTTTCTTGCCATACCCACTTGAACCCTGTCATATCTTACAAAGCTTTTTGTTTTATAGAAAGCCCTCAAACAAAAACAAATACCCCAATACCCCCCAAACCTATCAACTGGATACTAACATGCAAAACTACTGAAGTTTTATCCTCCTAATAGGAACAAACATCCTAAACTGACAACTACATTCACAGACTTGAGTTAACCTAAAAGACAGGTCATCCATGCCAAGATGCATGGTACAGCCTGTGCTTCTAAGTGCTGTATGGTTTTGTCTTATCTTTATGGCTCTCCCAGCTGGGAAAACATCTGACTGCTTTCAGAGAACATTATCCCCTAGCTAATTTCGCTTCATCAGATTGTCTCTATGGAGACATGAGGACCAGATAAAAAATTGCTACCAAGCATACATTTATTTGCTAGAAAAAAAGCTCTACAACATTCAATACTTTCATCCACCTGCCCTCCAAAGCTTGCCACCAGATCAAACCAAGGGCCCCAAATCCATGCATCCATGAAAGAACAAGAAAAAGCACAACAACTTTTCTCCTGCCATAGTCCTTCAGCCAGACCCCTCCTTTTTCCCCTATATTGCAGTACCCACATTTCTTAAAACTGAACAAGGAGAAAGACAGAAACATGGAGAAAGGAAAAAAACTGGAGCACCTGTTCACAACAGCATACATACCACACCCAAAAACAACCGAGAAAATTCCAATCCACAGCATGTAAAGAAAATCATACACTATGAAAATAGTCCCATTAAGAAAAAATTGTTTTACTTACAGTCAACCCTCTCCCCTCCTCCTCCCCTTCCCAAAGTATCTCCCCAAACAACAAAGACATGAAGCAGGGCTCATGCTTCACAGTCCCCCACAAGTTGAACAAAGCCCAATACCTCCAGACTTTCCCGTTCTACCACATTTCACAACCAACTCCTGCAGTAGATCACCAGTCCAGCTGCCTACCTGTGACCACATAAAATTAATGCAGTCTGTCCTTCCAGCCTCTCCAGCACAGCCAACAATTTCAAAGTCTTCCACACATGCTTCACCCCCCCCCATTCTACCACTTGAGCAGTTCCATACTCAGCCAGCTCCTTCTTTATTTCAACCTTTGATTTTTGCATTTTAATCACCTCATCTGGATATCTGTTTAATGTTTCTTCTATTTTTTTCCATCCTTTTATTGCTTGAATTGATACACTCCATCAGTGCCTCACTCATTTTGTTGCTGTCCCACACTCTTTTCCAGGTCACTGGGAGTCATGTCGAGAGGCTGCACTGCCCGTTGCTTAACAGCTGCAGAACCTTTCCCAGTCAGTGTTTTTTCTTCATCTTTTGTAGCCGATTTTCTTTTAGGTCTTCTGTATTTCTTTTTTCAAGGCATCCAGGAAGTGCACTTACTAGTCAGTTACTGAAATTTACCCAGAAACACAAAAGTTTATTGGCTTTCTCTGCTGAGTTTCTGTTTTCACACTGGGAGAGCTAGAATTAAGCTGTTACTCAATGTGCAGCCATATTGGAAGTTCTACAGCCTGACTCTTGTCTCTGAGTGAAAGGGGAATAAAGGGTGATTAAGCTCTCTGGTAGGAGAATAAATAGACTGCAAGGTTCTTGTCCTACCTCTTGGACCTGCCAACTGCCTGTATAAAGAAAGACTTAGCTAGTTAGTTACAAGGGGAATAAGGCATTCAGTGAAAGCTGCTTGGTTTAATATATGGCAACAACAAAAATTTGAGCAAGAACTCCGGATTATGGATCCTAGATTTGGCTACTGACATTCTAGATCTGCAAGAAATTTAGCTGACATGAAATAAGTGAACAGTATTACTGCTCACATATGCTAGTCTTCATTTTTTTTTTTTTGCTTGAGGGTTACATGTGATACAAAAGGAGTGAAGAACTAGCAGCCCAGATCTAAAATGCTAATCCTTTTCTGGAATACATGATCTACAACCTGACTAACTAGAAGTCTGGTATCACATAAAAGTACCTGGATTAAAAAAAAACATTTTTTAGGCACTATGTTCAATGAAGCTCAAGGAACAGATTTGCAAAGTTTATTCAGGCTACAGAAGGCAATCCAGTTTATGTGAACCGTTATACTTTAAAACTCATGATAGTACACTATGCTACTAATTCAACTGACCTCAGCTGACTATTCTAAAATGCAGTCTTGTTATTTTAAAGCTCAGGAAGTATGCAAAATGCACAAGAACATTTAACAGCATCAGTCTGGATAACCAGTTTAAAAAAGGGGGAATATGCTACAGTCACTGAGAAACCATGATTTTTATTTTTATAAAATGTATTTATAACTCTCCATGGCTGTACTGCCATCAGTATTAATTACAAAAACATTGATGCATAGAAAGAACACCAAAATACAAGTTTTTACATACAACTTTAGACTGCTATTCCATCTCTGGAATATCTACTAAGTAATGAAAAAATGGACGACCATGAACACACATTTTGATTTCTTTTCCAAGTTGCTGCTTCATTCTGCATATTGTGTCTTGTATATCTTCTTTTGAAAAACGCAAAGGTAGCTGCCGAGCCAGGCGGACTGCTTCTCCCTGCAAAGGAGGAATACAACAAACTAACTTGCCATATTGGAAAATGTCTGTAATGATAGAGCAAAAAAAAAATGGTGAAACAGCCAAGACCTAGCTAACGTGCTTTATTTAATTACAAGGACGGCAGCATGAAAAAGTGTAACACAATCATGTACCTGGAATGTGAACACAAATAATTTGAAAATTGATACATAAATGTTGGCAGCCCAAAAAATATGAAATCCTATAAAATGAATATATGGTCTCCATTTAGTTCAAAAATGTCTCAAACAGTCTTAGCCAGTTTACTTAAGATTTGATTCCTTCAGCCTGCACTGCCTAACTGTGAGACTCTAAGCAAGTCACTTAACCAAACACTGCTCCTAGATGGAGTCTGATAAAGGTCAATGAGATAATTGCTCTACCCCAGAAAATAAATACAAATAAAATAAAATAAATAACACAAAAACCTTACAAGAACAGTAGAGTGGAAGAGTATAAAACATGAAAGTTAACCTATATCAAAACACTGAAAATACTATTTAAATTTAAAGTGAAAGAATTATAAGGAGTTGATGCTAGAATAAAACGGAATGAAAAATAATCATGGTTAATCATCAGGCAGTATCTTACAGTATATTACATTCAAAAATGTACATCTGGAATATAAAATTCCCTAAAGTTTTAAATTTAAAAGACAATGAAATTAAACTAACAATGCCATTTCAATACTCTGGATCCAAAATAATCATATTTAATACCATGACAGAAAATTATCCAGCTGCTAAAAAAAAAAAAAAAACACTGGAAACTTCTACGCTACCTAAGCCAAATGTTTACTACCTTAGAGAGCACAACACATATTATTTCAGCAGCCTGGGTTCAGACCATATCTCATCAGACATATATGATTATTTATTTAACTGATATGAATATCAGATAAAATGTACATATAAATAAACATTCATGTACTTTAAAAGGGCCTACTCTGGGTGAAGCGCAGCACCTACAACATGGGCAATGTTAAGACATGTAGTTGCATACACTGTAGACTAGCATCTAAGGTAATTACTGGAGGTGCCCCCACAGAATTCCCCATACAAAAATAATCCCACTTGCAATACATTATAATACCTGTAATCACGGCTGCATAGGTAAAAAACACACTCTCCAAAGCCAAAAACACAGCATCCATGGGAACTGACAACATTCCATGCTGCATTCTACATGAACTACAGAACGAATTGGCACCCCACCTAAGCACCATGTCCAATTATAGCCTAACCTCAGGCTTTGTGCCCACTGAATGGGGCACAGCAATGGTTATCCCACTCTACAAAGGGGGCACTGCCAAGAACCCTGGGAACTACCGCCCCATTAGCCTGACGAGTCTGGTCTACAAGGCCATAGAATGTGTCATCATGGAACTTATAAACAAAGACACTGGTAATCTCCAAACTCTGGACCCCACCCAGTTCGGGTTTGTAAAAGGCAGATCATGTCTCCTAAACCTGATAGACTTCTTTGAAGCAGTCACCAGAGTCGTAGATGAGGGTAAGGTGGTTCACACAGCCTATCTAGCTCTCGACAAGGCTTTTGACACCATCCCCCACTCTGGAATTGTAGATAAACTCACTAAATTAGGTATAAAATCCCTATATCACAAGATGGGTTGCCAACTAGCTCACTGACAGAACCCACACTGTGAAAGTAGCAGACTCCAAATCTGACTTCAGACCAGTGACAAGTGGAGTACCACAGGGTTCAGTCCTGGGTCCTCTCCTGTTTGGCATCTAGTTTTCTGAAGTACAGGCTAACACAGAAGTTCTTTGGCTAATGAAGTTCGCAGATGACTGCAAACTAGGAGCCGTAATCTAAACTCTTAATGATGTGGACATCCTACAAAAGGGCCTCACTGAGACAGATGCCTGGTGTCAAAGCCATGGCCTCAAGTTCAATGCCAAAAAGTGTATTGTCATCCCCTTTGGTAAAAACTCTGTACCCATGAACTACCACATACGTGGTAGTCTACTTAACACCAAAAGTGTGATAAGAGACCTTGGGAGACGGGTGGGCAGTAGTCTCTCCTTTGATAATCACATTACTACAGTAGTCAAGACATCCTTCTAAGTGGCACACCTCATCATAAAAGGCTTCTCATCCAGGAAATAAGAGGCCATTGTTCCCCTCCACTCGTCATTCATTAGACCCAATATAGAGTACAACACCCCTTTTGGTATGTACCTCACAAGACATCTACAACAACTGGAAAGGCCACAGAAATACTTTACAAAGAGGATTACCGGCCTCAAACAGATGCCCTATGCAGACCGTCTCAAAAAACTCCATCCTTACTCCAATGCATATCACCTACTCAGAGGCGAGCTCTGCCTAACATACAAAGCTATGTCAAACCCAGAGCTGTTGGACATGCTCCACTTAAAGAAATCCCAATCTCTACGAGCTACACGCTCTAGGGACCTAAACCTTGTCACCACAATAAACAGAACACGCTGGAGGGATAGATTCCAGTCCCAGAGACTTCCCATACTCTGGAACAAACTACCTATCTATATAAAACAAAGCTCCTCATAAGCACTCTTCAAGAAAAATCTTGATGGTTAGATGGGAAATAGGAAATTTATCCCGGGGATCACCTCTGTGGCTCTGCTCGACAGGGGCACAGGAAAATAATTTCTTGGGTGGCGAAAGCCAGGGTACCTTTTTGGCTAGGCTTATGTAGGCCCTAGGGCCAATAGACCTATGAACCTGTCAAACACACAATCAAGTAAGTTAAACTAACAGGCAAGAGAAGAAAGAGAAACATACTACACCATCACTATTCCACAAAGTAGTTCTATATCATGTGGAATTCAAATGGCATCTAATACAGCTCTCACTTTCCTCTCAAGCAATAACAGAATGCAGAGTAAATTCTGCCTCACTGGCCCTTTTTTGGTGGGGGGGGGGGGGCTAAAAAGCACAAACACCTTAAATGTAGGTGGTTTATCATTTTATTATAATGCAGTCATGTTACATCAAATATTACTCAATTAACCATTTAAAGACAAAAATATTAAAACTCATGATAATTAAATATATTAATACAAATTAGATAAATAAATGACAAATTACAGCACCTCCAATACGCTGCAGAAAGATTCTTAGTGGTTAGAATTTCTTGATGGTAATGTGGAGGTTATGACTGCTGCCTGAAGGGTTATTACATTCTATACGGTGCACAAATCTAAATAAGGATAGGTAAGCATGTTTGTTAACTTATGATATTGTTATCTATAAAGATATTCTGCTGTTAAACAGTATGTTAAGATCAATAAAGCAAGATGACATTTTAGCAGTAAATATTAGAACTACAGTTTATGATGAATCAGAGCTCTTGGCTTAAGACTTTAAATTTTGTGAATATTCTTTGTTTTTCCAATATTCATCTAGTACAAATTCATTACTTACCAGTATTTTTCCAGAAAAATAGAAAATCTGTGTCCCTGGTTATGATACTGTACCTATAATGGAAATCTTAACACACTTTGGCAATAACACATCTAACAAATATTAACTTCTTAAGCAAGTATATCTTTTTCAGACTAGTTATAAGGCATATACCTCACAGTAACATTATTAATTTCACAGTTTGTGAAATACAACATTCGGGCACACATCTATTATTAGGAGAAACAGTTACCTATTTATAAAATGTCCTTTATAAATGCATTTTCAATATTTGAACTTGCACTTCTAACTCAGGATGATACTCACCTGTACATCAGGTCCATAATTTTTAGTCCCTCTGCATTATTCATAGCGTGGGCCTTCCAAACACCATATAGCTGCAGAATTCCAATTTCCTCCTAATGCATCATAATACAAACCTACCTATTTTCCAAGGTTTTCAGCTTAGCAGCATCTTGAAATATTGCGGCACACTTGAATGCCTTTCAACTGTACAGATTTTCACTGAATGTCTAGATTCTTGCCTCATATTTTGGTCTGTTCCTCATAAAATTTGTGATTTTCTAGATTTTTGTGGCAAATCAGTGAATGAATTCACTAAATAATAACAGGAATTTGAGTTTCAGATTTTATATCCTTCAGAAAATACATGGTGACACAAGACATTTTATTCTATTAACTTTCTAAGTTGATAAGAGCAATATTTAAAATGTGTCCCTATTTTGGGGGCTTTGCCCCCCCCCCCTCTTATTTTTGGCTTTGTCCAGATTTTTTTGTGCTAAGAAGTTGAGAGCTATGCACACTTCTAATCTGGAACCAACATTCACTTATGCATATATGGTGACTGTATGTACAATACACTCAAAAAATTAGAACATCCTCACTTAATACTGCCCATGAAAATCAGTAAAGCATTAACACACAGTACAGCACATTAATAATCAACCTGCTTACTTCAATAGAACTTTGTAACATGTTAAAATATTCAAAAATAAGAGAGCATGTCAGTTAGCTAAATATTTAACACCCTGTTAAGTGTGAAACATATATTAACATGACCTTGATAAGATTACTACAATAATCATTTCCCTTGGCAATACAAATTCAACATTAACTGAGTCCCTTATAACAGCAAGTTCAATACAGCAAGACCATGACAATATTGTTGTGCATGCTACCAGCCACCACTCAGAGCTAACTGCATAAACAAGCAAACCAGAGTCTCGCATGAAATAAAAGTGAAATAAATTTCACCTCTCAGGTTCATCATCTGAACATTTATGTTAGTAGTCATTATCCAAGAACTCATCTGACAATGGTAATTATTAATGACCAAAAGTCCCTCAAATGGTTGCTTAATTCTTTCCTCCCATTACATACTACAAACTCAAAAACAAAAGGATAGTACCATCTTGCCTTCTTTTTTTAAACACTTTTACTGAATTATCACTTTAGATACAAGTAAATGTATGTATATAAAAAAAACAAACCATATTAACATGTTCACTGTTACAAACATACCTCACATATATTGTTTTATACAACACAATCAACATTACATAAACTGTTATATTCATGTCTTCCCTTGAACTTCACTCCTCTAAAACATTATTCTGCAGGTATTGTTCCCACAATTTCAAAATTTTCTGTGTGATATACTCCTACCCTTTTCTAAAGATCCCACTTCCATTTTTTCATCCCGTTACAATATTCACTACATCAAATACAGTTGGTTTAGACTTTTACTTCCATTTTCTAGTAACTGCAATCACCACAATTAAACATAACTAGGCAATTCAGATCCTGTTACACAGCTCATAAAACAACAACAAAAAATAATAATTCCCTCAGTTTGCTTACATAATATTTCTGACAGAGTACTCTGAAGGTAATTTTTACAGTTTGCCAACTCATTGCACTCCCAAAAAGTACAGTTGTATAAAATCTTACTATAACAGTAGATGTCCTTCTCTTTACTGTTGCAGCATTCTTTACATAAGGGGCCTCCTGCCAAAGATAACCCAGTGTCTGGCCAGTATACTAAAGTCTTTGGAATTTATAGACATCATACGTCACATTTATGCTCCCCATGCAAAGCCTAGGGAATTAACGCAATGTACAGACATACATACCACAAAATTGAAAAGGCCCAGGAGGAATAGAATATCCCTAAGGGCCAGGAGGAACATGTGCATGAGAAATTCCTGTCCAGGGAGAGTATAGGAGCTCAACAGGAATCTTGGGAGGAGGAAAGCACATAAGAGCCCTTTAGAAACCCATTCAGGGTAGCTCTGGCAAAGTCAGCTCTTGCACGGGAGACAGCATCCAACATGTAATGTTTAATGAAGGTATGGACATAAGTCCACGCAGCAGCATCAAGGATGGAGTTGGTTACCAGTCCTTAAAAAAACACCAGAGGAAGCAACAGCTCTAGTAGAATGTGGCTTTACAGAGGCAGAAAGACATTTGCCATGAAAGGAGTAACAAAAATAAATGGCCTTAGAGATACAGGAAGAAATGGTTTGTCTAGAAGCTGCCAAACCCAAAGAACAGGGATGAAAGGAAACAAAAAGTTGCTCAGATGGCCTTACTCTTATCCAAATAATATCTGAGCTGCCATCCAAATCCAATGTGTGGAGGACCTTCTCACTTGCAGACTGTGGCGAAAGAAAAAAGGAGGGTAAATTGGCAGAGTGATTAAGAGAAAACTCATTGACCACCTTGCGCATACAAGAAGTATTAGTATGAAGAGATACCCTGTCATTATGACAAAGAAGAAATGCAGAAGAGCCATAACAGCCTGGAGTTCAGAGACTCTTCTAACTGAAGTAAGGGCCAAAAGATGAACAGTCTTTCAAGTACAATGTTGCAAGGAAGCTGAAGCTGCAGGCTCAAAAGCAGCTGGAGTAAATTTTTCAAGTACAAAATTGAGGACTCAGGAAGGTGAAATAGGCTTCCTGGGAGGACCGATATGAAGGAAGCATTTAAGAAATTATTTGATCTCAAACCTAGAGGCAAGAGGAGGAGTCAAGGGCAGGCAACCAGAAATAGCTTAAAGGTGAGCTTTAACTGAAGAATATGCCAACCCAGCATGGAGCAATTCACACAAATAAGAGAGAATCAGAGAGATCCCCACTGAAAAGGGATCCTGGTTATGAGAAAGGCACCAGATAGAAAATCTCTTCCATTTGGACAAATACAGTTTTCTGGTAGTGGGTTTCCTGGCCTCTTGCAGAACCCTAAGCACATCCTCAGAAAAGAGGTGCCCAAAAATTATATAATGCTATCAACGACAGGGTCAGTTGATGACTGGACAAGTGAGGATGGATAAGAGACTCCTTGTCTTATGTGAGAAGATCCACCCTATGAGGTAACTTGTGGTGATTACCCCTTGCTAAGTGAGGAAGAAGGGGTGAACTAATGCAGCTTTGGCCAAAAGGGAGTCACCAGCAAGAGTTTGGGGGAGTCTTGCTTGATCTTGAGCAGGATCCTCGGAATTACAGGAATGTGAGGAAAGGTGTAGAGAAACATTCCCTTCCAAGGAAAAGATTATGTACCCACCTTCCAAGCCTGAGGGCTTGGGGCTCTGGTACAATAAAGAGGAAGTTGTCCTTTTAGAGTGGAGGCAAAATGATCTATCTGTGGAGTACCTCACTGACAGAAACACATCTCTGTGAAGCATCCATTCATGAGCCTGTGTACTGGACCTGCTCAACTATACTTTGCTCTGAAGTAATGTATACAGCCTGAAAAGTCACTTGATAATGGACAACTATATCCCAGACCTGAAGAGCAAGTCTGCACAGAAGGTAGAACTGTGCCTCTACCCCCTTGCTTGTTGCTATACCACATCAATGTAGTATTGTCTCAGAAGACTTTGAGAGCTTATAAAATCTCACCTCTCTGCTGAATGCTTTCTCTGCCTCAAGACCCAACAACAACAGCTGTATACATACTAAACCTAGAGTACTTGATAATAGCTTTCACTCTTACCCACAAACACTGGCTAATGTACAACGTATGTACTGTACCTGTATACTATGTATGTATTCTACCTATGTTCCAAATTTCAGCTGTATACCACAACTCTATTAATTACCTTTATTTTTAAATTAATATTTTCTTGTTTGTTCTCTCCACTGTAACTGTTGATGTGCTGCATACCACTGTAAAAACATGTCTATTGTAATTTGTGTATACTGATCATGTCTAGATATCTAAATGCATCTGTATTTTTTCTATGTGGAGCTTTTCTCCCTGGGCCTCTGCTGAAAAAGGGCCTTTTCGGCTTAGACACCCCCGGTTAACAAATGTAAAATAAAATAAATTCTCTTACATTCTGATTCTCTCTGGATCATGATTATTCTATTAATGTTGTCAGATGTTTGCCTCCCCTCCACAAGTCCACATTGACCCTTATCTATCAATTCCAGCAACACATTTGCATTATTTTAGTTATTAGACAAAACATACTTTATAATCATGGATTAAAATTTAAATGTGTCTATATGAAGCTGGGTCTGACGGGTCTTTACAGTCTTTAGGTACTACAGGCATCACAGCTTTCTTTTAGGATGTTGGTGCTACCCCCCTTTTTAAAATACTGTTAAACAAAAGCTTTCAGATCTTTATCTCCTTCTTCCCTCCTAGCTTCCAAACTTCCACAGGAATATCATCTATTCCTAGAGACATTCCTGAACATTGATTATATGTCACCATTTTTATTTCATCTTCTCCTATCTTAACTACTAAATGCTGAGACTCATCTCTCTCTAACCTTCCATAAATATTTACTTTTGTGCTTTTTCAAATTTCCACATTTTTTCTGCTTTATACAAATTTTCATAAATTTTTACAAAATATTTTTACTACCTCTACAGGTTCTCTGCTTATTTTTCATGTTATTGGTTCCCTAAGTTTGGCAATGACCCTCTCTGCTTTCTTATGCCCAAGCTGTTGTGCTAAAAGTTTTTGTGCCATGGAAGTATCAATAAAATGCTCAACAGCAATCTTTCTAAACTCATGCATATTGTCAAAGTTCCTTATTTTCTCTTTAGCACTTTGCAGTTGCGACTTTTCTTGCTCTGTGAGACTCCTCTTATTCGTCAATACTTTAGTCTTTGTCCGACCCTCTAAATAATTCTTCCTTCCTAACCATATTTATTTTCTTTCTATCCTAGTTTTAAATTCCACTATTACTTTATCCCACTCACTAGATATAACTTCTGAAGAAATTTCTGTCTTCCATCCCCCACTATGGAATCATAGATAAACTTACTAAGCTGGGCATTAATCCCTACGTCACCCAATGGGTGGCTAACTGGCTTACTGATAGAACCCACACTGTAAAAGTAGCAGACTCCAAATCCATCTCCAGACAAGTGACAAGTGGAGCACCTCAGGGTTCAGTCCTGGGACCGCTCTTGCTTGGCATCTACCACTCCGAAGTACAAGCCAACACTAAGGGACTCTGGATAACAAAGTTTGCAGATGACTGCAAACTGGGAGCCATTATTGAATCCCCAAATGATGTGGATACTCTACAAAAGGGCCTTACAGAAACAGATGCTTGGTGCCAGAGCCATGGGCTCAAGCTCAATGCCAAGAAATGTATAGTTATCCCCTTTGGGAAAAAACATGTATCCGTGAATTACCATATAGGTGGCAGTACACTAAACTCTGAAAGTTTGATAACAGACTTAGGGACACAGGTGGACAGTGGTCTCACCTTCGATAACCACATCGCCACACCAGTCAGGAAATCCTTCTATGTGGCACACCTCATCACTAAGGGCTTTTCATCCAGAAAAAAGGAGGTCATTGTCCCACTGTACTCATCCCTCATTAGACCCATTATAGAATACAATGCCCCGTTTGGTATGTACCTCTCAAGACATCTGCAACAACTGGAAAGGCCACAGAAAAACCTCACTAAAAGAATCACAGGCCTAAAGCAGATGCCCTATGCTGACCGCCTTAAAAAACTCCATCTATACTCCGTCACATATCGTCTACTCAGAGGCGATCTTTACTTAACATACAAGGCCATGTCAAACCCAGAGCTGTTGGACATGCTACACTTAAGGAAATCCCAATCCCTCAGAGCCACACGCTCCAGGGATCTAAACCTTGTCATCACAATAAACAAAACATGCTGGAGGGATAGGTTCCTGACCCAGAGACTCCCCAGACTCTGGAATAGATTGCCCATACATGTCAAGCAGAGTGCCTCTTTGGCCCTCTTCAAAAGGAACCTTGACGATTGGATGGGAGAAAGGAAATTCACCCCGGGGATCACGTCAGTCGCCCTGCTAGACAGGGGTCCAGGGAAGTAAATAGTGTGGAAGAAATAGCCAGGGAATTGTTATGGCTAGGCTTGTATAGGCCCTAGGGCTGATAGCCTAGTACCAACCTATGAACCTATTAATTAAATAGGAGGGGAAGCACCAATGTCTCCTTTTTACTTCATTGTCCTTCATTTTATGTTAGTTGTTACAGTTGCATGATCTGAAACAATTATTGGATGCATGGCAACGCTTTCAATTAAATGTACATATTCTTGTGAAATATAATTTCTGTCTCTTCTAGCCTAGCTATTGTACCTTGGGGAATAATATGTAAATTCCCTTAGAGATCCTACTACTGACTTCACATCTTCCATACCAAATATTTTCATAAATGTCTTCAGAAATCTATCCACTTTTGTTATATTTTCCCTTCTATGTCCCCAAGGCACATCCTCACTGCTGCAAATCAAGTTCCAGCCCCCACCTATATTCCCAGCTGAAAGCTGATTATTTCTCCCAACATTTTCTTGTTCCATAATATCAATTTTTGGTGAAATATAAATATATGCTGGTGTAATCCTCCTCCCTTGCCAGTAACTCATTACTACCACACATCTACCATTATTGTCATTTTTCTCTTTTATTACTATCATCTAGCAATCAGTATTATTACTCCTCCTTTCCTTTGTCACTATTTTGCTGAATATCCATCCTGAAATCCTTTTTTTCTTAAATCCCACATTCATTTAATTCCAAATATGCCTCTTGCAGCATTGTCATTTGCACTCTGCACTTCTTAATATAAGCCGACATTCTTTCCTTTTTGTCTATACCTGTTGGGCCATTTACATTCCAAGATAATATGGATACAGTAGCCATTATGATAAAAAGTTGTTGATCCCATTTATTATGCATGACAGTTTTTTGAACGTGCATTTTCTACTTTTGTCTTACATGCACACACTAATGTTTAGCAGGCTGATCTTTTATACAGTTGTTTCTTCTCATCTCTATTTGAACCTATGACACATTTCTTAAGACTTTTCACTTTAATGAAAACCCTCAAACAAAACATTAAGTACATTTTCAGAACACCCCCACTCCTTTTAACTTAGAACAAACAGAAAAAACTACATACATTTTTTAACAAATGAAGTTTAATCCTCCAGACAGGAACAATCGGCCCATATCAACAGCTGCATTCACAGGCATAGCCTAAACTAAAATTAAGGTTACCCATGTTAAACCGCATGGTACAACCTGTGTACCCACTTATACAGATTGTTTTCTAGTTTTTTATCTATTTTAACAGATGGTATGCTTTCAGAAAACATTAAATTTTACCCCTAAGAAAAAGTACTCTCGATACCTTTACATAAAACTAATGATGCATTATTCTATTAAATGCATTAAAGTATTGAGGCTGTTGGGGAGGCTATTTCTTATTCAACTCCCATGATTTCAATCTTTTATTTTTTCACTGACCTGCATAAGTCATTTCACCTTCAATTATGCATTTTACTCAGGAAAAATTGCTCAGAACTCCAATAACTTGCAAATCCATGTAGGAATCTTTGTAAATTGTATTCAGAACACAGTGTACAGAATTCCCCTGGCTACCTGCCTTCAATCGTAGTCATCTTATATGTAACTGAGACATCTGCTTACAAAAAACTTGTTTATAGCTTAAGCAAAAACAATGAAAATTGTATTTTAGTTCTACATATAATATACACAACATACTTTTATACCTGACCCCCACTTATTATACTGTAAAAACCTATATTTTTTTGCAACTAAAAATACTTGTTTCCTTCAATACACACAGAACAATCACCGAAAAGACAACCGAATATTTGAAATACCAGCTGCACACTATACAAAACTGCTTTAGAATATAACGTGTTTATATTGCGAAATATTGTGCACAAATGCTAATAAGAACAAAAATTGTTTTAATTACAGTCACTTCTTTTTTCTCCTTAGTGCCCTTCTAAACATTAAACACAAAATGTAGGTTCTATACTTTATAGACCACCGAGTTTAACAAAGTCAACAAATGTCTAGTCTTTTCACAGTCACTTTTATTTGCAAAGCCATATTTCGCAAATGTGATTGATGCTTTATAATCTCACATTTATTCACTAATTTCAGTGTTGCTAGTCTTTTTCCTGATCATCCACATCTCCCAAAACTAGACTCTGGTTCAAGTCCAAGGGACTCTTGATTCTTCTAGTCAGTTCCTGTACTTTTTTCTCTCTCTCAAGCATTTTTCTTTGGGCCACTGGAAAAGGTTTCACTGGCAGAGTCTCTCTCTCTCTCTGACCATTATTGTCAAAAGAATGAGAATGAAAATCCCTTTCTTGCCTGCTCACTTTTTTTGGATAAACTTTTTATTTCCTCCTTAGACTGCTCTACATCAAAAATGCCTTTGATCCTTCAGATAAAATACACTGAAGTCAGCTGGAACCAGCAACTAGACTCTCACACATGCCTGTAGACATTTTCTAATTGTTGGAATAAATCTGCTTTTCTTCTGGCTGGTGTACAGTAGATAATTTTTTACAAACAATCTGCTGTCTCTGAATTTTAATACTTTTCTCTTCTGCACAGTTTTGTTAGGATAAACTTTTTCTGCTGATGATTCCATTTTTACTAATATAAGTCTTCACTGCTTTCTCATGGCCTGGTTTGGAACATATACTCAATGTGCTTTTTCAATTAATAGTTCTTGCTGTGGAACACCACTCCAGTTGCTTATTTGTGTTTTCATAAAATACAGTCTGTTCCTTGCAGGTTCTCTGGCACAGTAAAAAATCTTAGGTTTTCTTTGTGTGTCGTCTTCTAACTACTATTTTTTTGAAATGGCTTTTCTCGAGAAGCCACCTACTGATCCAACCTCTTCTTCATTCGACCTCTGATTTTTGCAGTTTTATCAGTTTATTTTTACAGTTAGTTAAAACATATTCTATTTTTGTGACCTATGTAATTAGAGTTGATATATTCCTTCTCTGTTTCATTTTAATCACCTCTGAGCATATTCAATTTATTTTCCTCTAAATAACTGGAAACCATATTTGAACTGCTTTTTACTGAACAGTGGCAGGATCCTTCCAGCTAGTGTTTTCTCTTCATCGTCACAGTGGTACAGCGGTAGCATTGTTGCCTCACAGCAAGAGGTTCTCTTGTTCAATTCTCGGCTGTAATGCCTTCTGTGTGGAGTCTACATGTCTTCCCCGAGGTCGAGTGGCCTCCGAAAGACATGCGTGAATGGGCGTGCCTTCGCTGAAGGATGGGCGTCGGGCTGGCAACTCGGCACCATAAAAAAATCTGCTACCAATCATTAGTGGACCAGAGTTCTGCTGTGGTGACCCCTAACCAGAAAAAGCTGAAAAGACAAACAAACTTCTCTGGCTGATTTTCTTTCATTTTCTCCACATTTCTTCTTTGCTGCCATCCAGACAGTGTACTTAATAGACAGTAACAGAATTTTATCCAAATAACAGTTTCAATGGAACTCCTTTTTCTCAGCTTCTGTTTTCACACTGGGAGAACTGAAGTTAAGCTGCTGATCAGTGCGTAACCATATTGGAAGTTCACTGTGCTACTGTTAACACTTAATCATTCTGTTCTTTCAAAAAATTCTATGATACCTCAAGCTGTTTTATTTACCACTTTCAAGAGCCCTGAGACCACATTCATATCTTGTGACACAGCTTCCATAACACCATCTAGATTTGTTCCTCAATGGTGTGTAAATTATCAGCGACTCACTTTTCACTTAATGGGGACTCCACATCCATGAGGTATTCCTTTAGTTCCTTTGCATAATCTCATCAATTTCCTCTCAGTTTTGATGACAGTGTCTTGTAGACAATCAATAGCACCACTACTTTTACCAAGGTCACACTGAAGACCCTTTACATGGAAAATAAAAATAAAAATCCTGCTTAAATCCGAGAAACTAACCCCATGAAGTATTACAAGACATCCCCCAAAATCTCTTTATGGGATTCAGCTACGTGATTTCTGATACTTTTAGTAAAGTACTTTTTAGTCATTCAGCAAACTGAACACTCTTTCAACATTATCCTTATTACAAATAACTAATTCCACAATTAATGATTGTCATAACTTTTATGGATAACTAAGCATACCGTTTCTTGAGAGTTCTTACTTCTGTGGCTGTGAGGTTGCAGAACTTCTTCCAAAATTACTTGTCTAGTTTTTCATTTGCAGATTTTCTTTTCAAAAGTGATAGTAGTAGAATGGGCTACTGGAGTGAAATTGCTGGACTAAGCCCACATTTTGGAGTTCTTGAATAAGTATGCATTTGGAGCCAAGCCTTCAGGCTGAGATTCCATATGCACAATTTTAAACCACAAATAGTGATCACAGGGTCAAACATTTTGTTTGGGTACAAAAATCAGACCTTTTTTGAGCACTATGAGTTCATCTTCCGAAAGGGAGCAGTTGGACAGATCTAAAAAATCAAATGCTTGTTTTTTTCCCCCTCTTTGGGATTGATCTCTATTTTTTTTTTTTGCATGCTGCACTCATTCTTATAACTTCTTTGTGGAGCAGGGGAGGTGCTTTTCGCATTGCTCTGTCCTGTAAAATTTTCTGTAGGTTGTCTGCATTACATCTGTAGCCAGTGGTAATAACTGTCTTCAAAGTACACCACCACGAGCTTGCACTGTGTCAACAGCGATAAAAACACTCTAGTCAAAGAAAAACAATAAAAGTGTTAAAAAACACACAAAATTCCCAGCTGAGATAAGCACTTTTGGCTTCTTAGGCCTTCATCAGATCATCAGTCTTGCTACTGGGGGAAGTCTGGTTCAAGCTGACTTGAACATGATCGCTCAATGTCTGAACACGATGAGTGGGTAGAGCTGCTATCTGATTTACTGTGTCAAAGAAAGCTCTGATTAATTCTAAACTCTGATCTGGGGAAGAGTTCGACTTTGTCAGTTTTATGGTAATACCCAGATGGTTGGCAAGGCTGAATACGTAATCCCTGGTCTGGAGTAGTTGATGCCTGGTTGGGCCAGTGAAGAGCCAGTCATCCAGATATGGAAACACCCAGAATCTTTGCAGTCTCAGATGAGCTGCGACTACTGCCATGCATTTGGTAAACACCCTGGGGGCTTTGGTGAATCCAAAGGACACAGCTCTGAATTGGAAGTGACTGGCTCCCATCTGAAAGAGCAAATCATTTCTGAAATATCTGTCTATTTTGATGTGATAGTGCACGTCCTTTAAGTCCACTGAACACACCCAATCATCCTTTCACAACAGCGGTACAATGGACTTGACTGTAACCATTCAGAATGTTGCCTTTTTTACGAACAAATTCAATTTGTTTAGATCCAAAATGGATCTCAGTTCCCCAGTTTTCTTTGGCAGTAAAAAAAAGTGAAGTTCTGAATCCTTTCTGTTTGGTCGGGATCTCTTGGATGACTCTTTTTTGCAATAGGTTTAGAATCTCTGGTACTGTATGCTCTCTCTGACTGGGTGGAACATCGAGGAGTCTCTTTGACCACTCTGGTGGAGGAAGGACAAAGGGGATATAATAACCTCTGGATATAATCTTCAGCAGCCATTTGTTTTGCTTTAGATCAGTACAGGTGGTAGGGTGCAGAGAAGAATGACCCCCGACTACATCCACAGATGAGCAGTTGGGCAGCACTTCAAGAGTGCTAATAGGGCCTATCAGAGAAAGGCTCTCTGAAGCCCTGATTCTGCAGTCTCCCTCTACCCCTGTGGCTGTGTCTCCCATTGAAACCTCCTCCTCTGCCTGTAGAGGAGGAATCCCCATGTTGATCCTGGGAAGACCCTTGAGATTTCAGAAACCAGGTTTTCTTTCCATTGCACTGGTTTCTACAAAGATTGTATTGAGAAGTTAAAAACTTGAACACAACAGCAAACAAGGTCTTCCCCTCCTACTCATTGTGGGTTAGGGTCTCTTTGACAGATAGTGCGAAAAGGGAGGACCCATCAAACAGGTCATAAAGGATGCCTTGAAGGATTCCACCAAATCACAAAGCCTCATCCAGGCATGTCTTCAAACAGCAATGCCTGAGCAGACTGCCGTGAGGAACCCTCTATGAGGTGGGAGATAAGCCTCATGGAAGAAATGGACAAGGATGAAAGAGTTGTCAGTCAGGGGGAGACCTTCCTGAAGTCCTTCGTCCACATGATCTCTGCTAGAGAGCCAGAGAATTCCTTCACCAGTTCCCTTTGCAATAGAGTAAAATGTGCCAGGTAGTTTAGCACTCTCAGCAAGAAAGTGGCCGAGGCATAAACATGCTTACCAAACCTATCCACTGCTCTGGGCTCGCTGTTCAGCAGATGGACAGTGTTCAGCTAGCTCCTTCAACAGCCATGGCATCGACTAGAATATCCTTGGTCCAATATGGTCTGTCCTTAGGGGGAAATAAAAACTTATCCGTGCGTTTAGAAATTGGTTCAATAAAGTCTGGCTCCTTCCAGGCCCGGCAGGGCACCAAATCCACAAGCTCATCTGCTGGTGGGACCACCCAAGATGTAGATGGGCCTGTCCTGAAAGCTTCCAAAAACATGGACTCTTCTGAGAAAGGAGGTTGGGCTGACCAACCACCTCTCTGCCTCAGGAGCTCTAAAATGTCCTCTGGTGGTGATTTGAGGGATCCTTCCCCTTCATCAAAATCCATGTCCTCAGTGATGGACTCCAAAGGGAAGTCAATGTGCTTCCTTTTGCACATCATCTTATGAGGGATTTCCTCTGTGGGATGCTCAGGGGAGGTCTCAGAAGAAGAGGGGGCTCCCTCTAGGGGAAGATTTTGGAGGCTTGTCTGGATAGGCTGACTCTGGCCAGGCATGACAGGCTCAAGTCTCTGATCCAAGGGGAGTTGGCAAGAAGGGTCATAGCTCAAAGAGACTGGATCTCTATAACAGGAGAAGGCGCTTTCCACAACCTGGAATGCTGAATGACCCAGTGAATTCCTTCCCAGTTCCACAGGAGCTGAGGCTACTGAAGAAGAAAGGGCAGTAATTCCAGAGCCATGGGTTCCAGGTAGAATCAGATTTGAGCTGTCCAGCTCCAAAGTGCCAAGTGGAAGAGTCAACTCTAACATAGTTTGAACCAAGCCCTCCCCAGCAGATCCGATGGGGACATTCTGATAACCACTCAGCTCTCGCACTTGGCTACGATCCTGGGTGTCTGATTTCGAGGGATGGATCGGAGAAGGAGACTGCGCTTGGAGGGAAATGCTTGCAGATCTCAGAGGAGATGGAGAGAAGAAAAATCCCAACTGGATCTGAGTCTTAAGAATCTTCCTAATCATCCTGTCCATGTTGACCTCTGAAAGGCTCTTAGAAGACCTGGAAGAAGCCACCGACAAAGGCCAGGAGTGTCTGATGGAAAACTACTGCAATCCAGGAGGAGAAGCAGCCTCCATGCCCAGCAGTGATGTGGGACCCCTGGCTATCAGACCTGAAGCCTTAAGATACGAGGTGGATGTAGTAGCTTCAGGAGAATGGACAATCAGGCAAGTACATGGCAGATCCAGAGAGTGCTTTGGATCCACCAGTGCCAAAGTCAGTTTCAAAAATGTGCCTGTATTCCTCGGTTCCACCACAGCTGTAAAAATGTTAAAAACAAACTTTAATTTTCAGTAAAAACAACAAAAACAGGAGCACAGTAAAATTCCCTGATGAGCGCTTTCGGCTTACTAGCCTTCATCAGATCATATGTCTTAGCTGTGCTCACCCTGAATTTAAAGACAGAATAAACCAATCAATGTTTCAGATGCATAATCATAAGCAATGAAAATTCATTAGTTTGCATACAGCATATCTCCTATGTCTTGCTGTGAGCCAATCATCATTGTATCTCAAGGTATCAAATGGCTGGTATCCTAGTGGCAGAACTATCCAATAGCAACAAAGTTAGTGATTTGCATACAGCATAAATCCTGCTTCTTGTTATAGCCAATCAAATTTATGTCTTCAAATATCCAATCTACAATTTTCTTGTCCTGTAGCTATCCAATAGCATCGAAGGGACTGAATTCCTGTGGTTGCCAGAACATATTGTTATTCAGTTCATTCAACAATATGCAGTACTTCACAGAAGCAAGTAGCACATATGATACAGTTTTATAAGTGCAATAGTATTGGTGCTCTTGCATATAAATTCCTATTATGTGCGTACTACACAGTATAACGAATTAATACATGTATCCATGTGGTTTTCAGAGTAACATACTCTATGCCTCCTGAAGTATTCTTAGCTATTTACTCCTTGTTCTATAGAAAATACTGCCTGGTCACAGATTCAGCATAAAATAATGCACCACAAAGAGTGTTATCACTGCTACAGCATTCCTTGTTTTTATCAGTATCTGCCTTGAATAATTAAATTGCAAATGATGTAAATATATTCGGAGAACAACTTGACGAAGCATAAAAATAATTTGTAGCTCTTGTATCCCATTGCCATAATAATAAGGTTGCATCACAAAGGGTATTGTAGATAATCACTGCTGCAGCTTTCCTTGTTTTTACCAGTCTCTGCCTCAGATAATTAAACTGCAAATGGTGTAAATATATTTGCAGAACAACTTGGCAAAGCATAGAATAAATTGTAGCTCTTATATTCAATTGTCATAAATTAACCATGTATCCATTAATCTTCCTTTCTAGAAGCTACACTCATTTTTCTTGCTTTCAGCATAGGTTTTAGTGGGGCAACACTATTGAGACCTGGTGGACTGCTAGCTTTCAAGTTGGTTATCCAGCTGGATTCACGTAGTTCAGTTCTGTTTTTAATATCTCCTTCTCATAAACTCATGGGAATTACTTCCACCACTCTGAATTTAAAGCGGTGGGTAGGACTGTCGGCAACATGCGCTGCAAGAGGATTTGTGAGATCCAATTTCTTAATATCTCTAATGTGACACAGGATCCGATTTTTAAAAAGCTGATCTGTTTTGTCTGTGTAAAAAGCAATACAATGTGTACAGCAAGTAAGATAAATTAGATGTTGGGTATTGCAGCTTGCATATGTATTGAAACTGTAAATACGGTTCGTGTCCGGATGTATAAACGTATTGTCACTATCCAAGTGATTACATGCTATTTGACATTTCTTGTTCAACAGTGCCATCTTTGTTACAAAGTAGTCTTTTTAGATTCTTTTTATTCTTGAAGGTGAATCGAGGTGACTCACCAACAATATCTTTAAGTTTTTCATCAGCAGTGAGTATGGGCCAAAACCTTCTGATAATGCCACATACTCTCTTGTTATCCATACTGTAAGTTAAATTGCAGGTAAGCTGATTTCTTCGAATCTTTGGTTTCACATTCTTCTTATGTAAATCTGGTCCTTGGTTGGAGAAATATGGTTGGCCTCTTCCATTCCGAATGTCATCTTGTTCATTCACCATTACTAGGTTTTTTTGCACCATAACCCCTTGCTTCTAGGTTAGATTGCAAATTCAGAAATTCTGAATCAAACTCTTGGTCATTTGTGCAGAGCCTAGAGATCCTTGTTGCTTGGTTTTCAAAAATATTATTAAAGACATGGCCAGGATGCATGCTTGACCGATGTAAATAATGGTTTCTCCAGGTTGATTTTCTATATATACTGGTACTTAGACTCGAGTCAGCATGAATGCTGATCTTCACATCCAAGAAATCAAAAGTCTGTCTCGAAGATTTAACTTTGAATTCCAAAAATCCTGTACTACGATTGAGATATTCAGTGAATTCATCCAGTTGGCTTTCATTACCCTCGCATAGGATAAAGAGGTCATCCACGAAAAGGCCATAATACTTCAATGACTATACCATGGGTTAGAATGACTCATAACCTTCTCTTTTTCCCATTGGGCCAATACCAAGTTTGAATAGCTGTTTGCACAGGGGGTGCCCATTGCTACCCCCCATGTCTGTGGAAAGAATTTCGAACAGTAAACAAAAAATAGAAGTTATGTTCTTACCATAACGTTCCATGTTAGTTGTCTTCTTCTCGCCTTCTTTCATGCTGGATGGGTTTGGAGCCGACCTCTGCTCCGACTCGGCCACTCTAAAAGCTCGAGAGTTGGTTCCACCGGCTCGAGGCTCCCCTTATATCCCACAATGCTAGGCGGTATTACCTCAGATCTCGTTTGTAAGCTAGGCCCAGCCAAGAATAAATCCAGAACTACTGGAAATGGGAACACCCACCTCTATAAAAAGAAAGGAAGAAGGTGACCTGAAACCTGATGAAGGAATATATGCATAGTATACCATATACATATATACAATAGAGGTGGTAGGAAGAAAGGTCACAATCAAACTCCTCTAGGTCTGTCCAGGCTAGGGGGAAGGAGGGTGGGGCCTTAAGAAGAAGCGAAGAAGACAACTAACATGGAACGTTATGGTAAGAACATAACGTCTATATGTTAAGTTGTCCATCTCGCCTTCATTCTTGCTGGATGGGACCGCGTCCCTAGCACCTTGTCCCGGGTGGCCTATCGGAACAGACTCTTGAGTACAGTGGAACCAAAGTTAGCTCTATGTCTAGAAGCTAAATCCAACTTATAATGAGAAATGAAAGTGTGAGGAGTAGCCCATGTAGCTGCTGCACAAATGGTATCAATAGGCAGCCTGTCTTGGAAAGCTATAGAAGTAGCCAAAGCTCTAGTCGAATAAGCCTTAGGTCGGTTAGGCAACTTTTGGTGTCTAATATCGTAAACAAAGGAAATCAAGGATGTTAGCCATCTGGAGAGTGATACCTTCGAAACTGGAAGGCCCTTTCTGCCTTCTGCATAAGAGACAAACAATTGGTCAGTTTTCCTGATCTGTTTGGTCCTATCCAAATAATACCTTAATTATCGATGAACATCTAGCCAATGTAATTTTTGTTCAGACCTGTTAGAATAGTTAGGAAAAAACACAGGGAGGTCAATGTTTTGATTTAGATTTGCCGCAGAGGCTACTTTAGGTAAAAAGGATGGATTGGTCCGTAAGGATACCCTATCCTTATGAAACAACAGATACGGTGGTCGACTGCTGAGTGCATGAAGCTCTGAGACCCTTCTAGCCGAAGTAATGGCTATCAGAAAGAGGATCTTCCAGGATAGCAATTTCATTGAACAGGAAGCTGCAGGTTCAAAAGGGGGGGGAGAATCAAAGATGCAAGAACTAAATTAAGGTCCCAAGAAGGAGGAGGATTTCTTATAGGAGGCTTAAGAAGAAAAACTCCCTTCAAGAAAGCTTTGCAAAGCTTGTGAGACATGATGGCAGAATCTGAGATGCCCACATGAAAGTTAGATATAGCTGCCAATTGAACCTTAAGAGTAGATGGAGACAAACCTGCATGGAAAAGTTCGGCTAGGAAATCAAGGACTATTTGAATGGGAGCAGTGAAAGGATCTATGTCCCTTCCTTGAGCCCAATAGGCGAAACGTTTCCACTTACTAAGATAAATCTTCCGAGTGGAAGATTTATGGGAAGCTATCAAAATATCTCGAACAGTGTGAGATATTTGAGGAAGCCTGGCTAAGGTTGGAATTGGAGGAACCAAGCAGTGAGGTTCAGAGAGGGGAGGGAGCGATGTAACTGACCCGACTGATGGATCAAAAGATCTGGAACTAGGTCCAGATGCCAGGGTTGCTCCAACAGAAATTGATGTAGAAAGGGGAACCAAACCTGTCGAGGCCAGTAAGGAGCAATGAGGATCAATGAGGCCTTCTGAGCGATAGCTTTCTGTATTCACTTGAGAGATTAGTGGGAAGGGAGGAAATGCATACAGAAGTCCCCGGGGCCAAACTTGGACTAGAGCGTCTCTGCTGGGTTGGCCTGGTAAAGGAAAGAGGGTGAAATAATCTTTGCACTTGCTGTTTTGGGGAGTAGCAAAAAGGTCGCAGCAAGGCTGGCCCCACTTGAGAAAAATTTTCTCCAAGATAGAATTTTTCAGAGACCACTCGTGAGGCATGAGAATAGCTCTGCTCAATTTGTCCGCGATGAGATTGGACTTCCTGGGGATGTGCGTTGCAATCAGAAACCGCTGAGAAGAAATCGCCCATTGCCACAGTCTGAGTGCTTCTCGACATAGGGGGTAGGACCTGGTTCCGCCTTGTTTGTTGATATACCACACTACAGACATGTTGTCCGTCTGAATTGCTATCGTTCCCAAGGGAAGAGAGTCTTGAAGGGCTTGCAACGCTAAAAGCACTGCTCTCATCTCTAGTTCATTTATATGCAAGTGGCGTTCGTCTGGTTGCCATATGCCCTGGACTGTTCTGCCCTGATAATGCCCCCCCACCCGATCAGGGAGGCGTCCGTTGTCAGAGTAGCAACCGGAGGGGGAGGGACAAAGGGTCTTCCTAGGATGAGCTGGGGGGAAGAAATCCACCAAAGAAGATGATTCTTGCATGCTTGCGTTATCACAATGGTGTGGGACATCGGGAGTTGTTGGTACGACCATTGTGTGAAGAGCATCCATTGAAGGATTCTCATGTGAAATCTGGCTAATAGAAGTAGAGGGATAGCAGCCGACATAATCCACAGTACTTTTACAACTAATCTGACTTTGACTCTGTTGCTGAGAAAAAGAAGGGAGACCAGTTTGTGTATGTCTGCTATCCTTTGGTCTGTGAGTCTCGCAGACATGTTGACTGTGTCTAGATTTGCGCCTATGAAGGTAATAGCACGACAAGGCGACAAAACAGACTTTTCGCAATTTATTGAGATACCTAACTTTTGAAAAATGCGAAAGGTGTAGTCTCTGGCAAGTAGAAGAAGATGCTTGGTAGGAGCTGTAAGGAGCCAGTCGTCTAAGTATGGAAACACCTGGAATCCTTGACGTCTCAGGTGAGAAGCTACCACTGCCATGCATTTGGTAAACACCCGGGGGGCAGTGGTGAGTCCAAAGGGCAGGGCTCTGAATTGAAAGTGACTGGTTCCCAGCCTGAAGCGGAGGAATCTCCTGGAGCGTCTGTTCATTTTTATATGATAGTACGCATCCTGGAGGTCTATAGAGCACATCCAGTTTTCCTTTCCCAATAGGAGTAGGATGGATTGTAACGTGGCCATCCGAAATCTTGTTTTCTTGACAGACCTGTTCAAGATACTGAGATCCAAAATGGGTCTCCAGTCCCCTGTTTTCTTTGGAACCAAAAATAATTTGGAGTAGATTCTGGATCCTTGCTGGTCTGCTGGCACTGGCTGAATGGCTCTTTTTGCAAGCAACTTTGATATTTCCAATGCTGCTTGATCCCTTTGAGCGGGTGGAACATCTGGAAGGGATTTTTTTGATTGATTTGGAATGCGAAAGAACGGAATGGAATAGCCTTCGGAAATGATGGACTGTACCCACTTGTCTTGAGTTAGGGATCGCCAGGCTTCTGGGTACAGTGACAATCTTCCCCCGACTGCCTCAGAAGGTGGACAGTCGGGCAACACCTCAGGGATGCTGGAAGGGCTTATCGGAAAAGATTTCTCGATTGCCCTGGTTCTGCGGACCCCCCCTGCCTCTAGGGCGACGTCTACCATTATTGTTCCCCCCTCTGCCTCTAGAGGGGAACCGACTTTGTGCGTCAGGCAAAGTCCCTTGAGATTGTTTGCGGAACCACATTTTTCCACTTTTCTGGCCTTTGGGGTAAGGCCTAGAAGGAGTAGAAAAACGGACTCCGACGGCAGAAAGAGTTTTGCCATCCGTCTCGCACCTTGTCAAAGTTTCTTTCACTTGAGGACCAAAGAGGGACGATCCATCAAACGGGGAATTAGTGAAAGACGTTTTAAAGGGGTCCGCAAAATTGCATAGCCGCATCCAGGCATGCTGGCGTAAGGCCACACCTGTCCCTGCGGCTCTGCTCGCTCCATCAGCCACATATGAAAGGAGGCGCATGGAGGAGTTAGCTATAGAATTTAGGGTAGCCAGCTGAGCGTTCATCTTGCCCTGAAAACCCGCAGCTGTAGGATTCTTCAACATCTCGCTTGCTTCTTTGATCAAGTCTCTTTGAAGACGAGTGAAATGACAGAGGTAGTTCAGCGAACGCATAGCAAAGGTCGCTGACGAAAACATCTGCTTCCCGTACCTGTCCATAGACCTAGATTCCTTGTTAGGGGGATGGACAGGCACCGAAGGATCAACTAGCTCCTTCTTAGTGGCGGCAGCTACTACCATAGCATCCACAGAAACTCCCTTAGTCAGAAATTGCTTATCTGCTGGTGCTGTAATAAACTTTGAAGGTCTCCTGGGGGTAGGATCCACAGAGTCAGGAGCCGTCCAAGCCTTTTTAGCTACCACCTGCATAAGGGGGTCAAAAGGGGGGGACACCCAGGAGGTGGAAGGGCGAGAGCCAAACGCCTCAAGATACACAGATTCATCCTCCGAAGGGTTAAGGGCTGGCCAATTTCCCCTCTGTTTCAAGATCTCTAGAATGTCTGCAAAGGAGACATCTTCAGAAGGGGAACGGGGGGAACCCTCAGAATCCTCTAAATCCGTGTCAGAGGTGACAGACTCAGGTGAGTCTATGTGCTTCCTCTTGCACTTTCTCTTCCTAGGGGGCTCCCCTGCCAATTCAGGAGAGGCCTCGGAAGAGGATGAGATCCCCACAGGGGATTCTTGAGGAGCTGGCTCTCAGCGGTCTGGGATGAGGGAGTGAGTAGACATAACCTGAGGCACCGAAGAGGGAGGGACGGACGGAGCCGACTGTGGAGTTGAACCGAGTTCCAACACACTCCGCATGACCTCGAAGGCACCCCTGTCAGGCAGAGCCAGAGGTCCCCGCTCCGAAAAGCTGAAAACCTCCCTCGGCACCGACAGCGATGGCTCCGAGGCCGATGGAGCCGAACTCACCAGCGCCGAAGCGCCGAGAGGGAGAGCGGGGTCGGACAAGGGTCCGATGCCACTCACCCCCTCGGAGCCGACGAGGGAAGTCTGGCGCCGAGATTCTTCCAAGGAAGAAATCAGAGCCGACGACGGCGCCGAAGACAATTGTATCGGCTCCGACGCTACCACAGTCTCGGGTCCGAAACGCCCCGGCTCCGAGCTCAAAGGAGTCGGAGGAGGAACATTTTGAGAGATAGGATTAAGCATCGACTGATGAGTCGGGCTCTGAAGCATTTGGGCCAGTGCCTCGGACTTAAGAAGTCGACTCACTACCCTCTGAAGGTCATGGTCAGAAAGTCTCGATGACCTAGAGGAGTGAGATCTATGGCTCCGTTCAGACAGCAAGGGAGATGCTGGAGCCGAATGAACGGAGCCAAGGGATGGTGACCTGGACCTCTTCCTAGATGTCGGTTGCGATAGTCTGATCGGAGCAGACTCATATATTTCCAATACCTCGGCTCCGGCCGGAGCCGAGGGAATCACAGAAGTAGAAGTTCGAGTCTCATCGGCTCCAGCCGGAGCCGATGTTGTAGTAGACTTCGATGTCTTAGGTGTCGACTCAGTAGCTGGAGTCGAAGACCTAGAAGCCTTAGAAGGTTTGCCCGAAGAAACAGTCGGGGGACCATCAGGCTTTAGCAAGCCCCGTAAAATGAGCTTGTTCTTTCTTTCCTGCAGGACTCTAGGGCTGAAGCCATGGCATACAGCACAAGAGTCCTGCAGGTGTAAAGTTCCCAGGCAGTACACACAAGAAGTGTGACCGTCTGTCAGAGACATTTTCTGACAGCACGAGTCACAGTTCTTGAAGCCTGAGACCTTCAAATCCTTGGACATTTCAAATAACAAGTGCAATCACTCCAAGCACAAACACACAGATTACACTCTGAAGTAAAATAAAACTAATTTAAACTAGTAAGTTTAGATAGTCTTTAAAGTCCCTACTAAAAAAACACACACACTCTAGGAGGGATGAGAGGGCCCGAAGGCCTAAGGAAAGAACAGAAGTTCTTGTTTGGTAAGGAGAGAGAAAAACAAAGGGAAAGGGATAACATCCTTTAAAAGTAAGGGGATACTGGTCAAAACTAATTTAAAAAGGGATTTTCTAAAGTTTTTAAATTGTTTAGCACACTAACCTGAAGCCGGTTGAAGCAACACACCTCGATCGCTGTAGCGGCAAACGAGATCTGAGGTAATACCGCCTAGCATTGTGGGATATAAGGGGAGCCTCGAGCCGGTGGAACCAACTCTCGAGCTTTTAGAGTGGCCGAGTCGGAGCCGAGGTCGGCTCTGAACCCATCCAGCAAGAATGAAGGCGAGATGGACAACTTAACATCATTAGTTTCCAATACAAGTTCCAACAATAGGCATATGAGATCAGCATTGAACCCTGCTTGATGCAGGAAGGAGTGAATTGCCTCTATCCCATATTCATTGGGAATGACGGTAAAAAAGCTGGTAATGTCCATGGTGACTAGCAAGATCTCATTACCCCAGTTCTGCCTTGGGTTTTGTTAAATAAATCCATCAGAAAAGATCCAGTCTCTTAATACTGCTTCAGCTTTAGGCAAAACTTTTTCCAATTCATTTTCTTTATATACAGACAAAGATTCAGTGATCCAAACTCTACCAGCAACAATAGGACGCAAAGGTGGATTACGGTCATCTTTGTGCAGTTTCGGGAGATTACTGATACTGGGTAAGGTGGGATATTAAGTTTCGAAGAAGTCTGCAAGTTCTTGAGTAAGACGTCTTTCCATCAGAAGTTTAAACAGATTATTACGAAACCTATTAATCATTGTCTCTACTTCCCTTCTGTTTAATTTTTGGTAGGTTTGCCCATCTTGTAGCATCTCATGCATTCCATTCCTATACCATGTGGCATCCATCACTACCATACTTCCTCCTTTGTCCACTGGTTTGATAACAATATCAGTCCTCTTCCTTAAACTATTCAGAGCTCCCTTTTCTTTTTAGGTTAAATTGAAGTATCCTCCAGTATATATAGAAAATCAATGTGGAGAAACCATTATTTACATCGGTCAAGCATGCATCCTGGCCATGTCTTTAATAATATTTTTGAAAACCAAGCAACAAGGATCTCTAGGCTCTGCACAAATGACCAAGAGTTTGATTCAGAATTTCTGAATTTGCAAGCTAACCTAGAAGCAAGGGGATATGGTGCAAAAAACCTAGTAAAGGTGACTGAACAAGACGACATTTAGAATGGAAGAGGCCAACCATATTTCTCCACCAAGGACCAGATTTACATAAGAATGTGAAACCAAGGATTCTAAGAAATCGGCTTACCTGCAATTTAACTTACAGTATGGATAACAAGAGAGTATGTGGCAATATCAGAAGGTTTTGGTCCATACTCACTGCTGATGAAAAACTTAAAGATATTGTTGGTGAGTCACCCTGATTCACCTTCAAGAATAAAAAGAATATAAAAAGACTACTTTGTAACAAAGATGGCACTGCTGAACAAGAAATGTCAAACAGCAAGGGTACTTAGAGGTGCCACAGATGTAAAGCATGTAATCACTTGGATAGTGACAATATGTTTATACATCCGGGCATGAACCATATCTACAGTTTCAATATATATATGCAAGCTGCAATACACAACATCTAATTTATCTTGCTTGCTGTACACATTGTACTGCTTTTTACATAGGCAAAACAGATCAGCTTTTTAAAAATCGGATCCTGCGTCACCTTAGAGATATTAAGAAATTGGATCTCACAAATCCTCTTCCAGCGCATGTTGCCAGCAATCTCACTCACCGCTTTAAATTCAGAGTGGTGGAAGTAATTCCCATGAGTTTACGAGAAGGGGATATTAAAAACAGAACAGAACTACGTGAATCCAGCTGGATAACCAACTTGAGAGCCAACCATCCACCAGGTCTCAATAGTGTTGCCCCACTGAAACCTATGCTGAAAGCAAGAAAAATTAGTGTAGCTTCTAGAAAGGAAGATTAATGGATAAATGGATAATTAATGGCAATGGAATATAAGTGCTGCGATTTAATCTATGCTTTGCCAAGTTGCTCTGCGAATATATTTACATCATTTGCAGTTTAATTATCTGAGGCAGAGACTGGTAAAAACAAGGAAAGCTGCAGCAGTGATTATCTACAATACCGTTTGTGGTGCAACCTTATTATTATGGCAATGGGATACAAGACCTACAAATTATTTTTATGCTTCAAGTTGTTCTGCAAATATATTTACACCATTTGCAGTTTAATTATTCAAGGCAGAGACTGATAAAAACAAGGAATGATGTAGCAGTGATAACACTCTTTGTGGTGCATTATTTTATGCTGAATCTGTGACCAGGCAGTATTTTCTATAGAACAAGGAGTAAATAGCTAAGAATATTTCAGGAGGCATAGAGTATGTTACTCTGAAAACCACATAGATACATGTATTAATTTGCTATACTGTGTAATACGCACATAATAGGAATTTATATGCAAGAGCACCAGTGCTGTTGCACTTATAAAACTGTATCTCATGTGCTACTTGCTTCTGTAAAGTACTGCATATTGTTGAATGAACTGAATAACAATATATTCTGGCAACCAAAGGAATTCAGTCCCTTTGATGCTACTGGATAGCTACAGGACAAGAAAATTGTAGATTGGATATTTGAAGGCATAAATATGACTGGCTATAACAAGAAGCAGGATTTATGTTGTATGCAAATCATTAACTTTGTTGCTGTTGGATAGTTCTGCCACTAGGATACCAGACATTTGATACCTTGAGATACAATAATGATTGGCTCACAGCAAGACACAGGATATTTGCTGTATTCAAACTAATGAGTATTCATTGGTTATGACTATGTGTCTGGAACATTGATTGGTTTATTCTGTCTTTAAATTCAGGGTGAGCACAGCTAAGACATATGATCTGATGAAGGATAGTAAGCCGAAAGCACTTATCAGGGAATTTTACTGTACTCCTGTTTTTGTTGTTTTTACTGAAGATTAAAGTTTGTTTTTAACATTTTTACAGCTATGGTGGAACCTAACTAGATTGTTTAATGAAATTTTGGAAAGTCAGAGGATGCCTGAGGAGTGGAGAAAAAGTGTTTTGGTACCTATCTTTAAGAATAAGGGTGATGCACAGAGCTGCAGTAACTACAGAGGGATAAAATTGATCAGTCACAGCTTGAAGTTATGGGAAAGAGTAGTGGAAGCTAGGTTAAGAAGGGAGGTGATGATTAGTGATAAGCAGTATGGTTTCATGCCAGGAAAGAGCACTACAGATGCAATGTTTGCTCTGAGAGTGTTGTTGGAGAAATACAGAGAAGGTCAGAAGGAGTTGCATTGTGTCTTTGTGGACTTAGAGAAAGCATATGACAGGGTGCCTAGAGAGGAGTTGTGGTATTGTATGAGGAAGTCGGGAGTGGCAGAGAAGTATGTAAGAGTGGTACAGGATATGTATGAGGGTAGTGTGACAGTGGTGAGGACTGCGTTGGGAGTGACAGATACGTTTAAGGTGGAGGTGGGATTACATCAAGGATCACCTCTGAGCCCTTTCTTAATTGCAGTGGTGACAGACAGGTTGACAGATGAGATCAGACAGGAGGACCCGTGGACTATGATGTTTGCAGATGACATTGTGATCTGTAGTATGAGTAAGGACCAGGTTGAGGAGACCCTGGAGAGGTTGAGATATGCTCTAGAGAGGAAAGGAATGAAGGTCAGCAGGGCTAAGACAGACTATATGTGTGTAAATGAGACGGTGGGTATAGGAATGGTGAGGATGCAGGGAGTAGAATTGGTAATGTTGGATGAGTTTAAGTACTTGGGATCAACAGTTCAGAGTAATGGTGAGTGTGGAAGAGAGGTGAAGAAGAGAGTACAGGCAGGGTAGAATGGGTGGAGAAGAGTGTCAGAAGTGACTTGTGACAGACGGGTACCAGTAAGAGTGAAAGGGAAGGTCTACAAGAGGGTAGTGAGACCAGCTATGTTATATGGGTTGGAGACAGTGGCATTGACAAAAAGGCAGGAGTCAGAGCTGGATGTGGCAGAGTTAAAAATGTTAAGATTTGCACTGAGTGTGACTAGGATGAACAGGATTAGGAATCAGTATATTAGAGGATCAGCTCAGGTTGGACAGTTTGGAGACAAAGCAAGAGAGGTGAGATTGTGTTGGTTTGGACATGTGCTGAGGAGGGATTCTGGGTATATTGGGAAAAAGATGCTAAGGATGGAGCTGCCAGGTAAGAGGAAGGACTAAGATAAAGTGGTGAGAGAGGAAATGCAGGTGGTTGGTGTGACAGAGCAAGATGCAGAGGACAGGAAGAAATGGAAACAGATGATCAGCTGTGGCGACCCTAATGGGAACAGCCGAAAGATGATGGTGGAACCAATTATTTTTTCCTACTATATTTCTGCATTTATGCTTGGAGCCTTCAGCAACACAGCTATGTTTTCTTCATTTCAAACAACAAACACAGCACAAAGACAGCAAGGGCAACTAGCAAATTCTAATGTACAGCTAAATAACACAGAATGATTACAATTTTTTTAAACAATAACAACAACTGCTGAAAAGAAAACAAGCCTAAAAAAATGTCTAGAAAGGGGAGACAGAAAAGCGCTGGCAAAGCCCAAAAGCAGAACAATGAGAAGAGAGGAAAGATTCTAAGCCTGCACTGCTACAGGAGGGAAGGAAAATAGAAAAAAGGCACTTATCTGAGAGAAGATTGGATAAAATATGTAGAATTCCTACTGCTAGCTCCATGAAAAATGCTCGAGACTCGATAAACCATGTTTGTCACTGCTGGCGGCAAACGAGATCTGAGGTAGTTAGGCAGAGGAAAGTGCATTATGGGAAGTGGGAGGAGCTTGAGACTTGAATTCTAGTCTGTAAAACTGCGGCCGAGTTGGATCCGAAGGTCAGAAACATAACCCAGCTGTGAGGAGGAATGAAAGAGACCACATCAGATAATAAAGTTATACACTTCCTATTACAATAAATCCTTGTTATGCTTCTCCATCCATATGGATGGCTGGGTTATCCACCCTCACTGAGGATTTGAGCAAGCACACTTTCAAACAGATGATTTCCAAGCTCTCCCATTTCCCATGGTGCTATATGGTTCCTGATTTGTCTGAGTTTAGCCTTCTCCATCTGTCTCAACAGTTGGCTTATCCACCCTTGTGGTGTACCTAAGGCATCAAATTTTCACATAGAAGCTTCTCTAGAGCATGATCTTTTCCACTTCTCATGGTGCTATGGAATTCCTGATTCGACTTTCAGTTTGCCCAGAAATGGATTCCAGGTTCCCTGAGAGGAAAAGGGCTAGGAGTAAGGCTTCAGGCATAGGCCTACTAGGTGCTTCCAGAAAGGGAGGTGTTAATTTGGAAGGGGGGTGGAGGGTGAGACATTGAGACAGAAGGAGGGGTACAAGTACCCATCATTATGGTGAATATACAACTTTTATATCCTATGTTTTTCTTTCCATTTGTCTTGAAGGCTTGGACAAACTGCCCAGCAACCTTTCATCCTGGGTAGCATCATGGCATGATACCCTTGAGGTTGATGGAACCAAAGGAAAATCTAGACCTTCATATATGGTACAGTTTGTACTGTTGGACAAAGGTAGACATTGTTGACCATGTTGCTTCAGTACAGATGTCATCCAGAGTGGAATGCCTAAAAAAGTGGCTGTAGAAGTAGAAATCAAACTGGTGGAATAAGCTTTTAGCTTAGATGACAAAGTTATGTTTTTGGAAGAAGAGACAAAGGATATGCAATCTGACAACCCTCTAGACAGAGTAACTTGGGTCACTTTGGATATTAGTTTGACTTTTGAAAGAGATACAAAATATCTGTTATCCTTATGTATGGCTTTACTTCAGTGAAGGTGGAATCTCTACTGACAATGCATATATAAAGTATGCAAAATCTATTCTCCTTGGTTAAAATGGTTACAGAAGAAAACAGGCAAGTCAGTGGATTGGTTCAATGCTGATTACAAGGCTACCTTAGATACAAATGATATATTTGGACTAAGAGAAATTGTTGTTTGCAAGACACAGCATATGATTCAGAAATTCTCTTCTCAGAAGTGACTGCCACTAACAGTAAGGTCCTTTATGACAGGAATTTTAAGAAAGAGGAAGATGGAGGTTCTAAAGGACACTAAATTGGGGTTTAAAGAGTCAAAGGAAAGTCCCATGGGGATGGTCCTTAATAGATGGTCTCAGGAAAAAGTACCTTTGAGAAAGGTTTTGCATATCTTAAGAGAAACTACAGAGCTACAGTGTAGTCCAGGCGGATAGTACTCCTCAACCCCAGAGAGAAGCCGTATGTGGTAACATGGCTCAAATTATAGCATAAGGAGGAACTGACATCCTTCTTGGATTAGAGGAGGCTGAATTCAGCATTTTAGATGTTCACAACACAAGGGTGGCATTCTTATGTGGTGATGAAGAGGCTGTGTGGCTTGAATCTACTGAACTGACAAGAGTTCACTGCAGTACTTTCATGAAGTGCCTGGCATGAAGAACTAGCATGATGGCGGCAGACAGTGACTAACAGGTGAAGAATTATGGAAGCTGAAGGAATGCCCATTTTGAGAAGAAGCTGTACCTGTAGCAAAAGGGCACCCTGACACTGGGAGTTTTGTGATTTGAGTTGTGGTATTTAGTTAACATTCTATAAAGACTAAGCCTGGGTGGGCTCCAAGTTTGAGTTTTATAAATTTATGGATATATCCAAGGATTGACACAAGGGGAGCAAATGGTCTCTTGCTAAGATCAAAGATTTATTTGTGTTTTCAGCTAGAAAGCAGTTGTCTAGGTATGGGAACACTCAAAACTCTTGTAGCCTAAGATGAGCTCTTTTCACCAACATGCAGTTGGTGAACACCTGAGGGGGGCTATAGTGAGACCAAAAGGTAGGATTTGGAACTATTAATGACAGCTCCCAAAAGAAAGTGGATGTACCTCCTGGACAAGCTTGCAGTCTTGATGTGGTAGCAGGTATCCTGAAAGTCTCTTGAGCATATCAAGTCTTTTTTCACAGAAGCAGAAGTAATGGCTGCATTGTGACCACCTAACATTTCTAGAACTTGGTCTTTTTACATATATATTTTCGCCACTGAGGTACTTGTTTTTCTTGGGAACTAAAAAGAATCTCAGGCAGACTGCAGATCCTCTCATGCCTAAGGGGACATCCTGGATATCTTTTTTTTAAGAAACTGTGACATTTCTTGCTCTGAAGTCCTTTTTTGGTGGAGTGGGACATCTGAGGTGGCCCTTGGTGTTACATTTGTTGGTTGTAACTAACAGAATGATGCAGGCATTAAAGATATTATTTTCTTCACCCAGTAATCTTCTGTAATGGCCATCCAGCTTTCAGGGTGAAGGGTAATGCATCCTCTGTCTCCAGAAGGGTGCAATCAGGTAACTTCTCGGGAGTGTTGAAAGGGATTTCCTAAAAGAGGCCTCTAAACATTTGATTTGTGGACCCCATCTCCCTCTGGGACAATGGAAGTAGAGCTCTCCCCTCTAAAACAAAGGGCCCTATCCAAAGAAGAGTTGCATGAAAAGCTCTGTAATTTCTTAAATCCGATATCTTCACTACCTGTCTTAAGTCTATACAATGATCACTTTGGGGTACAAAATTAATTCCTATGACAGATTATGTTGTTTTCCCTCTTGCTTATTCTTTGTCAATGTCTCTTTAACTTTGGGACCAGATATGCATGATCTGTTGTAAGGGGCACTGTGCAAGGACTCCTTAAAGTTATCAAAGTTCCATAGTCTTAGCCAGGCATGGCAAATTTTTATGCTGGATCATTGCCCCATCAACTGCATTAGATATCAACTTCATGGTAATTTCAGTGATGGCGTGATAGATAAATGGATCTCCAGTGTGGTCCTTGTGTCCACTGTAGAGGGGGGTCTCCAAAGGTAATCAAAGGTTTGCTTGGCCAAATATCTTTGGAACTTAGTCATATGTGATATATTCAGTGCCTTCAGGGAAAAGGTTCTAGATGTGTAGACCCTCTTTCTGAAGTGATTCATCATCCTAGGTTCCCTATTAAGTGGATAGTACTCTTTCCTAATAGCTTTCTTAATAGCTGCTCTAACCACGATGGAGTCTATAACAGTTTCCTTGCTCCAATAGGGATGGTCCTAAGGAGGCCTGAGAACTCTGTCCAGTTTTCAAAGAATAGGCTCCACCACATCTGGTTGCTGCAATGCCCTCTCTGTGACCAGACTGATAAGGAGGTCAGTGTGGGGGGGGGGGCAGGATGAAGATGGGCCAGCTCTGAAAGCCTCAATGAGCACTTTTTCATATGGAGAAAGGGTGTCACTAGGCCAGTTCTTTCTTAGTCTCATTAATACTGTAAGTTCACTAAAACTGGTGTCCTCAGACGGAATACGAGGAGAACTTTTACGGTCTATGTCCTCAGTGTGAGATTCCAAGTGTCCCCTATTGCACTTCTACTTCATATGCACTTCAGAGGAGAATCATCTGAAGAGCTGGAAGTGTCTTTATTCCCTTGTTGAAGGGATGGATCAGCACCTTCAAACTGATAAGGTGGCCAGTGGTGGGGGGCCCAGGACAGAGATGTGCAAGCTCTGAAAGCCTCAATGAGCACTTTTTCATATGGTGAAAGGGTGGTACTGGGCCAGTTCCCCTTAGTCTCATTAATTCTGTAAGTTTACCAAAACTGGTGTCTTCAGGGGGAATACAGGAAGAATGTTCTAGGTCTATGTCCTCAGTGTGAGATTCCAAGTGTCTCCCTTTGCACATATACTTCATATACACTTAAGAAGAGAATCATCTGAAGAGTTAGAAGTGTCTTTATGCCCTTGTTGAAGGGATGGATCAACACCTTCATAGCTAGTCTATTCATGAGAATGATGGTGAGGGGTAAAGGCAGAAAATAAACTGATATGTAGGGGTGGAGCTAAATCACTTGGTTCACCTCCTTCCTGTATTGGCTGTTGGGTTAAAATCCATTCAAATGCTGAGGTCAGTGCATATGGCACTTACAAAACAATGTAAGAAACTTCTTTGTGTGGAGGATTTTCAGTCCATATATCTCTAATCACTGTATATTAATCAGATCAGACAAAAGTAGCAGAAGTAGCCAACTTAAACTCGTCTTAAGTGAAAAAAAAAAAAAATATATATATATATATATATATATATATATATATATATATATATATATAAAACTACAGAATTACTAAGCATTCGAAAGCAATCCCAGCAAGGCTGGCAGTCTGTTTCCAGTCGAAAATCCTTTATTAAGTGCACAGAGAAGCGATCCAAATAAAACAAAAATACAGTAATAGTTTCCTCACAAGTTTTCTAAATATATATATATATATACTTTTTATCAACCAAGGGAGTGGTTTATTGTGCTGTAAAACAAAGTGTTATTGGTACACATGTTAAATTCACATTCCTTCCCCCATCAATGTGACATTCGAGCTGGTCCTGCCCTTTTTTGACTTAAGACGAGTTTATGTTCGCTACTTCTACTACTTTTGTCTAATCTGATTACTATACAGTGATTAACTAGAGATATATGGGCTGAAAATCTTCCACACAGAGAAGTTTCTTACACTGTTTTGTTTTTGGACCCACTACACTTGTTTAGTGGGTTGTTTTGACACATCGGGGATACCACAGAGATTACTTGTGTTTTTATTTTTGCATATGGTACTTAGATGGTCAGTGTCTGTGTTGGCCCTAAGTTTAAAGTCGACGAATTGGATGACTACATTCCTGGAACAGAAATTTTGGTAAGACCCAAGTTGGAGACAGATGCAGAAGTGCTGAGGAACGTGAGTCTATAAATGGACCACAGCAAGTTGGTACCGAAGGGGGTTTGAGGCCTCAGCATTAACTCTCATCTCCAGGACAGCAGTGCAAGCTGTTTTTTTTAAAAGAGATATGATTTCTTCCCTGGTAGGACATGATTAGAAACCCCCACTCCAAAGCTTCTGACTACACTTAAGCTTTCCATTTAGCTAAATTTACACCCAAATGTGAACCAGGCTCCACTCTGGCAATTTCTCTTCTCATCAGAAACTGGTGAAAAACACATTCTTCACAATACCATAGCAGTCTCCCTTCTGTCTGCATAACTACAAGAAATACTCTCTTATAAATAAGCATACAAATAGCTGGAACAAAATTCTCATCACCTTTGAAGACAGGTTACAATTAATAAAAATGACACTTTTATCAAAAAATACTCTACATAGCTCTAGCTCTTAACTTTACTTATATATATATCAATACATTAAAGATATAAACAGATTACTAATGAAATTCCTCTGGTTCCCCAAAAGAAACAGAATAGCTTTTCTACATCACATTAGATCTTGGGAGAAAGGAGGAATCAAATTCCCAGATATCGAAACATATATTAATGCATCCATATTTAAAATTATTTTAAACTGGATTAATCCAAATTATCACTCTAGTTGAAAACTATTACATCTTGTTGTTTGTCTTTCGGCTTTTCCCGGTTAGGAGTCGCCACAGCAGAACTCCGGTCCACTAATGATTGGCAGTTGTTTTTTATGGTGTCGAGTTGCCAGCCCGACGCCCAACCTTCAATGAAGGCACGCCCATTCAAAGCATGTCTTTCGAATGCCCACTCGACCACGGGGAGGACATGCAGACTCCACACAGAAGGCACTCCCAACCCATGCCGGGAATCGAACGGGAGAACCTCTTGCTGTGAGGCAACAACGCTACCGCTGCACCACCGTGGAAAATAGCTGGAAACTATTACATCTAACCTTACTAATTAATGAAAATGCCCTGTTAGCCAAACTTCCATTGAATAATTCTTCTAACAAGTTCTGGTACTTCTTATGTTATATTACCCAACACAATATTGCCAAACCCACAAAATTAAATTCATTAAATCACTATTTTAATTTCTTCAGAAAATTTGCTAACTCTAATGCTGATATTAAGACCTGGTTTAAACTGTTAACCCCCTTTAAAATTACATGGAATTTTCCTGATAAAATACATCTCAGTGTTCTAGATAGTTGAGAATCCAAGAACTTTATATGTTGGTATCAATGCATAAATTACACTAAAGTTTTAGACTCTCAGTTTCTTATAAAAGAGCATGATTTACTTCCTCAAAACTGGTTAATTCTACAAGTATCTTAACTTATTCTCAAGATTTATGCGTAATACTTAAAAACTCATCTTATCAAAAAACACCAAAGACGATAACTCTCATGTGTGAAATTTTACATAATAGCTTCAATACAAATAACGAAATTATACAACATGTTAATTGTTTATAAGACTAATACAAATCAAAGTTACTGGAACTTTACATTCAAAGGCTGTTCTTTTAATTTCTCACATGATGAAAAACAAATAAATCTGTTATTCATCAAGCATACTTCATGGTCTCATTACTGGAGTATTTTTGCTTGGCAATATCTCCATAGGGCATTTCTGACAATAGATAAGATAGTTAAAATCAATAATAGCTCCAGCGCATCCTGCTGGAGATGTACAGAACATACCAAAGCTGATTGGGCACACATTTGTTATGACTGCCCTAAATTAAGGGCTACTGGAACAGCATAGAAGATTTTCTCAAAGCATTATTCACTTATTCCTTCTTGTCTGTATCATTAGTTCTTTTCAATGTGAATGAAGGTTACTTTTTGAATAAGAATAATTCATATTTACTATGGTCAGTACTTGTTATCGCCAGAAAATGCATCACTAGAAGACGGAAAACTAGCTGCCCACCCACTGTTGAGGATTTCTTGTCTTCAGTGAAAGACCTGGCAATCAAAGAAACTGAGACCAAAGAACTTAGAATCTATCCAAAGACACTGGTTAATAATCCTTGGACAAAGGTTTTAGCACTTATTGAGACCTTACAAATGGACCACAACACTTTCTGAATTGATACTTGTACTGAAGAACTTGTGTATTTTAACTGTGATCTGCAGTTTTGCTTCAGGCCTATGTATATATTGTAAATAGTTTTTACCTTGTTTGTTAATAATGTGTCTTAGAATGAGAATATTGTTTGCCATTTATTGTCTTTTACTTTTCATGGAAAACTTAATAAAATATTTTGAAAAAAAAAAAAAGAAATACCGTTTCCTGTTCAGTCAGACATCATACGGTCCTTAGCACATTTTTTTTCCTTTTTCACAGCAAATTCGGAAAACTCCTTTAACTTGTTTTAACTTCCATATATCTAGGTAGTACCCAGTACTTCATGAGCTCACTAATTCTTCTTTTTTGTACATACTACGCTATTAATCTACAAGGAACTTAAGAAGTCTAGTCTTACATTCTCATGGTATCTTTTAGCCCTTTCATTTTGCATACAACTAACTCAGAGAAGGGCTTAACAAGGATATGTTGGGACATTTATGCATTTTCCCTATCCATGAGGAACAGGGGTGCTAAACCAGGGGTTGAATTTCCAGTTAACCATACATTCATTCATCCGAAGTATGTTTAAATAAAGTAGCAGAAGTATTTTGCTTTATGTAGAGTAAAAGACAGTCCCTTAGATGCGGTATTCTTTGTAATACATATCTATCCCTTCAGTATGTTTTATTTATTTTGCAGAAGAAACTGAGATCCCTTGAAAAAGGGTTTATGATATCACTGGATCTGCAAATTTGTAATAGGACTAAGAGAATAGGATCTGTTGATGTTCCATATGTGAGGCACTGGTCACCTCTTGGCAGCCTGTATGATACTGAGAAGAGAAACAAGGCTTTGAGACAATCTATATAGGTTTTACAATGTAGGCCTTTTTTTCTGAGAAAGCTTTATGGTTTCTCCGGATGTAAAAATGTTTGGACAGATGCATACCAAAAGAAGCATTACATTCAATGATTGATCTAATGAGTGTCGATAATAGAGGAATGATTACATCCCTGGACCTGGACACAATACTTTTATATAAAAGAAGTTCAATAAAAAAGTTTTTTTTTTACAATAGCAGATACATGATGATCAGAGGAGAGTTCAGTTTTGACATATGTTCCCAGATCCCTAACTATGAGATCAATTTTCAGGGGTGTGTTGCCAATGTAATAGTTACAAGAGTGGTCTTGCTTGCCAAAGGATATTATTATATATTTCTTGGCATTTAGTTTTAGTCTATGATTTTGACACTGTTTGGTACTGGTCCTCCTGAAGGATCCTGGTGTTCTTTGGGAAGTTTAGGATGGCACCAAGTTTGCAGTCACTGGTAAACCTGGTTAGCCACAAAGTCTTAATATTACATTTGAACTTCAAGAAGCAAATTCCAAAGAGCAGTGGCTCAAGGACTGAACTCTGGAGTACACCACTAGAGACAGGTCTTTTGAAGGAGGTGCAGCCTCCAATCATAACTTCCTTAGTTCTATCTGTGATCCAATTTGCAAGCTAAGGAATTATACAGGATTTTCCTGGGAGAGTTTATCTAAGATACTAGAGTGTGGGATGCTTTTGAACACCTTTTTGAGGTCCAGATATGCAGTGTGCACGGTTTTGCCCTTATCTACTGCTTCAGTAACCTTTTTGAAGTCTACCAGCTTAAATAGGTAGGACCTACCCTTGACAAATCTGAATTGGGTTGCGTTAGAGCCTGTAGGTTACCCATGTCCTTGTTTACTAATTCCATAACGATTGCTTCCAAAGACAGATGAGTGTTGTCAGACTTTTGGGTCTGTAGTTACATAGGTATACTGTAGCTTTTTTTGTACAACTCAGTCCTAGCTGAATATAATTATATTAGGCTCAAATAACTTCTTATCAGAAGTCATCTATTTTAATGTTCACATTTCTCCACTGTATTTCACTTTTCTTCCAATTAGTGCTCACCAACCATTTTTTAATTAAATGCAGACACACAAAGGAATATGTTATACATTTGTTCTGTTTTTTCTAAGATTCCTATTCTATCAAGGCTTTTATTTCCTCTGCAAATTCTCTGAAATCTGTACTATACACATATACACATACAGCATATTTTTTCCCATAAAGGTGAAACCTTCATTATTTAACGTCATCTAAGTTACCTATCACTTGCGCATTCTGACATTTGTATCTGTTTTCCAAATCATCTCATTTATCCCTCTGTTTAGTTATTTCATCCTAAAGCTATTTTATTTCCTCTTAATTTGATGCAAAAGTCTCTTACATATTATTAAATGTTTTGGACTGATGAAACCCCACCCCAGACTTTATTTCATTTATTAGCTCTTCTTTTTTACTAATGTTTTGTGATAGTCACTTGCTTTAGTTTCAAAATAAAAATAATAACAACAACATCTCATTGAAAAAAGTATATTTTTTCTTGAGATGCTTCTTTAAAATTTTCTAAATTCATTTTACTTCTCTTACACTCCAAGGTTGTCATTACATTCATTTTTTCTCAGAAAATCAATATATTTTTAAACATTTTAATTCTGGACAGGAAAGCAAAAGGATTATAAAATCATGTTATTGGTGGATAGCTCAAACCCCGCAGCAGTTATGTTTTACTGTTGTTAAAGAGTCAAAATAATGGGAATACTCACTTAAATTGCATTACAGTTACGGATATCTTGCAGACTGATTATTCTTTTATAATATACAGCTAACAGTACATTTACTTATTTTTGCACATTTCATTTGTATTGGTGTTAAGGAATTAAACAAGTCTTGATAAGGACTGCAAAACTTCTTAGTTACTAGATTTTAAATATTGCGCAGAATTCAATAAACCCTACATGGTTCTCTAAAACCATGTGTGCATTGCACCACGACATGCACAAGAAAGCATGCCGATTTGTATTCAGTAAGCTGCTCAACACGATGTGTAGAGGCGTGCAAACATGGTAAACATCATAGCCTGCTAATTTTTGCATAAGCAGCTTAACTGTATGCTAATCAACAAATTCAAGATGGTCAAGCTATTCAACAAGCCATAAAGCAATCATGTACACTCAGTGTACCCTTTTGCCTTGTATTCTAAAACGTATTTGAATACAGCCATGGAAGCTACACTGGAGGGAAAGAATGTTAGGGTCTGCTGCTCTTAAGCATGTGTATGTGCAATAGGCTGAAATCTATGCTGCTGCTGCTACTGACAGACATCAGGCTAGGAGAAGGGTATTTAGACCCCATTTAACTTTTCATGGTCTGCATGATGTGGAAATAGTGAAGTGTTACAGGGTGGATAGAGATGCACTCCAGGAACTCTGCAACCTCTGTCATCCCCACCTAAGAGCAAGGGCAAACTGAGGGGAACTGATATCTCTGGAGACCAAGGTATGTGCATCACTTAGAATTTTATCTACAGGAACCTTTCACAGACCCACAGAGGACATGTTGGGGTGTCACAGGCATCAGCATCCTACACCAATTCCTGAATGACATGCTACAGCATGCCAGTGACTATATATATTTCTCTCCTACCCCCCCAGGGCAGAGCTAGAACCATGCAGGAGTTGTACCCTGTAGCACACTCTCCTGAAGTCTTGGGTGCCATAAACTACAAGCACATTGAGATCAAAGCGTCGCCTAGGGAACAGGGAAGGGTGTACATCAACAGAAAGGGGTTCCACTCCATTAACTGACAGGTTGTGTGTAATCCTAATGGAATCATTCTGAATGTGTGTGCTGGCAACCCTGGCAATTACCACAACTCCCATATTTGGTGCAACTCACAGCTTTACCAGAGGTTTTCCAGGGGTGATACCCCACAAGGCCATTTACTGGGAGATGAGCGGTATGCACTTGAACCATGACTGATTATACCCATTAGAAATGCACACACACTCACTGAGGAACACTATAATGAGGCACACACTCAAACAATAAATATCAGTGAACTTGTGTTTGGGCTGTTGAAGTCAGGGTTTTGACGCCTAGATACATAAGGGGTTGCTCTGCAGTACAATCCCAGTACTTGTGCCAAAATTATCACAGTCTATGCTATCCCACATAATTTCATTCTGTGAAAACAGCTACAACAGGAACAACAAGGACTAGGGGCAAACATTCCACCACCACTGGCAAGGTCACCACATTCACCCATAGGCGAGGAATCAGAGGAGTAACAGCTAGCTATAGGTACAGGTAGATATAAGTGTGCACAATATGCCCTCGCTCTGGCCAAGAGACAATGGATAGCACACATGCAGATTACCTAAGGGGTACACCTTTCATTCTGTACACATACATACAGTAAAACTGATACCAGGCAATGCTCACAATCTTTACTTACCCATGTAATGGCTGTGTACTGCTAACATCAGACACAGTCAGCCCCGAATGACAACAGCTGTAACTGCAGGACTATCAAAGTACGTGTTAAACCTGTAAAAGAAAATTAAATGTGTAACAACATGAATGACTGGGAGATACCTGCATACTGTTATTTGAAAATTTACCTAAGTAGAATGTGTGTGAATTGTCCAGCAATAACATCAATATGTGACATGACTGACTTATATTATATATATTTATATAGTTTATCAACTAACATGGTTCATGCATCTTAAATATCCAGTATATGAAAATAAAAAAATAAATAAACAGAAAAACTAGTGGTCTTAAAACTTCGCTGATAAGCTCAGTCACAATAATTTCCAAAAAACATGACATCCAGGTAGTGTTCCAAAGCAACAATCTTTTATTCATCACATACAAGCAATCCGCAGTAAAAAAAACAAAACAAAAATTCTGATTTTTTTGTTACTGAGGATCACTTGTCTGTGACAAATAAGGACTTGTTGCTTTGGAACACTACCTGGATTTCATGATTTTTGGAAATTATTGTGACGGAGCTCATCAACAAAGTTTTAAGATCACTAGTTACTCTGTTTTTTTTTATTTTTTCATCAACACTCGTGGTGGCGAGGTTGGAACTAGACAAATTCCTGTGCGTGTCCATTTTTTTCAGTATGCAAAATTGGTTCACACTGTGCTTTTATCTCTTATGCCGGACAAGCTCTCCTTATGACTATACCCAGGTCCATAACCCCATGGTTTACCACATTTGGCTGTGGACACCTCAATCCCTGAAGGAGCAGTGGAAGTAGTGCCACTACGAGAGTGGGATCGGGCACGACCATGCTGACTAACACCAGATGATGCTGCAGCCCTATGGCCAACACTGATGCTGTCCCTCACTCATTCAGCCAATCCATTCAATTGGCCTCACAGTGGAGGCAGTCACACATATCAGCTTTTGCCACAGCTAGAAGCCTAAGCATTTCCTTGGAGGACCTAGTGGAACATGCCTGTGCCTTCATGATGACTCTAAACATACTTTGAGTGGCACGTAAGGACACACCAACATCAGGTGGACAACAGACCTCCTCCGATCATCCCTACCAACCATCCTGTGTAGCACCTCACCCACATTTTGGCTACAGCCAGAGTCAACTGGCACTGAAAGCACAATAACCACACTACCCTGATCAACTGTGTCACCCTTAACCTGTCCACTATTTGAGTGCTCAGTGGTATGGGTGTGCATAAGCATATTGACTGTGTTGGAAGGAAATCCAGGGGATGTACCGAGTCACAACCTCAGTGTCAGATTCAACCTCTGCACCCCCGACTGTGCCTGTGCTTGGCCACCATCATCATCAGAGCCTACTGATAATCTGACATCAGGTGGTAGGAATACTACACTTCCACTGTCAGGACCACCTGTGATAATAATCAACAAACACAGGAATAAAATTATTACTTATTAACCCAAAATATCTGAACAAAAAGTAACAGTGGTTGCACAACTCCACATACTACAGCAATACAGACATTCATTACACCCTTCTCACACATACAGATGTTTATATATATATATATATATATATATATATATATATATATATATAGATATATATATATATATATATATATATATACATAGACACACACACACACACACACACACACACGCACACACACACACACACACACACGCAAATAATACTTAGAACAAAAACAAAAAATGCACTTACTTTATAGAGATGTTTCAACACTTTGAAGGGAAGATGAGCCTGAAAGAAATAAAGCAATGAAAGGATGGCAGTTAAGCATAAAAATGGGAATAATACAGTGACAATGAATACACAATCGCCTATATACCTTGAAAAATAGCTTTAAGTGAAACTTGTCTGACCAGTCCACCCAAATCCATGTCAACTGAACTATCTTGTATAACTATGACTTATCAAGCGGTACAGATAGAAAAAAAAAACGTGTATCACAAGCAATAGCAGCCAAATTATATTTTAGCCTGCAATATAATATAATATAATGTTGCCATATGTAAGCTTACATAGAAATCTGCTCCTGCGACACAAATTACTTCCCAGCCACATCAGCATCCTGAGCTGTGAGTATCTCTGACAGTGGACAGGAGTTCCTCATTTGCTGTCAGTGTTGGTTCGGTAGCAGGACCACGCCCTACAGCAAGCTGTTCAAACTCCAGCTGCCCTCCTCCATGTCAATGAAATCATATCAGTGGGCCTATGTCGCACCTGATCATAATTGTGGCTGGGACCATCAACTGTGTTTACATTGGTGATTAACTGCTTCCAAATCTCCTTTCTGGCAGCCATATCCCCTCTGGCTTCTCTCAACCCTGAAAGCTCCACGCCACCTCACAGCCTGGATGATTACCTCATTCTCAGCATCAATAAAAGGGGGTTTTCGTGGATTTGTAGGCTTGGGTGCCATATTCCTATGTGACATAAAACAGAAAAAGATAAAACACATTAATTTCACATAAGTAAAGTATTTATTAACAAAAATATTCAATCGGTGTGCCCTATGCCAACATAAAGCGCTGGAAAAACACTTATCACTTAGTACAACAGAATGTTAGGTGGCACCCCCATCTCCCCCTCACACAAATGAAGATTTGTACAAACCAAGGAACACCACATAAATAATGTATATGTTTTCAACAAAATTACTAGGCTGTCTACACATTTTCAACAGAAAAGCACTTGAAATACCATTTCATTTAGGAAAATAGAATGGTAGATTGCACCCCCCACACACACCAACAAAAATGGAAGGGTCTGTAGAAGCACTCATTCTGTCAACATTCATGTAGTTCATGTAGTGAAGACTGGAAAGTTAGGTCATTGATTACTGGACGACAATTACTGTTGCTAAGTAGTAAAGAATGCAAATTATGAATGTCATTCAATTTACACTGTGCCCACCACTCCTGTGGAGGATGCCCTGGGCTATCTGAGAAGCATAACACCAGTGTGAGTGACATGCACATTATATTTCTCTCCAATCCCATGTGAAATTTGCAAAAACAAATGGTAAGAACATAGTTGTGCTTAAAGTATAACCTGGCTATGCCCATGCCAACAGTGAAGTATAAGAAATGCATATAGACCAAACTCCATTGTTTTACTGTATATAATTACATTTTTAAAAGTTTAACAAAATCTAAAATGTCCTTGAATAACAGAAGCCTACCTTAGAAAAATAAGTGCTTCTCTGCAGAGAAATCACCTTCAAAGAAATACCAGTCTTTCATTTTGTCCAAACACACAGTCTCTTCACCTTCAACTTCTCTAGCTGCACTGTAACATTTTTATAGTGTAGATTCTGCCCTCTGAGCACTGTGAAGATGCAAATGAGGTATGAAATCATTAGAACTGCTGAAAAACAAATTACTGATTTTGTGTATCAGATATAAACATAGTGTAGCCTCTACACTATTGTTCGGTGCTAATGGCTTGCAACTGTTAATGATTAGTGTGAGTGAAGCAAAACAAAGCAGCAATTCAGACGATCTTCCCTGCAGTGGGTGTGTCAGTGAGGATACTCTTACAAAGTGTGGAAATAACTTCAGTGAGCCCTTAAATAAAGCAAACCACCACACGTGTATATTGTTGGCCATAATAACACAAATCTCTTGCCTTTGATGAAAACTGTTGTTCACTGTTATGTATTTTTATCACACCTTAAAAGCAAAATAATACAAAATTTACTACAGACTGCATGTCTGACAGTAAAGCAGAGATAATGGAAAGATGACCAGAATATAAATAGAAGACAGAGCTGAATTTCTGCAAACATATTCAGAAATACTTTTTGTGATCACTCACTGCACTAATTATGTTAGCCACACATGTACAACCTACTCAGAATTTCCATCTGTATGGTTAACTGCCTAAAAACTGAAAATTTAATGTTAGTTGCCTTATGAAGTATAAACACACTTAGCAGCATTGCACGGCGGTCAGGAACATTGATGGCAATGACTGAGGAAATTCCACCAGTTACCCAACTGTCTTTGTGGCACACTGTGGAAATATGTTGAGTTAAAAAATACAGACCATAGGTAAAGTGGGTTTGAAGTCCCACAGTATTTAGTTTTACTGAGGAAAGGTCATAACGAGCATTTACCCAAGGAATACATGATAACCATTGTCTTTTCCATTTGCATGTTGCTTACCGATGCACAAACACGGTTCACTACTTAAGGAAATTGTGCCTTCCTTTGTGCAAACAATCTTAGCAGCAATGCACTGCCCGTCAGCACTCTGGACAATACTGATTGTAGGAAATACACCTGCTGCCTGGTTTTCCCTGTGGCACCAGGTGCACGTACAATGAATTCATGGTCAGAACACAGGCGAGCCAGGGTTCTGATCCAGCACAATCCATTTTTTAGTAAGTGTGACCCATTGTAATTTTTAGACAAAACTGTGATTATAAAGGTAATACTACATAGCAATATCTATGTATAGCAGCTTGACTGAGCATACACAAACTTTTGTAGGAATCATATGAATTATGCATGTAACTGGCTTAGCATGACAATTATGATTATGTAATAAAAAATGCAGTTATATATCTCTGAGGGACACAGTAGCTTACTGACAATTATCCATATCCCTTCCATATCCAAGTACAACTGTAAAACAGAATGCACTGTGATGTATGTACTACAAATCACAAACCTATTATTAAAGTAATGCAAGTCCATCCATTTCCAGTATATTGTCAGACTCTAGTCCTGCATCACACTTGAGAATGCATAAGAAAGAACAGTACAGTTGTGTACACTTACCATAAATGTAGATGTTTGAGTGTATTCACTGTTGCAGTCATCACCTATGGGGTTATCCCTGTTGTGGTAGCCCTCGGCCGGCCCGAATACCAGAGTCAATGTTTTTCTGCGTTGGCTGCTGTCACTTGCTGCCTGACATCAGGTTGTCAGTACTATAAAGGAAGGCAGCCAATGCCATGACATCAGTTTTTCTTGTCCTAACCAGTCAGAGGCCCAAGTAAATATGGTAAAGTAATCCTGGTGGCTAAAAGCCACCGTTAGAAACTTATGTCTCCCTAAAGAAAGAAGATATAAGGGGAGAGAGGGTGGAAAACCAGGACTGCAACAGTGAATACACTCGAACATCGACATTTATGGTAAGTGTACACAACTGTACTATGTTCATGTTTCACTGTTGTAATCATCACCTGTGGGAGGAGTCCCAAAGCTGAGGAGAGGGGTGGCAGGATTAATAAGAGACCTAGGAATGGGTCAGCATGCCCTGCAGAACTGCACAGGCAAAACTTGCCCTAGCCTTAGAAAACAGAGATAGGTGGTAATGCTTGGTAAAGGTATGGACAGAAGTCCAGGTGGCAGCTTCCAAGATGTCCCTGGTGGGAACTCCTCTGAGGAATGCTGTGAAAAGTGGAGGCTGTCCTAGTGGAATGGGTTTGAATAGACTTGGGAGGGGGTTTCCCATGCAATCTGTAGCAGAAATGGATACAGTGCGATATCCATTTGGAAATGGTTTGTTTGGAAATGGGCTTCCTCTCTGTCCCTGGGGCAAAGCTGACAAGTAGTTGGTCTGTTTTCCTGAAGGGTTTAGTACAGTCCAGATAGCATCTGAGCTGTCTGTGCACGTCTAGTGAGTGCAAAATTATTTCCCCCTTGTTTTGAGGATTAGGAAAAAAGGTGGGTAGCTGTATGGCCTGGTTGAGAGTTACATTAGATATCACCTTGGGCATAAAGGAGGGATTAGTCCTCAGGGAGACCCTGTCTACATGGAAGATGATGAAGAGCTCAATGGCCATCAGTGCCTGAAGTTCTGAAACCCTTCTGGCTGAGGTGATAGTTAGGGGAAAAGCAGTCTTCCAGGAGAGGTATTTTAGTTTTGCTGAAGCAGCAGGTTTGAAGGGTGGTAAAGTTAGTTTTTCCAAAACATAATTCAGGTCCCAGGCTAGAGTGGGTGGCCTTCTGGGAGGTCTGGTATTAGACGCCCCTCTGTGGAATTGTTTAATAAAAGGATGGGAGAACGGGGGCTGTTTTGTATCAAAATGAGATGAAATGGCTGAGGAGTGGATTTTAATAGAGGAGAAGGAGAGGCCATTTTCCTGCGTAAGATCTTCTGGTGCTGGGCCTTCTGGCTTCTGTGATAATGTCTAGGACCTGTTTGCTTAACAGGGGCCCCTTGTTTGCCTTTAGAGTATTAGCCATACTGATAGTTTGAGAGTCTGCAAGTCCGGGTGAAGCATTTCCCCCTACCATCTGAGTTAAGAGGTCTGAGATCAGGGGAAGCTGCCTGGGAGGCTGTAAGGTCAGGTTGCACAGTAAGGGGTACCAATGTTGTCCGGGCCAATCTGGAGCAATGAGGATGGCCTTTGGTCTCTCCTCCTTTATTTTGATCAGTACCTTGGGAATAAGAGGCAGAGGAGGGAATGCATACATAAAGAGGGTGTTCCAGGAGAAGGTCAAGGCATCCACCTTCTACGTTAGGAGGTGAAACTGCCTGGTACACAATTTTTTCAGCTGATGGTTGAGATGCAAAGCAAAGAGATTCACCTCCAGAGTCCCCCATGCCTGAGTGATTTGTAAAAAGATTTTTCTGTGGAGCTGCCATTCATGGGGGTCCAGTAAGTTTCTGCTTAAGTGGTCTGCCAGGGTGTTGCTGATCCCTGGCAGGTACTGGGCTATCAGGTGCAGTCCCATGGAAGAGGCTTTCATCCAGAGGTTCATGGCTAGCCTGCACAGAGATTAAGATTGGGTCCCTCGCTGTTTGCTGATGTACCACCTTACTGTGGTGTTGTCTGTTTTGATAAGGAGAACACCTGGCTTGAGATGGGGTTTGAAGGATGTCAGAGCCTTTTGTACTGCTATCATTTCCTTCTGGTTGATGTGTAAGGGAAGGTGCTGGGCATCTCAAAGACCTTGGGGTGCACCTGCCTTCTAGGTGAGTGCCCCAAGCTATGTCTGAGGCTTCGGTGGTAATGGTCTGCCCGGTTAGGGGGAGGGTGAAGGAAAGACCCTTGTTATGGGCACAGTAGCCTGCCAACCAGAGAAACTTGACCCTTATACATGGGATCAGAGGGAGAGAGGTCTCTAGAGGTTAAAAGTGCTGACACCAAAGGTTATTTAGGTACCACTGAAGTTTTCTCATGTGAAGCTTGGCCAGAGGAATTAGAAAGATGCAAGATGCCATGTACCCAAAGGCTTGCAGGAACTTCCTCACAGTGAGGTAACTTCTGGAAGCCATATGGATAAAAATAGAGAGGCAAGAAGCTCTGCTTTTATTAGGATAGGAAGGCCATTTTGGATGCTATGTCCAGCAGTGCTCCCAAGAAAATTATCTTCCTGGAAGGTGTTTGCCATGATTTCTTCTTGTTGATGGTGTACCCTAAGGAGATTAGGAGGGTTTTGACAAAGAGGAGGTCCTTGAGGAGCTTTTCTTTGCAATCTGCCTGAATGAGGCAGTCATCCAGATAAGGGTACATTTGTATATTTTTCTGTCTGCAAATGGCTATGGCCAGGGCTAAGCATTTGGTAAATACCCTGGGAGCAGTAGCTAAGACAAAGGGAAGCACAGAGAATTGAAAGTGTTATGAGCCTGCTCTGAAGCAAAGGAATTTCCTGCAGGATTCCCTTACTGGGGTGTGGAGGTAGGCATCTTTTAGATCTAGGGTAACTAACCAGGAATATCTTGTCAGCATAGGCAGCAGCTGCTGCAAGGTTAGCATTTTGAATTTGGGAACCACCAGGAAGGTGTTCAGAATGGATATATCCAGGAAGGGACGCTAAGTTCCCCTCTTTTCAGGGAACAAGGAATAGCCTGGAATAAAAGCCTTTGCCTATTTGATCTGAGGGGACAGGTTCTACTGCCCCTTGGGATATGAGAGTTTGGACTTGTTTCAATGCCTCCGCCCACTGGTTTGGAGGAAAGTCTAGGTACCGTCTTGGAATTGGGAGTTCGTTGAAGGAGAATTTGTATCCCTGAAAAATGATCTTTAAGACCTACTGATCCTTTGTTATAGAAAGCCAATTTTCTTTGCAGAGGGAGAGCCTTCCTCCTAGTTTTTGGTAAGTGAAAAGAGGGCAGAGGGGGAAGAGGAAGTCATTGAGAGTGTTTGCCATAGAGGCATGGCTTAGAACTCCCAGATTTTGGTGTGGAAGTGGTCCACTGTTTGGTTCCCTGCTGTCCCGGGGATAGGAGTCTGGGTGGTCTGTCCCTGTGGGGCTTACCTTGCCCCTGTCTGCTAGGTGCAGGAAAGGACCAGTGTTCTGAGGGAAAATTCCTGCTGAACCTAGGAGGTTGTACCTGAAGTAAATCTTTTACTGATTGCATAGATTTTGCTTTGTCTTCCATCTTTTTAAGCACCTCTTCTGCTTTTACTCCAAGCAAGCGGTCCTTATCCAAGGATGCATCAAGCAATTTAGATTTGATATGATCAGGGAGAGGTTGTTGCTTCAACCATGCATGTCTCCTAATGACAGATCCGGACACTGCTGCCTGCTTGAGGCTTCTAGGGCATCATATGCACAGTGTAATGAGTGTTTAGCCACTTGACAAGTAGAGTGCAGTAAATCTGCTAACTCTTTCGAATTGGCACAGTCAGAAAAGGTTGAAATCTTTTGTTTTAATAGTTCCAAAGTGTGTTGTTGATATTTTAACATGCGGAACTGACAGTTGAGTGCTCTGATAGCTATGGTTGCAGAGGTGTATACTTTTTTACCCCATCTGTCCACAGCTCTGGAGTCCTTGTCAGAAGGAATAGGATTCTTTGCAGAACTAGCCTTAGCTCCTTTTGGCCCCTGTGTAATGACCTCCAGGTCTGCAGCAGGATTTCTGTACAGGTATTTGTGAGAATTCGGTACTCAGTAATACCTGTCAGTTTTTCTGGGAGCAGGTGGGAGGGTGTCAGGAGTTAAGCTGGATTCGTAGAAGACATCATCAACCACCTCTAACATTGGAGGGATGGCCAAGGGTCTGTGCTGGGACAGGTCTAGAAAAGTACAGTTTTGTACCTACCATAAATGTAGATGTTCTAGTGTTCACACTGCTGCCGTCATCACACTTGGGGGTTATCTGCCGTCAGGTATTCCCGCAGTCGGCCCGAGTTCCAAAGTCTTGATCCGGCGTCAGTTGCTGTTGCTTCTTCCCTGACGTCAGTGCGACAGGGGTATAAAAGAGGCAGCCGACACCATTTTCTTCAGTTTTTCTTGCCCCAGATGTCAGGTGCCCCCAAACAGGAAGGCAATACATAATCCTAAGCAAATTACATAAGTAGAAAACAATAGCTACAGCTGTAAGCAAATACACCATATAGAAATACATCATAAAGATTGTATAACCAGGGAGCTGTAGATAAAACCCAGGTAGGAAGAGGGGATGGTGGGAGGGTAACCTGGACTGCAGTAGTGTGAACACTCGAACATCTACATTTATGGTAGGTACAAAACTTTACTATGTTCACTGTGTTACACTGCTGCAGTCATCACACTTGGGTTGAATCCCAAAGCTAAGGCTGGGAGGTTGGTACTAAACAGGGTTTGGAGAAGTTAGTAGGCCCTGCAAAACTGCGTTGGCAAAGCCAGCTCTGGTTTTTGAGTATAGAGGTAAGTGGTAGTGCTTGGTGAAGGTGTGCACTGAACTCCAAGTTGCAGCTTCCCAAATATCCTTGGTTGGTACCCCTCTGAGGAAGGCTGCTGATGTTGCTGTAGCCCTAGTGGAATGAGGCCTAATGTTACCAGGTACAGGTTTCCCATGGTGTGTGTAGCAGAAACGGATACAATGTCCTATCCATTTTGAAATCGTCTGTTTGAATATAGGCTTTCATTGAGATCCTGTAGCATAGGATACAAAGAGCTGATCAGATTTTCTGAAAACCTTTGTTTTATCCAAGTAGAAACGTAATTGCCTGTGAATGTCCAAAGAGTGTAGGAGCCTTTCCCCTTTATTCTGGGGGTTTGGATAAAAGGTGGGTAAATGAATGGTTTGGTTTAGAGCCACAATGGATATTACCTTTGGCATAAAGGAAGGGTTAGTTCATAAAGAGACTCTGTCTTGATGAAAAATTATGAAAGGCTCCACTGCCATTTGGGCCTGTAGCTCTGAGACTCTTCGTGCTGAAGTTATTGCTAGCAGCAGGGCAGTTTTCCATGATAAAAATTGTAAATCGACTGAAAAAGCTGGCTCGAAGGGCGGTAGTGTAAGTTTTTCCAAAACAAAATTGAGGTCCCATGTTGGTGTTGGAGCTCTCTGGGGAGGTCTTATGTTCTTAGCCCCTCTGAGGTACTGTCTTAATAATGGATGTGAAAAAATAGGAGGATCCGTGTTGTAATGAGCTGAAATAGCTGAAGTGTAGATCTTTATAGATGAAAAGAAAAGGCCTTTGTGCAACATCTCAGTTAAATAATGCAGAATCTGAGGAATATTTGGGACAAGAGGATTTTGGCCATTAGCCTGGTTCCAGGCGCAGAATCTTTTCCATTTGTCTGAGTAGGTTTTCCTGGTGCTGGGTCTCCTGGCCTCCAGAATGACATCCATAACAGCTGTAGAGAGAAGTGTTGACTGGTTGTTTAGATAATCTGCCATTTAAAGTCTTGAGCTGGCTGTGTAGAATCTGATTGTTTTGCTGAGTCAGCAGGTGAGGAATATGAAGTAAAATCCATGGTGGGCCTTGAGCCATGTTCCTTAATATTGGATGCCAGAGTTGGCGTGGCCAGTCTGGAGCAATGAGTATCATTGTGGCCTCTCTAATCTGGCTTTTAGCAGCACCTTTGCCAGAAGAGGCAGTGGAGAAAAGGCATACACTGTTAGTGTTTTCCAACTGAATGAGAGGGCGTCCACTTTCCAAGCTAGTGTGTGGTATGTCCTTGTGCAAAACTTTCGTAGTTGGTAGTTTTGGGGGGAGGCAAACAGATCTACGTCTGAGCTCCCCCATTTTTGAGTTATCATTGTGAATACTTGTGGGTCTAGTTTCCACTAGTGAGGATCCATGATATTTCTGCTTAGTTCGTCTGCCAATGTATTTTTTTTTCCTGGCAAGAATTGTGCTTGTAGTTGAAGTTGGTAGGTCAGTGCTGTGTTCCACAAGGTCATTGCTTTACTACATAGGGGGTAGGAATGTGTGCCCCCTTGTTTGTTTATTTACCACATCACTGTGGTGTTGTCTGTCTGTATTAGAAGTTGTCCTGGATGTAGGAGGTCCTTGAAAGCTGTTAGGGCATTTTGTACAGCTAGCATCTCTTTTTGATTGATGTGGAGATGCATTTGATCTGCAGACCATTTGCCCTGAATACACTGTCCTGCCATGTGTGCTCCCCAGGCGTAATCCAATGCATCTGTTGTTATTGTTTGCCTGGCTGTGGGCAAGGTGAAGGGCTGACCCTTGTTGAGGTGACATGCCTGAGCCCACCATAGAAACTCCTGTTGAAGGCAGGGAATGAGTGGTATTATTGTTTCCAAGCTGTGGCTGTGTTGAGTCCATACGCTTTTCAGGTACCCTGGGCCATTGTATTTAAGCTGGCACCCAGGAATATTATGTCTTGTGAGGGCACTAGTTTTGACTTCTTTTCATTTACTGTGTACCCTAGGCAACTTAGTAGGTTTTTTACAAATGCCAGATGTTTTAAAAGAATGCCCTTGTTTTCTGCTTGAATAAGGCAGTCGTCCAGGTATGGATATATCTGAATTCCTCTTTGTCTGCAGTATGCAATTAATGGTGCCAAGCATTTTGTGAAGACCCTGGGTGCAGTAGATAAGCTAAAGGGCAGTGCAGAGAATTGGTAATGAGTTGTACCTGCTATAAATTGGAGGTATCTTCTGCAATTTTGTCTGATAGGGACATGCAAGTATGCCTCCTTGTGGTCCAATGTTACTAGCCAAGCCTTCTTGCCCAGCATGGGAAGAAGTTGCTGAAGTGTGAGCATCTTGAATTTGGGTACTTCTAGGTATGTGTTTAGAATTGAAAGGTCCAGAATGGGTCTCCAGGCTTTGTCCTTTCGGGGAACCAGAAAGAGTCTTGAGTAAAATCCTTGTCCTTGCTCCTGTGTAGGAACCTTTTGAATGGCTCTCATGTTCATGAGAGCTGTAATTTGTCTTTGAGCCTCTGCCCATTGATTTGGTGGCAGGTTTGGCATTCCTTTTATCCTTGGCAGAGTGTGAAAGTGGAACCTGTATCCTTGAGTTACAATATTTAGGACCCATTTGTCTTTTGTGATGATGTGCCAATTGTCTGCAAAAAGTGCAAGTTTTCCTCCCAAGGGAGCTGCCAAGAGTGATTTGCTTGGCAGTCTGAGGGGTAAGTCATTGTGATAGTCTTCTGATAGTTTGAGACCCGTCTTCGCCTCCTTTCTGGGTTGTGACACCCCATTGTCATGGCTTGTAAGAGCCTTGTGGCTGACCTCTGCCCCTTGGGTGTCTGTATTTGCCCCTCTGTGGTCTGTCAGAAGTTGGAAAGGACCAGTTTTTGGTTGGCCAATTTCTGCTGAAACGAGGGGGTTGAAACTGTAAAAAATCCTTGACTGTCGGCATAGATTTTGCCTTATCCTCCATTTTCTTTAAAACCTCATCTGCTTTCACACCAAATAAAACATCCTGCTGTACGGGTGCATCCAATAACTTTGCTTTAACATGATCAGGTAAAGTTTGTTCTTTTAACCAAGCATGCCTACGAATGACAGACCCTGTTACAGCTGCTCTACAAGAAGCTTCCAATGAATCAAATCCACATTGCAAAGTATGTTTTCCCATCTGTTCTGCTGCATGCAACAAATCTTGCATTTCCTTGAAATCAGGCTGCTCTGTATGTATGCTCATTTTTTGTTTTAATTGAGACATCAAAAATTGTTGATATTTCAGCATGTGAAACTGGCAATTTAAGGCCTTCATAGCTAGAGTAGCTGAGGTATATACTTTCTTTCCCCATCTGTCTAGTGCTCTAGAATCCCTTTCAGACGGTACAGGATTTTTAGCAATAGAGGCCTTAACCCCTTTGGGACCCTGGGAAATGGTTTCTGGGTCAGCAACAGGGCTTTTATATAGGAATTTATGTGAGTCAGGGACTCTGTAGTTATCTGTCTGGTTTGGCTGGTGCAGGAGGTAATGAATCTGGGTTAAGGCTAGATTCTGAATAAACATCATCCACAATGTCTAACACAGGTGGAATAGCAAGGGGTCTGTGCTGGGGTAGTAAGAGGAACTCTCGGTGCCTCTTCTTAGAATCAGAGTAATCCTGGCCTTCCCAGTGGAAATGTTCCCTCATGGTATGTAAAGTTTCCCCAAAAGAGTAGTCTTCTGGGGGAGATGCTGAAGGAATAGACTCTACAGCATCAGAGTCTTCATAAGGGAGAAAAGAGTATTCCTGTTCCTCAGAAGAATCTGAGGAAATGGAAACCTGGTCAGAGGAGGCGTAGTCCTCCTCCTGTCTAGGCCTTTTGTCAGGTGGGGGATGGGAACCCCTGATTAGGGTAATTAAGTCTTCGGCCATCTTAAGCATCTGTTTCTTAGGCATGGGGCCTTGTACTGGAGACTGCTGTACAGGCTTCCTTACTTTTAAAGGAGTTTTCAGCTTTGCATAGGATTTAATAGTAAGTATAGTCGGTCTGAAGACACCTTCAGCAACTGACGGCCTTTTAACTGCACCAGAATCCCCTTCAGCCATGGAGTCTGAAGGGCCTAAAGATAAAGGCTCTGGAGGCCCTGCAATCTCTGCTTGGGAGTCGGATGCAGGCTGGGGTTCTAAATCAGTGGTCATCAGGGGCTGTGTAGGCACCTCACTGAAAACCGGAGAACCGGTGACTGGCCTAGCAGAGGCCAAGGTGTCTGGTTTGGGTCTTGGCTGCCTGTCCTTATCTTTGCGCTTTTTATGCATCCCGGTCATCGGTTGCTCCGACAGCATGGTATAATTAAATTTTCTACCAAAATAATGTCGGACGAAATCAAACCGACGTTTAATAGTTCATTTGTTAAACCTAGCACAAAACCAACAACCTGTGACGTCATGGCCTGGGCCTAGGCAAGGGATACAATAAGAATGAAAATCCTTATGAGGTATTTGCTTCCCACAATAAATGCAATTATTAACTTTTTCTGACATCGGTCTGAGACAAGAAAAGGTTCCCCAACGGAGTACTTAGCTTTATTGAAGACTTTGGTCTGAAATTCGATTTGAAAATCTCAGAAGTCGGCCGATTCGGGCACCGCGCGGCAAGAAAGACTGAAGAAAATGGCGTTGGCTGCCTCTTTTATACCCCTGTTGCTCTGATGTCAGGGAAGAAGCGACAGCAACCGACGCCGGACCAAGACTTTGGAACTCGGGCCGACTGCGGGACCGCCTGACGGCAGATAACCCCCAAGTGTGATGACTGCAGCAGTGTAACACGATGAACATCTCTTAGTCTTTTCTTAGACCGAGGGAAGTCCTGGGATTCCCAGTGTAAATGTTCCCTGAGGGTGTGAAGGGTTTCCCCAAACGAAAGATCTTCTGCTGGGGAAGATCTTCTGGTGGGGAGGCAAAAGGAATGGATTCCTCTGCAACTGAATCCTCATAAGCAGTCAGAGGTTGTTGTTCCTCTTCAAAATCTGAATAATCAGACTCCTCAGAGTCCTGTTCTGTCAGTATTTCAGGACAAAAGTCTTTCTTCCTTTTGGAAGGTTCGGCCTGACTACCCCCTGATAAGGGTGATAAGATCCTCTGCCATTTTAAGCATTTGAGCTTGGGGTGGAGGAGCAGGAGTAAAATGGTGGCTAGAAGTAGTTTTCATAGGACTGGCCTTGCTTCTAGGCCTAAGAGTATCCGTCGGTCTGAGAAAAATGGTAGTCAAAGGAGAAGACATAGTTTTTTGTCTAGACTCAGTAGTGCGAAAAAACCTCCTTCTCAAACCTGCAAAAGCATCAGAGACCTTCAAAGCAGACACCCAAACAACCTGCACCCATCACAAACCAAACAACATATAAAGCACAAAATCAGTGTGCCACACAATCACAGCCCTTAAGGCGAAATAACATACCTAACACACTAGTAATAGGTGACTCTATAGTCAGGCACACTGATGTCCCACTCACTAGGCTGGACAAGCAGAAAGTTACTGTCAGCTGCCTGTCGGGAGCCAGAATCCACCACATAACACAAGCACTCAGGTCACTCCAGAACAAGTACAAATATGACTCTGTCATTGTTCATGTTGGTGTGAATGACCTGAGACGTACCTCCCTGGACTACATGAAAAGAGACATGGAAGAGCTCTCTGATCATGTAGCCCAGGCTGGTATGACCCTGACTAGCATCCTGCCCTCACCAAGAATGATACCTCAGTATAAAGAAAAAAATAATCAATTTCAACAATTGGCTAAGCTTCTGGTGTCATTCAAAGGGGATCCAGTGTCTGTCAGCCTGGAACGACATGCTCGACAAGTTGCGTTGCTTTGCAAGAGACGGCTTCCATCTGTCACCCCTAGGCTTTCGAATACTGGCTAAGGCTCTTGCTGCCATCATAGTGCCTTTTTTAGGCAAGGCTCAAAAGTCAAACCCACCTCCGTAAACAGCACAATTAACAAAAAACTGAGGGTTAAGCTACTCAATGCCAGGAGTTTAAATCTCAAAATTCATGCGCTCGAAGCACTCCTCAGTATGGAGAACGTCGACATCTGTGCAGTAACTGAAACCTAGTTCAAGGCTCCAGAGAGCACCCCAGCACTACCAGGCTACAACTCATACCACACGTTTCGGCCACAGAACACAGACCGAAACACAAAAGGAGGGGTCTATCCATATTCATCAAGGATACCTACACCTCCAAGTTAGTGGCACAGCATGATACCTCTGAGATCATCCATGTGCAACTAACATCGGGCAAATCTGCAATGCAAATTGTGGCCTGCTACAGATCACCCTCCATGACCCAGGACCACCACTCCACCTTTCTGGAGACGCTGGAAAACATGAAGGTCCTACCAAACACCCTGACACTGGGCGATTTCAATTACCCTACCATTCACTGGGAAAACTACTCAAGTACAAATTCCCAGGCCCAGCACTTCCTGGAATTCATCAACTCAAACGCCCTGGATCAGCTGGTAAACTCCCCTACCAGAGGTGAAAACATATTGGACCTGGTCATCACCAACATGGGCGACAGGTGTTCCACACCAGAGGTCAGCCCATCACTGGTTAGATCAGACCATAAACAAATCCATCTGGATGTCCACACCCCACCACCACAACCAACTAAGGAAACCACAGTAAAAAACTTTTCTAAAGCAAACTTCACCTTACTTAAGACAGAGGTGGTAAGTTACACAGCCCCCATGCTAAAGGATAACGCTGCCCAAAATGCAGAAACCTTTACAAATGCACTCTATGAGCACCTACAAGGATGCATGGATTGTGCCATCCCTAACTAAACTGAGACTCACTCCTCTAAGAGAAGGAAACCAGTTTGGTGGACCCCTGCAATAAACAGGCTATACAATAGAAGGAGGAAACTAATTCAGAAAAAAAGCAAACTCCAAGAAGGAAAGACATCCCTGATCAGTATCAGTAAGAAACTGAGGTCCCTCATGAAATCATCCAAGGCTAACTTCGAAAGAAAAATAGCCAGGGATTCAAAAGCTAATCACAAAGCCTTCTTTAGCTATGTTAAGAATCTAAGTGGCAACTCACAGATATGCAATGAACTAGTGCAAAATAGCACAAAATATACTGAACCTACTGATATTGCCAACATCCTGGCAGATAGATTCAGTGCAAACTTCACCCCCCTCTCACCTCCAAAAGGGCCCACAACAATACCGGAAAAGTGTAGTGTCCCAAATATCACAGACGCACAGGTGAAAACTTTTAGTTATGTACTTACCATAACTTTAGATGTTTGGGATCCATCTCGCCTACATTCAGTACTGATGGGCTCGGAGCCGATCCCTCGGCTCCGACTCGGCACGCTATGCTATAGAGCGAGGCCTCTTATTGGCTGAGCTATTTCTTATCCCAGGATGCACCACCACTAATCCCCCAGATCTTGTTTGTCCGCATTCATGCACACGTACACAACTTGTTTATATAACATTGCCAGATGTTTCAAGATGAAACAACAGGATTCGGACCTTCTGATATCCTCTGATCTCCAAGGAAGGGGGAAGGAGGGTGGGTTATTGGAATGTAGGCGAGATGGATCCCAAACATCTAAAGTTATGGTAAGTACATAACTAAAAGATGTTATGTGATCCTATCTCGCCTACATTCAGTACTGATGGGACAGCGTCCCTAGCACCTAAATCCTGGGTGGCTCATTGGAAAACACTCCTGAGCACTGTGGGACCAAATGAAGCTCGTCCTCTAGATGCCACATCCAATTTGTAGTGGGAAATGAAAGTGTGCGGGGAAGACCATGTAGCCGCAGCACAAATGTCACTAATGGCAAGCTTAGAATGGAATGCTATTGAAGTAGCCATAGCTCTTGTAGAATGAGCTTTGACAGAGGTGGTAAGCTCTTTATTAGAATAAGAATAAGCTTGAGTAATACAGTCCCTGATCCATTTGGCAATAGTGACCTTTGTGACGGCTTTGCCCAATTTATTGTCGAAAAGGATACAAACAACTGATCTGTTTTCCTTGTTTGTTTGGTCCTATCTAAATAAAACGCAATTGCCTGTGGACATCTAATGTGTGGAATATGAATTCGCTTTGTTAGAATACTTGGAAAGAAGACTGGAAGTTCTAATGACTGTTGTAGGCAGAAACTGGAACAAACTTTAGGGACAAAGGATGGATTTAGCCTGAGAGATACTCTATCTTTGTGAAAAACCAAGTACGGAGGTTTTACAGACAAAGCTTGAAGCTCTGAAATCCTTCTGGCAGAAGTAATCGCCACCAGAAAAGCAGTTTTCCACGATAGAAATTTTAAATCACATGTTGCTGCCGGTTCGAAGGGGGAGGAAATTAAGGCGCGTAACACCACATCGAGATCCCATGGAGGAGCAGGATGAGAAATCTGAGGTCTTAAAAGCGCAGCACCTTTCAAGAAGGTCTTACACAATCTGTTGCTCATTAAAGGTGGGTTTATAGATTCGTGAAAATTGGAAATAGCTGCCAATTGAACCTTGATGGTAGAGACTGAAGAGCCTTGATTGAAAAGAGAAGTTAGAAATTTCAGTACTTCTGATACAGGAATAGTGATGGGATCCAGACCCCGGAGTTGAGCCCAAATCGCAAATCTTTTCCATTTGCTAGAATACAATTTCTTTGTAGCAGACTTGTGGGCCGAGGATAAAATGTGTACAACTTCCGGATCCAAGGTATGATTCCTGACTATAGTCGGAAAAGGAGGAGCCAAGCCGTCAATTTTAAGGTGTGTAGGGACTGGTGGAATAGTCCCGACTGATGAACCAATAGGTCTGGGATCTGATCCAAGAACCATGGATCTTCCAGTGCATATTTCCGAAGATAGGGGAACCGTACTTGACGAGGCCAGTAAGGAGCAACTAAGATCATTTTGCTCCCCAAGAGAGACACCTTTTGGATCACCCTGGGAAGGAGAGGAACTGGAGGAAAAGCATAAAGCAAGCCGGTGGGCCACGGACGGGCTAGTGCGTCCATAGGGCTCTTCCCCAGAGCCGGGGTGAGGGAGAAGAACTTTTTGCACTTCGCATTCAGCGGAGTCGCGAAGAGATCGCAACACGGAACTCCCCATTTGCTGAAAATCTGATTTGCAACTGTAATGTTCAGAGACCATTCGTGTGGAGAGAGGATAGTTCTGCTCAGTCTGTCGGCTATCACATTGAACTTGCCCGGGATATGAGTCACCACTAGAAAGCGTTTGGTCAACACTGCCCATTCCCAAACTCTCATGGCCTCTCTGCAAAGGGGATAGGATCTGGTCCCTCCCTGTTTGTTCAGGTACCAGACCACTGACATGTTGTCGGAGTGAACGGCAATTACGCCCTGAGGGAGGTAATCATGAAGGGCTTGAAGGGAAAGAAGCACCGCCCTCATTTCTAGGATGTTGATATGAAGCAGGGTCTCTTCCGAATGCCATTTGCCTTGGACTGACCTGCCCAGGGAATGCCCCCCCACCCCATCTGGGAGGCGTCCGTGGTCAAATTGGCCACAGGAGGAGGTGGAACAAATGGTCGTCCCTGATCCAGATTGGAGGGCACCAGCCACCAGCGAAGGTCCCGTTTGCAGGTTTCCGTGATCCATATGAGGTAACTGAGAGGGAGTTCCTGAAAGGACCACTGAGTTGAAAGAAGCCACTGGAAAATTCTCATGTGCAACCTTGCTAGGGGAACTAGAAGAACCGTGGCGGACATGGATCCCAATAGCTGCAGGACCATTCTGGCTGGGGCTTTGGATCTGGGAAGTAAGGCTCGAACTTGAGCCTGTATGGTTTGTATCCTGTCTGTAGGTAGATAGACCCGCATTCGGTTTGAGTCTATCTCTACTCCGATGAATCTTATGCGTTGAGATGGCAGCAACACAGACTTTGGCCAATTGAAGGTGATTCCAAGGGAATTGCCCAGTGATACCATGGCTTGTAGGCTCCGCAATAGTAGATGCTTGGAGGTGGCAGTTAGGAGCCAGTCGTCTAGATACGGAAACACCTGTAATCCTAGACTTCTCAGGTGAGCAGTCACTACCGCCAAACATTTGGTGAACACCCTGGGGGCTGTGGTGAGACCAAAGGGCAGTGCGCGGAACTGAAAATGACTGCCTCCTAGGCTGAAGCGCAGATGTCTCCTGGACGCATGATGTACCATGATATGGTAATAAGCGTCCTTGAGATCTATGGAGCACATCCAAACACCTTTCTCCAGCAGTGGGAGAATGGTTTGTAGGGTGACCATTCGGAACTTGGACTTTTTGACTGAACGGTTTAGAATGCTGAGATCCAAAATGGGCCTCAAGTCCCCGGTCTTTTTTGGCACCAAAAAGAATCTTGAGTAAGTCCCTAATCCGATCTGGTCTGCGGGGACCGGTTGGATGACTCCTTTTTGCAGCAGCTTTGAAACTTCTGAGGCTGCAGTTTCCCGTTGACTGGGTGGCGGGTCCGGGATTTTTTTGGACTGAGTTGGAAAGTGAGAAAAAGGGATGGCGTAACCTCCGGCGATAATTCGAAGCACCTATCGGTCCTGAGTGATACCTTCCCAGGCTTTTAGGTGCCTCGAAAAACGACCACCGACTGGCTCCGGAGCTGCACAGTCGGGCAATCCCTCAGGGACTGTGAAAGGCTGAAGAGCCACGAAAGGACTCGCGGTCTCCAGTGTTGCGAGGGCCTCTGCCGCCTCTGGGACGGCGTCTTCCAGAAGAATTTCCCCCTCCCCTGCCTCTAGAAGGGTGATCGTCCTGCTGTGAGGGGTAAGACTTCTGAGATCTACGGAACCACATTTTCCCTCCTCTTTTAGACTTGGGGTAAGGCCGAAAGGGAGTGGAAAATCGTGCCCCTATGGCAGTCAAAGTCTTACCTTCTTGCTCGCAGCAGGTCAGTGTGTCCTTTACCTTGGGTCCAAACAAAGAGGACCCATCAAAGGGGGCGTCGGCAAAGGAAGACTTAAAGGCCTCCGCAAAATGACACAGGCGGAGCCAGGCTTGCCTCCGTAGAGCAATGCCTGTACCCGCCGCTCTACTCGCCCCTTCGGCCGCATAAGAAATGAGCCTCATGGACGAGTTTGATATGGACGACAGCGTAGCCAGCTGAGAGCCAACTGTCTGGGCCAGCTGCTCAGGCAGGTTACCCAAGAGGGTATCGGAAAGTTCTTTAATCAGATCCCTCTGAAATCTGGTAAAGTGCGTGAGATAGTTCAAGGACCTTAATGTAAAGGCCGCTGAACTTAGGGTGCGCTTACCGTACCGATCCATGCTCCTAGACTCCTTATTAGGAGGATGGACGGACGTCGAAGCCTCTGCTACATCTTGCTGGGTAGCAGATGCCACCACCAAAGCATCTACAGCCACACCTTTCGTCAGAAACTCTTTCTCTCCCGGTGCTGACAGGAACTTATTAGGACGAGCAGGCACCGGTTCCACAGAGTCTGGGTGTTCCCACGCCCTTCGACAGATCAAATCCAAGAGCTCGGCGAAGGGCGGAGACACCCAGGAGGCGGAGGACTGAGCCCCGAAGGCCTTAAGGAACACCGACTCATAGCAGAAGGGGGTTTGGGTTGCCAGCCGCCTTGTTGTTTAAGGGCTTCCAGGATGTCTGCAAAGGAGACATCATCTGAGGACGACTTAGGGGACCCCTCTGCATCATCGAGATCAGTGTCTGATGTAAGAGACTCATCAGGGGAGTCAACGTGCTTCCTCTTGCACGATCTTTTCCTGGGGGGTTCCTCCGAAGAAGCTTCAGAGGGACCTCCAGGAGGGGGGAACCCCCAGTGGGGGTAACCTCAGGCCCCGGGGCTCCGCTGTCTAAGGACAGGGGGACTGCCAAAGACCCAGTCTCAGTATGCAGGGAAGGAGCTGGGGAGACCGTGAAGGTAGCCAAAGAAGATTTGGCTAACGCACTCCTCATGGCCCTGAAGACGGGACCACCAGAATCCTGGGAAGGTCCCACCTCCGTGGCCACAACAGTAGATGGCACCCCCGCAGCCGAGGCACCGAGAGGAAGGCTTGGGACCGAAAACATCAGTCCCGAAGCGTCCCCCCCGGGGCCGACAGAAGAAGTCCACGTACCGAACTCCGACTCAAGAGCCGGAGTTGGAGTAAGGGTCGGGCCCGACCCGAAAACCTCCATTGGCTCCACCAGCACCGGCTCCAACGGTGCCGAGGCTGTTGGAGGAGGAACCATAATAGCAGGGTGGACCATCAGCTTCGAAGCCGAATGGGCTGGAGCCGAAGCTAACTTTTGAAACACCGGAGACTGGAAAAGTCTTAGGAGCACCCTGTCGATGTCCGAATCAGACATCTTGGAGGATCTAGATGACACCGATCGGGTCCGAACCGATTTCTCCATCGGCTCCATAGGACTAGGGGACCGGCTCCGAATGGATTCGACCACTATCCGTTCCGAGGGAGATCTCAAAACAATTTCCCTCGGTGCCGAGGAGGGCTTCGGCGCCGAAGGGGAAGAGTCTGAGCCGGCAACCCTCATCAGCTCCAAAATCAGTGGAGCCGATGAAGGTGACCCGCCTCTCGATGCCCCAGTCCTCGGCTCCGAAAGCAGAGGGGTCGAGACTGGAGGCATCGAGGCAGACCGTTCCGCCCTCGGCTCTGAAGTCCGTGGAGCCGATGGAGAAGCTTGCCTAGGGTTTTTGGCAGTCAGTTCCGACAGACTGGTCGGAGCCGACGCTTTTTTCTTCTTCGTAGGAGAGGAAGAGGAAGATAAAGCCTCCTCGAAGGAGGGCTTAATCAGACCTTTTAATATTAATTTATTCTTCCTCTCCTGGAGGACTCTAGCAGAAAAGGCGTGACACACGCTACAGGACTCTTGTAGGTGCTTGGCGCCTAAACAATAAACGCACGAGGAGTGGTCGTCCATTATGGACATTTTGTAACCACACCTCGCGCACTTTTTAAACCCAGAGGGTCTATGTTCCTTAGACATGCTGACTAACACTAAGAAAAAGATTTTACCACAAAGAAAGTGAAAACTAAGTAAGTTTTTTTTTTTTTTGGAGACAAAACACAATGTCAGAAAACAATACACAATCTAGTACACAAACACTGAAAATGAGGGTCAAGACCCTCTAACTTAAGCAGGTACTTGACCTCCTGGAAACACAAAAACGCTAGATAGTAATAGGGGAAGGCCCCTCTAACTTAAACGGGAAACCTTCCCTTAACAAAAAAACACAATTTTCCTCAACAAATTTTTCCAAACACACTCGTACAACAACAATAGCTGTTAAAACAGCTTTTGGGTTCAAAATAGCAAAATTCCTGACAGGAAAAGTCTGAATAAAACAGTACTTAGCCCAGCCAAGTTTGAGACCACGTCCTAGCTTGTAAGCGGCAAACGAGATCTGGGGGATTAGTGGTGGTGCATCCTGGGATAAGAAATAGCTCAGCCAATAAGAGGCCTCGCTCTATAGCATAGCGTGCCGAGTCGGAGCCAAGGGATCAGCTCCGAGCCCATCAGTACTGAATGTAGGCGAGATAGGATCACATAACATCAGCCCTTTCAAAAGCCAAAAACACAGCGTCAATGGGACCAGATGGTGTCCCAGGCTGCATCTTGCAGGAACTACAGAACGAAATAACCCCCCCCACCTAAACACGCTGTTCAACCTCAGCCTCTCCACAGGCTACATGCCCATAGAATGGCACACAGCAACGGTTATTCCTCTCCACAAAGGAGGGGCCGCAACTGACCCTGGTAACTATCGCCCCATAAGCCTGACTAGCATGGTCTGCAAGGCTATGGAGCGCATCATCATGGAACTCATTAACAAAGACATTGGGAACCTCCAAACACTTGACCCGACCCAGTTTGGCTTTGTTAAGGGCAGATCATGCCAACGAAACCTGGTTGACTTTTTCGAGACAGTCACCAAAGCCATAAACGAGGGAAAAGTGGTTCACACAGCCTAACTTGACCTCGCCAAGGCTTTCGATGCCATTCCCCACTCAGGTATTACAGAAAAACTCACCAGCCTGAACATAAACCTCTATGTCACGAGATGGGTTGCCAACTGGCTTACAGACAGAACTCACACGGTAAGAACAGTGGGCTCCAGGTCCGACTCTAAACCAGTCACAAGAGGTGTCCCGCAAGGCTCGGTCCTGGGACCCCTACTGTTCGGCATATACTTCTCAGAAGTACAGGCAAACACAGGAGGACTATGGCTAACCAAGTTTGCCGATGACTGCAAACTGGGAGCCATAATTGACTCTCATACTGACACGGACATCCTCCAAAAGGGCCTTACTGAGACGAACACCTGGTATCAAAGTCATGCATGGCCTTAAGCTAAATGCAAAAAAATGCATAGTCATCCCATTTGGGAAAAACAAAACACCCACAAATTACCACATAGGTGGCAGCCCCCTTAATACAGAACAGGTAATAAGAGATCTGGGGACCCAGGTAGATAGTAATCTCTCCTCAGACAATCATATTGCCAGAGTAGTTAGGAAATTCTTCTATGTGGCCCATCTAATTACTAAAGGGTTCGCATCTAGAAATAAAGAGGATATAGTGTCTCTCTACTCATCACCCATTAGACCCATCATAGAGTACAATGCCCCATTTAGGATGTACCTCACAAGACACTTCCAACAGCTGGAAAGACCACAAAAGTACCTCACCAAGAGGATTACTGGTCTCAAACATATGTCCTATGCAGCCCGACTGAAAAAACTCTGGCTGTACTCAGTGGCATATCGCTTAATCAGTGGTGATCTCTGCCTGACTTACAAAGCCATGTCCAACTCAGAATTGATGGACATGCTCCACCTAAAGAAATCCAAGTCACTGTGAGCCACGCACTCTAGTGACCTAAACCTCACCACAACAATAAATAGAACAAGCTGGAGGGATAGATTCCTGTCACAGAGACTCCCCATGCTTTGGAACAAAATTCCAAATGACATCAGGCAGAGCCCCTCACTAACACTCTTCAAGAGAAACCTTGACGAGTGCATGGGTAACAGAAAATACACCCCTGGGATCACTTCATCGGCTCTGCTTGACAGAGGATCAGTTAATTAATCAATGGGGCGGCGAAAGTTGACACACTCTGGCTAGGCTTATAAATGCCCTTGGGCAGATAGCCTAGTACCTACCTATGAACCTAAAACAATGGACACCACCCAGTTTGGGTTCGTGAAGGGAAGACCTTGTCTCCTGAACCTGACTGACTTCTTCAAATCAGTCTCCAGAGCCGTGGACGAGGGTAAGGCAGTCCACACAGCCTATCTGGACCTCGCCAATCCTTTGACACCATCCCCCACTCTGGAATCACAGATAAACTTACCAAACTGGGCATTAATCCCTACGTCACTCAATGGGTTGCCAATTGGCTTACTGACAGAACCCACACTGTAAAAGTAGCTGACTCCAAATCCAGCTCTAGACAAGTGGAGTACCTCAGGGTTCAGTCCTGGGACCTCTCTTGTTTGGCATCTACTTTGAAGTACAGGCCATCACTAAGGGGCTCTGGCTAACAAAGTTTGCAGATGACTGCAAACTGGGAGCCATTATTGAATCCCCAAATGATGTGGATACTCTACAAAAGGGCCTTACAGAAACAGATGCTTGGTGCCAGAGCCATGGGCTCAAGCTCAATGCCAAGAAATGTATAGTTATCCCCTTTGGGAAAAGCATGTACCCGTGAATTATCACATAGGTGGCAGTACACTAAACAACGAAAGTGTGATAAGAGACTTAGGGACACAGGTGGACAGTGGTCTCACCTTCAATAACCACATCACCAGAACAGTCAGGAAATCCTTCTATGTGGCACACCTCATCACTAAGGGCTTTTCATCCAGAAAAAAGGAGACCATTGTCCCACTGTACTCATCCCTCATTAGACCCATCATAGAATACAACGCCCCATTTGGTATGTACCTCTCAAGATATCTGCAACAACTGGAAAGGCCGCAGAAATACCTCACTAAAAGAATCACAGGCCTAAAGCAGATGCCTTATGCTGACCGCCTTAAAAAACTCCAGCTATACTCCGTCGTATATCGTTTACTCCGAGGCGATCTCTGCTTAACATACAAGGCCATGTCAAACCCAAAGTTGTTGGACATGCTACACTTAAAGAAATCCCAATCCCTCAGAGCCACACACACCAGGGATCTAAACCTTGTCATCACAATAAACAAAACATGCTGGAGGGATAGATTCCTGACCCAGAGACTCCACAGACTCTGGAATAGACTGCCCATACATGTCAAGCAGAGTGCCTCTTTGACCCTCTTCAAAAGAAACCTTGATGATTGGATAGTAGAAAGGAAATTCATCCCGGGGATCACATCAGCCACCCTGCTAGACAGGGGTCCAGGGAAGTAAATAGTGTGGGAAGAAATAGCCAGGGAATTGTTATGGCTAGGCTTATATAGGCCCTAGGGCCAATAGCCTAGTACCAACCTATGAACCTGTAAAGCCAGTGCCTGCATTGCGGCTCTGGACCCAACCAAGGCAGAGACAGCCAAAGGCTCAGAAGATGAATATTTCTGAGGCATATCGGACTCCAAAAGGGTCTCAGTAGAGGCCTGCGAAGGTATCGAATCAGGCATCAGGGGCTGTGAAGGCGCCTCACTGAATTGCGGAGAACTGACGACCTACCTTGTGTGGTCTGTCTCTATCTTTATCCTTACGTTTTTTCAGAATGCCTATGGAATGTTAGCTGGCGGACATAATTTTGGAATGCGAAGACAGAAGACGAAAATACCTGGCTACAATAAGAGCTCTACGACGAATGGTTCTCGTTTTAAAGAGGGCACAGAACCAGCAATGGAGGATGTCGTGGTCTGGGCCTAAACAAGTGACGCAGTATGAATGGAAGTCTCGGTGTGGTATTTGCTTTCCACAGGCAAGACAGTTGTTAACTTTTTCGGTCATCGGTTAGTGCAAGAAAAAAGGATCCCCAACAGGGTACTTAGCTTTAGATGTTTTCAGCTGTAATTCAAACTCTGGTAGCGACCGACTGGCACATTTGCGAACTGCTGCTGCTACGGGCTCCACGGCAAGAAAGACTGATGTAATGATGTCAGCTGCCTTTCTTTATAGTACTGATGACCTGACGTCATGCAGCAAGCAACAGCATCCGACGCAGAAAAACAATGACTCTGGTATTTGGGCCAGCCGAGGGCTACCACAGCAGGAATAACCCCACAGGTGATGACTGCAACAGTGAAAGAAGAACATCTTGTAATGTCATGCACATATAGGTTTAATTGAACTCTTTAAACTGTACATCTGTGATAACCATGATTGGCAAACAGTTCTTCTTTGACAGTGAGGAATAATCACCTGTCTGGAAATGTATGCATTCTCTTTTTTGCATTAGGTTTGAATCCCAAATTGTACAAATTACTTTTAACAGTGTGCAAGTCTCCATTAAGTATGTGTCAATTCATTCCAATGATCCCTCCAAAGTCATAACTTAAAAGCCAAGTCATTTAGCATTTCAGTATTGACCACTTGACAAAATGTGACCAGGTAATGCAGCATGTCAAATGTCATATCATCATTGCTGTTTTACAAACTCCCTTCCTCTTTGTTTAGCAATGCTTCTGTTTACCATTGTGCAAACACAGTTGGCATGGTTGTGTGTGTTTTGCACACTGGTTGTAAAGGCTGAGGTTTGGAACAGCCTAGCCAAGGCTGTCTCTAGTGTGAATGGCATACCATGCATTGGGCAGCAGTGCAGGCACCATTACAGTGACCTGAAACAGCACAAGCAGGGACAACTCGACCGGTGGCTGGATGAGTTTAGAACTGCTGACATAACACAGTTGTTTAAGTATACAGATAAAGCAACTCAAAATGATATATAATGGTATAGATAGGCAAGACGGGCAAACATAATGTTTTTATGTCTCGTTTTCTCTCATTCTTTATTTTACAGCTGCACAGAAAATCTCAGTGAATGGGGAGGCACATGCTGAGAGACTCAAGAGAGGCAAGGGGTATGTATGCAGCACAAATGACCATGATTATATGAAATATATAGGGTTCCAAAGTTCAGTAGCAACTTAAGAATGCAGATCTTAACTGTAACAGAAAGTATGCATGCTTTCTTCTGTAGCTGTTGGCAGTTGTATTAGGCAAGTGTAATTACTGTATTCAGATTAGGTGGCTTCAATTCCCACAGGTAACCTATACATTCACATTCAACAATTATCATTTTTAAATTTTAATTACAGCAATATCGGACTTAATGCCATGTTAAGTTAATTAGTGGTATCTTTAAAAGCTTGAATATGCGCATATTCCAAGGATTACTTTTAACAATTCACAATCACTTTTGGGATTGGGAAAGCTATACAACTAATATAATAAAAGTATATTTATTGTAATATAGCATGAATGTGACATATAATGGCTCTAATCATCTCTTTTCTTTTTTTCTCACCTTACCCTTATCTCTCTCGCTCTCTCTTTTTTTTTTTTTAACTGGAAACAGACTGGTCTGATATCGGATCCCCTTCAGTTTACCGAAACGCCACAACGCCGAAACACAAATCACCGACACCAAAGGACCGACAATGCAGATGACCGACAAGGTGAGAACCCGACGGACTTGGTAAGTGTGCGATAGAGTGGGGGATTTAGTGTTAGGGAGCGGACAGGTAAGTGTGCGATAGTGAGGGACTGTAGTTTTAGGGGCGGGTTAAGTGAGTTAGGGTTAGGGTGCGGGTAGGGTAAGTGTGCAATAGTGACGGCATATATGTTTAAGGGTAGGTTAAGTGAGTTAGGGTTAGGGTGCAGGTAGGGTGTGTGTGCGATAGTGACGGACTGTGGGTTTAGGGGGTTAGGGTGCGGGTAGGGTAAGTGTGCAGTTGTGTCAGACCTTAGGGTTAGGGTTTGGGTTACAGTTAGTGCATGTATGGTTGTGTGTATTGTCGGTATTTTGTGTTGTCGGTCTTTTGGTGTCGGTGATTTGTGTTTCGGCGTTGTGGCGTTTCGGTAAACTGAAGGGGATCCCTGATATCATACCTTTCTGCCAACAAATTAAATGCTTTTCAGCACAGGGAGGAAGCTAACCACTGTGGATCAGATGCCAACCCTCCACTGACTGTCACACTAACACCAGCACCTCTGGGACACAAACTGCCATGGGTGCTGGTGCATCGGCACCCTCTGGGAGTATTGGTGGAGGCAGTAATTACGTCGCCTGCCTGGAGATGTCAGGGATGGTGTATTATGTCAAAGAAATTGCCCATGGAACCCGCATCAGTTGCCTGGAGAGGTTGTTCATTAAAATAAAAGAGAGACTCCCACATCAAACAATCCCACAAGGAACTAAGGAAGGGGACAGTGATGACAGTTCTGAGGGTGAGGACTTGATTCTCACTGTTCCCATGCTTGACAGGCATGTGCCTTTGATGTTCCTTACCTATACTAAATCATGGGGTCCCCCAACCTTGTCTGTCCATCACCATCCCTGTGTCTGTCTTGTGCCTTGTTTGTCCTGTTTGGCTGCACCATCTTCCTCACCTACCCTACCTACCTGACCCTCACATTCTTATATCCCTTCCCCAATATTCCTCTCTTCTTGAAATATATATATAAAAAAAATGCCCCATACATAGCTCTCCACTTCGCATATGTGTCTTCTTGACACACTTGACTTGGTACAGTTGGCTATACAACATTACTGCATTATCACCCATCTGTGTTGCGGCGACAATCTAAATTCATCAAATTTTCTCTACATGTATACATTACGGTGTTGAAGAGGTGGATATCAAGGTTCTTTCTTAATTCCCTCCTGCAAATTCCTTTATTGCTTCCCCTTTGTTCTTTCTTCTGTTTGCCACCCCCTCCATTTCACCAATTTCTTATCAACCCCATTTTCACACCTTTAATCTAGTCAAAAATATACTCACATACCACACACATGGCCAGAAATTGTCCATAAAAAGGACTTCAGTTTTGGTCCTCTGCATTTGCATGGAGTTTGGCATCATATGCCAATGCCAAGCTGTGGTAAATCACTCCATATATCCTATGGACAAAGCCTGGTCAATTTTTACCATCAACCACTCTAGTCTGCTTATCTCCATGCAATGCTGCTTAAACACGCTGTGCTAGAGGAACACAGAGTTAAAGCAGAGTATAGGAACCAATTTGAAAACGTTACACTTGACAGTTCTTTAGACTGCTGAATGTATCAAAATGCAACTTCCTATGTGGAGTGTTGACATAAATCACTTAAATGGCAATTTTTTCCCCCCATATTATCAATGGTTTGATTTTAGATACATCTCACATTATTTCTTAGTGTGAAATAATGTGTATGATATATGTAATCACCCACATCTTAACATTTGCTGCAGTTATGAGTTATCATGGGCATATACTAATTGCCAAAGAGTATTTGAAGTTACATCTATCCTCACAACTATCACATATTTATCCAACCTTGTTCTGCTTGTCATAATCCTTTTGTCTCTCTCCAACCCCTTCGTTATCCCTATGTCAGTCACTTCATGCTACACAGCACGGCAGCTTAATAATGAGAACAGATGAAATACATGTCCATGAATGTTCCATTAAAACAAACATTGTTACGTGTATGTCTATCTCTTCTCATATTCACTCCTTCGCTGCCACCACTCTTTATGTGTGTGTGCATTTATTAGGTAGATGGATGTACAGGTCATCTCATGGTTTCTACATACTGACATGACTCTGCTGATTGATATTAAAAACATGTTACCTTAATTCAATAGGTTGTCAGTGTTCATGTAATGTGCAACACTTTAAAATCTGCTGTAAGATTCCCTTTTTGTCATGTTCAGGCGATGACTGATGAAATGTTTGCAAAACATGATGTGGAAACTTACTGTGAAGGATCATACTGCACACACTTTTGAGGATATCCGGTCTTACACAAATAGTTAGCATATCTGCTAAGTCATAATAATCATTTCAAATGATGTACCACCCCTTGTCATTTCTAGAAAGCTGTACACATAATTAACTTGTGATTTGCAGTGAGGCCTGCAAAACAGCCACTAGTTATATAAATGTACTGAGGTAGACATCACTTCATCTGAAAATGAAGACACATACCTCTTACACTTGGAGTACTAGTGTTTCCAAAGAGAGAGAGAGAGAGAGAGAGAGAGAGACAGAGAGAGAGTGTGCGTGTGTGTGTGTGTGTTATCTAAACAACATCTTGAGAAACATGTACATGTATGGCTCAGTTCTGCAATACATATCCATGACAGCTGCTTTCACCTAGATTACCAGGATGTATTGAAATGTATTTTTGCAATCTGCAATCTTACAATCATATCTCAAGTCTTGCCTCTGCACACAAGTCTCATAACAGTATATGTTACTTGTAACACTGTGACAATGTCATTCTCTATAAAGAGCATGGTGACACTGATAAAATTAGATGTCTGCAGTGGCATGCGTTCTCCAGCTTGTGTAACTAGTTAGGTAGGGGATTGAACTGCACAACAGTCAACTTGTATGTGTGCGTCTGTCTAACAGTGTGTGCAAGTAGTCAGAAAAGCTTGATCCAGGTCCTGCTGCCCTCACTGAAGTGTCATTCAGAAAATACTTGTACACTGGTACATGACTCCACAACAGTTTCATACAGACCTCCCAACATCATCATCTCACCATACACTGATGATGTCCATCCCTATAAAGTGCACTCTGACACTGTTAAAGTTAGACTTGTGCCATGGCACTAGCATTAAGTACTCTGTTCTTTAGGTAGGAGGATCGAATCTCACAACAGTCAGTGTGTGTGTGTGTGTGTGTGTGTGTGTGTGTGTGTGTGTGTGTGTGTGTATACGTGTGTGAGCGTGCATGTGTGGGTGCATTGTCAAAAGAGCTTGACTCCAGATCCTGCTGCCATCACTCAAGTATCATTCAGAAAATACTTTTATACTGGTACATAGCTCCACAGAAATTTTATACAGCCCTCCCAACATCATCTTTTCACTATACACTGATAATGTCATCCTCTATAAAGTGCACTCTGAGACTGTTAAGTCAAACTTGTGCTGTGGCACTAGCGTTGAGTACTCTGCTCTCTAGCTTGTGCAACTGGATAGGTAGGGGTTCTAATTTCACAGCAGTTAACTTGAGTGTGTGTGTGTGTGTGTGTGTGTGTGTGTGTGTGTGTGTGTGTGTTCATTCAACTATCAGTCTGGAAACAATTTTACATCTGGATGTGAGCTCACATCTATGTCACACAATCCCCCAACATTTTCTCAGCATACATGCCTATAAAATGCACTCTGACAGCATTAAACTCAAACATTTGTGTTGGTGTGAGTGTTAAGTATTGTGTTCGCTACCCTGTGTAACTAGATAGGTAAGGGGTTCTAATCTCACAGCAGTCAACTTGAGTGTGTGTTCATTCAACTATCAGTCTGGAAACAAATTTGCACTGAAATATGAGTCCACACCTATATCACATAATCCTCTCAACATTTTCTTCTCAGCATACACTGATGATATCATCCTCTATAAAGTGCACTCTGAGATTGTTAAAGTCAACCATCTGCAGTGGTGTTAGTCTTACATTGTATGGAATCCAGCTTGTATACTTACACATGTCTGTGTGCGGCTGATGGTATATTATAGTCATTATATGATATTTTGAATCTCTTTTCATTTGACTGCCACTCAAGCGAACATTTTACATAGCCCCAAGCATCTAATGTCCCCTGTTCTCTCTGCACATACAACATCCTTTCTGCAGAACACTGAGGGTGCATTATCTCAAAGATGCATACACACATCATGAAGCAGAGCCCCTACATTACCTTGCGTAAGCCATCTGCAGACCACTGGATGTATAATTGCCAATTTTGTCATGGGGTAGGGCAAGTGTCACATATGGACAGAGGCAGTCTGCAATAAAATTAAACACGTGCACACATGCACCTTCTACTGTCCACCACATAGATATAGCAATTTTGTTTTAAATGGCGTAATAACAGAAAGGATTTTATGTGGTCTTGACCATTAGCCTAGTAATGCCTTATGACCCTCTGAAGACTGCACATTTTATTTATTTATTTATTATTTATTTTACATTTGTTTACCGGGTGTGTCCAACTGAGCTATTGCCCTTTTTTTCAGTGGAGGCCTGGGGAGAAAATTCCAAAGTTTTGCAATGCAAATAAAACACAGCAAGACAGATACATTTCTATAAAAAAATTACAATAGGAAAGTGTTGGTAGTTAGAATACAAAAAACGATATGCATGTATATTATTGAGAGATAAAGCAAGTAACTATATACAAAAATGTTAATGTTAAAAAGTGAAATGAGTTGTATGTTTTTGGTTTAAAAGGAGAGAGTATGCTAAATATAGAGGTTTTGTATGTTGAGTAGCAGAGACTTAAAAGGTTACATAACAATTTTAGGGAGCAGAGTATAGAAGCAGCATTAGGATGTTACACAGGAAGCATAGGCTGAATCAGTTTATGCTAAGTTAGTTAATACTAGGCTTTAGAACATTAGTTTGGCAGAATTATAAAGGTAATAATCAGGGAGGGTGAGTACAGTGGCATGACCAGTGTCTACCAATGTGGTCCTTGGCTGCTAGCTTAAATTGTTTGGGGTGAGTCAGAGTCCTTATTTCAAGAGGGAGTTTGTTCCATGCAATACAGGGATGGCAGCTATATAAGTTACACCCTGTGCTGGATTTAGGTTTATGGATTTTTAGTAGGTCTTGGGTTGAGCTTCGGAGGAGTCTGGTAGAGGAGTAGTGAGAGAAGAGAGAACATAGACATGGGCAGAATTTAGGCTGATATAGGATGGAGTGTATGATTTGGAGTTGCGATAGCAGGAACAGGTGAGGTAATTCTGGCCAGTTCAGGTATTATTTTAGGGAGACAGTGATTAGATTTATATGTTTGTTGAGCTGCAAATCTAGCTATTTATGGTAGGTTGATTCTAATTTGGTAAATAGAGAGGAGTTCAGATTTGTAAACATTTGAAAACAAAAGGTTTTGCATGGCAGAAGGTAGGCATGGGCAAGGGAAATCCTGGCTTCGTTAGTTAGGTAATTGTTGTTCCTATACAGTAGTCCTAGCTTTTGATGTTTTTTTTTAATGCAGTTATTAATGTGAAGATCGAATTTTAGTTGGTCTTCAATGGTAATGCCTAGCAGTTTTGTGCTATTTTCGACTTCTATAGGAGTGTTGTTTAGGGACCTTATGGAAAAGGAGGGTTTAATGTGATTTGCAGATTTTTGCAGAAAGAGTAGTAATTTAGTTTTCTTAGGGTTGAGGATGAGCTGATTATTAGTAAGCCATGTCTCTACTGAGATGAAAGATGTCTGGTATTTGTTACGAGTTTTGAGGTGAATTAGTGATGACTGTAGAGTCATCTGCATATTGGATAATGTTAGCTAGAGGGCAAGAGGAGTGGAGTGAGTTGGTAAAGATGTTGAAGAGTATAGGTCCAAGAATGGATCCTTGGGGAGCTCCAGTTTTTACTGAGAGAGGGATACATAGTGCTGAGTCCCATTGTACTGACTGCAGCCTATCAGAGAGATAGCTAGAGAACCATGCAACTGCATCAGGGGAGTTTAGGTCTACAAGTTTATTACTTAGGATAGTGTGTGAGACAGTGTCAAAAGCTTTTGAAAGGTCTAGGAATAGACAAGATATGAATCTGTGGTCATCTTTGGCAAGGGCTATGGTGTTGAGAAAAGATAGCAGAGCAGTGGTTGTACTATGCATGGGACGGAAGCCATGGAGAGTAGGAGTGAGAAGATTTTCTTGTAAGAGATAGTACACAACTTGTTTGTGTATACATTTCTCTAGGATTTTAGAGAGAGGGGAGAGGATAGCAATATGTCTGAAATTGGATATTTCAGTGGAGTTACCTCTTTTATGAATAGGAAGAGTGTAGAATTGTTTCTAGATAGCAGGAACTTTAGACTCAGCGATGGAGCGATTGATTAGTATGGATACAGGCATGGCAAGGGAGGATGCAGCAATCTGAAGAAAGTAAGGAGGAATATTGTCTGCTGATACAGAGCATGGTTTGAGCTTAGAAAGTAGAGTTCTGATACAGTCTATGGAGACAGGTTTGAGAGAGAAGGAATCTATTGGGTTTGTGGTTGAGGGGTTTATAGAGGGGTTGTTTGAGAGGTTGGAGTTAAATAGTTCGGAAACAGATTCGGCAAAATAGGTGTTAAAGGTATTGGCAGTTTCTTCAAGTGACTTGTCAGGACATGGGTTTGGGGAAGTTGGGTTACCTGGATGTAGTATTTGGTTTATAGCATTCCAGATTTTTTTGGATTGGATTTTAGTGTTTTTGGAAGTGAGCCCGAGCATAGTGAAGGCGAACTGAGCGGGGCTACACTAGGGACAGAGGAAGGTACAGTAAAGATAACAATTAGCCAAGTCAATCCAGGGTCCAAAATTCAATCCAGGGTCCATGAAGATAAAGAATCAGGTCATAGGGCACTTTGGCAAGCTAGAGTCCGAGAGAAAAAGAAGGTTGTTGCTTTTCTTTTGAAAAGTCTTTTGTTTTAAAAAAGAACGGGACCTTTAGTTCTCAGAGAAGAGGGAGAAATCCTTTAGCTATGCCAGGAGTTGTGAGAGGGACATGCAGAAGAAGTAGGAGTCAGTAGAGTACAGGCTGGTAAAGGACTGGGATTTCTATAAGGTAGTCAAGAGTAACAGGCCAAGAGTGGGTGAGCAGGGAGGGGGAAGAAGGAGACCAGAAACTAGCGTTTGGGATAACGTGCTCAAAACGGGTAGGCTTTTCTATCAGATTTCTATAAGGTAGTCAGAGTAACAGGCCAAGAGTGGGGTGAAGAGTGGGTGACTAGGGAGGGGAAGAAGGAGACCAAAAACAAGCATTCTGGATAACATGCTCAAAACGGGTACGCTTTTCTATCAGTACAGACAGCTATAGAACAAATATAGTTAATATTCAAACATTTCCTTTAGGTATTAAGAACTTTAGAATCTGCATACTTAGATTCAGTCTGATGAGATAGCTTTAGACTTGAACTTAATTACTGGGACCAATTTGAGGTTATGAAGCTCTATATCTACACCGTGCACAGGGTTTTCTGTTTAAGAATAGGTTGGAGAGGTTGCTAGGAGGAAGGGGAAGAAGACAAGAGAAAGAGTTAACATATAGGCTAGCAGGAGGGGGAATATGAGGCACAAACAATCAGCACCCAGCTTTGCTATGATACAATTACACTTCAGCAAACATATTATATTTTCTATGTAACTAGTAAAATAGCTGACACCAGTAATGGTATTTGCATGTAGTAGTAAGATAAGCTACAAACACAACAGTACAGTAGCAGCGTTTCTTTTTCTTTAAACCTTAGAGACAACAATAACCAATAGGAAGATGAGAACAACAGAGCTATTACTACGTTTTAACGCTATGGCTATAAAGCAATCTGTCTGGAAATAATTTTGCAGTACAAACATTACAAGCTATATTCAGCGCAGTAGCAGCTTAGGTAAACTTGCGTAACTTGTTGCCGTCTTCAATAAGGTTAAAGTATGCTATGTTTCGGCTCCGTAACCACAGGAAATAGCGGGAACAGGACCAGTAGAGAACTCATTAGCAACTGTGTTCTAGAGCATAACATTGTTTAACTGTGGACTATGTTAATTTAACATAAAATACAGCATTAACACACAAGAAAAACTTCAATACGTATACTGTAGTTATATTAAGGATGAGGTGCAGTAGCACTTTTCAATACTTGGTGGAAACTCTATCCATGATACATGCACAGTGAGGGGAAAGCAAGATAGTTCAGGGGACTGAGTTTATAAAAATGGCGCCCTTGGATACAAGGAAGTGATATAACCTATGTCCAGAAAAGTAAGTTATGGTGGGGGGGAGTGGGGCTACACCGCGGACAGAGGAAGGTACAGTAAATATAACAATCAGCCAAGTCAATCTAAGAAAAAAAATTACTTATAGTTACTTGAGCTGCTCTTACACCACTGTCTTCTATCTTAATACCTTAATTTGCTGTTCTGTGTGCTTTTAAGTGTTCAAGTGCACTTGTCTGATTTTTCATAAACTTGTTTTTGTCATTTTTAAATTATCTGCATTTATTTAAACTGTATTTGCCTTAATATTGCTACACACTCATGTTTTTGCTACTGTCATTAGCTCATTCTTTCTAATACAGAGAGAATTTTTTGAGAAAGATAACCCACTTAACTAAAAAAAAAAAAAAAAAAATATATATATATATATATATATATATATATATATATATATATATATATATATATATATATATATATATATATAAGTTCATAGGTTCATACTAGGCTATCTGCCCTAGGGCATTTATAAGCCTAGCCAGAGTGTGTTTGGCTTTCGCCACCCATTTTAAATTAATTTTGCTATGCCCTTTTTCTAGATTAGTATACTGTGCCTCTGTCTAACAGTGACACAGAAGTGATACCCGGGGTAAAACTACGATCTCAAATCCACTCATAAAGATTCCTCTTGAAGAGAGTCAATGAGGGACTCTGCCTAACCTGGACTGGGATTTTATTCCAGAGTGAAGGGAGCCTCTGGGTTATGAATCTGTTGCTCCAGTATGTCCTATTTCTTTCAGTGCTGAGCTTCAAGTCTCTCGAGCGCGTAGCTCGATATAAATATATATATATATATACATATATATAAATTCCAAGCTTGTTTTCTGCCTTTCCTGTAAGTAGTCTAATCCAGATACAGATTTGCTGTATCCAGGACTGTTTGTAAGCTTCTGTGTCCCAAGCCTTTCTATGTTAGAGGGAAGCCTTCTAGCTTATCAGTGGGAGTGGTAAGCACTAGGTAGCTTATCTACCACAAGAGTGGTTTCTGGCCCAGAAATTGTAGTTTATTGGCCATTTGGGCAGTTTTTCCATCTCTTTCAACCTTCTGGTTTAAAAGCCTGCATTTGGGCTTGCTTCCCACCTTCCCTGTAACTAGTTTAGTCCAGACACAGATTTGCTGTATCCAGGACTGTTTGTAAGCTTCTGTGCCCCCAAGCTTTTCTGTGTTGGAGGGAAGCCTTCTAGCTTATCAGTGGGAGTGGTAAGCACTAGGTAGCCTATCTACAACAAGATCCAGATCCAGATTCTTAGTTTTAGCACTTGAATTTGCTTATCTGAGCTCAGCACTTGTTCAGAACTTGTTGTAAGCACTAAATAAACTACAAATTACTACAGCACTCAGCCTTCCTCATTACCTAATGGAAAACAGTTTTGGTACTTACTTTCCTCACTTGCTTAGAGAAAAACAGCTATTGTACTCACTTTCTTCACTTGTCTAGGGGAAAATATTTTTTTATTCAGGCATGTCCAAGGGACAGCTCCCAGTGTTCTCCCCTGTCTATCTGATGACTCTGAGCATCTTGGGGCAATGTAGCAATTGCCTCATGTACACAGACAACCCTCACCTCCTACCACCCAACACTACAACCTGTGAGAGATGCTCTTATCTAGCCAAACTGGAGGTAAAGCTCTCTCCAACCAGGAGGAGAAGGTAAACACTTGCACCACACCACACTCATCACATAGTCCCACTAAACCTACACCACCAAAATCCACACAAGACCTCCAAAGCAGAAATGCAAGCAACCTCTCACCACCAACATAACCCAAATGACACATAGCCCACAGACTCAGTGTGCCACTCATCCACTGCTCATAAGGCAAAACAACGTACCCAACACACTAGTCAAAGGTGACTCTATAGTCAGGCACACTGATGTCCCACTCACCAAACTAAACAAGGAGAAGACCACTGTCAGCTGCCTGTCAGGTGCCAGGATCCACCACATAACCCACGCACTCAGGTCACTCCACAACAAGTACAAATATGACTCTGTGATTGTCCATGTTGGTGTGAGCGACCTGAGACGTAACTCCCTGGACAACATGAAAAGAGACATGGAAGAACGCTCCGATCTTGTAGCCCAGGCAGGTATGACCCTAGCCCTGAGTAGCATCCTGCCATTGTCCAGAATGATACCACAGTACAAGGACAAAATGATTGACTTCAACAACTGGCTAAGCTTCTGGTGGCATTCTAAGGGGATCCAGTATCTGTCTGCCTGGGATGACATGGTCGACAGACCACGATGCTTTGCCAGAGATGGCATGCACCTGTCACCCCTGGGATTCTGAATACTGGCAAAGGCTATTGCCACCCCTATAGTGCCTTTTTTAGGCAAGGTTCAAATGACAAATTCACCACCATAACAGGAACAGGCAAACAAAAACTGAGGGTAATGCTACTCACTGCTAGAAGTCTAAATCTCAAAATGCACTCACTCGAGGCACTCCTTAAAATGGAGAACATCGATGTCTGTGCAGTGACTGAGACCTGGTTCAAAGCTCCAGAGAGCACCCCTGCATTACCAGGCTATAACTCATAAAACACTTTTTGGCCATCTAACCTGGACCGGAACACCAAAGGCGGAGGTGTGTTCATATTCATTAAGGATATCCACACCTCCAGGCTAGTTGCACAGCATGATGCAGCTGAGGTTATCCAAGTGCAACTAACTCTGGGCAAAACTGCAATCCAAATTGTAGCTAGCTACAGATCCCCACCACCATGCCCCAGGATTCCCACTCCTCTTTTCTTGACATACTGGAAAATATTAGGGTTCAACCAAACACCCTAACTTTGGGCGATTTCAACTACCCCACCATTAACTGGGAAAACTACTGATGTACCAACTCCTTCGCTCAGCTCTTTCTAGAATTCATAAATTCCAATGCCCTGGATCAACTTATCCACACCCCCACCAGGGGCAACAATATCCTAGACCTAGTCATTACCAACATGAGTGACCTGTGTTCCAAACCTGAAGTCAACTCCTCGTTGGTCAGATCTGACCATAAGCTAATCACCCTAGATATCCACATCCCGCCCCCACCCCCATTAAGGAAACTACAGAAAAAAAAAATTTCCAAAGCCAACTTCATGCTTCTTAAGATAGAAGTGGTGAACTTCATGACACCCATGCAGATGGACAATACAGTTACGACTACTAAATCCTACACAAATGCACTCTATAAGCACTTACACGAGTGCATGGATCGTGCTATCCCAAACAGAACCAAGACGCTATCCTCCAAAAAAAAGGAAGCCAATCTAGTGGTCCCCTGCCATAAACAAACTCTACAACAGAAGGAAGAATTTGTTGCAAAAGAGAGTAAAATCCCATGAGTGGAGGAGCTCCCTGGTCAGCCTCAGCAAGAAGCTGAGATCCCTTATAAGATCCTCCAAAGCTTGCTATGAAAACAAGATTGCCACTGATTCTAAGGACAACCACAAAGCATTCTATTGCAATGTTAAGAATCTCAATGGCAACACCCAGATCTGCTCTGAGTTACAGCACAATGGCACAAAAATTACAGAACCAACTGATACTGCCAACATCCTGGCAGATAGGTTCACTGCTGACTTTACCCCCCTCTCACCCCCTAAAGGGCCCATATCTATACAGGAAGAATGCAGAGTCCCTGTAATCACAACTTAACAGGTAAAAGCAGCACTCTCTAAAGCCAAAAACACAGCATCCATGGAACCGGACAACATCCCAGGCTCCCCACCTAAGCACCATGTTCAATCATAGCCTCATGTCAGGCTTTGTGCACACTGAATGGCGCACAGCAACTGTTATACCACTCCACAAAGGGGGAGCCACCACTGATCCTGGGAACTATCGCCCTATTAGCCTGATGAGCCTAGTCTGCAAGGCCATGGAACGTATCATCATGGAATTCATAAACAAAGACATTGGTAACCTCCAAACTCTGGACCCCACCCAGTTTGGGTTTGTGAAAGGCAGATCTTGCCTCCTGAACCCAGTCGACTTCTTTGAGGCAGTCACCAAAGCCGTAGACAAGGGTAAGGTGGTTCACACAACCTATCCTGACCTCGCCAAGGCTTTCGACTCCATCCACCATTCTGGAATTATAGCTAAACTCACTAAACTAGGTATAAATCCCTATGTCGCAAGATGAGTTGCCAACTGGCTCACTGACAGAACCCACACTGTAAAAGTTGAAGACTCCAAATCTGACTTCAAACCAGTGACAAGTGGACTACCACAGGGTTCAGTCTTGGGACCTCTCCTGTTTGGTATCTACTTCACTGAAGTACAGGCTAACGCAGAAGGCCTCTGGCTAACGAAGTTCGCAGATGACTGCAAACTAGGAGCTATAGTTGAGTCCCTAAATGATGTGGACATCCTACAGAAGGGCCTCACTGAGACAGATGCCTGGTGTCAGAGCCATGGCCTCAAGCTCAATGCCAAAAAGTGCATTGTTATCCCCTTTAGTAAAACTCTGTACCCATGAACTACCACATAGGTGGCAGTCTTCTTAACACTGAATTTGTGATAAGAGACCTTGGGACCCAGGTGGACAGTAGTCTCTCCTTTGATAATCACATTGCCACAGTAGTCAGGAAATCCTTCTACATGGCACACCTCATCAAAAGGGTTCTCATCCAGGAAAAAAGAGGTCATTGTTCCCCTCTACTCGACACGCATTAGACCCATTATAGAGTACAATGCCCTTTTGGAATGTACCTCACAAGACATCTGCAGCAGCTGAAATGGCCACAGAAGTACCTCACAAAGACAATTACTGGCTTCAAACAGATGCCCTACACTGATCATCTCAAAAAACTACAGCTTTACTCTTTAGCATATCACCTACTCCGAGGTGATCTCTGCCTAACATATAAAGCTATGTCAAACCAAGAGCTGTTGTATATGCTACACCTAAAGAAATCCCAATCCCTCTGAGCTACATGCTCTAGGAACCTAAACCTTGTCACCACAATAAACAGGACTTGCTGGAGGGATAGATTCCTGTCCCAGAGACATCCCATACTCTGGAACAAGCTACCCATCTATGTCAAGCAAAGTTCCTCATTAACACTCTCAAAAAAAAATCTTGATGAGTGGATGGGAAATAGGAAATACACCCCAGGGATCAATTCTGTGGCTCTGCTCGATAGGGGCACAGGAAATTAACTTTCTTGGGTTGGTGTAACCCAGGGAACTTTGTTGGCTAGGCTTACTTAGGCCCTTGGGCAGATAGCCTAGTACCTACCTATGAACCTAAGAATAGGTCGGGGAGGTAGTTAGATTCAGTCTGATGAGGTAGCTTTAGACTTGAACTTAATTATTGGGACCAGTTCAAGGTTATGAAGCACTATATCCACACAGTGCACAGGGTTTTCTGTTTAAGAATAGGTTGGGGAGGTAGTTAGATTCAGTCTGATGAGGTAGCTTTAGACTTGGAACTTAATTATTGGGACCAGTTTGACGTTATGAAGCTCTATAGCTGCACTGTGCATAGGGTTTTCTGTTTAAGAACTGTTTGGGGAGGTAGCTGGTGAGCACGCTATCCATGATACACGCACAGCTAGGGGAAAACAGGATTAATGAGAATTAATGTTGCTGTCATTCACATGTGCTGTGTTGAGGTGTGGATGTACTGTAACCCTACAAAAGTGTATTCCAATCTGTGATTTGACCTACTGTATTGATGCCCGCTTCTGTTATTTGGTTAGATGTTCCTTCCATAACAGCTGTGGTAATATACCTTCTGAGGACTGTTGACATGGGATGATGCTATGTATACTGTTGCCTTACTAAGACTTGTAGTGGAGTATATCAACATTCTACACAGTTCACATTCAGCCATCACAGTCACAGCTGCAGTATGGCACAGGTGTGCATGTGTATACCTAGCATCTGGAAATGTTATCTGACATACAGCAATATTATGTCATACTGATTACACTGACACATATACCTGGGTTTATCCACATGCTGTAATGTTGTTATATACACAAACATATAACATGCTGAGATTCACTTGCAGCCTAGGGGAATTAACTGTATGCACAATTGTGCTGTTATTCACAAGGATTGTTCAGGTGTTACACAGAAGCATTTTGGGGCTGTCAGCATTTGTATCATTAACTGTTCTGCATAAACCACATCAACAGCAGTTGTAATGTGCCCATATATGGTGTCAGGGCAGTCACTCACACATTGGCATATGATGACTGCTGTAATGACATGAAATAGTAAGAGTAGTACAACTGTGTCAACAGTTCTACTGTGTTGCATGTGATTCATACCCAATGTTTTATCTGGAGGTGATGTCACAAAGCATTTTGTAACTATATCCAAAATCTTAAGGGGGATACCTGGCTATGTGCAGAGCTGGTTGTGGATGGCACCACCCATACTCAAGCAGAGGAAATAGACAACCTGCTAACTGACAGATTTGGATCAAACTTCAACCTCCACCAGTCGTCACCCAAAGTATAACTGCCACCATTCCTCAACCTATTATCTCAAGAGCGCAGGTCATCTGTGACCTCTCTAAGGCTAAAAACACAGCATCAATGGGCCTTGACAACATCCCAGGTTGCCTTTTAAATAACTTCAAACATCACCTAGCAGACTCACTTGGATCCTAATTTAAACACAGTCTCCAGACAGGCTATGTTCGGGCAGAGTGGTGGACAGAAACAGTCATCCCTCTGCACAAGGGTGGACCATTAACATAACCAGGGAATTATAGACCCATAAGCCTAAATGGCCTCAGCAGTAAGGCCATGGAAATAATCATCATGGACCTTAAAAACAAGGACATAGGTAATCTCCCCAACTCTAGAACCAACACAGTTTGGATTCGTTAAGGTTAGATCATGTCTATTAAATATGGTTGACTTCTTCGAGAAGGTCATCAAGGCCAACTAGACTTGGTTAAGGCATTTGACACAATTCTTCACTCAGGTATTATAAAGAAACTCTCTCAACTGGACAAAACCCCCTATGTCACCAGGTGGGTAGCCAAATGGATCACCGACAGGACACATACTGTGAAAGTGGGTGGAAAAGGCCAGTCACCAGAGGTGTACCAAAGGTTTTTGTAACAGGTTCTCAGAAGTCAGTGCAAACACAGACAGTCTTTGTCTGACCAAGTTTGCAACTGACTGCAAATTGGGTCAATCGTGGAATCCGCAAATGATACTGATATACTGCAGAAAGGATTAACACACACAAATGATTGTAACCACAGCCATGGAGAGAAAATACATGTAAAAAATCATAACTATTCCCTTTTGTAAAGAAAATACCCCATCTAATTACAATTTAGACAGCACCCCTTAAGAGCAGACCCAGTGGTAAGTGATGTGGTTACTCAGGTTGATACTAATATGAACTTTGACCATCCTGTGTCCGCAGTGGTGAGGAAGTTCTTCTATGTGGCACAACTCATAAATAAGCATGGCATCCAGATCAAAGGACATTATAATTCCATTGTACTCAGCCCTTATCACACCAATAATTGAGCACAATGCACCCTTCTCTATATATACATCACCAGAATTCTGCAACAGTTGGAGCAAACCCAGAGTTCTCTCACCAGTATGATAAAGGTTATAAAAAATAAGTCCTATGTGGAAAGATCGAAAGCCCTATCACTGAATTATGTCTCCTACAGACTACTTAGGGTGCTCCATGTCTGTGCTACAGGGCAGTGTCCAATCAGGTTCTGATGCAAATGTTACACATTTGTAAAACAAACTGTCTGAGGGTCAGTCATTCTAAAGATCTTAACATAGCCTCTGATGTAAATAAATCACGTCAGAGATATAGATACATCTCTCAGAGACTACCCCTTCTCTGGAACAAGTTTCCTGTTCACATGAAGCAAAGACCTTCCCTGACCCTCTTCAAACACAACCTAGATCAATGGATGTGTAATTATAAATTTACTCCTGGGGTGGCACCCATGTCCTTCATAGACAGAGGCAGTGGGTATTGCATACCATAGCATAGGCTCATACCTCTGTGAACTTCATTCACCTAACTATTTAAAATTGTTAAACTCATGTTAGAACTGGCTTGTACGGGCTCTTGGGCTATTAGCCTGGTACTCTCCTATGAACCTATGAAGTGCAACTGTAGCCTAGGTACAGCTACAGTGTTACTGCACTGCATCACAAATGTACTAGTACATCACATCAGTTTATCCATTTAATAATTTGCATGAACACAAATGGATGTACATTACAATTTCACGGCAGTATAACATTTTGACTGCCAATGTCAGGGGGCAGTGGTCGTGTGGTACATGTCTTCAGGTTTGAGGTGCTTATAAACAGTGTGCCATTTATTTTTTGGCATGTGTACAATAATACAGTGACAGCTTCCTCAAGCATTGGCACTTGACTATGCACTGCTGTACTTAATGTAAACATGGGCATAGTTGATGCATTGCCATCATTCTCTCATACTGCTGTACCATTTATTACAAAGGATCACTTCCTAATTCACACATCATTTGCAGATGCTTCAGACAATATCCATTGTTATTACATAGGTTCATAGGTTGGTACTGGGCTATCTGCCCAAAGGCATATATTATCCCAGCCACGTTGTGCGGTATTCACCGCCCCTTTAGTAGTTCCCTAGACCCTTGTACTAGCAGCTAGTACCCTTGGCCCCTATCTAGTAGTGCTGTTGGTGTGATCCCCGGTGTGAACTTTCTGTTACCCATCCACTCATCAAGGTTCCTCTTGAAGAGTGATAGTGAGGGGCTCTGTCTTATGTAGATCGGGACCCTGTTCCATAGTAAGGGAAGTCTCTGCGAAGGGAATCTATCCCTCCAGCATGTTCTATTCATTGTTGTGTTGAGGCTTATATCCCTAGAGCATGTAGCTTGAGTAGATTTGGTTTTGCTAAGATGGCGCATGTTCAACAATTCTAGGTTGGACATGGCTCTGTACGTTAGACAGAGATCGCCTCTGAGAAAGCGGTATGCAACAGAGAGCAGTCTTAGCTTTTTCAATTGTGCTGCATAGGGCAACTGTTTGAGGCCAGTAATGTGTTAGATGCATGCAATACTCAGCTGTGTGTAGGGAATCCACTCATAATACTGTGGTGTTTGCATGTGTTGTTATTCATATGGCTGATTCCTATGTCAGCCAAGGATGTTTTTGTCAAGTGCATCACATTTGGCATAGTGAGCTCCCACACATCTGGTAGGCCATACAGAACTATTCTTTGGGATATATACCCATTAGGATTTGACAGTGTAGACTTCCCTTCAAGGTGCTGTTCTAGATGCTTGTGTGATACATCACTCTGTGCTGCACCCAGTAAATACATAGCTCAGTGACGACACTGATGGCATGACTTTGATACTTGTAAGTGGTTATTATGGCTTGTGTGTCATGCAAAACTGTCAGCTGGCCATGACTAGCCCTGATTTTAACTCCAGTTTTAACAACGTCCTTCTTAAACACTCCAAAAAGTGGTCATTTTGGGGGAAGGAGTGGTGAATAACACTTATAGAATACTGACAATAATTACAGTTGTAGACATCTATTCCTGAGGAACATGTAAATATTGCAAAAATAACTTAATAGTTATACTCACATATTCTGTTAATGCAGCAGATTAATGGTCATAACACTGTAAAATTGTTGATGATTGTGCCTGTTTCTGTCCACATTTGTCAAGGAGTCTGTTGCTATATGTCTCTGATTGTTTGAGAGCTATGGTGATGTCAATCATATCCAAACAAGTCAATTTGCAAATCATTAGGGTACGCACATTCCCTATTTTATATACCGACCTTGTTAAATGTCCTCTCCAGTCAGCATGTCACTGATGTTTATAGCATAACAATTCACCTCCACTGACATGTAACCTTGTAGGACCATCACATACACTAGCTTCAACGTGTGCTTATATCATAATATAATTGTTCAGGTGGTATAAACAACAATATGCACTGTTCTGTCTACATATGTGCTTAATGTTATGCTACTGACTTGTGCTGGAAGTGTACATACATTGATATACTCTACTTTGGGCACATTGCAATATTCACCATGCCCATTTCCTCATTCCTATCATTCAAATCTGTGTTCATTTTCATCAGCACACTTTCTCTGTGCAGTGTATATTTCCTTCAGTCTTCATATGTATATATATATATATATATATATATATATATATATATATATATATATATATATATATATATCTCTCTATATATATATTTTTTTTTTTGTTAGTGTACATTGCACTGAGTACACTTTTCTTTACTGTGATATTACTGTCGGTATTGCAGTATTTTTACCCCTGGTAGTCACTGGGGCTGTCCATGCAATCTTACTAAGCAAGGTTACTTGTAAGCAAACTTGAGTGCATCTTCTTTCTGTGCTTGTGCTGCTCTGCATGGTTTCCTGGCCAGTGACACTGTTGTTGGCCATAAAACTGGGCTTATATATATGTGTAAGCATGATAACCAGCACAAATATGTGATTAGTACTGCTCATCATGCTAACACGTAAAGTCCATGTAGGCTTTGCGTGAACCTACACAGAGTTTATTGAATCCCTGGGATTGTCTTATTAATCTAAGGACTACCAATGGATGATCGATTGCATCTTTTACTTTATACTAAATGTTTTCTTATTTTCAATTAGTACTTAAAATAGAATAATTTGAAAATAAAAAAATATTTAGTATAAAGTAAAATATGCAATCAATCATCCATTGGTAGTCCTTAGATTAATGACAATCCCAGGGATTCAGTAAACTCTATGTAGTTTAACACAAAGCCTATATGGACTCTACGCGTTAGCATGATGAGCAGCAGTACTAATCACATATTCATTAGTACTTAAAAATGTTCTATTAGGCTGCGGTGGTGCAGCGGTTAGTGTTGTCGCCTCACAGCAAGAGGTTCTCCTGTTCGATTTTTGGCTGGAGCGCCTTCTGTGTGGAGTCTGCATGTCCTCCCTGCAGTCAAATAATGTCTAAAGACATGCAGGTAGGTGCATGCGTGAATGGGTGTGCCTTCTTTGAAGGTTGGGCATCCGGCTGGCAACTCGGCACCGTAAAAATCAACTGCCAATCATTAGCGGACTGGAGTTCCGCTGTGGTGACCCCTAACTGGGATAAGCCGAAAGATATACATATTAAAATTATTCTATTATTACTATAAAACTATTCGAGGTATATTATTACCAAGTCTTCCCCTTTTTAGGGGAAATGTTCCTTTTTATAGCGAATAAATAACTTCCATAATTTTCTTCATCCTTATCTAAGATTCATTTTAATTAACTCAGCTTCATAAAATGATACTTTAGTTACTATATTTCTCTTTGTAAAACATCTCACTTTAATTATACTACTGAAAACGTATTGCTCCTACATTTCATCAAGACTCAGTTTACTGAAACTTCAACCAGAATGGAACAATCCAGTCAGTTTTATCTTGATGAAGCAAAAATAAAGGTTTGTATCCTGCAGAACCTCCTTATTCACAACCACAGAAAAATTAAAAGTGCAAACAACTGGAATCACTGAATGCACACAAAAAGAAACCTGCATGGTAGTTGGTTTCTCACATACAAGCAATCTGGCAGCTAAAATCACGGAACAGAAAAGAACCAGTTTAGACTTATCCATTTTATACTTAACCAAGTATAGGTAATCTAGAAATAGCTAGCATTGAAGGGAAAATCTGAAATACATGTAAAAATATTTTAAGTCATATGTTGCAGTTTTTTTTATTTTAAAATACACATTGTATCTCTGACATAATGTGCAGTGTCAGTAAAGCAACAGGTAGCTCATTCATCTTTGATGCAGAAAGACAAGGATTCTACTCCCACACCAGGTAGATGGGGTGGTACACTCTTGACTATGTTGTCCTTTGAAAGAGACTTCGAACTGAGGTCCCATCTGCTTGACTTAGTGATAGCGCAAGTGGATGTAAAAGATCCAACGGCACCTAATGGAAAGACTAGGAGAAGTTCTCAGATGCCCTAACCAAATTTCCCGTAGTAGTATAAATACTACCTCGAGTCTCCCCAAAAAAAGGTAACTAACCTAGTGGGAATAACCTGATAAACAAAGGATAAATAAATAAAATAAATGCATAAAGAATATAAACACTGTGTTTTTCTATGTACAGTTTGACACATATACTTTCAGAGGACAAACCTAAGAATGGTTGATGCACAGGGTAGGCCCAAATGACTCATAAACTGATTACACAGAACACTATTGGTACCACCTACCCAAATGAAGTTTTTCCTCTTGAAAGAATAAGCCTGCCTGGTGGAAGGATTCCTGGCAACTCCAATCACTTCTGACATCCTGTCCAGAAGATCCAGTAGACTAAATGGATCTAAACAGCAAATGCACATCTCTCCACACAATGAGGATCTCCTTGGCTACAACCAGAATAATTTCCTGTACTGCCAGAACCTGATGGCCTGAAACCATACACAGGGAGCCCCAGACATCAATCAGGTCTGCGAAAGTTAGATCAGAGGAAATGTCCTCTTGTGTAACTTAGTTGGTATCAGAGAGGGCAAGAATATCCTCCATCTGCACAGAGGGTTTTTTCTTCCTCTTTTGGGGTTTGCTGTGCATGGAATAAGAAGTACAGAGAAGCTAAAAGAAGATCATAAAGGTAATTCACAATGGTGACGGCTTGCTTCATCTTCAAGAAACCACCTTTCAGTTCCTGAGGAGGCAGGCCAAAAAGACCATCTTTCTTAAAAGAGGCACTGAAGGTGGAATTTATGAGCTACTCCATCAAGAAGGACAACCACAGTCAGGTCATCTTGTCCCTACATATTCCTCAGCTTGGACAGTTTAGCCAAAACTTCATCACAAAAGCAAAATTAAAGAACGCTGTATGGAAATCACACACTGGATGCAAGACAATCTTAACCACTCTGTCCTTCAGTTCAGATGAAGTGCCTGACCTGCCAGCAAGGACCTGGAATTTGGAAAACCGTGGTGAATATCAGAAACTTTTGAGGCCAAACATGTCAGAGCAGTAAAGCATCTTATCAAATCTGTCTAAACTTCTTGGATTTGGCTTCAGGAGAGCTGTTTCATGTCCGACTCACCATCAGAAAAGTCTCTTATCTTACTCAAGCAAGCTATGGAATGTCTTCTATGGTGCAGGAATGGCACAGCACCTATATCAACTGGAGTCATGCAGCATTTAATAAAATACCATCTTCCTAGGTGACTCACCATGACTGTGAAAGAGATTCCTGGACTTTGTTAACGTAAACGCTCTGGACTAACTAGCCAGTAAGCACTAGAAGAAACAGCATCCTTGTCCTTGTGCTCACAAATACGGGGGAATTATCCCTTGTGTAACAACCTCACTCAGCAGGTCTGACCACAAAGCAGTTGCCTTTGAAGTAAAACTAAAACCAGAGACCTCTGCTGTCAATGGAACTTTTATAAATTTCTCCAAGGCAAACTTTCTACTTCTAAGTGAAACCATGGCAAGTTTCAAATCCCCTAAATCAAGAAAACCCTACTCCTTATGCAGAAGCATACACAGCCAACTTACATCAGCATGTAAACAACTGCATACAAGTAGCTGCATCCAGCAGAAACAAGTGTAGGGAGAACAAGCTTTATAATAAAAGTAGTAAACTGCAGATGAAAATAAGAAGTACAACACCCAGCATGTTAGAGATCCCATCATTAAATTAAATAAGCAACTCAGGGGTCTAATTAAAACCAAAAATATCAAATTTGAGCCAAAAACTGCCATTCAAGTCAAGAGCCATTGCAAGACCTTCTTCAGCTATATCCATAACCTCAAAAGTACCACTCAATAGTGGGCTGAGCTGATTGTGAATGGCACCATTCATACTGAAGCTGAAGATATAGAAAATCAGCTGGCTGATAAATTCAGCTCCAACGTCAACCCCCTCACCTCTGAATACCTCACAAGAAATATGCCCCCAGCTATCACACAGGAACAAGTCCTGAAAGCTCTCTCAAAAGCCAAATTTACTGCACCTATGGGTTCTGACAATGTCCCTTAATGTTTCCTGAATAGCATGAAGCATGACTTACCCGTGCCCCTAAAAACACTGTTCAATCTCATCCTCCAAATGAGTTTTGTACCAAGAGAATGGAGGACAACAACAATCATGCCCCTGCAACAGGAAGGGCCATCCATCATCCAGGGTAACTACTGACCCAGACGTCTGATTAGCCTTACATATAATGCCATAGAAAAACTCATCATTGCATTAATACAGACACTGGAAACCTCAAAACACTAGACCCATCCAGTTTGGCTTTGTCAAAGACATGTCATACTTAACCATTTTGGAAAGGGATGATGATGAAGCAGGAGGGAAATTCAAGATATAAAGAGACAGTGGGATTTTGGATGCAGCTCCTTGAAGAGAATAACGACAGCCATACAGAATATTATATTCATAAAGTAGAGAAAGCACTCTAATAACTAAGCTAACATTAAAATGGAGAAAGGAGATTCTGCCGATAGGGATGGCTGCAATTAAGAGTACAGAAAATGGGCACAAGGGGTTGGAATTTACTGGAGAAAACTGGCAAAGAAACCAAGGCATTGAGAGCAAACAGTTAGCAAAGGAAAAGTAATAGAATGGGAAGAGGTCAATAAGACATTTGGACTGCAAGTGTGTAGCTGCCTTCCCTATCATGGATTGATATCACAGTATTGGCAAACAGAATGGGATTGGGGAATACTAAGTGAAAGACCTCCTCTGGTAGAGTTTTTAATTGAATCTAGAAAATAATCTGCTGTTAAAAAAAGGATAAACTTGTAGAGCATGTAAAATATTGCACAATAACTATAGGAATCAATAGGAGGAGGTTAGAAAAGATTGTGAAGACAGACTGGATAAGCAATTCACAAGGAAACAACAGGATGACATACATATGGCTCCCAAATTTGCAACAAAGTCTAAAAGATTTAGGACTTTTGCTTGGAAGTGTTTGTATATGTATTTTTATAACCAAGCATACTCCAAAGATTTTTTTTTCTCAGGTAGATGGCAAATAATGGAGGTGTGATGGAGAAGAAAGAGGTAACTGGGAACATATGTCTTCAAAGTGTAATGAGTTGACAGATTTAAAAAATTCTCTGCAGAGTACTCTGTCAGAAATATTGGGTGAGCAGATGGATAACACAAAGGAATTTTTTTTGTTTGTTTTATTTTGTTGTTTTAGCTGGGATACAGGATCTGAATTGCCAATACACAGTAAGCCTTGTTAACTTTACTTCTGGTAGCTGCCAAAAAAAACAATTACTAGAAAATGGATGAAAGTCTAAACCAACTGTACTGGAAGTAGTGAATATTGTAACAGAGATAAAAGAACTGGAAGTGGGATCTTTAGTAATGGGCAGGAGCAAATTATACAGAAAAAATGAAACTGTGGTAGCAATACATAAAGATTAATGTTCTGGAGAAGGGGTGAGGTTTAAGGGAAGGCAGAAACTGAGCAATGTATGTAATGCTGGACTGACGATAACTGTATAAAGGAATGTATGGGATGCATAATGTTTGTAACTGTGAACATATTAACATGATTTGTTTTCTTTTACATAAATGCTTGTTTGCCTATGTCTTACATGACAATTCAGTGTATGTGTTAAACAAAATAGAAAGGAATAAGGAAATTTACACAAGGACAGCCCCACGCTACAGCAGCAACTAAATACCCCATCCTGTAGCAGGATCCCCTTTCAATACTCAATGGCATCGCCCCCAGAAACATTCATTCGCAAATGGGACACATAAAAATAAAAATCAGGGTATGAATAATTTGAACAGCGGATGAGTTAACATGGCTAGGCATAAAATCGCTCTTCAGGGCAGTTAGCCAAGTATTCACCTATGAATCTACGTGCCTACAAAACCTTAGACTCTGTTTGGTGGCAAGACAGCAAACACTGGGGGAAGGGAGGATGGCAGGAATGAGTCAGGGAATTTCCAGGCTACATTTATGTCATCCTTGCTGACAGGATTTATAAGGGAATGACTTGAAATGCCTGTTCAAGATAATTCTAATAGGCAGGAAGAGGATCCATAGACCAGTTTGCAGAGTACTTTATCAACATTAAAGTCACTCCAAAGAGAGGGTCATGAGGTGGGGACAGTGGGGAGCATTCAAGGACTTCATCTGCCTCAGACAGGATGATATCTAGGTTCTCAAACTACTCTTACAATCCTGAGAGACAAGGACTCTTAAAACAGCAAATAACACAAACAAAACAAGGACAGACTTTTATTAAATTATTTGATCACTTTCCTTCCAAAATAATCAGGATCATCATCAGTCAAACAACATAAATTGCAACCAATAATTCCACTGTCATTCTACTTACCATATTACATACATTCGCAGTTAAAATGGTAAAAAAGAAAGCCCTTTCCTACATGTTTGGTCCACAACTTGCCTCTTCCCCCAATCATTTTATCCATGCTTTCTCCAAACCTTGGTAAAAATCAAATGATAAAATAATAAACTCTGTTTCATCCTACGTCCTACAGAGGATATACATTCAAACTAAACAATATCATATTTTTTTTTAATTTTGACCAATTTACCAATGGGGTAATATTTTTAGTACTTAAGCAAAATGGATTTACAGGTTGTTTATTGGTGTGGAGGTTTTTGGTGAGCCAATTAGAGAAATTTTTGGTCAGCTGTAATGACCAATGAAGTAATTTTCAAGTGTATTTAAAGTTTAAAGTTTGTTAATCTGAAGAAGTTCATTATTTTAATGGATGAAAGAGATCATTCTACTGTTTTTAACGTTGGTGGCAATTTTTTATTGTTTTGTATGATTCGATAGTTATTAAAATTAACTTTGGAACCAGTTTGGTTTCAGTGACATGGTTTCTTGCATTCTTGAGTTTATTGGACTTGTAACATTTTTAAATGTGGAAGAGTAAACTTCAACAAAAAAGGACAGCCTGTGTCAAAACATAATTATTTCCAAATTGTTGTCTCAGGCTATTACCTTTTGTTATGGCCACTGCAACACTACTCCAGGAAGGGTCAAGGCTCACTCTACAAAGGCATTGGCTACATCTATGGATTTTTCAAAAAGGTTACACACTAGAACTATTCTAGAAGCAGCAACTTCATCCTCTGTGCATACTTTTACAAAGCACTATAAACTTAGACTGCTTCTCCAGTTAGGACAGGCTTTGTTAGGACCATTCTCCAAGGTCTCTCAGACTCTCTTCTTTTCTCCTCCCAGTCCTTATAAATTATGGTAATTTACCCACATAGTTTAGGGTACTACAGCACTCACAACTTACCCAGGTGTTTGAATGATCACTGTTGCAAGAGCTACTCCTCCAACCCCCTTCCCCTTATTTTCTGTGTATTTTTTGTTAGGCTGCGGATTTGCGTTTTTCTTTTCCTAGCATTGTCCTCTCAAGGCTTTAGCATCCCTCATTCTATTAGCATGAAAGCTCTGAAGCCCTTGGTGCCCAAACGTGACTTATAGTCAGCTCAGCTTGGGGTGACTGAGTGTTTGTGTGTGTGTGTGTAAGGTGTCCTGAAGTTTTGAAAGATGGTTGGCTGTTATTTCCTTAGCAAGATATAACTCAGATAGCTTAGGCTACCTCAACAGTAATTATAATGATGAGTACCGATAAATACCTCCCCAACAAAAATATCATCACATGAAATGCAAAATTTTCTATGAAAAACACCACACAAGTAGTGATGAAAGAGAAAATAAATGTAGAGATAGTATGGTACTGTTATAAGTTTAACAGTGATGAGGGCTAGGAATCCCATACCTACTGCTGGAATGTCCACTGAAAGGAATTTTGTTATGCTCTTTGTAATGTACAACTTTCATAACTATACAGAACGCTTAGTATAACTTTTGAAGTCGTTTTTCATACCGCATTGTGTTACTGTTAAGCTTCTAAGGTTGATTTTGAAAACAGATGCTTTATGTCTTGTAATATATTATTCTGTCAGTCACCAAGTCTTAAATAAGTAAATACATACATCACAAAGCACTACAACAGCCGTGTATAATTTACACTGAGTCCTAGATCCTTATAATAAATACAGAATTTACACAGACAGACTTTAAGGAACACAGTATTTTATTATCTTGATCATAAAACATAATCTCAGACATGGCCAGAAATCAAATAATCAAAGATTTCATGTAACCAAATTTAACAAAAAATGATGTAGGGGCCTGTCCCTTCTCTTCTCCTAAATTAAATAACCTGAACTGATGTTACAGACATATTACATACTTCTCTCCATAAACTGCAAACTGAAATAATTCTTCAAAGAAATACTGGTGTTCTAGTAATCCTACCCTTTCAGTATTTATTAACGCACATGTATACCTATGAGAAGGGCACTTCAGTGGTGCAGTGAGTAACACTGTCACTTCACAACAAGAGGATCTCTGGTTTGAGTCATGATTTGTATACCATCTGAGCAGAGTCTCCTCCCTGTGTTCACATAGGTTCTCTCCAGGTACTGTGATTTGCTCCCACATCCCAGAGATTTGCATTAGATAGACTGGTGGCTCTAAGTGGCCTGGGGTGTGAGAGATACAGAAAAAAAGGCCTGCCAATCTACTTCTACTCACTACGTGCCTAGTAAGCTGTGTGGACGGCAGAGGCTGTTCACTGAGTCTCTGCAGGAACTGGATGTGAATTGTAAATGTGGATGGATGCATATGTGAACAGAACTGAAACAGACTTGGATAATGTTATTTTTTTTTTTTTCAAAAAGTAAAGTCAAACAAATTCTATAAGAGGTACAGCAAATTTAAAGTGTGTGAATAACTGCTTAAAAGACAAAAATAAAATAAGCTGTACTGTACTTGTCTTTTCAGTGAAATGCAACACATGAAAGAAAATTTCTAAAATGATACATCATTGCACTTGCCACCGTGAAAATATGTTGCTGTTTACATATTAAACTGAAGCTTTGCCCCATAGTAGTGTGTACTGTGACAAAGTTTGCTGCTTGCAGATTCTGTCTAGGTCACATAACAATTATAATGCTCTGTGTAGACAGTAGTTTGCTAGGACCCCCACTCCCCTCGCAAAAAAAGCATGTAACATTGGAAACAGGAAGGGAATATTTTAAAAGACTGTCCTTTAGTTCAGAAATGTTGTAAGACTTAAAGATGTTACAGAAGTTAATATCTACCCTGTAGGGAATACCCTTGAAGAAAAAGCTCATCTATCATATGCTATTAGTATATGCTAGTAAGGACTCTACACATTCTAGTTTGGACTTTAAAGCCAGAAACAGAAAGGGTACTGCATATCTTTAGACAGAAGCATACAGTTTGTTCTTTAGATATTAGAATTTTCTGAACATTTTGTAATTAACCGAATGCTTTATTTTCAGCCCCTTCTAGAAGTTCTTTAATGTTTGCATATTTATTTGAAAAGAAATGTTTCCGCTTACTTATTTAAAGTAAACAATTTTTATTATTTAACTTTTTATACTTGTGGCTGGTGGTTTATTTATTACCTAAACGGTTTATGCATTTTATTTGTTTATCCAGCTGAGTTACCCACCTCTTTGAATAGTGAGAGCTCAGAAATAATTGCTAATTACCATCTAAATGTTTAAATGTATTATTTTAAGGGTAATGAGTAAGATGTGTTCTTGTCTTGTTAGCTTTGACTAACTTACAGATGAATAGCATAAATGTAGATAAGGAAGGGGCTAGTACTAGATGGTTGTCATTTACCTCTTAAAATGTAGAAAATAATGAGCAAGTATTTATGCAAAATAATTTTGGTCAAATTTTAATTACTGTTGGTAAGCCCAGCAATGTGTCATTGGGCTCAGAGATGTATGAAATCCTGGGAAGCCAGTTACCATAACTCTGATTCACAGCTCTACAGTGTAAGTGTAAAGCTTATCTGCGTATGGCAGCAGTACACATTTACCAAACATACCAACACAGAAATACTTACCTAAAAAAAAAAAAAAAAAACAATGCAGAAAAAGTAGAGAACACCATGTGAAGCCGGGAACCAAAGCACTCAGTTTCTTATTCCACAGGGAACCAAAACAGCACTGGAATTTAGGTTTGCAGGCATTTTTAAGTGACTTAATATTGTGGGTGAGATTGCTAGGATGTTGTGAGTGATGTCACAAAAAAGGGAGGCAATTACCCAAGTGAGTGACAGTGTTTCAGCTTCGGTCCGAGGCAGAAATGCAGCTTAAAAAAGGAGATAGTGTCCCTTTAAGAATATTGCACTTTGTATATTAACAGATATTAGTGGTGGGATGTAAACCTCATATTGCTGGTCCTCACTTCAATATTAATAGCAACAGTGCAGGAGTTAAAGAATCTGTAGCCTTTGTACATCCTTAAAGTAACTAGCACTTTAGTGTATTATGGTCACAAAACCAATATTCAGCGTTACACTGCCACATCATTGTACAGAACACTACTCATATACAAGCAATGAATATTTAACAAAAAAGTGCAGGCTATACCAATGGAATTTCCACCCGGGAAGTAAGCAACTCAGTCTAGACAACCTCTATTTGCTGAAGGGCTGCCACAGGACAATGATTCCAGAAGGTACTAGAAGAAAACATGGAACTCAAACATGATTCAGCACAAAAAACTTAGAAATAAGAGAATATGGACTTGTTGGGTGGTAGAATAATTTCTAATGATGCACATTTCCAAATAGTTGAAGATCATCTCTACTATGTCACAATCAAATGGGGGTCACAAAAGTATAAACAACATAGTAGTTCACAAAACCTAAATAGCTTAATATATACAAAAAAGGAATGCCTACAAGGGGAGAGAAAAGGACAAAAAAATGGTTTGGAATAAGTGAATGAAAGCACCATAAGGGTGCAGTAATGAAAGAATGTTTTTTTGCTATGCAAATGAAACATTACAAGTCTTAATCAATTACATACTAGGGAATATAGATGAGTACAGCGATCAGTAACACAGAGAGATCCAAGAAGGGAAGGGAGAAGGGGCACACTTCAAGAATGCATTAAGTAGCACTCTGAAAGATGAGAATTATCACATTTAAGTAAGGAAAGATAGCAAACAGAGAAAAACGAGTTAGACTGACCAACTCTAATGCTTTCTAGTACCAATAAAACAACTGAGACAATACAGCTATAGGGTGAATAAAGTGGCTTTGATTACTAGTCAAAGGAGCAATAGATTGTACAGAAAAATAGGACAGAAACTCAGACTTCATTTGCTGGGGAATGACATCTGGACCTAGAGCAATAAGCTTTTCAGAATTCTTAAGACAAAGAAAACTACAGGCTCCATATTATCATAAAAAAACAAACAATGTTAAAAGTATGCAAAGAAAGTGAATAATTTTATATTTACCTACAGAACATGTACATACTTGATTTACTTTTATAATTAGGTTGGTCCAGCTAAAAAAAGCCCAGAGGGACTCCAGAAAAAAAAAACAAAAACAATACACAACATACAATTAAAAGTATTTGGTTATAGCAGACATTAGGGAATTATTTACAGTGATACCCCATAATTTAGGTTTAACATTTTAAGAGATATTTCACTGGAGACAGCTTTCATAACTCTTGGGCAAATAACCATCATATGCAATTTCATGGATATTATATTTAAGATTATTTTTTTTTTTATGCCTGAGGGCGAATATTTTGAACAGAAGTCTGGTGTGGCAATGGGCACAGCAGTAGCCACAATTTTTGCCAACTTACTTGTGTTTTTTGGGAGAAGTAATATGTTTTTAACAATGTATTTTCAAACAGCCTTTTCATCCTTATGAAGGGAATTTCCTCTGCTCCCTGACTGCTGTTCGCATTTTTCCCAGTGAGTACACCCGACTAACCTTGCTTAAGTGGATCTCTCACCCCTTTGCAGCTTCCTCGTGGCAAGAAATACAAGCATTCATCTCACCTGCAGGGGACCTATTAGTTTCATTAATCTTCCTGCTGTGCTAGCTACTGTTCGCATTTTTCCCAGTGAGTACACCTGACTAACCCTGCTTAACTGGATCTCTCATCCCTATGCAGCTTCGTCGTGGCAAGAAATACAAGCATTCATCTCACCTGCAAGGGACCTATTAGTTTCATCAATCTTCTTGCTGTACTAGGCAAGTTTCTATAGTGAAACACTTTAGTGCTTATTTGTGTAGTGGCACACACAGTCACTCAACCAAATAGTGTTGGACTCCCCTACCCTTTCCCCTGAACTTTCTCCTTCCATTCTTCTCTCTTTTTAGCAACTGCTAATATCAAGAGCTGCAAAACTATACAGACCTAATAAAGCAGCATATGTTAGGTTGCTATTACATGCGTAAGTTTCTTACCTCTAGGAATTGCCTATTCTTAACTGCTCCGCTGCCTTGAGGCACACTTTAACTGATTGTTTCTACTGTGGTCTGGCAAGGTGCCTCAAGGTTTCTAGGGATCATTTCTGTTCACTCAACCTCTCTTTCCCCTTTCTTTACAGCCTGTGTCCCATTGCTACTGTACTCTAACCCACCCAGCAGTTTAATGCTAAAGATACAGGTCATTTTTATACATTAAAGTACTTACATTGCATATACAGTCTTCAGGTAACTCGTGGTTTGGTTAAGCCCCACTACGCTCGGGCTTGCTGTGCGCCCCACCCTCCCCCAGTAGTGCTAAATTAATAGTTATATAACCATTCCCATCTTTTACGACCAATCAACTAAAACCACCCAATTAATAGCACTCTCCCAACCTGCCGCAAACTTCCTAATCTTCTTAATATATTACTGCTTAAATACTTTACCACCATATTGTCTCAGCTATTCGCAATGTTATCACCAAAACCAAAGTTATTACTCTCTCGCCTATCTTTACTGCTCATTTCATATTTCCTCACCATCTATGAAAATCAACATTACCTAGGATTCTACTACCCAAAACCCAAACTACCACCCCCAACAGTATCAAACACGGAAAACTTCACGATTCCCCTCACAACTAAATCCTTAACCCCTAAAAACTATCAGCTTATTAGATCCAGACATATCAGCCCCAAAAACCAACACTATAAAAAGCTGATAATCAAGACTCTAAAACTCATAGTTAAGCTTACAACACAACCTCACAATGGATGGAGACATCCACCCTAACCCTGGCCCATCCTCACTTGCTGACTTTAGCTCCCAAACTACTAATTCCCCTAACATAATACCTTCAAATAGATCCCCAAATTCATTTCTGGTCTGCCACTTAAATATTAGAAGCATAAATAATAAGGTCCATAACCTGCATGCCCTTTTGGCAGTTCACTCCCCTGATATATTATGTCTAACACAAACTTGGCTAAAACCGGCAACTACAGATAATGAGGTTACAACATACTCAGATTAGACCATCATACTAGGAGAGGTGGTGAGGTAGCTATACTTTATAAAACTACACTGAATGTTACTAAGGACTCCTTACAACAACCCCAGGTTAATAATGCAGAAATTCATATAACCAAACTGTAAATTAACAAAAACAAATGTATAAACAATCTGTGGCTACATTCCCCCAGGTAATAACACAAACACACTAGAAGACATCCTCCATTGGTTATCCAGTACCTATCCCCAAGCAACCATTGCTCTCGGGGACTTCAACATTGACTGGAACAACTGTTCCTCGGAATCGCCTACAACCCACGTAAACCTACATGGGTTTACACAGATCATATCCTCCCCCACCAGGATTGGCAAACCCAAATTACAAAATAAGTATCCTAGACTGGATATTTATCAATAACCATGTCCACATGTACAAGCCAGGGACCCTTCCTGAAGCCCTACGTGATCACTTTCTTACCTACATAATTAAGTACAAGGCTGATAACTCCCACCAGCCCATCTACAAAACTATAAGAAATAATAGGAACTTTAACCTCACCAATTTCCAAAATGAACTCAAATTATGTAATTGGTCAGTCCTAAAACAATTACCATTGGATGAAGCTGTAGCATACTTTAATACTAATTTCCTTGCCATCCTGGACTCTCACACTCCTCCTCGCTCTATTAGAACCACAGCAAAAATTGCACCGTGGCTTTCAAAAGATACCAAATTAAAGGGTGTATATCAGAACATCGCAGTTTTAAAACTTCAAATGTTCTAATATCGACCCGTTTTGAGCGAACGCTAAAAATAGCGAAGCTGCAGAACACCAAATTCTTTCCTAGGGAAAGAATTTGGTTGGTCGGTTCCGTGGCTTCGCTATTTTCAGCGCTGTGGTGGAAATATACGGGTCGGGTTCAGGTAAGTGTGCGATTGTGTGGTTGTTACGATTACGCGCGGGTTAAGTGAGTTAGGATTAGGGCGTGGGTTAGGTGAATTAGGGTTAGGGGCGGGTTAGGTGTGTGATAGTGACAGACCTTAGGATTAGGGTTTGGGTTAAGGTAAGTTGATAGATAGTAGTGTCTGTATAGTTTAGTGTAGGGTTGGTTGTAGGATTATAAGTGTATGTGTATGTATTGATGTTTTTTAGGTGTTCTTGTGTTGTATGTGTTTTGGAATAGCAAATTTTTTCACAAGGAAAAAATTTGCTGTTCTGAATGTTCGATATTATGTGGTTTAGATATTTTAGGTTCGATGAAATAGTGTTCGCTATTTTCATCTTTCGATAACGTGATATAAACGCAAATTAAAACCTTACTTAGAAACAAGGCATGGGCCACTTGGCGTGTCACAAAAACCCAACCCCACTAGATCAACTAAGATATCGGCAATTAAGGAATGACACAAAGAAATCTGTTACTTTAGACAACATTTTTTTTTACTGCCATCTTCAACAGAAACATCAAAATAAACCTCAAAAATTCTGGGCAGGAATAAAACTTCTTCACCCAGGTCAAACCACCACTACAACCCCTTCATCTTCCAACCATAAAACCCCGGAGGATGTTGCCAACGCATTTAATAGTTTCTTCACAGAGACTATCCAGTCCCTAGCTAGTCAGCTTACTCCCAGTTGCTCTAACTCAACTGCCGCTATACCCAGTACACAACTCTCCTTTAGCTTTCAACCAGTATCTATATCACCTATCCGTGTCCTAATTAAGAAATTAAAGCCATCTGCTGATCTCCTCCCTACAGAGTACCTACAAAAAGCTACAGATGCCATAGTATATCCCATCTCCATCTTAATCAATACAACCATATCTGAAGCTACCATCCCCTCCATATGGAAAATATCCCATGTTATACCACTCCATAAAGGAGGTAGCTCCAGTGAACTGTCAAACTTCAGACCCATAGCTATTCTCTCACCGCTGGCTAAAATTATGGAGAAGTGCATCCATAAACAACTCCTGCACTATCTTATCCAGAACAATCTGTTGGCTAGCTCTCAGCATGGCTTTAGGCCATTCCATATTACTACATCAGCTCTCCTCTCCTTCCCTGATGTCATAAACCATAACCGAAATAATAACAAACTAACCTCAGCCCTCTTTCTTGATCTCTCCGGGGCCTTCAATGGGGTTAACCACTGAAAACTTCCATACTTTGAAGGTCTTCTCCTAAGATAACCACGCTCTCCAATGGTTTCAATCCTACCTCTGTGGTAGACAACAGGCCGTCCTATGGCAGGGCAAACTATCCTCCCTTCTAGCCATCACCCTAGGAGTCCCACAGGGCTCTATACTAGGACCTCTTCTTTTCTCTATCTTTATTAATGACCTACACTCTGTCATCCCAGATGCAACCTGCATTCAATATGCAGATGACTCCACTTTAATCTGGTCAGCCACCTCCCAGACTAAACTAATGACATTGTCCCAGAATACGTTTAACACTGTTGAAAATTGGCTCTCTAATCATCATATGCTCTTAAACCCTAACAAAACAAAGCTGCTACTTTTTCCCCCACTCGTAGGTCCTCATCACTATTCTTTACCATTAAATCTAATAATGGCACCATTATCTCCCTAGAAGCCCAAACTAAACTCTTAAGTGTTATAGTAGATTCTGACTTTCAGCTTTTCCTGGTTTGGGGTCGCCACAGCGGAACTCTGGTCCGCTCATGACTGGCAGTGGATTTTTACGGTGCCGAGTTGCCAGCCTGACGCCCAACCTTCAACAAAGGCATGCCCATTCATGCTCGCACCTACCTGCATGTCTTTAACGTCACTCGACTGTGGGGAGGACACGCAGACTTCACACAGAAGGCGCTACAGCCGAGAATTGTGAGGCGACAATGCTAACCGCTGCACCACCACGGCTACTAGGTGTTATAGTAGATAATAACCTTAAATTTGACATGCATGTCAACCAAACTATCAAAACCATTAATAAACAACTTGGCTACCTTTATAAGATTAAACCTTTTCTTACTCCACTTGCCAGAACTGCTATTGCCCGTTCCCATCTACTCTCTACCCTTCTCTATGCCTCCCCTTTATTCACCAATCTGAACAAATCTGACCATAGCAAGCTCTCTAGCTGTTATAACCACATTGCTAGATTTGCCACAGGCATGGCATTTAGGACACACCACTGTCATAACCTAAATCTTCTAGGGTGGCTTAAATTACCTAGCCTACTTCAATACAACCAGCTTATAGTGGCATATAAAATATTCAACCAATCTGAAAATATGTATGCACTTAAAAACATCATTAGCCCCTACAGTAACCTCAGGCCACTTCGCTCATCTAACAGACTGCTGGTTCAAAGATTCAAAACCAATAACTCAGCTGGGGACTACTTGTTTGCCAACTCTGTCGGCAAAACTTGGAACTCCCTTCCTGCCGACCTTACTCTAGTATCCTCACCAACTCAATTCAAAAATAAGTCTCAGACATTTTAAGACACACTGGTTATGTCCTTGTTCTAATTTTGACTAGCTCTTTTCTATAATTGTGTGCCAAACAGTACTTTATACTACATACAAGCTGACATAATTGTTAGTTTAGATACTTATATAAGTTTAATAATGATCAAATGTATAACTTGCTTGAATGAACAGAGTCTGTAAACTGTTTGCAACATGTATTGATATTATGATTTTTCCTGTATTATTTCTTCTGTATGTTGTGTTTGGAGCATTTCTCCCTGGGGTTCTGCTGAAAATGGACATGTATCCAGTCGGACTATCCCAGTCAACAAATGTAAAATAAATGTACATTTTGAGAAAGTGGCATAGCTGTTAGTGTTGCCTCCTCACAGCAAGAGGTTCTCCAGTTCAATTCTTGGCAGAGGTACCTTCTGTGTGGAGTCTGCATGTCCCCCCTGTGTTTGTGTGGGTTTCTTCTGGGTGCTCCAGTTTCCTCCCACATTCCAAAGATATGCAGTAGGTGGACTGGACACTCTAAACTGGCCATAAGTTTGAGTGTGTGCTGTGGAAGAACTACCAAGGCAGAACTAGCCACATGGCAGTGTAAACCTTGGCTCAAGATGATTGTCATTATTGAAGTGATACCATGACCACATGTGCAAAAGTGGGAAAGGGGCCGTGGATGAGTGGACACATGGATTTTGAAAAAATACATTTTTACACAAGATATTTGGATGATTTGTTCATCCTTTGAAAGGGGGATGTTAATCTTTTGTTAGAATTTTTAAATAGTTAGAAAACTGTTCATTTGTTTTAAGTTTAAATAATGAACATGCTGCTAGATGTATACATTTCTTGGATATTACCATTATCAGAAGTGATATTACTAATAAGTTTGAATCAAATATCTATTGTAAATTAACCTTTAGAAATTCTTATTTACATTATATGAGCAGACTTTCATGTTTGGTCTCTATGGAGAGACAGTTCAAGTCTGAGACCCAACATTTGAAGAAGATGCTTATGGAAAGGGGCTATCCCATATTTTGAAGAAACCAATTATAGCTAAAAATGCTGCATTCAGCAGATTTAGATATCCTATGTGTTTACCACTTTCAGTAGACAACAGGAGTATCCAGCATATTATACAAAGCCATCAGAACATGTTTAAACATAATGGTGATGTTATCGACAAAACTGGGCCCTAACCTACTTTTATATATGGGACAGATTTAATAGGAAGAGGAGACTTGAAAATGTTATAGTCTCAATTTGTGACAGGAAAGTTGATAAATTTAAATGCGGTGCTTGTACATTTTGCAGATTTACTCATGTTGGGAAATTCATTATTGTAGGTCTGAATATTTTTAATAGCAATGGTCATTTTAATTGCAACATGAAGGGAGTGGTTTATATAGCTCTATGTTTATCTTGCTTAGTACTTTACGTCGGGAAAACAAAAAGAAATTTAAGGAAAGAATATACCAGCATGTTTACTCTGTTAAAAAGAAAAAATGTCACCAATGCTCTTTTTAAACTGTTCAGGTTTATCACGATTTCAACAAATTTATATATTTTTTATTTTGGAAAAAGCTTCTCTAGTGATAGAGAGGGTGAATGATTAAACCATTTATTGAATTGTGAGCTTTACTCACAGTTATTGATGGGTACTGATGCACTCCCAAGTTTGAAAAGAATTTATTTCTATTGTCAGTGCTATGAAAAGTAAATGTGATGTATTCAAGTAATTTTACTGGTGTTTTTGATAACATGATCATGAGTATTTATGCTGCGGATTTTTTACTTTGTTAAATGTTCTGAAGAAGTTGATTTCTTGTTAGATGAAAGCATTTAACAATAAATGTATTTATTTGATATCAGGATCGGAAGCCTGGTTGAGTTTGGTATTTTTCAGTATATAACATGTGGCAATACAGATCATATATTATGTTAACATATACAGGAAAGTACAGTTGTGTAAGTAAACTTAGCATAACAGCATATGTCCGAAGGATCACTGCTGCAGTAGCCTTTTTATATGGGTTATTTTCTGCTAAAGATATAACAGCCTGCCAGCCAGCTTCCAAACCTTAAGACGGCCTTCCACACTCCCAAACCATTAACCAACCAAGAGATGAAGAAAAAGAGTGGATTTAGCACAAAGACCTTCAGAGCACATACGCCAACTGAGAGGGAAAGCTTAGAACCCTGAAAAAGGTCCTCACCTTAGAAACAAAAACAATACATAAACGGGTCTGGAAGAAAGGAGGGAGCAGCTACTACAGCAGTGGTCAAGCCAACATCTATTGTTATGGTAAGTTTATTTATACAGTTATACTATTTTCATCCTCTGAATACTGCTGCAGTAACCTCAGTTATATGGGTAGATGACCATAGCTAAAACTGACAAGAATGAGCAAGGATGAACATTCAGAAGTCTCTGTAGAATGGTCCTGGCAAAGCCTATCCTAGACCTGGAAAAGTAATGTAGGCTGCACTGCTTTACAAAGGTATTTACATAGGACAAATGTGCCACTTCTATAATACTTCCAGAGTACAACCCTTTCCAAAAAGCCACAGATGAAGCCAAGGCCTGAAATAGTGAACCTGGACCCTGTCTGGAATTGTCCTGTTGTGGTGGGTATAACAAAAGATAATCTCTTAAGACAATTATTTGAATATAGTCTGCTTTGACACAGGTTGTTCTTTCTTCTTACCAACCAAGAAATTAATAACTGATCAGAGTTCCTGAAACTTTTAGTTTGTCAAAATTATTTCAGGGTTATCTGTAGACATCCAGACCAGAGAATGGAGGATGCTTTCTCTTCACTTTTAGATTCCAGAAAGAAGACAGACATAAACAGCTTGGGTAAAGTAATCTGAATATACAACTTTAAGCATAAGGGAAGGATTAGTTCATAAGAAAAATCATCTTTATGGAAATGAGATACGGTTAATCTACCATAAAAGCTCAAGATACTGTTCTTGCAGAAGTCAGAGCAATCAGCAAAACTGTTTTCATGTTAAGAACATTAAGTCAGCATGACGAGATGGTTCAAATGGAGCAATGGTTATTTTTTATGAAGTAACGTTAAGCTCCCAAGGAGAGGGCACCTGTTTTCTTGAAGTCTCAGTATGCAACCCCATTTCAACAACATTTTCATGTGAGATTACATTAAAAGAGGGGGATCCATGGGCATATATGTTGAAATGGTTGATAAATATAACTTGAGAGAGAAGTAAGATAAGACAAAGGACAGTACCTCATACAAGTATTGCAGAAATCAGAGAAACACTTGCTTAAAAGAGTCCTGCTTCTTGTCTTGGCACAAACTAGAAAATCTTTTCTAGTAGCAAGTTTTCTTGCTTTCCTTAATACCCACTACATATCCTCGGAAAATAAATGCTTAAAAGGTATTAAGACTATCATTCAATTAGTTGCTGTTGTTTGGAGATGGGATGTATCAAATATCCCTTCTCTTGTGGGAGTAGGTCCAGTCTGTGAGAAAGCTTATGGTAATCCCCTTGGGCCATTCCAAAAAAGGGAGAGCATCACTGTTGCCTGAGCTAGAAGGGAGTCACCACAATGTCCTCTGGAGAGTCCTGAATCTTCAGAATGACCATGGATATTAGTGGAAAGTATGGAAAAACATTCAGGAACATTCTTGCCCAAGGGAAAGTAAATACATCTGTTTTCAGGGCCTTCTTGCATGGAGCCTGTAACAGAATCTTGCCAAATGCTTGTTGTGACTGGAAGATAAAAGCTCTTTCTGCAGTGTTCCTCAGAGATGGAGCAATTCCTGGAAGACTCACCGTTTCAGTTTTCATTCACAAGGGCCTGTCCTGGTCCTGTTCAGCTTGTCTGCCAGAAATGTTTGCTCTAACAGGATGCAAAATGCCTATAGAGTGAGACTGTGCAGAAAAACTACATATAAGGTTACCACTGCTAGTCCGCACACATGGTAAGATCTGGATTCCCCCCCTGTTTGTTTATATACCACATCACGTGGTAATGCCTGTACTCAGTTGTAATGGTCCAAGGAATTATAGATGACTGTGAGAACAGAAATCATTTGACTGACATATCTTTTACATTTTTGTTTAAGTCTGTATTTTTTGTTCCAAAGACCCTGCACTAATCCCTAAACAATGCCTTAGGCACCTGTTCTTACAGACTGTGCTGGAGCAGGAAGGGAAAAAGGCAGACCTGGATTCAGATAAAACTGGTTTCTCCACCAAAGAAGTTCCCTTCTCAAAACCCCCAAAACTGGAATCTTGAATGTCAGGGAATATTGCTTCAATGAATCCAAGTATCCTAAGACATTCCCTTGCTGAGACTTTTGCTTGAATAGTATAACTCAGGAAAAGATGTAGATATAGCTCTACTTTTTCTTGTAAAGGAAAAGGCCTTTGAATTACAGTATCTAGTAGACACCCAAGGAAAACAATCTTGTGGTAAGGAATTAAACAAGACTTTTGGATGTTCTCCTGAAACCCCAGTCAGTGTAGGAGATTTCTCACCCAAGTAAGAGACTTTGAAATAGACAATGCAAAGATAACCAAGTCATCAAAAGAAAATGGGATTAATTTGCAGTCTGCAGTAAGCTAGAACCAGAGCTAGACACTTTGTAAATAGCCTTGGAACAATGGATAACCCAAAGGAAAAGGCACAGGAAAGTACAGTTGCTTAGGTAAACTTACCGTAACAGCAGATGTTTGAATGATCACTGTTGCAGTAGTATAAGCTATACGGGTTATATCCTGCATAGGACATAATGGCTTGCAATCACTTACGTGAAATGCAGAAAGTTGAATGGTTGATGTGTGAACACACAATTGTCAAGGGGCAGGAAATCAAACTGAAAGAGGTTGAACGAGGTTAGTCGAAACTGTAGAGGGAGGTCGCGCTTCAGTGAGGAACAGGGAAGTAGCCCATTTCCTCACTGTAGTGCGATCTCGGAGTTGGTATATTTAAGTAGGGTGGGGTTGTGGGGGTGAAGCCCCCACATGGGGGGTGCAGGGGAGCGAAGCCCCCCTGCTTAATAGTAGAGGTTAGCTGAGTCCCTCTGGTGGAAGACTGTAATGTTGAAAATGTCGAATAGACATTCCCATTTTCAACATTCCAGTCTTATGCTGTTGTAAGATTTTGCCATTATTTTTCGGTGTTGTCATTGTTCGACTGGATCAGTTTCGAATATACCACGGTAAACTATATAACAGTGGGTTGGCTTCTAAAGCTTCAGGGCACCTTCCACAGGAGCCAAACCCTTCAAAGGTTTAATGCTAACACAGAGAGGAAGGCTGAGCCCTGAGAGGACAATGCTAGTAACAACAAAAAATAAAAGTCCACACCCTGGCAAAAACAACACACTAAACAACAAGGTGGGGTGGAGGGAGGAAGCAGCTACTGCAGCAGTGATCATTCAAATATCTACTGTTATGGTAAGCTTACTCACACAGCTGCACTATGTTTTTCATACTGATCACTGCTGCCATAGCCTAAGCTGGGTGGATACCATACCTTAGAAATTTTGGGAGGTGGGAGGTAGAAGGGGAAGGCTCCAGGATCCCCTGAAGAATGGTGCTATCAAAGCCTGATCTAGACCTAGAGAAGGAATCAAGCTTCTAATACCTTGCAAAACTATGTATAGAAAACCAAGTGACTGTTTCATGAATACTTCTAGAATCCACCCTTTTCTAAATAGCCATAGAAAGATGAAGCCAATGTCCTTGTATAGTGGGTCTAGACCCTGCCTGAAATAATTTTGTTGGGGTGAGAATAACAAAAGCTAATAGCATTAGACAACAACTTGGAAATAGTCTGTACTGATGCTTTCTTCTTACCTTCACAAGAAATGAACAACTCATCCAAAGATTTGAAAGATTTAGTTCTGTCAAGATAGTACTCGAGTTGTCAGTGGACATCCCAAGAATGCAGTATCCTTTCTCCCTCATTTTTAGGATCAGTAAAGGAGATGGGAGAATGAATAGTTTGGCTTAAGGTAAACTCAGATTCCACGTTACGCATAAAAAACAGATTAGTTCTCAAAGAAACCCTATCTCATGGAAAAGAAGATAGGGTTGACTCAGCATAACAGTTTGCAACTCAGATACTCTTCTTGCAGAGGTCAGAGCAATCAGTAAAAAATGTTTATCATGTTAAGAACCACATGTCAGACAGATTAACTGGTTCAAATGACACAAGAGTTATCTTCTTTGAGGCCTCTTAAGTAAAACCCCTTTCAAAAACATGTTGATATGAGAATGCCTTGAAAGAGGAGGATCTGTGGGCAGACATGCTGAAATGGCCAATAAATGAATCTTGATAGTGGAATAAGAAAGACCATTGGAAAGTAACTCACACAAATCAAGTAATGAATCATGAATGAGTGCTGGTTATTTTGTTGGAACCAGTTAGCAAACTTTTTCCATTTGCTAATATATAACTTTCTAGTAGCAGGCTTTCCTGCCTTCATTAGTACCTGGTGCACATCCTCAGTAGACAGGTGCCTAAAGGGAATTAAGACCCTACCATCCAGGCAGTCAGTTGAAGTTAACTGGAGTTGGGGTGTATTAAACACCCCCAAACGTGCAGGAGTAGATCCATTCTGTGAGGAAACTTAAGGCAACTGCCTCTGGCCATTTCCAAAAGAAGGGAGAACCACTGTTGCCTAGGCCAGACAGGAAGTCAGCACAAAGATCTTGGGAGATTGTTCTGAATCTTCACAAGTGTCCTGGATATCAGTGGAAAGGATGAAAAAGCATACAGGGACATTCCTTTCCAAGAAAAGAAAACAAATCCATCTTACAGGCCTTCTTGCATGGAGTCCAGGAGCAATAACTTACTGGCTGATTATTTAGACAGGAAGCATCTGGGTCTATTATAGGGTCTCCCCATAGATGGATCAAATCTTGGAAAACTCCCTGATCTAGTTTACATAAGTGAGGATCTGCATTGTCCTGCTCAACTTCTTTGCCACACAATATTCCTCTGATGGAATGGAAGATGCCTGTAGGATGAGATTGTGTTGTGAAAAGTACAGTTTTGTACCTACCATAAATGTAGATGTTCGAAGATCTACATTGCTGCAGTCCTTACATATGGGTAGTCCGCTGTCCTCGGTCGGCCCGAATACCAAAGTATTAGGCTGACGTCGGTCAAGGCGCTTAAAACTGACATCAGGACGTCAGGGTACAAAAGCGCATGACCGACGTCATTTCCTCAGTCTTTTCTTGCCCCAGATGTCAGAAGGCCCTAACAAGACAGGCCAAAGCCAAAAACCAGCAAAACCCAACCAACCACCCATGCACTAACCATATTTACAATATGTACAACACCAACCACACCACCACCTTCAACAACAGAGGGGAAGGAGGAGTATTGGACTGCAGCAATGTGGATCTTGAACATCTACATTTATGGTAGGTACAAAACTGTACTATGTTCTTCATCTCACATTGCTGCAGTCCTTACATATGGGTAGAATCCCAAAGCAGAGGTAAGGGAGGATGGCAAAACTATAAAGCATTAGGAGCTGCCAACATGCCTTGTAAAATTGCAGTTGCAAATCCAGCCCTAGATTTAGAGTAAAGTGGAAGGTGGTAATGCTTAGAGAAAGTATGCACTGAACTCCAAGTAGCTGCTTCCAAAATATCTTTAGTAGCCACCCCTTAAAAAGCTGTAGAAGTGGCAGTAGCCCTAGTGGAATGAGGCCTAATCCCAGCTGGAATCTCCTTACCATGATGGGAATAACAGAAAGCAATACAAAACCAATCCACTTAGAAATAGTTTGTTTTGAAACAGGTTTGCCCTGAGAACCCAAAGCAAAAGAAACAAACAACTGCTGAGACTGCCTGAACCCTTTAGTTCTGCTCAAATAATATCGCAACTGTCTGTGAATATCCAAAGTGTGCAAAATCTTTTCCCCTTTATTTTGCGGGTTTGCATAACAAGTAGGCAAATGAATAGTTTGGTTTAAAGCCACACTAGAAACCACTTTAGGCATAAAAGAAGGGTTAGTACGCAAAGACACCCTATCCTTGTGGAAAATTAAGAAAGGCTCAACTGCCATAAGGGCCTGTAATTCAGAAACCCTTCTCGCAGAGGTAATGGCCAACAAAAAAGCAGTCTTCCAAGATAAATATTTCAACTCTGCTGATGCTGCCGGCTCAAAAGGTTGTAGAGTGAGTTTCTCCAACACAAAATTGAGATCCCAAGCAGGAGTAGGAGCTCTACGTGGGGGTCTTATATTCTTTGCCCCTCTAAGGAATTGCTTAAACAAAGGCTGAGAAAATAATGGTGGGTCACAGTCATAGTGAGCAGAGATTGCTGCAGCATGAACCTTTATAGAGGAGAAGGACAAACCTTTGTCCAATAACTCAGTAAGGTATTGAAGCGCCACACTTAAATTAGGTTTAGAAACATCAAAGTCCTTTGCTGTACTCCAAAATAAAAATCTCCTCCATTTATCTGCGTAAACTTTCCTTGTACTAGGCCTTCTGGCCTCCAAAATAACATTCAAAACTTGTTGTGGAAGCTGAGACCCTCCAGGGTTTAAACCAGAATATGCCAGGCTGTCAGATGTAGAGAATGAAGTTTGACATTGAGTAAATGACCGTTCTCCTGAGACAGCAGGTGAGGAATCGAAGGCAAAGGCCATGGAGGCTCCTGTGCCAGACTTCTCAGTAATGGGTACCAGTGCTGTCGAGGCCAATCTGGAGCTATTAAAATCATGTTTGGCTTGTCCTGTCTGACCTTCAGCAGTACCTTTGGGAGGAGAGGCAGAGGTGGAAAGGCATACACGTGAAGATTGCTCCAATTGAATGAGAGAGCATCCACTTTCCAAGCTGAGGGATGAAACCTTTTGTGCAAAACTTTGGCAGCTGGTAATTTAGTGGAGAAGCGAACAGATCTATGTCTGGAGTTCCCCATAACACTGTCAATCTCTGAAATACATGAGGATCCAATTTCCACTCGTGGGGATCCATAATTTGTCTGCTCAACACATCTGCTAAGAGTTCTGTGCTCCTGGCAGAAACCTTGCCTGAAGATTTAGCTGTAAACTGAGAGCAGTCTCCCACAAAATCATTGCTTGTCTGCATAGAGGATAAGAATGCGTTCCCCGTTGCTTGTTGATGTACCACATGACAGTTGTGTTGTCTGTTTGAATCAACACCTGCCCTGGAAGAAGTAAATCCTTGAAAGCTATCAATGCAAATTGGACTGCTAACATCTCCTTCAAGTTGATATGTAGATGTTGAAGTCTGGCAGGCCACGTGTCTTGTATCCATTTTCCATTTAGATGAGCTCCCAAGCTTTGTCTGAGGCATCTGTCGTTAAAATCTGACTCGCCTCTGGCCGGGTCACAGAGAGTCCCTTGTTTAGGTGACATTCCTGAGCCCACCACAAAAATTCCTTTTGAATGCAAGGTATTACTTGAATGACAGTGTCCAAATCTTGGCAGTGCTGTGTCCATACATTCTTGAGATACCATTGTAGCTTCCTCATATGCAGTTTGGCATTGGGAAGTACCAGAATACAAGATGCCATGAACCCCAAGGCTTGAAGGACTGTCCTTGCAGTCAGCCTGGACTGATGAGACAACTGGTGGAAGTAAAGAGAAAGATTCTTTTGTTTGTCCGGGGTCAAAAAGGCCATCTGGGATGCTGTATTCAGTCTCACACCCAGAAAGCACATGTCCTGAGAGGGTACTAGACTGGACTTTATTTCGTTCACAGAATACCCCAGGCATCTTAACACTGCCATCACATACTGTAAATGATGAAGAAGTTCGTCCTTTTCTTGGGCCAGTATCAGGCAATCGTCCAAATAAGGATAGATCTGTATTCCTCTTAGCCTGAAGAAAGCTACCACTGGAGCCAGAACCTTCGTGAACACTCTGGGCAGTAGATAAGCCAAAGGGCAATGCAGAGAACTGATAATGTGAAGTCCCAGCCCGAAACGCAGATACTTCCTGCAACTGGGCCTGATAGGAACATGAAGGTAAGCCTCTTTGAGATCCAGAGTCACCATCCAGTGATCTTTGCCCAGCAGAGGTAAAAGCTGTTGTAACGTTAACATTTTGAACTTGGGAATGTCCAGATATGTGTTGAGGATGGATAAATCCAAAATTGGTCTCCACGTGTTTCCTTTCTTTGGTACTAGAAACATGCGAGAATAAAATCCTAGGCCCACTTCTGGCAGAGGAACCGTTTGTATGGCCCCTATTTGAAGTAGTAGAGAAATTTGTTTGCGAGCCTCTAGTCTTTGCTGAGGAGGAACGTCCGGCATGCCTTTGAAAGGAGGCAAGGTATGGAAGTAAAACTTGTAACCCTGGTGTATGATATCCAATACCCATTTGTCTTGGGTAATCAACATCCAATTTTCCTTGAAGAGTGCTAACCTTCCTCCCAAAGGTGCTGCCAGGCAAGAAGGATCTGGCAGCTGAAAAGTAGGTCATTGGGCCTGTTTACGAAAGGACTGGCCCCTGCCCTCACCAAGATTGTGCAGGTGAACTCCTGTTCTAGGCCTGAAAGAACTCTGAGCTCTGCCCCTACCACGCCTAGATCTACCCCTAGACTGAGAATCATAAGAAGGATACGCCCACCCCTTAGCAGGCCAATTCCTACTAAACTGGAGGCTGAACTTGCAAAAAATCCTTAACAGCCTGCATAGACTTAGCCTTGTCTTCCATTTTCTTCAAGACTGATTCCACAGGTGAACCAAACAACACATCAGACTGCAAAGGAGCATCCAAAATCCTTGTCTTAACATGGTCAGATAAATTCTGATCCTTTAACCAGGCGTGCCTGCGAAGAACTGAGCCAGTGGCAGCCACCCTAGACGAGGCCTGCACAGCATCAAAACCACACTGTAATGAATGCTTACCCACTTGTTCAGAGACATGCACCAAATCTTGCAATTCTTTACACTCAATGCCTTCCGCCAGAGCATCCACCTTAGACTTCAATTGAGAAAGAAGAAAGTTTTGATATTTCAAGATATGAAACTGGCAATTTAAAGCCCTCATAGCTAAGGTAGAAGATGTATAAACCTTCTTTCCCCATCTATCCAAAGCTCTGGCTTCTTTATCTAGAGGAACCGGATTTTTTACAACAGAGGCCTTGACACCCTTAGGTCCCTGACTAATAGTTTCTGGGTCCGCCCTAGGACTCTTATAAAGATATTTATGAGCCTCAGGCACCCTGTAATACCTATCCGGTTTAACAGGAGCAGGAGGCAGAGAATCAGGATTAAGTGAAGCCTCTGCAAACACATCTTCCACAACATCCAGAACAGGGGGTATAGCCAAGGGCCTATGCTGGGGTAACAGCAAAACTCCCTAAGCCTTTTCCTAGAATCAGAGAAGTCCTGACCTTCCCACTTAAAATGTTCCCTCATAGAATGAAGTGTCTCTGAAAAAGAAAAATCCTCTGGAGGAGAAGCAGAAGGAGTGGAATCATCTGCATCAGAATCAGAATAAGGAGAATACTCCTGCAAGTCTTCAGCAGAAGACTCTGAAATATCCGAAGCCTGCTCAAAACTTCCCAACTCTGGCTCCACCCTAGGCCTCTTATCAGGAGGGGGCATAGAACCTCTAATCAGAGTAATTAAATCTTCTGCCATTTTAAGCATGTGCTTCTTAGGCACAGACCCTGCTGAACTAGGAGTGACACCAACAGAAGCTGAAACTGGCCTGTCTCTGGGAGAAGCCTTGGAAACAGAAGGAGAAGGCCTAACCACCCTAGGAAGGGAGGGGAGTACAGTAACTTGGGAAGCCCCTTCAGCCTGACCTGCCTCCTGAGAGACCACCTCCTGCAAAATCAAAGTCTCCCCCTGAGACTCCAGAGAAGTCTCCGTCGGAACCACCGGTTCCACTGAAGCCTCTAAAGAACCGGCGTCCGGAACGGACGACTCAACTTGCCTGGGTTTAACTGTTTTGTATTTGCGCTTCTTCGCAGAAGCGGGCGCCGGAGAATCCGACGGCATATTATAATTGCACCGCTTCCCAAAGACCAGCCTAGCACAATCCAACCTTCGCTTAATAGTGCGTTTATTGAACCTAGCACAAAAGCGACACCCAACAACGTCGTGCTCAGGCCCCAAACAAGGAATACACAAAGAATGATAATCCCTATGCGGTATCTGTTTCCCACAAGAAATACAGTTATTCACTTTTTCTGACATCCGGTAAAACACTGAGGCAAGAAAAAAGCAAAATAATCCCCAACGGGGTACTTAGCCAACTTGGATTCGGTCTGAAACTCCGAATTCGAAAAATTTCAGAACGCCGAACGGCACTTGCAACGCTGCTTCTGCATCGGACCATGCGGCAAAAAAGACTGAGGAAATGACGTCGGTCATGCGCTTTTGTACCCTGACGTCCTGATGTCAGTTTTAAGCGCCTTGACCGACGTCAGCCTAATAATTTGGTATTCGGGCCGACCGAGGACAGCGGACTACCCATATGTAAGGACTGCAGCAATGTGAGATGAAGAACATCTATAACCCACGCTAACATGGCTAGTCTGCAAAGAGGATACAATGTGGTTCCCCCTACATGTAGATGTACTACATGACTATGGCATTGCCAGAAATAACTTGGAGATCCTGGGGACCAAAGATAATTCAGAGACTTGAGTGCCTTTATCAGGGCAAGCATCCCTTTTGTATTTATGTGCTTGCATCTGTCCTAGGTGTTCCACATACCTTGCACTATTATCCCTCCTGAAACTGCTCCTCAAAGACAAGGTGTCTGTGATGACTGACCTGGCTTGGAACAGGCTATAAAAAGGGGAGACCCGAATGCAAGGTTATTTCATGCTGTGATGACAGGAGGTACTGCCAGCCATGGCAGGAGAAGTGGGGCACTAGATGTGTAACATATGCCAGCACAGCTAGTTGGAATTTTGTAAAGATGTATATGTCATTTGTGCATCAAATTGATTTGTACAGATGCTTGTGTTTAAAAATTGATTTGTAAAGTTGCTTGTGTTAAAAATGTATCAGCAGTGCACCCTGCTGTATAGAAAAGAAATATACATGCATTATTGTAACTGTTTAAATGTATATGGTTTAAGAGGTTACTGGAAGAGAAGAGGTTACTCTCAAACTTAAAAATAGCAAAGAAATTAAATATTGGGCCTAGAACATAAAGATGTTATCTCACAGTTTTGAATGCAGTCAGAGACAAAAAGTCTGTACTAGGAAGCTTCCCGCAATGTCATTGCAGTGAACTAATTGCTACTCTGAAAGGGTAGAGGTTTGAAATTGTTTAATGACTTTCAGGAGCTGCAACCGATGTGAACAAAGCTATATCTGTATGCATAGTAACATACAGGTGCTAAAAACCTGGCAGCTTCTAGTGTTGATGATAGTGTGGGAACCAGAAGTCAGATGACCAGATGTATATGATGTCATTCTGTACACAAATAATGCTTTAATATTAGAGGAGAATGAAGTCTCAGGAGCAGTCTGTTTCTTGGAACCTGACATAAAAGGATTCCTCACCTACTTCATCTTGCCTTGCTCTAGTAAGTGAAGCAGGGAATAGTAACCCTTAAGATTAGTCAGGAAAATATAGTGAGAATAGTTAAGTATTGTTTTTCTGTAACTGTGTGAATTTTTCCAGCTGTGTTATTTTTAATATTCCTCTGTCTAAAACTCTGGTGTTTACTGTAAATAGATATTTAGCATTTTCAAGTTCTTTTATTGTTTATTATTAAATATATTTAAACTTCTCAGCGGTGGTGGTGCTGCGGTAGCGTTGTCGCCTCGCAGTAAGATGCTGTCCGGTTCGATTCTCAGCTAGAGCGTCTTCTGCGTGGAGACATGCATGAATGGGCATACCTTCGTTGAAGGTTGTGCGTCAGGGCTGGTAACTCGGCACGTAAAAATCAACTACCAATCATTAGCGGACCGGAGTTCCGCTGTGGCGACCCCTAACCGGGAAAAGCCGAAAGACTCAACAACAACAATCATGGTTGGTCCTTTAGAGAAATATTTTAACCTTTGAGAGTACTTGCACGTATTTGGTGACAATTCTGGCCACTCCTGAAGCCTGGCTGTTTGGTCAACATTTGTATTTGTATTAATATTAATTTCACTCAGTATAACTGGGTACCCCTGCAAGAGCCTTAGGTAGTTGGCTTTGTAGTGCCTGGTGGCAGTGAAGACTGGGTAGAAGAGAGCACAGCAGGTAAATCTGTGCCAGACTTTACCATATATGTGTGTGTGTGTGTGTGAAAATCAAATCTCACTGTATGTGTGTGTCAGTTACTTGCAGCAGGAACACAAAGTACTGGTTTCACAGACAGAGTGGTAGAGAACTTGGCCTGGGCACTTGGCTGAGGACTTAACTCTGCAGCTGTGCCAGTGGGGAAACTTACTAGAGACCTGCAGAGAGAGAGAGAATGAAAAACCACTGGGATGAATGCATTCCCTGTGTGCTCTTAAGAGAAACTGTGCTTGATGCAGACAGATCTGCATCTGAAAATACCAACTGTATCCATTTGTATTCTAAGTGAATATCCGTCTTCAGTGTCAGTAGTGAGGATTCAGGCTCCTTGATTACTGGCCCTGAGTGGGGACATCACACCTGTCTCCACCAAATAAATTCTCTACTGACAAACACCAGCATTGGGATTTGAAAAGACAAAGGATGTTGTTCCTGGGACCAAAGAGGTGTCGATACCAATGTAATTTCCCATGTGAGGTCTTGCCAGGAACATCATGAGAATCACAGGTGCCAAGAGACCCAAAATCCTGTGGTATTCCCTTGCAGTGATCAAAGTCTAAGTGGAAAACCTTACCCTAGAAATGGCTCTACATACAGATCTATTTTTCTTGTAGAAGAAAAGCTCTTTAAACTGAGGTGTACAACTGACATCCCAGGAACTCAAATCCTACGCAAAGGAGAAAAAAAGGACTTTTGAATGTTCTTGTAGAATCCCAACTTGTGCAAGAAACCTCTCACTCAAGTGAAAGATTCCTGACACTTTAAAAAAGACTCTGCAAAGATAAGCAAGTCATCTAGATAAGGAAAAAAAATTGGGCCTATATTAGAACACCGAAGTCTTAAAACGTTGACCCCTATTCAGCGAACGCTTAAAATATCGAACATGCAGAACAGCGAATTTTTTTTCCCAGGGAAAAAATTTGCTGTTCCGAAACACATACACACAACACAAGCACACCAAAAAAACAGCAATCCACACACATAAATTTTAAATCCTACATCTAACCCTACACTAAACTGTTCATACACTACTATCTAGCCACTTACCTTAACCCAAACCCTAACCCTAAGGTCCGTCACTATCGCACACTCACCTCACCCGCGCCCTAACCCTAACTCACCTACCCCACCCTAACATCCATCACAATCGTACACTTACCTGACTCTTGCCCTATCCCTAACCTGCACCCTAACCCTAACTCACCTACCCCACCCTAACATCCATCACAATCGTACACTTACCTGACCCTCGCCCTATCCCTAACCCGCACCCTAACCCTCACATCCACACAATCGCACACTTACCTGAACCGGACCCGTAACTTTCCACCACAGTGCTGAAAATAGCGAAGCGACAGAAACGGCCAACCAAATTCTTTCCCTAAGAAAAAAATTGGTGTTCTGCAGCTTCGCTATTTTCAGCATTCGCTGAAGAGGGGTCGATATTAGAACATTCAAAGTTTTAAAACTTTGGTGTTCTAATATAGACCCAAAATCTGATACCCTGTAGCCTTCAACAAGCAATAACTGGAGTTAGACTCTTCATGGACACTCTTGGCGCAGTGGATAAGTCCAAAGGGTAAGGCAAATGATAACCAGAACTAGACACACAAAACCTTAAGAAACACAAAATCTGGACAAAATAGAATGCAGTAATAAGAATCTTTTAAATGTAGTATTACGAGGAAACTTGAACGAGGCAGAAGAGGTAACAGGTTGTGAAGTGAGATCATTTTGAAGTTAGCACTATCAGAAAACTAGTCTCCAAACATCTTTATCTGGCACTAAAAACATCCTTCAATAAAAACCCTTCCTAACATTTGATGGAGGAACTGGCTTGATCAGTGAACAGCAAGTTATGAAGGACAGGGGGAGATAAAGCCGTCTGGTCTGGTGGATAAAGAATAACCCCCGTCAAGAAGGAATATCCTCTCATTGCCATCTATAACCTTGCATAATGATCTTCAACATCCATTTGTCTGAAACTGTTGGCAAAGAGATAAGTATTTATTTTACTTATTTATGTACTTCAGTTTGATGACCAGGGTAGCCCACTGGGCCTGGAAGAGACGGTTTTCAGTGGAGGCCCGGGGAGAAAAGCTCCACAAATATTAACAATTATACAAAGTAGTAAATGCAGACATAATTATACAAAGTCATAAATACAGATATAGATGATCAAACAAAATTTAAGATATACTCTTTTTTTTTTTTTTAATTCAGAGTTAGATATCTGAAGAGAGAATGAAAGGTGCAGTAAGGATGGTTTATAGTGGAGAAAGGAGCGGGTTCTGGAAGATGTTAACAAGTGTCAGAGAGAGGAAGTAGATGCAGAAGGTAAAAGAGCACTATAATAGCTAGTATATGTTGTAGTGCTTGGGAGATGATATTAAGGAGTTATGTAGTCGGGGAAAAGGAAAATTCCCACTTTGAAAACAGGTGAGATTGGAGAAGAGATCTGAAGTTTGAGTGGCTTTGAATATTTCGAAGGGAGGCAGGAAGAGAATTCCAGAGTTCAGCTAAGGAGGAGGATAGTAGCAGGTGGCTGAGGGGGGTCAAAGAAGTTTATATTTTTTAGAAGGTTATGGTTCACTGATCTAAGTGGGTGGTTGGGAATGAATGAAGTTAGGGAGGTAGACAGAGAGGGACAGCTAGAAGGTTGAAATATAAGCTTGTGGGCGGTAGTAAGTTTAAGAAGTTTGAGGTAGTTAGGAAGTTCAAGCCATTGCACAGAGTACACAGAGAAACAGTGATGAGATGCGTTTCTGGAGTTGGTGGCAAATTTGGAGATTTTATTGTAGCAAGTTTCTAACTTGGCCTGTAAGCCAAGCTGAAGATTAGTGAATAGGGGAGCACCACACATAAGAGAGGGTAGGAGTTAAGTGGAGGTAAAGGTCTGTCTGGTGGAGGGGGAAGTGTACTGATTGTGTCTTATAGAAGAACAAGTTTTGGGTGAGTTTTTTTTATGTTAGTATGAATATGGATGTCAAATTTTAGATTGTCATCTATTATGACACCTAGTTGTTTGGTATGTGACACTATTTCTATGGGGATCTTATTCTGAGCAGTTACTGTAAAAGAGTTTTTGTCTATCTTGGTATTTTTGGATGGGGTGAAGATCATTAGCTTTGTTTTATTAGCATTTAAGATGAGGTGGTTACTATGCATCCAAGATTTGGTATTAGAGAAGGCTAACTGAGTTTTGAGAAGAAGGTTAGTGGGGGTGTCTGTTGAACAAATGATAGTCGATTCATCACCATAGTGGATTAGTGTGGTATCAGAGAGAGACTGGTGGAAGTTATTTATGAAAATGTTAAAGAGGAGGGGGGCGAGCACAGAACCCTGGGGAACACCAGTTGGGGGTGTGTAAAAAGGAAGAGAATAAACTTTTCCATTTTTCAGCTTGCTATCTTTCAGAGAGGTAGCTAGTGAAACAAGCGATAGTTGGAGGGGAGAGGTTGAGACAGGAGAGTTAGCTGGGGTAAGAGTACGGGGTGGGAAACAGTATCAAAGGCTTTGGAGAGATCAAAGAAGAGTGTGGAAACAATTTTGCCAGAGTCACATGCAAGGTTGATAGAGTCTAGGAAGGAGAGGAGGGCAGTGATAGTGCTATGGCCGGGACGGAAACCATGCTGTGCTGGGGTTAGTAGGTTGTTTTGTGCCAGATAAGACATCATTTGGGATTGAATACATTTCTCCATGATTTTTGATAGTGGGGAAAGGATGGCTATGGGCTGAAAATTAGAAGTCTCAGTGTTTTTGCCCCCTTTATAGAGTGGGATGATAAAAGCCTGTCTCCAGAGAGAAGGGATGTATGACTCTTGGATGGATGTGTTGGTTATGATGGAGATGGGGTAGGTGATGCTATCTGCAGACAGTTTGAGGAAAGATGTGGGTAAGTTATCAGGGGCAGGGGAGCATGGCTTAAGTTGAAGGAGTTTTTTTTTATTTTATTTGTAGAAACAGGAGAGAAGTTAAACTTATGCAATTAAAAGTTAAACTTAGGTAGTTTTTAGATCAGTATAATTTAAGTTTGGGGATGAGTTGTCCTTATTGCCAGGGAAGAGAAGGGAGGAGATAGAGTTCCAGAATTTTCTAGGGCTGGATAAGTGTTCTGATTGAAGCTTGCTACGGTATGATTTATGGTCCCTGATTCTTAGCTTTTTTACAGTGTTACGGATTTGTTTAACTTCAGTTCGGACACAAGGTGATTTATTTTTATGGTATAGTTTCCACTTCTTATCTCTTAGGTGAATGATTTGTTTGGTTTCTTTAGTTAACCAGGGGGGGTTGAAGCTTTAACTCCTTTAGTTTTTAGTGGAGCGAGATTGTTAAGCAGGTTCAGGAAAGTTGTATTAAAGTAATCAATGGCTTTAACAAGAGCAAAGTTTTTAAGGGTGACCAATCTGTTACTTTTAGGCAGTCTATAAATATTTGTGGGTTGAAACTGGAGAGATTCTGAGATTGTATGTAATGGTGATGTTTTTGAAGTGGAGAGGAATGACGGTCAGCAAATATAGGCAGGTGATCGCTGAGAGAGTCAGGGAGGACATCAGTATTTGAGATAAGGTTTGGATGAAACACTAAGATCCAGTCAATGATGGTTCCATTGGTACCATCTTTGTTTAGCCTGGTGTGAGAGTTTATTAATTGGGTGTAGTTGTAGAGGTTGATAGAGAAGGGGATGCAGAATTAATTGAGGCCCTGTTTATGTTTACTTCACCTAGAATAAATGTTTCGTTTTTGATGTTAGTTGAAAACCAGGAGAGTATGTCTTCAAGTATAGGAATGTTGTTGCCTGGGGGGATATAGAGGGCAGCTATGCATATGGATTTGTGTTTGCTGAGTTTGAGGAGGGTGATAGTTCAGAATTTGGGAATGGGGTTGGTGGAGGGAGTAACAGTACAGTATTGCTACTCTGCCACCTTTTTTGTTGGGTCTGTCAGAGCATAGCATTTGGTAACCTGGAGGGAGAATTTCGTTGTCTTTTATATTAGGTTTAAGCCAGGTCTCTGTGATGGCAACAATGTCAGGCTGGTTGTGGGACAACCAGGCATGGAGGATGGGAATTTTATTTCTGAGGCTTTGGGCATTGAAATGAAACAAAAGCTCTTGGATGGGAGAATGTGGTATGTGGAGATCGGAGTTGGGTGGGATGGTGGTGGGGGCGGGTTGGGTGGATGTCCAAAGAAAGAGAGAGAGAATCTATCTAGTATGAGCCAGATACAGTTTGATATAGAGGAGGAGTAGGGGTGATAAAGTATGGTGAATTTAGTTGGATGTGGAGGGAGACAGACAAGGAGACAGGGTAGGATGGGTAGCACTGTGAATTTGAATAGAAGGATTGGGCTTGAAGAGTAGAGCTCATGGGCTATAGAGGAGAAAGAGGGTTGGATAGTGTGTATGAAGGTTGATGTGTAATGTGAAGGTAAGGTGTGGGAGGGGGCTGGAAGGAAGGTAAGACATGAGAAAGTTGAAAGTAGACTAGCGATTAGTATTAGGCTGAAAGATTATGCTGTCATTTGAAACATGGTGAGTGTGGAGTTAATTGTGATTAGGTGGGTGATGGGAGCTATATGAGGACTGCTTGGTAAATAGGTAGTTTAGAGGTATGGCAGGAGCTATGGATAGAATAAATGGCGAATGGAGCGGGGCCACACCGACACCAGGGAATACATGCGTGAAGGAATACATGTGTGAAAGTCAGAAAAAAAAACAATCCGTGAGAATGGCAGAGAAATAGCAGTTTGACAGGGTCAGTGGTCAATACAGCCGTTGTATTTTACACTTATGCCACAAGACTCAGGTCAGTGAGTAAAGTGTTGACATTTTTCATAGACACAGTAATGGTTTTAAATGTATCATGGACTGTAGGGTTGAAATTCAACACTGGGAGATGCTGGAAAATTGGGTTAGCCTAGATAAATTATCAAGAGTATGAAGGGTAGTGGTCTGCCGGGTGGTGTCTAGAAGGGCTACAGAACAAGTCCGTTTGAGACACCTGGGAATGGAAATGGGCCAGAAAGAAAGAAGATCAAGAAGTTATTGTTGGGACAGTAACTGAGGAGGGAGGTGGCTACAAAGTGATATGCAACTGGTAAAACAAGTCGCCAGTTAGTTGAGTACAATAATAAAGTAACAGGGCAAATTACATACAGAAATTATTTGCTAGCTGTAGTTAGGGTTGTCCGCCGCAAGAGCGATTCTCTGTGGGATAGGGATTCCTTCTGTATGGAGAATTAGCAGCAGGTATGGCTGTTTAGGATGGCAGGGGACAGAAATTGTTAGCTGTAGTTAGGGTTGTCCGCTGCAAGAGCGATTCTGTGTTGGATAGAGATTCCTTCCATATGGAGCATTAGCAGCAGGTATGGCTGTTTTGGATGGCAGGGGACCTGATTAGCTTATGCTCAACTCTGTAGCCTGGGAAGATAGTGAGCAGAGATTCAGAGTTTATGGAAGGGAAAAGGGACTGCCAGGGTGAGAGGAGTGAACAAGGTCCTTAATAGTCAAACTGACAAGCTGATCTGTGGTTTGGGGGGGTTGCTGAATTCTTTTTGGAAAACCCTAGCCATATTGCCAAAATTGGATGAGGGCTTAGAGAATCCCTTAAACATTCTGAAAAAGGAGGGAAAAAAATCTTAGAGAATCCCTGATTTAACTTATTCCTGTCATCACACTTTTTAACAACTTTATTGAATTACCATTTAAGGCATAGGCAAACATACATTTACATGAAAGAAGACAGACCATATTTACATGTTCACAGTTACAAACATTATACACCACATACATTCTTTTATGCAATTATCATCAATCCAACATTACAGTCTACTTCTTTAAACCTCATTCCTCCTCCAAAACACATTATTCTGCATGCATTGTTTTCACAATCTCCATTTTCTCTACGTAATTTGTTCCTACAGTTTTCTGAAGATCCCACTTCCAATTATTTTATCTCTGTTACAACACTGACTGCTTCAAAATACAGTTGGTGTAGACTTTGATTTCCATTGCCTAGGAGCTGTTCTTTTGACAGTCACCAAAATTAAATGTAAGGCCTTATTATGTCAGGTCTCTATCATTTCAGCGATTTGACAGTTCAGCGAATGGCATTCCTTGAAATCCACTGTTTGGGGGGGAGGCTGCACTCCCCCCTGCTAATTATATATACCAACTCTGAGATTGCACTAAAGTGGGTAAAAGGCACATTTCCCAACCTTTACTGTACCACGATCTCAGTATGAACAGTTCAACAAATGGTATGTTCGATGTAAATGAACCAAAAATGCCGTTCGCGGCACTGAATTTTCACTGAAGCAATATAGACCCACTATTGTCTAGGCAATTCAGATCCTATCTGCAAGCTTAAAAAAAATATTTCCTTTGTTACACCTATTTGTTTACCCAATAGTTGTGACACAGTACTCTGTAAGAACTTTTTTAAGTCTGCCAACTCATTATACTCCCAAAACACAGGTTACCAGTTACCTCTTTCTTTCCCAACACACCTCCAACATTTGCCATCTACCTGCGGGAAAAATTTTTGGAGTCTGCATAGTGTACAGAAAATACCTATGAAAACACTTCTAAGCAAAAATCCTACATCTTCTAGACTTTACTGTGTATTTGGGAACTGTACTCTTATTGTTTCCTTGTGAAATGCTTGTCTGATATTTCTTCCTAAACTTCTCTAACTTTCTCTGATTTCTACAGTTATTATGCAATATTTTATATGCCTTACTAATTATCCCTTTTAAACAGAAGCTTCTGTTCTAGATTCAACTAAAAACTCTACCAGAGCAGATCTTTCACTTAGGATTCCCCTATCCCTTTCTCATTGCCTATGATATCAGTACCAGACAGGAAAGGCAGTCTCTAGCCTGCATTTCAAATGTTTTCTTGGCCTCTTCCCATTATATTATCTTTCACTCTGTCTAGATATTTGCCCCAATACCATGGTTCCTTTTCCAGTTTTATAGGTTCATAGGTTGGTACTAGGCTATCAGCCCTAGGGCCTATACAAGCCTAGCCATAACAATTCCCTGGCTATTTCTTCCGACATTATTTACTTTCCTGGACCCCTGTCTAGCAGGACGACTGACGTGATCCCTGGGGTGAATTTCCTTTCTCCCATCCAATCGTCAAGGTTCCTCTTGAAGAGGTCCAAAGAGGCACTCTGCTTGACATGTATGGGCAATCTATTCCAGAGTCTGGGGAGTCTCTGGGTCAGGAACCTATCCCTCCAGCATGTTTTGTTTATTGTGATGACAAGGTTTAGATCCCTGGAGCGTGTAGCTCTGAGGGATTGGGATTTCTTTAAGTGTAGCATGTCCAACAGCTCTGGGTTTGACATGGCCTTGTATGTTAAGCAGAGATTGCCTCTGAGTAGACGATATGCGACAGAGTATAGCTGGAGTTTTTAATGGTCAGCGTGGGGCATCTGCTTTAGGCCTGTGATTCTTTTAGTGAGGTATTTCTGAGGCCTTTCCAGTTGTTGCAGATGTCTTGAGAGGTACATACCAAATGGGGCATTGTATTCTATAATGGGTCTAATGAGGGATGAGTACAGTGGGACAATGACCTCCTTTTTTCTGGATGAAAAGCCCTTCGTGATGAGGTGTGCCACATAGAAGGATTTTCTGACTGTTGTGGCAATGTGGTTATCGAAGGCGAGACCACTGTCCACCTGTGTCCCTAAGTCTCTTATCACACTTTCTGTGTTTAGTGTACTGCCACCTATATGGTAATTCATGGATACATGTTTTTTCCCAAAGGGGATAACAATACATTTCTTGGCATTGAGCTTGAGCCCATGGCTCTGGCACCAAGCATCTGTTTCTGTAAGGCCCTTTTGTAGAGTATCCACATCATTTGGGATTCAATAATGGCTCCCAGTTTGCAGTCATCTGCAAACTTTGTTAGCCAGAGTCCCTTAGTGTTGACCTGTACTTCAGAGAAGTAGATGCCAAACAAGAGCGCCCCAGGACTGAACCCTGAGGTACTCCACTTGTCACTTGTCTGGAGCTGGATTTGGAGTCGGCTACTTTTATAGTGTGGGTTCTATCAGTAAGCCATTTAGCAACCCATTGGGTGACATAGGGATTAATGCCCAACTTAGTAAGTTTATCTATGATTCCAGAGTGGGGATGGTGTCAAAGGCCTTGGCAAGGTCTAGATAGGCTGTGTGGACCACCTTACCCTTGTCCATGGCTCTGGAAACTGATTCAAAGAAGTCAATCAGGTTCAGGAGACAAGATCGGCCCTTCACAAACCCAAACTGGGTGGGGTCCAGTGTTTGAAGGTTGCCAATGTCTTTGTTTATAAGTTCCATGATAATACGCTCCATGGCCTTGCAGATAAGGCTTGTCAGACTGATGGGATGGTAGTTTCCGGGATCCAAGGTGGATCCCCCTTGTGGATTGGGATAACTGTAGCTGCGCCACTCAGTGGGCACGAAACCTGAGGTGAGGCTATGATTAAACATGACACTTAGGTGAGGTGCCAGTTCATATTGTAGTTCATGTAGTACACAGCCCGGGATGTCATCTGGTCCCATGGATGCTGTATTCTTGGCTTTAGAGAGTGCGTTTTGTACCTGTGTGGCCATTATTACTGGAATTTGGCAATCTTCCGGTATTGAGATGGGCCATTTAAGGGTGAGAGGGGTGAAGTTGGCACTGAATCGATCTGCCAGGATATTGGCAATATCCTTTGGATCAGTATATTTAATGCCATTCTGTTTTAGCTCAGAGCAGATCTGAGCATTGCCATTTAGATTCTTGACATAGTTATAGAATGCTTTGTGGTTGTCTTTGGAATCTTTGGCAATTTTATTTTCGTAACTAGCTTTGGAGGATTTTATGAGGCATCTCAGTTTCTTACTGAGGCTAGTAAGGGAGTTTTTTGCATCCTGGGATTTTCCTCTTTTCTGCAAAAGTTTCTTCCTTTTGTTGTAAAGTTTGTTTATGGCAGGGGACCACCAGATTGGCTTTCTTTTTTTGGCTGAGAGCATTTTGGTTCTATTTGGGATGGCACGATTCATGCATGAGTGGATGTGCTCGTACAGTGCCTTAGTGTAGGATTCAGCAGTTGAACTTTCAGTTCCCGTCTGCATGGGTGTTATGAAGTTTGTCACTTCTGACTTGAGTAGCATGAAGTTGGCTTTGGAGAAGTTTTTTATGTTGGTTTCTTTACTGGGGGGTGGGGGTGGGATTTTCTCCAGTAAATTCCAGCCCCTTCATACCTGTTCTCTAAACCCCTAATTGCAGTCATCCCTATCAGCAAAATCTCATTTCTCCTTTCTCATGTCTTAGTTCTGAGAATATTTTTGGCTAATTTATGAATATAATATTCTGTATACATCCAAAATCCCACTCTCTTCTTACTTCTTGAATTTCTCCCCACCTCATCAAAATCCCTTTCGACTCTGAATTATAGCATGTTGCTTGTGTTATGTACACGAGTCTTAACTGTATAGCTCTAAAACATCCCTTCAAATCAGGTAACCTAAACCACCTTCTTGTATTAGAAGGACCAACTTACCCCATTTGACACTTGCCCTCTTCTCCCAGATGAAAACTTCAACTCTTTATTAATTAGTGCCCACAACGTCTCCTCTTGTTGATAAAAATATGCCTATCCTCTATATAAAACTAAAGGGACTAAAAACATTTTTACTGCTTGTATCTTGCTATCCGTATACGTAAACAAGATCTTCCTGTTTCTCAGTTTTTGTTATATCTTTTGTTTAGTCTCTTCCCACATATCCTTAGCTGCCATAATAGAATCACTTTAACCCATACTCCTAAATAATTAATTTTGTTATATCCTCATAAAAATGGATATTGCTGACCAATTTCTGTGTACGTATATGTGTGTGTGTGTGTGTGTGTGTGTGTGTGTGTGTGTGTGTGTGTGTGTGTATCTACTTTAATAGCCTGTGTTTTGCCTTCATTAATTTATATCCCGAAAAGACATAAAACCTTTTCTGGTTTTATCAGGTACAAAATAATAAAATCTGCAAATAAAAACAGCTTTTGTTGACTACCATATTAATCATATCCTAAAATTTCTGAGTACCTTATTTTCTTTGTCAATGACTCTAAATATAACATAAATAACAAAGGGGAAAGGGCCGGGGGTTCTCTTCTCAAACACAACTTATCAGAGAGAAACCCTTCCACTTTAATTTTGCCTGTGATCCCTCATACATCCTCCTAATTAACCTTATTATTGCATCAGGGAATGCATATGCTTCCATTGCATACACTTAAAATCCCAGCTTACTCTGCTCAATGCTTTTTCTGCATCAAGACCCAACAACAGCGGTATTTTCTGACATTCGGCTTCCCTTTGGATTATCATTGTTCTAGTAATATCAAATGGTTGCTTCCTCTACACAAAAAATACACTGATCCATATCTATCAGTTTTGGCAACACGTTTGCCATTCTTTTAGCTATTAAAGCCATATATACTTTATAATCATGGTTTAAAACTGAAATGGGCCTGTATGAAGCTTGGTCTGATGGGTCTTTAATGTATTTAGGTATTATACTCACCACAACTTTCTTCCAGGATGTTGGTGCTTCCCCTCCTTTTACAATACTGTTAAACAAAACCTTCCAGATCTTTAACACTGTCTTCCCTCCTAGCTTCCAAACTTCTACAGGAATGCCATCTATTCTTGGAGTCATTTCTGCATATTGATTTTGCGTCACCATTTTTATCTCATCTCCTCTTATCTTAATTATTAGTTGTGGAGCCGCATCTACCTCTAACCTTGGCATACCTAAAGCTTCCATAAATATTTCTATTTGAGATTTTTCTTTATTTCTATATTCCTCTGCTTTAAACAAATCTCTATAACATTTCCAAAATACGTAATACCTCTACAGGATCTCTGGTTGTTTTTCACGTTAAAGGCTCCTTAAGTTTGGCAATAAACCTACTTTCTATTGCCTACGCTATACTAAAAGATTTTGTGTTCTGGAGTTATTATAAAAAAAAAAGTTGCTTAACAGCAATATTATCTAGATACTCCCTTATTTTTTCCTCTTCCTTGTTCTGTGAAATTCCCTTATTCTGCAATAATTTAACATTTGTCAGCCCCTCTGAATTATTCTTGTTACTTCTGAACCATATATTTTTTTCTTTTATTTCTATTCTATTTTTAAACTCCATTTCCATTCACTGGCTGTAATTTCTGAAAAAAATTCTGTCTTCCCTAATAACTTTCAAATAATTTCCACCTCATTCCTTAAATTCCTCACTTTTTAATGGGGAAGTGCCAGTGTCACATTTGTACTTTATTACCCTGCAATTTTATTCTAGTTGTTATTGGCACAAGATCTAAAAAGATCTAAAATAGTTATTTGATGTATGTGTGTGTTGAAGCTTTCAATTAAATGCACATGTTCCTATGAAATATAATTTCTGTGTAGTCTAGCCCAGTTACTGAACCATGGGGAATAATATGTAAATTCTCTCCAAGTTCCTACCTCTATATTCATGTTTTCTATATCAAATGTTTTAATAAATTACTTCAGAAATCTACACTCTTTTGTTATATTTCTCCCTCCTAGGTGCCAGATACATCCTCACTATAGTGGGTCTATATTATAAGATCGAAACTTTAGGTAGTTGACTACCTAACGCTCGCTCTGTAAATACTGAAAGCTAAAAATCCGGAACGGCCACTTCGGCAAATTTTTCATCAGGAAAAAAATTCACCTGGCCGTTATGTGGAATTTGCCCTTTTGTCCAATATAGAGCAATCTCGGAGTTAGTATATTTAGTTAGGGGATGTGGGGGCACAGCCCCCCACATCGGGTGGTGTGGGGGGTGATGCCCTCCACTTGATTTGGGGTTAAACTTTTTTTTTTTTTATACAGCTAAGGGAATTCTTTCTCTGTGTGGAAGTTGCCATTCTCAGTTTTTAGCTTTTGATAGTTAAGATCAAGCTTTAGGTATTCGACTACCTAAAGTTTCGATCTTATAATATAAACCCACTACAGCAACTCAAATTTCAGTCCCAACCTGTAAGTAATATTCCCTGCTGACTACTTCTCCCAACATTTTCTTAAGCTCCATAACAGCAGTTTTAGGTGGAATATAAACATGTCAGAGTAATTCTAATGTCTTGCCCGTAGCCCCTTACTACCACAAATCTACAATTACTATCATTTTTCCCTCTTCTATCACTATTGGGGCTCCTCTAGCAATTAGAATAAGTGCCCCCCACCCTTTTCCTTTGTTTCTGATATTCAGCTGAATATCTATCCTGAAATCCTTCCTTTATCAAATTCACATGCTCACTTATTTTCAAATACATCTTCTATAGCGCTGCTGTTTGTAGTCTGCATTTCTTAATATAATTCAACATTCTTACCTTTTTTGTCTATATCTGTGAGGCCATTCACATTTCAAAACAGTACATTTAGTGCTGCCGTTATGAAGTTCTTATTCCCATCTACTGTATATAAAAAGAAGTTATGTACTCATCATAACGTCCCATGTTTGTAGTTCATTTCGCCCTTCATTCTTACATATGGGTTGACTCGGCTGATTACAAAGCTCAAAGTCTCTTAATTAGCTTGTAGCAAGGTAGGTATCCCATAGTGCACTAGTAAGAATCCCCAGATCTTGTTTGCTGCTGACTATAAGAGTGATAGAAAGGTTATCCAGAAGGAACAACAATGAAAGGTCTGCACCCTACCAAAGGCAATACTATCCTGTCTCCAGATCCTCCAAGGATGGGGGTAGGTGGGTGGGTTCGTAAGAATGAAGGGAGAAATGGACTACAAACATGGAACATTATCGTGAGTATATAACTTCATTATGTTCTGTAGTCCTATCTCGCCTTCATTCTTACATATGGGACAGCGTCCCTAGCACTTTTTTCTCGGGTGGCTCACGGGAATATACTCCTAAGAAACTAAAGGAAGCTCTACCCCTAGAGGTCAAATCCAATTTATAATGAGTAATAAAGGTATGAGGGGTAGCCCAAGTTGTTGCTGCACAAATACTGTCAATTGGAACTCTGGCTTGGAAAGCAGCAGATGTGGATAGGGATCTTGTGGAATGAGCCTTAATTTTAAATGGAAGGTTCTTTCCATTGGAGGAGTAGATAAAGGAGATACAGTTGGAAATCTAATTAGACAGAGTCACTTTAGAGATGGGCAGACCTATCCTAGTTTCAGAAAAGGACACAAACAATTGGTCTGATTTTTTAAGTTCCTTAGCTCTGTTGGTAGAACCGTAACTGCCTGTGAAAATCAAGTTGATGACATTTATATTCTGCACTGTTTGAATGATTGGAAAAGAATGCAGGCAGTTCGATAGTTTGGTTCAAATTAGCCTGAGAGCAAACTTTAGGGATGAAGGAAGGATTTGTAAGAAGGGAAACTTTATCTTTATGAAAAATCAAATAAGGAGGTTTGATTGACAGTGCTTGCAACTATAATACCCATCTAGCAGATGTGACATCTACTAGAAAAATGGTCTTCCAAGACACAAACTTCAATTCACATGAATATGCGGGTTGAAAAGGCGGGGAAGTAAGTTTGGACAGAATGAAATTTAGGTCTCAAGGAGATACAGGTTCCTCAAAAGGAGGTATCAGCAAGGTAGCGCCTTTAAGGAAGGTTTTACATAATCTGTGAGCCATCAAATTACGCTCATGTTGTCCCAAATGAAAATTTCATATTTGAACTCTAATTGTAGCAGCAGCTGATCCCTGATGGAAAAGTTTGGTTAGAAATTCTAACACCAAGGGGATGGATGCTGTGTAAGGATCTACATTTTTCTCTTTTGCCCAGATAAAAATTCTTCTCCATTTGCTAGTGTATAACTTCCTTTTGGAAGGTTTGTGGGAAGACGTAAGGATACGGGTCACTGCAGGTGAAAAATCATGAAGCCTGACTGGGGATGGAAGTGGAGCAGCCACGCTGTCAAGTTCAGGGTGTGGAGGCAGGGGTGAAGGGAGCCTGACATGTCTGTCAAGCGGTCTGGAACTGGGTCCAGAGTCCATGGATCATCTAGGAGATGAGGCCAGAGAAAGGGGAACCAAATCTGACGAGGCCAGTAAGGAGTGATCAGAATCATTTTGCTTCCCAAGAACTTTGCTTTCTGGATCACTTTCGATATGAGCGGAAATGGGCGAAATGCATAAAGAAGTCCCGGAGGCCAATTGTGAGCAAGTGCGCCTCTTGGTGACTCCCTCGGAGGAGGGAAAAGGGAGAAGTAGCTGCTGCATTTGGCGTTGATCGGGCTGGCAAAAAGAATTGCAGCAAGGCTGTCCCCATTTGTGGAAAATCTGTTCTGCTACTTTCTGATTCAGAGACCACTTGTGAGGCATCAAGAGTGCCCTGCTGAGCTTGTCGGCTATCACATTGGTTGTCCCTGGGATAAGCATTGCTACTAGAAAGTGCTGGGAAGATATCACCCACTGCAATGCACAAAGAGCCTCTTGACAAAGGGGGTAAAATCAGGTTCCTCCTTGTTTGTTTCGATACAATACCACTGACATATTGTCCGACTGGATTGCTAAAGTCCCTACAGGAAGAAAGTCGTGAAGTGCTTGCAACGCTAGAAGCACTGCTCTCATCTCTAGGACACTGATATGCAAGTGAGCCTCGTGATCTTGCCATGTGCCTTGGACAGTCCTGCCTAGATAATGCCTCCACCCTATCTGGGAGGCATCCATGGTCACAGTAGCAATGGGTTGGTGAGGAAGGAAGGGTGTTCATGTCGTCAGATGATCGGGCTGAATCCACCAACGAAGGTCCTTTTTGCAAGATTATGTTATGAGAATATGATGAGACAGAGGCAGTTGTTGAAGAGACCACTGGGGAAAAAAGTAGCCATTGAAGAATTTGCATATGCAATTTGGCTAGTGGAACCAGATTTATGGTAGAAGAGATGGTCCCTAAGAGTTTCAGCACTGTCTTAGCCTTGACTTTTTGTTGAGGAAGTAAGCTGTATATCTGCTGTCTGAGACTTTGAATTCTGTCTGCAGGACGACGAGCCATCATGGTGACTGTGTCTATTTCTGCGCCTATAAAAGTCACAAATTGAGAGAGCAACAAGGTAGACTTTTTCCAATTTATCGTAATTCCTAACTGGGTACAGAGCTGGATGGTTGAATCCCTGGCTTGTAATAGTAGGTGCCTGGTGGTGGTCAGGAGCAAGTCACCCAGCTACGGAAACGCTTGGAATCCATGACGTCTCAAGTGAGCTGTGACTACCGCCATGCATTTGGTGAACACCCTGGGGGCTGTGGTAAGACCAAAGGGAAATTGGTAATGACTGGCTCCCAGCCAGAAGCATAGGTGATTCCTCGAGGCTCTGTCCATTTTGATGTGGTAGTACACATCTTGGAGATCTATGGCGCACATCCAAATGTCTTTCCCTAATAGGGGGAGTTTAGACTGCAGGGTTACCATTTGGAACTTGGACTTCTTTACTGATTCATTTAGTTTGCTGAGGTCCAAAATGGGCCTCCAGTCCCCTGTTCGTTTTGGCACTGAAAAGAATCTGGAGTAAGTTCTGAATCTTATCTGGTCTGCGGGAATCGTTTGGATGACTCTCTTTGAAAGCAACTTTTGAACTTCTATAGTTGCTTGATCCCTGTTATTGGTTGGAACACCTGGGATCTTCTTGGGGGTGTGGAGTACCCTCCGGTGATTATTCTTTGTAAACACTTGTCTTGGGTGATGTAGAGCCAGGCTTCTGGATACAAAGATAAGCGACCCCCAACTGGCTCCAGAGAAGCGCAGCCGGGCCCCACAACAGGAGCAGTGATAGGGACAGCCATAAAAGGAATCACGGCCACCCTGTTTTTGCGGACCCCCCCCCCCGCCTCTAGGGCAATGTCTACCATTAGCTCCTCCTCCCCTGCCTCTGAAGGAGGAATCACCCTGTGCGTCCGGGAAAAATTTCTGGGGTTTCTTGAACCACATTTTCCCGCCTCCCTGATCCTTGGGATATGGTCTAGAAGGGATGGAAAGGTCACTCGCTTAGCAAAAAACAGCTCTTGTACTCACTTTCCTCACTTATCTAGAGGAAAATAGTTTTTTATTCAGGCATGTTCAAAAGTCAGCTCCCAGTGTTCTCTCCTGTCTATCTGATGAATCTGGGCATCTTGGGGCAATGTAGAAATTGCCTCATGTACACAGATAACCCTCACCTCCTACCACCCAACACTACAACCTGTGAGAGATGCACTTATCTGGCCAAACTGGAGGTAAAGCTCTCTCCAATCAAGACTGAACTTGACAGTCAAGAGGAGAAGGTAAACACTTGCACCACACCACATTCATCACATAGTCTCACTAAATCTACACCACCAAAATCCACATACAGAAACACAAAAACATTTGCGGAGGCTCTCAATAATAATCTGCTCAAGCAATAGAGACTTCCAAAGCAGAAATGCAAGCAACCTCCACCCCCCCAACACAACCCAAATGACACACAGTCTGCAGACTCAGTGTGCCACTCAACCACAGCCAGTAAGGCAAAACAACATACCCAACACACTAGTCACAGGAGACTCTATAGTCAGGTACACTGATGTCCCACTCACCAGGCTAAACAAGGAGAAGGTTACTGTCAGCTGCCTGTCGGGTGCCAGGATACGCCACATAACCCACGCACTCAGGTCACTCCACAAGTACAAATATGACTTTGTCATTGACCATGTTGGTGTGAATGACCTGAGACATACCTCCCTGGACTACATGAAAAGAGACATGGAGGAGCTCTCCGATCTTGTAGCCCAGGCAAGTATGACCCCAGCCCTGAGTAGCATTCTGCCAGCACCCAGAATGATGCCACAGTACAAGGACAAAATGATTGACTTCAACAATTGGCTGAGCTTCTGGTGCCATTCTAAAGGGATCCAGTATCTGTCTGCCTGGGATGACATGGTCGACAGACCACGATGCTTTGCCAGAGATGGCCTGCACCTGTCAACCCTGGGATTCCGGATACTGGATAATGTTCTTGACGCCCCTATAGTGCCTTTTTTAGGCAAGGTTCAAATGACAAATTCACCACTGTGACAGGAACAGGCAAGCAGAAACTGAGGGTGATGCTACTCAATGCTAGAAGTCTAAATCTCAAAATGCACTCACTCGAGGCACTCCTTAAAATGGAGAACATCGATATCTGTGCAGTGACTGAGACCTGGTTCAAGGCTCCAGAGAGCACACCTGCACTACCAGGCTATAACTCATACCACACTTTTCGGCCATGTAACCTGGACCGGAACACCAAAGGCGGAGGTGTGTCCATATTCATTAAGGATATCCACACCTCCAGGCTAGTTGCTCAGCATAATGCAGCCGAGGTTATCCAAGTGCAACTAACTCTGGGCAAAACTGCAATCCAAATTGTAACTTGCTACAGATCACCCACCATGCCCCAGGATTCCCACTCTTCTTTTCTTGATGTACTGGAAATTATTAGGGTTCAACCAAACACCCTAATAATGGGCAATTTCAACTACCCCACCATTAACTGGGAAAACTACTCATGCACCAACTCCTTCGCTCAACGCTTTCTGGAATTCATAAACTCAAATGCCCTGGATCAACTTATCCACACCCCCACCAGGGGCAACAATATCATAGATCTAGTCATTACCAACATGAGTGACCGGTGTTCCACACCTGAAGTCAATGCCTCATTGGTCCGATCTGACCATAAGCTAATTACCCAAGATATCCACATCCTGCCCCCACCCCCCATTAGGGAAACCATGGTAAAAAATTTCTCCAAAGCCAACTTCATGCTTTTTAAGACAGAAGTGGTGAACTTCATGACACCCATGCAGATGGACAATACAGTTACGACTACTGAATCCTACACAATTGGACTTTATAAGCACTTACATGAGTGCATGGATCGTGCTATCCCTAACAGAACCAAGATGCTATCCTCCAAAAAAAGGAAGCCAATCTGGTGGTCCCCTGTCATAAACAAACTGTACAACAGAAGGAAGAAACTGTTGTAAAAGAGAGTAAAATCCCATGAGTGCAGGAGCTCCCTGGTCAGCCTCAGTAAGAAGCTGCGATCCCTGATAAAATCCTCCAAAGCTAGTTAAGAAAACAAAATTGCCACTGATTCTAAAGACAACCACAAAGCATTTTATAGCTATGTCAAGAATCTCAATGGCAACACTCAGATCTGCTCTGAGTTACAGCACAATGGCACTAAATATGCAGACCCAACTGATATTGCCAACATCCTGGCAGATAGGTTCAGTGCTATATTTAACCCCCACCCCCACCCCACCCACTAAAGAGCCCATCTCTATACCGGAAGAATGCAAAGTTCCTGTAATCATGGCTGCACAGGTAAAAAACACACTCTCCAAAGCCAAGAAAAAGAAGTTATGTACCTACCATAACATTCCCTGTTAGTTGTCTTCATCTCGCCTTCTTTCTTGCTTGTTGGGATCGGAGCTGACCCTCGGCTCTATAGCTCGAGAGTTGTTTACTGGCTCGAGGCTATCCCTTATCCCATGATGCTTAGTGCTAACTACCCAAATCTCGTTTGTAATACCTAACCCCAGACATAGCAAGAATAACCTGAGGCATACCTGTTAAACTCTCCAAGTCAGTAGAGGAAACAAACCAGAAAATACTCAGCCGGTGAAGCCTAAACTCCTCTCGGTCCAATAGGACAGGGGGTTGGAGGGGGGGACGCAAGAAAGAAGGCAAAATGAAGACAACTAACATGGAACGTTATGGTAGGTACAGAACTTCTTTATGTTACGTTGTCTATCTCGCCTTCGTTTCTTGCTTGTTGGGACAGCGTCTCTAGCACCTACGATCCTGGGTGGCTTATTGGAACAGACTCTTCAGAACAGCTCTATTCCTGGAGACCATGTCTAACTTGTAATCAGAAATAAAGGTATGAGGAATGGCCCATGTGGCAGCGGCACAAATAGAGTCCATGGGCAACCTAGACTGGAAGGCTACAGAAGTGGCCAAAGCCCTAGTAGAATGACCTTTCGGTTTGGTAGACAATTCTTTGTTTCTTAGTTGATAGATGAAAGCAATAATGTGAGACAACCACCTGGACAGGGTCACTTTGGAAACTGGAAGACCCTGTTTGCCGCTAGCATAGGAAAGGAAAAGATGGTCTGACTTTCTTATATCCTTCGTTCTACGCAGGTAAAAACACAGCTGTCTATGAACATCCAAAAGGTGTAACTTGTATTCTGCCTTGTTGGTGTAGTTAGGGAAAAACACTGGAAGGTCTATGACTGGTTTAGATTATTTTCTGAACAGACTTTAGGAAGGAAGGAGGGATTAGTTCTCAGAGCAACCCTATCCTTGTGAAAAACTAAGTACGGAGAACGAACACTTAGTGCTTGAAGTTCCGAGACACGTCTGGCTGAGGTAATAGCTACTAGAAAGAGAGTTTTCCAAGATAGAAACTTAGGGGAGCAGGATGCTGCTGGTTCAAAAGGGGGCATAATCAAGGAGGTTAGTACTAAATTAAGGTCCCAAGGAGGAGGGGGATCTCTCACTGGGGGCCTAAGGAGAGTAGTCCCTCTGAGAAAAGCTTTACACAGCTTATAAGACATGATATTTAGATTAGAAAAAACAACATGATAGTTAGAGATGGCCGCTAGTTGAACCCTGAATGTGGCAAAAGCGGACCCAGAGTGAAAAAGCTCAGTTAGGAACTCCAGGATCTCGTGAACTGGGGCTGAAAAGGGATCTATGTTCCTAGCCTCTGCCCAATAAGAGAAAAGTTTCCATTTGCTAGCATACGTCTTCCTAGTAGCCGATTTGTGAGAGGAGGCAATAATTTCACGCACAGCCGGGTAAATGCTGGGAACCCTGGCTAGGGTTGGAATTGGATCAACGAAGCTGCGAGTTGGAGTGTTTGCAGGGATCGATGCAGTTCTCCTGATTGATAAATCAGCAGTCTGGAATAGGATCCAGGGTCCAGGGCTGCTCGAGGAGGTAACGGTGCAGGAATGGAAACCAAATCTGTCGAGGCCAGTAAGGAGCAATGAGGATAATTTTGCAACCCAACAATATCGCTTTCTGTATGAGTTTGGGTATAAGAGGGAAAGGCGGGAAGGCATAAAGAAGTCTCTGAGGCCAATCGTGGACTAGAGCATCTCTGGGAGGGTGACCGGGAAGCGGTAAAAGGGAGAAATAGTTGCTGCATTTGGTGTTGAAGGGGGTTGCAAACAGATCGCAGCAAGGCTGTCCCCATTTGCAGAAGATCAGATCCACGACTACCTGATTCAGAGACCTCTCATGAGGCATGAGAATAGCTCTGCTGAGCCTGTCCGCTATGATGTTGGACTTCCCAGGGATGTGCGTCGCAATCAGAAATCGTTGGAAAGAAATCGCCCACTGCCAGAGTCTGAGTGCTTCTCAACATAGGGGGTAGGACCTGGTTCCGCCCTGCTTGTTGATGTACCACACTACTGACATGTTGTCCGTTTGAATTGCAATGGTCCCAGGAGGGAGGGAGTCCTGAAGTGCTTGCAACGCTAGTAGCACAGCTCTCATCTCCAAGACATTTATGTGCAGATGGTACTCGTGAGGCTGCCAAGTGCCTTGGACTGTCTTACCCTGATAATGCCCCCCCCCCCACCCTATCAGTGAGGCATCCATGGTCACTGTGGCAACCAGAGGGGGTTGGATGAATGGTCTGCCCTGAGACACGTGGGGAGACCATCCACAGGAAAGGTGTCTTTTGCAAGTTTCAGTAATCATGATCATGTGAGACATGGGGAGCTGTTGAAAGGACCACTGTGTGAAGAGAAGCCACTGAAGGATTCTCATGTGAAAACGGGCCAGAGGTATCAGAAGAATTGCCGCCGCCATAAAACCCAGAGTTTGAAGGACCAACCTGACTTGCACCCTTTTGCACTGCATGAGGATATGAACTTGCTGCCGAATCATGGCCACCCTTGTCCAGCGGTAACCTTGCAGACATACTTTTTGTATCTAGATTTGCTCCTATACAGGTAATAGATTGACAGGGCAACAAGGCAGATTTTTCGAAATTTATAGTAATGCCTAACTGGGCACAAATTGCGATTGTATAGTCCCTGGCTTGAAGGAGTTGATGCCTGGTAGTAGCATTAAGGAGCCATTCGTCTAGATAAGGAAACACATGGAATCCTTGACGCCTCAGGTGAGCCGTGACCACTGCCATACATTTGGTGAACACCCTGGGGGCTGTGGTGAGACCAAAGGGCAGAGCTCTGAACTGATAATGACTGTCTCCCAGCCGGAAGCGAAGGAATCTCCTGGAGCACCTGTCCATCTTGATGTGATAGTACGCATCCTAGAGATCTATTGAGCACATCCAATTGCCCTGACCCAAAAAGGGTAGAATGGACTGTAGCATGACCATCCGAAACATCGTTCTTTGAACAGACTTGTTTAGTCTGCTGAGATCCAAAACTGGTCTCCAGTCCCCTGTCTTTTTTGCTACCAAAAAGAACCTTGAGTAAGTTCCGGATTCGAGTCGGTCTGCCGGGACTTCCTGGATGACTCTTTTTTTCTAGCAGTCTTGAAATTTCTATGACTGCTTGGGCCCTCAGATTGGGTGGAACATCTGGGGGGAATTTGCTTGATGGTAGGGGAGATTGGAAGAAGGGAATTACATAGCCTCCGGATATGATTGAGTGTACCCATTTGTCTCGTGTAATGTCTTGCCAGGCTTTTGGGTACAGTGAAAGTCTTCCCCCGACTGCCTCCAGAGCCGGGCAGCCGGGCAACCCTTCAGGGATGCTGGAAGGGCTTGTCAGAGAAAGATTCTCTGCTGCCCTGGTTCTGCGGACCCCCTCTGCCTCGAGGGCGGTGTCTGTTGTTGTTTCCTCCACTGCTCCTGGAGAAAAAATCACTACGTGTATCAGGCGAAGCTCCCTGGGATTTCCAAAATCACATTTTTCCACTCTTCTGACCTTTGGAATATGGTCTAGAAGGAGTGGAAAAACGGACTCCCACGGCAGAGAAAGTCTTGCCTACCTGTTCACACCTAGTGAGAGTGTCCTTCACCTGTGGTTCAAAGAGAAATGAACCATCAAAGGGGGTGTTGGTGAAATGATGCTCTAAAGGGCTCCGCAAAATTACACAGCCACATCCATGCATGTCTCCTAAGGGCCACACCTGTACCTGCGGCTCTACCCGCACCATCGGCTGCATAAATGAGCCTCATGGAGGAGTTAACTACTGAATTAAGGGTCACCAGCTGAGAAGCTACTTTAGGTTGAGCCCATTCAGCTGACGGATCTTGAAGGGTATCTCCAAGTTCTTTCAGGAGATCCCTCTGAAGCCTGGTAAAATGGCATAAGTAATTCAGTGACCTCATGGAAAAGGTCGCTGAAGCAAACATATGCTTCCCGTATGTATCCATGGTCCTAGACTCCTTGTTAGGAGGATGGACAGAGAAAGAAGTAACTCCTTTTTAGTGGCCGCTGCTACTACCATGGCATCCACAGGAACACCCTTGGTAAGGAACTGTTTATCAGGGGGTGCAGTGATAAACTTGTCGGGCCTCCTCGGGGTTGGTTCCACTGTATCCGGGGCTGACCAAGCCCTTCGAGCCACTACTGACATTAGTGGATCGAAGGGCGGAGACATCCAGGAGGTGAAGGATGGGAACCAAACGCATCCAGGAATATGGATTCGTCCTCAGTAGGGGCTAGGGTAGTCCAGTTCCCCCTCTGCCTAAGCATTTCTAGAATGTCCGAAAGGGAAACATCTTCAGAGGGGGATCTCGGGGACCCTTCCGATTCATCCAAATCCGTATCCAAAGTGACAGACTCAGGTGAGTCAATGTGCTTCCCCTTGCACTTCCTCTTCCGTGGGGCCTCCTCTGAATGTTCAGGGGGGGCCTCGGAAGAAGAGCTAACACCCAGTGGGGTGCTCTGGAGCGTCGGTTCCCCATGCTTGGGGTCTGGAGGAGGGACAGAGGTTGACGCAGGCACTACAGGGGACGGAGCCAGTGGGGTCAAACGTGGTGCTGACTCAGGGGTCAGTACACTCCTCATGACATTGAAGGCATCCCTGCCACGATGCAAAGAAGGCTCCGGTTCCGAGGAAACCAGAATCCTCCTCCGCACCGAGGGGGACAGCTCCGAGGCCGATGTAGGAGATGAGCTCACCTGCGCCAAAGCTCCAAGAGGGAGAACGGGGTAAGACAAGGGTCCGATGCCACTCGCCCCCTCGGAGCCGACGAGGGAGTCTCGGCGCCCAGATCCCTCGACAGAAGGCACCATAGAGAGGATCGGAGCCGATGATGGAACCGAAGGGGAAATCGTTATTGGTGCCGATGGTTCTATGATTCGAACCCCAACAAACTCTGGCTCCAAGCTCATAGGAGTCGGAGGAGGAACATCGATGGAAGCGGACGGAGCCGAAATCTGTTGAGGAGGGCTGGATAACATTTTGGCCAGTGCCTGTGATTTCAACAACTTACTGACCACTCTCTCCACGTCGTGATTCGAGAGTCTAGAGGACCGAGAGGAGTGGGAGGATCTGTGACTGCGGTCACTCTGCAACAAGGGAGACCGAGGAGCCAAATGTATCGACTCTAGAGAAGGCGACCTCGGTCTCTTGTGGGTCCGGGACGGCTCTGAAGTTACTGGTGGAGCAAACTGGGAGGCAGCCTCCTCGGTTCCAGCCGGAACCAAAGTAGTAGGTAATATTTGGCCCAATGACGGCTCCGAACTGGGAGCCGACGATTTGGCCGGTTTAGGAGATTTCACCGGCTGAGCCTTGGCCGGTGAATCCTGGGGCTTAAAAAGATCCCAGAAGATAAGCTTATTTTTGCGCTCCTGCAGAACCCTTGGGCTGAATGCATGGCATACAGAACAAGAGTCCTGCAGATGCACTGCGCCTAAGCAATAGATGCAAGAAGTGTGCCCATCTGTCAGAGACATTTTCTGACAGCATGAGTCACACTTCTTGAATCCAGACACCTTGGATTCTTTAGACATATTCAGTAGAGAGATACTACCTTACACTGCAAAGTTTTTGGCCAAAGGGACGAACTGCAAAAACTAGAGACACTAACCTAACCAAAAACACAATAAACTACAGTTAAGAAGTTTTTTGTTTTTTTTAAACTAGGGAGCCTCTAACTTAAACGGCTACCTATGAGGTAAAAGAGAAAGGCTTAAACTAAAAACGCTACCTACAAGAGGGATAGGAAAAAGGGGGGGAGCGGAAGAACTCTCTAATTTAAATGAGTTCTAAGGTAAAACTACAATTACACTAGTACTACAACAAACTAACAACTATGTTGAAAAATATAAACTATTAAAAAGAACCCTAATCTGACAGAAAAATAGTATAATAAAACTTACACGAGCCTGAGCCAGTCACAACGAACCTCGCAGCTGAAGCGGCAAACGAGATCTGGGTAGCTAGCACTAAGCATCATGGGATAAGGGGTAGCCTCGAGCCAGTAAACAGCTCTCGAGCTATAAAAGATGGCCGAGTCGGAGCCGAGGGTCGGCTCCGATCCAAACAAGCAAGAAACGAAGGCGAGATAGACAACTTAACATCACAGCATCCATGGGACCAGACAACATCCCAGGCTGTGTTCTACACAAACTACAGAACGAACTGGCACCCCACCTAAGTAACATGTTCAATCATAGCCTCACCTCAGGGGTTTGTGCCTGCTTAATGGCGCACAGCGACGGTTATCCCACTCCACAAGGGGGAGCCACCATGGACCCCGGGAACTACCGCCCCATTAGCCTGACGAGCCTGGTCTGCAAGGCCATGGAACGTATCATCATGGAACTTGCAAACAAAGACATTGGTAATCTCCAAACTCTGGACGCCACCCAGTTTGGGTTTGTAAAAGGCAGATCATGTCTCCTAAACCTGATAGACTTCTTTAAAAGCAGTCACCAAAGCCGTAAACAAGGGTAAGGTGGTTCACACAGCCTATCTAGATCTTGCCAAGGCTTTCAACACCACCCCCCACTCTGGAATTATAGATAAACTCACTAAACTAGGGATAAATCCCAATGTCACAAGATGGGTTGCCAACTGGCTCACTGACAGAACCTACACTGTGAAAGTAGCAGACTTCAAATCCGACTTCAGACCAGTGACAAGTGTAGTACCACAGGGTTCAGTCCTGGGTCCTCTCCTGTTTGGTATCTACTTCTCTGAAGTACAGGCTAACACAGAAGGTCTTTGGCTAACAAAGTTTGCAGATGACTGCAAACTAGGAGCCATAATCGAAACTCCTAACGATGTGGACATCCTACAAAAGGGCCTCACTGAGACAGATGCCTGGTGTCAAAAGCCATGGCCTCAAGCTCAATGCCAAAAAGTGCATTGTCATCCCCTTTGGTAAAAACTCTGTAACAATGAACTACAACATAGGCGGTAGTATACTTAACACCGAAAGTGTGATAAGAGACCTTGGGACACAGGTGGACAGTAGTCTCTCCTTTGATAATCACATCGTCACAGTAGTCAGGAAATCCTTCTACATGGCACACCTCATCACAAAAGGTTTCTCATCCAGAAAAAAAGAGCTCATTGTTCCCCTCTACTCATCACTCATTAGACCCATTATACAGTACAACACCCCTTTTGGTATGTACCTCACAAGACATCTACAACAACTGGAAAGGCCGCAGAAATACCTCACAAGAGGATTACCAGCCTCAAACAGATGCCCTATGCAGACAGTCTCAAAAAACTCCAGCTTTACTCCGTCGCATATCGCCTACTCAGAGGTGATCTCTGCCTAACATACAAAGCTATGTCAAACCCAGAGCTGTTGGACATGCTCCACTTAAAGAAATCCCAATCCCTCCGAGCTACATGCTCTAGGGACCTAAACCTTGTCTCCACAATAAACAGAACATGCCGGAGGGATAGATTCCTATCCCAGAGACTTCACGTACTCTGAAATAAACTACCTATCTATATCAAACAAAGCTCCTCATTAGCACCCTTCAAGAAAAATCTTGATGATTGGATGGGAAATAGTAAATTCACCCCGGGATCACCTCTGTGGCTCTGCTCGACAGTGGCATAAGAAAATAATTTTCTTGGGTGGCAAAAGCCAAGGTACCTTTTTGGCTGGGCTTGTATAGGCCCCAGGGCCTATAGCCTAATACCTACCTTTGAACATATAAAATGTACTGCTATGGCAGAGAGAGTTTTCCCTTTCTGTTCGCACCTGGTGAGTGTATCTTTTACCTTTGGTTCAAACAAAGAGGAACCATCAAAGGGGGCATTGGTAAAAGTAGATTTGAAGGGCTCCGCAAAATTGCATAAGCGCATCCAGCAGTGTTTCCTAAGGGAAACCCCTGAACCCGCTGCCCTACTTGCTCCATCTGCTGCATAGGAGATCAGTCTCATGGACGAGTTAATAATGGAGTTTAAGGTGGTCAACTGAGCAGTAACTTTCTCAGGGACTCCTTCAGTTGATGTACATTGGAAAGTATTTCCTAGCTCCTTTAGGAGATCTCTTTGAAGCCTAGTAAAATGTGTGAGGTAATTCAGTGATCTGAGTGTAAAAGCCGCTGAAGAGAGAAGATATGCTTCCCATATCTATCCATTGTTTGAGACTCCTTGTTCGTTGGATGGACAGATGTAGAAGTCACCGCTAGTGTGGCTGCCACCTCCACCATGGTATCTACAGACACACCTTTGGTCAAGAACTCTTTCTCTTTGGGGCCGAGAGAAATTTGTGAGGTCTTCTGGGAACTGGTTCCACGTCATCAAGAGTTTCCCACACCTTTCGACTAACTAGGTTCAGGAGTTCATCAGAAGGTGGAGACAGCCAAGAGGCTGAAGGTTGAGACCCGAAAGCCTTTAGGTACACTGACTCCTCATCAGAACGGGTGAAAGTGGGCCAGCCGCCTCTCTGCTTCAGGATCTCTAAGCTATCTACAAAGGAGATATCATCAGAGAATGACTTAGGGGACCCTTCTGACTCCTCGAGGTCAGTGTCTGAGATGATGGACTCATCCGGGGAGTCAACATGCTTCCTCTTGCATGTCCTCTTTCAAGGGGACACTTCAAAAGGGTATGCTGGGGAGGTCTCGGAAGACTGGGGGCCACCCAATGATGGCTCCTGAGGCTGTGGGTCTCTGCTGTCGAGAGAGAGAGAGAGAGAGATGGTACTGAGACAAAGGTCAGTGCTTGAGGGGAAAGAGTATCGGTACCCTTGTGCGGAGCTAATAACCAGGACAGCACGCTCCTCATAATCTCGAATGCAGATCTCTCCAGCTCCGAAGACAGCCCCGGTTCCAAGGAAACAGAAGCCCTCGGCTCCAAAGCAATCGGCTCCGTGATGGATGTAGGGTCTGAGCTCAACCTAGCCGATGCACCGAGAGGTAGGCTCAGGTCAAAGCATCCCTATCGGGGCTGACTGGTGAGCTTCAGCTCCTAGACACCAAGGACGGTGCCATAGGTGTCGGAGTGGAACTCAGCTCCGAGACAGCCACAAGGGGAGCTGGAACCGAGGGTTCCACAACAAGCGGCACTGAAATCTCCGGCTCCGAAGGACCAACACGACACGGAGGAGGAACCACAACAGGGAGAATGGTCTTAGATGGCTCTGGAGCTGACTGGGTCGGAGCCAGCAACAATTTGGGTAAAGCAGATGACTTCAAAAGTCTAAGCACTACTCTCTCTACAACCTCTTCTGAAAGGCTCTTGGAGGATCTGAATGACAGGGTAACCTAGATCTCTGTAAAATGGGAGATCGTAAAGTTGAGAAAGCCAGCAATAGATCTCTGGACTGGCTCTGATGCAGTTTCTCAGAAGTCGGCTCTGAAAGACTTGGGGCCGACACTGTAGTGTCAACATCGATAACCTTGACCGGCTCCCGAGGACAGTGGAGCTGAAGAGGTAAAGGCCTATCCAATTTTAATGTTTTCTGAGGAGGGTCAGACAAAACAGTCGGTGCAGGAGAAATGTCTCTTGGCCGACTTGACCTTCTCTTTCTTTGAGGAGTGAGACTTGGAGGATGAAGAAGAGCTGGCTAAACCCTCCTCGAAGGAAGGCTTAAGGAGACCTTTTAATATTAATTTGTTCTTCCTTTCTTAGAGAACTCTGGAGCTGAAGGAGTGACAGAAAGAACAAGTTTCCAGTAAGTGAATGGCTCAGAGGCAGTAAACGCAATTACTATGCCCATCAGTAATCAACATTTTTTGGGAGCACTTATGGCACTTTTTAAAACCCGAAGGTTTATGATCTTTGAATTCCTTCAACATGTCTTAGTATAATGGAAGTTCGGTAAGACAGAAGAGAGAAGATAAGGTCCTCTAACTTAAATAGGCCTCGCCCTTTAAGAAAAGCTACACACAAAAATACAACTGAGGACTAGGTCCGCTACATTAAACGGGCCTAGCCCCGCTAAACTAACTCACACACAGAGGAGTAAACAACAGAGGACTAGGTCCTCAACTTAAATGGGCCTAGCCTTGTTGAGGAAAAAGCGCCAGAAAGTTAAACAGAGGACTAGGTCCTCTAACTTAAACGGACCTAGCTGCGGAAACAGGAAAGAAGCTAAGTCAGAAAATACCACAAACAGTAAATTTTAAACAGCAGGCAAAAACTAGTCAATAATAGTAAACGACACTGCACACAATATACTATACTACTGAAAACAGGAAAAAACAAGGTCCTCAAGGTCCTAACCCAAATGTGGACCTACGCTAATAAGAACTATGTCAAAAAAACTAGCACACCAGAAGGATACCACTCAGAGAACAAAAAAAACGGGCCTAGAACGGCCAACAAGTTCTCGAGAATAACTATGTAAATTTAGCAAAACACACTATTTACTACCTATGAAAAAACTATTACTAAGACTAAGTAAACTAAGCTATTTTAGAAGAAATATCAATAAAACTACAATAATGAAGAAAAATATGCAACTTAGCCACGGCCAAGCAAGAAGCACTTCTGAACTCGTAGATGCGGCAAATGAGATCTGGGGATTCTTACTAGTGCACTATGGGATACCTACCTTGCCACAAGCCAACTAAGAGACTTTGAGCTTTGTAATCAGCCGAGTCGAAGCCGAGGATCGGCTCTGAACCCATATGTAAGAATGAAGGCACTACAGAACATCAACTCTTTTAAATGTCTATTTCCAGCTTTTGTAACGTTTGGCAGGTTGATCTTTTCTAAAGTTTGTTGTCATTTCCATTTGAACCTATGTCATATTTTACAAAACTTTTTTTTTTTTACCGAAAATCCTCAACCCCCCCAGAATAAGAAGTTATGTTCTTACCATAACGTTCCATGTTAATTGTCTTCTTCTCGCCTTCTTTCTTGCTGGATGGGTTCGGCTCCGACTCGGCCTATACTATAGCTCGAGAGCTATTTTTACCGGCTTGAGGCAGCCCTATAACCCACAATACCATGCGCTAACTCCCCAGATCTCATTTGGAAGCTAAGACATAGTATAAATATATTATTATAATCCTCATTTGCAAGTACGGACTCCCTGCTAGTAACACTAAGGGTACGGGGAAACCGTAACATGTTGAGTCTCCAGAAATGGAAGGACTCAGAGACCTCAAGTCTGTCCAGGATAGGGGGCAGGAGGGAGGGACGCAAGAAAGAAGGCGAGAAGAAGACAACTAACATGGAATGTTATGGTAGGTACATAACTTCTTAATGTTAAGTTGTCATTCTCGCCTTCATTCTTGCTGGATGGGACAGCGTCCCTAGCACCTTAGTCCTGGGTGGCTCAATGGAACAGACTCCTGAGAACAGTGGAACCAAAGTCAGCTCTATTTCTGGAGGCTATATCAAGTTTGTAATGGGCAATAAAAGTATGTTTGGAAGCCCATGTAGCTGCTGCACATATAGCATCTAAAGGTAACCTTGCTTGAAAGGCCGTTGATGTTGATAGTGCCCTGGTTGAATGAGCCTTAGGCTTAGATGGAAGTTGCCTGTGTCTCAACTCATAGACAAAGGTAATAATAGATGTCAACCATCTGGAAAGAGTAACCTTTGATACTGGAAGCCCTTTCTTTCCTGCAGCATAAGAGAGAAAGAGCTGGTCTGACTTTCTGAGTTGTTTTGTCCTGTCAAGATAATACCGCAGTTGGCGATGAACATCCAATGAATGTAATTTCTGTTCAGCCCTGTTGGAATAGTCTGGGAAGAAGACAGGCAAGTCAATGGAGTGGTTTAGATTTGCTTCAGAGGACACTTTCGGTAGGAAGGAAGGGTTTGTTCTGAGAGTTACCCTGTCTTTGTGAAAGACCAAATAAGGGGGAGGGACAGACAAGGCTTGAAGTTCCAATACCCTTCTGGCAGATGTTATGGCTACTAAAAACAGAGTTTTCCAAGAAAGAAGCTTGAGGGAGCAAGAAGCTGCAGGTTCAAAAGGAGGGAGAATCAATGAGGTTAGAACTAAATTCAAATCCCATTGTGGGGGCAGATCCTTAACTGGAGGTCTAAGTAAAAAGATGCCCTTGAGAAAGGCTTTACAGAGTTTGTGGGACATAATATTTGCTTCTGAGAGCCCCACATGAAAATTAGCAATGGCCGCTAATTGTACCCTGATAGTGGCTGACGATGACCCTGAATGAAAGAGTTCCGCCAGAAAGTCTAGAACCTTATGAATGGGTGCATGGAAAGGATCTAAGGACCTATCTTGTGCCCAGAGTGAAAAACGCTTCCATTTACTCGCATATGTCTTCCTAGTATTGTACTTATAGGAAGCCAGAATGATATCACGAACAGGAGGAGAAATAAGGGGAAGATTGGCTATGGCTGGAAGTGGAGCAACCAAGCTGTGAGGTTGAGGGAATGAAGAGACTGATGCAGCTTGCCCGTGAGATGGGTCAACAGATCCGGAAGGGGTTCCAGATGCCAAGGCTGTTCCAGTAGGTAATTGTGCAGGAACGGAAACCATATTTGTCGAGGCCAAAACGGAGCAATGAGGATCATTTTGGATCTCAATGCGGTTGCTTTCTGAATTAATTGCGGGATCAATGGTAAGGGAGGAAAGGTATATAGAAGACCCCCGGGGTCAATCGTGAACAAGAGCGTCTCTGGGGGGATGGCCTGGTAGAGGAAAGAGTGTGAAGAAGTCGAGGCACTTGCTGTTTTGAGGAGTTGTGAAAAGATCGCAGCAAGGCTGGCCCCACTTGTGAAATATTTTGTCTGCTACCGCTTGATTTAGAGACCACTTGTGAGGCATGAGGATAGTTCTGCTCAATCTGTCCGCTATGACGTTGGACTTCCTGGGGATGTGCATTGCTATCAGAAACCGTTGAGAGGAAATCGCCCATTGCCAAAGTCTGAGTGCTTCTCGACATCGGGGGTAGGACTTTGTTCCGCCCTGCTTGTTTATGTACCACACCACAGACATATTGTCCATTTGAATTGCTATTGTCCCTGTGGGAAGAGAGCTCTGAAGGGCTTGCAACGTTAAAAGCACCGCCCTCATCTCCAGGACATTTATGTGCAGGTGGTGTTCTAATTGTTGCCATGTGCCCTGGACCGTCCTGCCCTGATAATGTCCCCCCCACCCGATCAGGGAGCCATCCGTTGTCACCGTGGCAACTGGAGGGGGGAGAACAAAGGGTCTGCCCTGAAAAAGCTGAGGGGAAACCATCCACCAGGAGAGATGATTCTTGCATGATGGGGTTATCAAGATGTTGTGAGTCATTGGGAGCTGTTGAAAGGACCAGTGAGAAAACAGCATCCACTGCAGGAGCCTCATGTGGAAGCGGGCTAATGGGAGTTGAAGAATCGCCGCTGCCATGAGGCCTAACGCTTTCAGTACTAGCTTGACTTGAACTCTGTTGTGCTGAAACAGGGACTGAACATTCCGCCTTATGTCTGTCACTCCCTGAGGTGGTAATGTTGCAGACATTTCTGTGGTGTTTAATACGGCGCCTATAAAGTTTATACATTGACAAGGCGACAAGGAGGATTTTGCAAAATTTATAGAAATACCTAGATTGTTGCAAAGTTGAATGGTGTAATCCCTGGCCATTATAAGATGCTGCTTGGTGGTAGCGGAAATGAGCCAGTCGTCTAGGTATGGAAACACCTGGAATCCTTTTTGTCTCAGGTGAGCCATGACCACTGCCAAGCATTTGGTGAACACCCGGGGGGCTGTGGTGAGACCAAAGGGCAGGGTTCTGAATTGATAATGACTGGCTCTCAGCCGGAAGTGGAGAAACATCCTGGAGCACCTGTGTATCTTTATATGATAGTACGCGTCCTGGAGGTCTAACAAGCACATCCAGTTGTCTCTGCCCAAAAAGGGTAGAATGGACTGCAGTGTTACCATCCGAAATTTTGTCTTTTGTACAGAGTTGTTCAATCTGCTGAGGTCCAAAATGGGTCTCCAGTCTCCAGTCTTTTATGGTACCAAAAAGAATCTGGAGTAGATTCCGGATCCTAGCTGATCTGCTGGGACTGCCTGGATGACTCTTTTTTTCTAACAGCTTTTTTATTTCTAGCTGTGCCTGACCCCTTTGTGCGGGTGGTACGTCTGGTAGGGGTCTTGGCGACTGTACCGGAGGGGAAGTGAAGGGAATTTTGTAACCCTTGGATATGATCTTCTGTACCCATGTGTCTTGGGAGAGGGATTGCCAGGCTTCCGGGTACAGGGATAATCTTCCCCCGATTGCCTCCGAAGGCGGACAGTCGGGCAGCTTCTCAGGGATGCTGAAAGGGTTGGTCAGGGAAAGATTCCCTGGAACCCTGGTTCTGTGGACCCCCTCTGCCCCTGTGGCGGCGTCTGTTATTATTCCCCCCTCTGCCTCTGGGGGGAAATTCACCACGTGCGGCAGGCGCGACTCCCTGTGGTTTGCGGAACCACATCTTTCCACCCCTCTGTCCCTTAGGATAAGGTCTAGAAGGTGTGGAAAAATGGACTCCCACGGCAGAGAGAGTCTTACCATCTTGCTCGCATCTGGTGAGGGTATTCTTCACCTGAGGTCCAAACAATTCTGAACCATCAAAGGGGGTGTTGGTGAAGGACACCTTGAAGGGATCGGCAAAGTTACAGAGTCGCATCCAAGCGTGACGTCTCAATGCAACACCTGTGCCTGCGGCCCTACTCGCTCCATTGGCTGCGTAGGAGATAAGCCGCATGGAGGAGTTAACAATGGAGTTCAAGGTGGCCAGCTGGGAGTTCATCTTGTCCTGATACCCTGCAGCAGAAGGATCCTGTACAGTTTCACCCAGTTCTTTGAGCAAGTCTCTCTGAAGGCGGGTGAAATGACATAAATAGTTCAGCGACCGCATAGTAAAGGTCGCTGAAGCAAATGTCCGCTTGCCGTACCTGTCCATGGTCCTGGACTCTTTGTTAGGAGGATGAACAGGTACAGAAGGATCAGCCAATTCCTTCTTAGTGGCGGCTGCTACCACCATAGCATCAACTGAAACACCTTTGGTGAGAAAGGATTTGTCCTCTGGTGCAGAAAAAAAATTAGAGGGCCTCCTAGAGGTAGGTTCCATTGAATCAGGAGCTGCCCACGCCTTTCTAACCACTACCTCCATTAGTGGGTCGAAAGGGGGAGAAACCCAGAAGGTGGAAGGGCGAGATCCAAAAGCGTCAAGGTAAACCGACTCGTCCTCGGAGGGTTTGAGAGTGGACCAATTTCCCCTCTGTTTTAGGATCTCTACGATGTCTGAAAAGGAGACATCCTCAGAGGGGGATCTGGGGGAACCCTCCGACTCATCCAAGTCGGTGTCTGACGTGATAGACTCGGGGGAGTCTATGTGCTTCCTCTTGCACTTTCTTTTCCTAGGGGGTTCACCTAAAACTTCAGGGGAGCCCTCGGAAGAGGAGGAGATACCCAAAGTGGGTACCCTACGCTTTGGATCTCTGCTGTCAGATGTAGGAGGATGGCCAGAGACCGTAACAGGCACTGTAGAGGTAGGAGCTGCAGAACTTAACCTTGGAGTGGACACTGGGTCCAGCACACTCCTCATCACCTCGAAGGCTCCCCTATCAGGTACCAAAGGTAGTCCTGGCTCCGAAGAGACCCGAACCGCCCCCGGCACCGACAGAGAAGGCTCCGAGAAAGATGTTGGGGCCAAACTAACCACAGCCGAAGCTCCGAGAAGGAGAGCGGGGTCGGACAAGGGTCTGATGCCACTCGCCCCCCCCCGGAGCCAACAATGGAGTCCCGGCGCCTGGACCTCTCCACGGACGGAACCAATGAAGAGGTCGGAGCCAACGACACCGGAGCCGAAGGTGGGAGTATCGGCTCCGACGTGGGCAAGGTTACGGTTCCGACAAACTCTGGCTCCGAACTCGAGAGGTGAGTCGGAGGAGGAATCAATAGCGGTACCGAAGTAGCCACAGTCTGGTGAGATGGGCTCTGGAGCATTTGGGCTAGTGCCTGAGATTTTATGAGCCTACTGACCACCCTCTCGATGTCGTGGTCGGAGAGCCTGGATGACCTCGATGAGTGAGTCCTATGACTCCGCTCCGATAGGAGAGGGGATCTCGGAGCCGATCGGACGGATTCTAGTGAGGGGGATCTAGAGCGCTTGTGCGCTGGGGTCGGCTCCGATGCTGGTTTCGGAGCAGATACCACTTTGCCCGCCTCGGATCCGATTGGAACCCTTGTCGGAGCCATCTCGGTAACGCCAGTCCTCGACTCAGAAGCTGGAGCCGAGGGTTTGGCGGTTTTTGAAGACTTCCCCGAGCCAGACTTGGACGGGGAGTCATCGGGCTTTAACAAGCCCCTTAAAATGAGCTTATTACACCTCTCCTGCAGGACTCTTGAACTAAACCCGTGACAGACGGAACAAGAGTCCTGCAGGTGTAAAGGCCCCAAGCAATAAACACAAGAAGTGTGACCGTCTGTCAGAGACATTTTCTGACAGCACGAGTCACACTTCTTGAATCCCGAGACCTTAGTGTCTTTGGACATAGTCCTAACAACAGAAAACACAGTCAGTCCACACACACACACACTCAACTTAAAATAAGAAAAGTTAAGGGAACTGACTAAACCCACACACAGACACTGTAAGGGGTGGGGAAAACTAAGGAAAAGCCCGTAGGCCCAAAGATAAAAATTAGCTAAAGAAGGATAGAAGGGCTACAAAAAGGGTTGTATGAATAAAACAATTAGTAGGGACCTAACCAAGGGTAACTAACTGGATAAACTACCTGAAAATTAGTTTAATATAAGAATTCTCTTTACTGACCTGAGCCGGTAAAAAAAGACAACCTCGCAGCGAAGCGGCAAACGAGATCTGGGGAGTTAGCGCATGGTATTGTGGGTTATAGGGCTGCCTCGAGCCGGTAAAAATAGCTCTCGAGCTATAGTATAGGCCGAGTCGGAGCCGAGGATCGGCTCCGAACCTATCCAGCAAGAATGAAGGCGAGAATGACAACATTACCACATAACCTATGAAAACAAACACATAAAACTATGTACATCTTCAAATAATGAAGTTTAACCCTCCTAATAGGAACAACTGTCCTAAATTCACAGCTGCATCCATAGTGATAAACTAACCAAACATTAAGGTTATACATACTAAAGCAAATGTTATAGCTTGTGCTCCTACTTACACTAATTGCTGCCTGTTTTTGTCTTTTCTTTATTCCTCTCCCAGGTACGAAAAATAGCTTATATGCTTTCAGAAAACATTAATTTTAGCCTTAAGAAAAAAGTGCACTAGCTATATTTAAATAAAACTAAATTATACATTGTTCTAGTAAATGCACTGAAATATTTATTGACCAAAAAAGCTAACTCTTATTCACTTCCAATAATTGCAAACTTTATTGTTTACTGAGCTGCTTGTCCTTCTACCTTTTAATTTTATGCTTCTCTCAGTAAACAATGTCCAGACCTCTCAATTTATCACTTTCATCTTTAGTCATTTTTTTCCTATGGAATCCTATAAACAGAATGCACTAAAGGAAAACTATTCATTCATAACATTTTAGCCTCTCATTAGAAAACACATATCAAAAACCTTGTCAATAGATTGAGCCAAGAGCATAAATCCAGATATTCACCTATGCAAAAGTAAAAGAAAACATTTCAACTCTACATATATACACACTATATTCAGCGCACTTTTACAACTCTTCCACCCACTCCTACATGATTTTGTCCAGTATTTCTTCTCTTTTTATATTTTAACATTTATATTTCTTAAAAGAAAAGAAGAGAAGTACTTGTTTACTTTACTATCTTCATCACACACAGCAATCACTAAAAATGCTTTACTATATAACATGCCATTTATATCATGGAATGCTTTATACTGTTAAGAACATAAAGTGTTTTATTTATAGTTATTTTTTTTCTCTCTCTGTTTTCCTTGTTTTCCTTTTACTGTCCTCCCAAAAATCAACAATGTGAAGAGGGGACATGCCTGCCAGTCCCTCAACAAGTTTAACAAAGTCAACCACAATCCAATTTTTCTCAGTCTCTCTTTCTTGTAAAGGCATATTTCACCAGTATGATTAATGCTTTGAGTCTCACATTTGTTCACTGATTTCAGTGTTGCTGGTCTTCTTCCTGTTCATCTCCATCTCCCAGTCCTAGATTCTGGTTCTTGTCCAAGGTACTCTCACCTCTTCTAGTCAACTCCTGTGTTTTTTTTCTGTCTCTGAAGCATTTTCCTTCAGACCACTGGAAAAGGTTTCACTGGCAAAGTCTCTCTATGAGCTTTATTATCAGAAAAATGAGAAGCAGAGTCCCCTTCAGTTTGATGGCTCACTTTTTGTTGGACAAACTTCTGTAGTTCCTTCTTAGCATCTTCTGCAACAAAAAAGACTTTGATCTTCCAGGAACAAATATTATGAAGACAGTTGGATACAGCAGCTTGAATCACACAGCTGCCTCTCAACACTGTGTGATTACTGGGATAAATTTCCTTCTCTTCTGCCTGGTGTACAGTGAATAATAATTTTCTGCAAACAGACTGCTATCTCCAATTTTCAATATTTTGTCTGGATCAACTCTCTCTGCTGGTATGATTCGTCTTTAGTAATATAGGTCTTGTCTGTTTTCTCATGGGCAGCTTTGGAGCATACATGAGATGTGGCCCTTCGATTAACAAATCCTGTTGTGGAATACCAGTACAGTTACTTATTTGTCCTTTCATAAAATTAATACACTCTGTTCCTTCCAGTTTCTCTGGCAGACCAGAAAATCTCAGGTTTTCTCTGCATGTTATGTTCTCTAACTATACCATTTGTTTAAAACAGCACTTCTTGAGCAGTCTCATACTCAACCAGCCTTTTCTTCATTTCATCTTCTGATTTTTGCAGTTTTTTTCAGCTGATCTGAATATCTCACAGCTGTGGAACAGACTTCCTATCTGCATAATACAAAGTTCATCCCTGTCAGTTTTCAAGTGCACCCTAGGTCTTCGGATGGGAAACAGAAAATTTACCCCAGGATTGCCCCCTGTACTACTGATGAACAGATGCAGTTCCTAAATGCTTTTTCCCAGGCATAGGTCCCCTCAAATTATCTATGGTATGATCTCAGTTATTCTCACTAGGGGTAATATATAATTATTGACCATGGGATGGATAAGACCAATCTACAAACAAATGGCTTTGATCTTCTGGGCAAAAAATATCAATCTGTAAAAGGGAAATTGGAAAGGCTTAAAATGGCTGGCAAGGGCAGCTAATCTATTCTTATCGATGAACAGGAAAGTAATAATAATAATAATAATAAAAAAAATATATATATATATATATATATATATATATATATATATATATATGTGTGTGTGTGTGTGTGTGTGTGTGGAAGGCTTTCCCCAAAGGGAACTTACCTGTTCAGCAAAGGAAAAGCAAAGCCGACCACAAAGATCCTGGAAAACCTCACAGGACCATACTCTTCAGTGGCAGGAAAGCTCTGAAGGGTTTTTGGAAGCTGACTGGCTGTTATACCCTATGCAGGATATCACACATATATTGTGAGCTACTGCAGCAGTGATCAATATGAACAGCATCTGAAATTATAGTCCAGACACGGAAAACAAACCTTAAGAAATGCCTGAAATCTGGAGTTATAGGAATTTGATGGCAAGCATCTTTTAAATCCGTGGTCACCAAAAATATAAATGGGGAATGAGACATAACTGGTCATGAAGAGTTAACATTTTGAACTTTGTAACTGGTCACAAACTGGTTTAAAAAGGAAAGATCTACAACTGTTCTCCATGAAACTTTTGGCCTTAGCACCAGAAACATTCTATCACCCCTGAAATAGCACATGCTGAATGACGGGGAGGGGGGTTATCCAGGGGATAAGGAGCAATCCCCTGAAAAGGAAAGAGAGATTCCCATTGTCATCTGTATCCATAATCACACTCAGAACTAATTTGTCTGAGACTTTCTGTTGCCAAAGACAGGAAATGGAGGTTCAGCTTTTTGGGAAGTATTTAAGTCTTGCCAAGGAGCGAAGGGGAGGGGAAATTCTGAAGACAGTCATTCTGACTTTCACTTCTTTATTTTGAGAGGCTCCTTCGTTCTTCTCAAAGCCTCCATGTCATTGCTTTTTAAAAACTTGCTTACCAACAGCTTGTGTGTGCTTATTTTGCTTTCTGAAAAAGTTCAGAGGTGGCATTAGACCCCCTCCACCCTTGAGAAACTTGGAAAAGGAAGGATGAGAAATCTGTGAAACTCTCTTTGTCAGCTTTCCTCTCTTATCACACTCACAGATAGTCCAATGACTACCTCTCTAAGGGAGAATTCAAAATGTCAGCTTTAACATCCTCAGGAGAGTTTACAACCAAGCAAACCTCCTGATGACAGTTCTTGTAGCAAGAGCTTTGGAAGTGGCATCAGCTGAACCATAAGCATATTTCAAACATATGTAGTGATAAGACACAAAAGCAATAAGATTATATAAATAAGGTTTTTCCTTAGATGAGGGAAAATATGACAATGTTCTTTATATTCTCAAAATAGGCATGTATAAACTTTAACATGGGTGCATGACAAGTGAGAATACTAAAAATAAGTGTTGCAGAACACACTTTTCCCCCCAAATATTTCAAAGGTTTTCTCAGCTTTATCAGAAAGGGAAGTACTGGCATTAACCAGATGTTTAACAGCAGCTTGGCTTACCAGTGAAATCACTGATGGATCTGATCTAGGGTTAGATAAATCTTGTAAGACTGAGAAACTATACAATCTATCTGCTTTCTTAAAGGATTCTGGCTGGTTATTGAGCAAGTTACAGGCTATAATTAATACACCCTCCAATGATGGAAGGACATGAGGAACTGGGGTTGGTTCAAGAAAATTCCAGTTGCAATAAATCATAGTATTTCTTTAAACACAGTGGAATATCATTATGTCTCCAGTAAAACAACTGATTGATTCTAGATATTGTTTCAGAAAAAGAAAATCCTTCCAAGGAACTGTTAGAAACAGCATTCTCATCAGACTCAGAAAAATGAGGAGAGAAAACCGAAGCTGTCATTTTGCAATCATTTTGTTGTTCAAATTCACGAACATCCTCAAACAGTGAAGAATCCATTTTTCTTTTACCAGACACACCACAACTGGAAGGGTCAACAGCCTGAACTTAAACCTTGAGCTAAATCCAATAAATCACTTTTGCCCAAAGTAACTGAGGATTTTATGGACTTTACTAACTACAGCCAGAAAGATAATTACCATTAACTGGAAGAAACAAATTTCTCCTACATTTAAGGAATTTAAAAACCTTACTTTATCTGTTGGTCAAATGGACATACATACACTAAAGAAAAGAACTAACAGAGTTACAACATATCGGAATACTTAGTTCATAGTAATGGGATCTTTGGAGAAAATGGACAACATTTCTAATTGAAATAATATAATTTTATTTCAGAAGCAATTGCTTACTTCAAGAAAATTAGACACCTTTGTAAATAAAGTCTTTTGGCTTTTCCCTGTTAGGGGTCGCCACAGCGGAACTGCAGTCCGCTCATGATTGACAGTGGATTTTTATGGTGCCGGGTTGCCAGCCCAACCTTCAATGAAGGCACGGCCATTCACGCTCACACATACATGCATGTCTTTAGCGTCACTCGACCGCTGGGAGGACATGCAGACTCTATACAGAAGGCGCTCCAGCCGAGAATCAAATGGGAGAACCTCTTGCTGAGAGGCGACAAAGCACCACTGCGGCCTAGACAACTTTGTAAATAGTTATGTTTTATTGTTGTTGCAATATCATTACTGAAATATTTATCTATATTTCTAACTTTCTGAAGTACTCATGTTTTAAGATTTATATAATGTAATATTTAATTTTTGTTAATAATTGTAACTCAATTTGAAAATTTATAAAAAAAAATAACAGAAAAAAAAATATATGTGTAACATATTGCTGCTTTATGACATGAATTTCTGAAGAAACAAACCTTCTTTTAAGAGACAAAACCTCTTGAGAAAAAGGAAATCCAGTCAAGCTAGGCAGAGATATATTCCCTCTTCCTTTTTCCAAAACTGACAAAGGTACTTCTCCATTGCCCGCCAAAGGCACTCCAACAGCCACAGAGGATATGTCTAATCTCCAGTCCATAGTGATTGGAGGAGTGACACCAGAGGGAGCCAAGGTAAAAGATGCATGCTCTGAGGAACCAGAAATAGCCACTACAGAGTTAACCTTCTGCACCTGAGGAAATCAAGAAGCCTGCTGAAGTGGCAGAGACTGCTTAGAAAGCTTGTTTTATGAGGCTAGAGGAAGGAAGAACCAAACAATTGGTAGGATGTTCAACGGTGAAACTGAAAAATTGCCAAAATCCCAGAAAGCCTGGCAGCAATATTCAATGGAAGAGATAAGTATAAAAAAAAAAGGTTTTTGTACCAAACACAGTGAAAAGCACCTTAAACACTTACCCAGCCCCCAAAAGTAATGAAATACAACTTTTACTAAGGAAAATAGCTTCCTATTAAATTATTTCCTATTAAAGTTAGTCTAAACACAATTTTTCCTCAACAACATGTAACACTCATGTTAAAAAGTTCCTAAAATTCACCCAACAGTCTGTAAACACAATATTCCCTAGCTTATTTCACAGAAAAAGTTTACTTTCTGTCATAAAAATAAAATGTGTAAGGGTCTTCCCCTGAAGGAAACTTATCTGCCCAGAAAAGGAAAAGCATTATCTGGGTGTTGATTCTCAAAAGACCACAAGATGATGACCTTAGGTGGGAGGAAAGCTCTGAACAGCTTGGTACCCAAATCAGTTAGTTATGTACTCACCATAACGATCGATGTATGTGGTCCATCTCGCCTACATTCATTACTGATGGGTTCGGAGCTGACAATCGGCTCTGACTCGGCCAACTATTTTCAAGCATGAAGTCTCTAATTGGCTGGGCTAACTGGTATCCCAGGATGCAACTCTCCCAAACCCCCAGATCTTGTTTGCATAAGTCGCAATCACTCCACACACACATAAACCCTAATAAGAGGATTATCATCCCCTGGAAGGGAAAAATAAACCAATTCTGAAGGGTCTCGAAACAATTATCCTCCAAATCCATAGGCAGGGGGCAGGTGGGAGGGTATGTAAGAATGTAGGTGAGATGGACCACATACATCGATCATTATGGTGAGTACATAACTAACTGATGTTATGTGGTCCTATCTCGCCTACATTCAATACTGATGGGACAGCGTCCCTAGCTCCCCTAATCCGGGAGGCTCAAAGGAAAACACTCCTGAGAACCGTGGAACCAAAGGAAGCCCAGCCTCTAGATGCCACATTCAATTTGTAGTGAGAGACAAAGGTATGATGACAGGCCCATGTGGCCGCAGCACAGATGTCATCTAAGGAAAGTCTTGCATGATAAGCTACTGAAGTCGAAACCGCCCTAGTTGAATGAGCCTTGACTGAGAATGGTAAACTTCTGCCTGCTGAAGAGTAAGCAAAGGTAATGCAATCTTTAATCCACCTGGAAATTGTACACTTGGAGACAGAGAAACCCGTCCTATTCTCCAAAAAGGAGACAAACAATTGATCTGATTTCCTTGACTGTTTAGTCCTGTGTAAATAAAATCTTAGTTGTCTATGGACATCCAATTGATGGAATTTGTACTCCTCCTTGTCAGAGAAGTTGGGAAAAAACACGGGTAACTCAATGGATTGGTGTAGATTAAGGGTGGATGACACCTTGGGGAGAAAGGATGGGTTAAGTCTCAATGAAACCCTGTCCTTATGGAATATTAAATACGGGGGTCTAATGGACAAAGCTTGGAGTTCAGATACTCTTTTAGCTGACGTAATGGCTACCAAAAAGGCTGTTTTCCAGGATAAAAATTTTAATTCGCAAGTGGCAGCCAGCTCAAAGGGGGAAGAAGTGATGGCTTGCAATACTAGATTTAAATCCCATGGCATAACAGGTGTTGACACAGGAGGACGTAATAACCAGGCCCCCTTTAGAAATGCTTTGCAAAGTCTATGACTCATAAGAGCAGGCTCATGGAATACGTGGAAGTTAGAAATGGCTGCCAACTGTACCTTAATGGTGGAAGGAGCAGAGCCTTGTCGGAAAAGCAAAGCTCAAAAGTCTAGGACTGCTGATATCGGGGCTGTGAATGGATCTAGGCCTTGTGACTGAGACCAGATGGAGAACCGCTTCCACTTGCTATAGTAAATTTTTCTGGTGGAAGACTTATGTGATGAAGAAAGGATATGGACCACCTCAGGTGATAAGGAATGTAGTCTAATTATTGATGGAAGTGGAGCAGCCAAGGCTGTCAACCTAAGGGATTGTAGGGAGGGGTGTAACTGTCCTGACATATGAGTCAAAAGGTCTGGTAATGGATCCAGAATCCAAGGACCGTCCACCGCATACCGCTGAAGGAAGGGGAACCAACCTTGGCGAGGCCAGTGTGGAGTAATAAGAATCATCTTGCTTCCCAAATGAATGGCCTTCTGAATTACTCTTGGTAACGGAGGAGACGGAGGAAAGGCATAGAGCAGACCGGGAGGCCAATCGTGGACAAGAGCGTCCCTGGGTGATTCCCCCTGTGGGGGGAGCAGAGTGAAGTAGCTGCTGCATTTGATGTTGATGGGACTGGCAAAGTGATCACAGCAAGGCTGACCCCACCTGCTGAAGATCCGAGTCGCAACTCGGGTGTTCAGGGACGACTCGTAAGGCATCAGAATAGCTCTGCTTAGCCTGTCTGCTATCACGTTGGATTTTCCCGGAATGTGCGTTGCCACTAGGAACCATTGGGAAAACACTGCCCAATCCCACACTCTCATAGCCTCTCTGCAGAGTGGATATGACTTGGTTCCCCCTTGTTTGTTCAGGTACCAAACAACTGACATGCTGTCCGAGTGAACAGCAATTGTTCCTCTTGGAAGAAAGCTCTGAAGTGCTTGCAATGCTAACAGCACTGCTCTGATCTCTAGGACATTGATGTGTAGGTGTACCTCGTAATCCTGCCAAGTGCCTTGGACCGTTCTGCCCAGATAATGCCCCCCCCCCCCATCTGGGAGGCGTCCATGGTCACTGTGACAGCCGGAGAAAGGGGGAATAGATTCATGCCCTTGTTCAGGTTGGAATGACATAGCCACCAACGGAGATCCTGCTTGCAATGATCTGTCAGACGAATCGGGTGAGAGAGGGGTAATCTTTAATAGGACCACTGGACTGAAAGGAGCCACTGAAGGACTCGCATGTGAAGCCTGGCTAAGGGTATTAGCATGATGGTCACCGCCATGGAACTCAGTAACCGAAGAACTAACCTGGCTGGGACCTTCTTGTAGGGCAAGAGAGCCTGGACCTGAGATTACAACACCGTTATTCTTTCCTGAGGTAGAAAGGCCCTCATTAGAATCTAATTTAATTCTGCGCCTATAAAGACAACATGCTGTGAGGGCAGCAAGGCAGATTTTTCCCCAGTTTACTGTAATCCCCAACTTTTGACAGAGATTTAAGGTAGCCTCCCTGGCTTGGATGAGTAGATGCCTGGTGGGGGCGGTAAGGAGCCAATCGTCCAGGTAAGGAAACACCTGGAATCCTAGACGTCTCAGGTGAGATGTCACCACTGCCAAGCATTTGGTAAACACCCTGGGGGCTGTGGTGAGACCAAATGGTAGGGCTCGAAACTGGAAGTGACTGGCTCCCAGCCGGAAGCGTAAATGGATCCTGGATGTCTTGTTTATCTTGATGTGATAATAGGCATCCTTGAGGTCGATGGAGCACATCCATACTCCCTCTTCCAAAAATGGGAAGATGGATTGAAGAGTGACCATTCGGAATTTGGATTTCAGGACGTAGTGATTTAATCGGCTGAGATCCAAGATGGGCCTCAGGTCCCCTGTTTTCTTTGGCACCAAAAATAGTCTTGAGTAGCTTCCTGATCCGATCTGGTCTGGGGGGACCGGTTGGATTACTCCTTTTCTAAATAACTTTGATATTTCTGACGCTACTTGATCCCTTTGACTGGGTGGAACGTCTGGGATTCTTTTGATTGAGGGAGGAAGTGAAATAAAGGGGATGGTATAACCTCCAGTGATTATTCGAAGCACCCATCGATCCTGAGTTATGCTCTCCCAGGCTTGAAGATGCCTCGAAAAATGACCCCGACTGGCTCCGGAGCAACACAGCCGGGCAACCCTTCAGGGATGCTGATAGGAAGATCCGCGAAAGGAGTCGCAGTCTCCCAGATTGTGGGCGCCTCCTCTGCCCCTAGGATGTCTTCCAGAATAATTTCCCCCACCTCTGCCTCTGGAGGGGAACTCACCTTGAGTGACTGGGAAAGACTTTTATGATTTTTTGAACCACATCTTCCCTCCCCTCTGAGCCTTGGGATAAGGCCTAGAGGGAAGAGAAAAACGGGCCCCTATGGCAGATAAAGTCTTACCCTCTTGTTCACATCTAGTGAGAGTCTCTTTCACTTTTGGTCCAAAAAGAGAGGACCCATCAAAGGGGGCGTCCATGAAGGAAGACTTGAAGGCCTCAGCGAAGTGACATAGGCACATCCAGGCTTGTCTCCTCAGAGCAAGGCCTGAGCTAGCTGCCCTGCTCGCCCCTTCAGCTGCATAGGATATGAGCCTCATGGACGAGTTAGCTATGGAACCAAGTGTAGACAACTGGGCGTTAACAGTCTGTGCTAGCGCCTCAGGCATGTTACCCATCAAGGTATCTCCCAACTCTTTAAGGAGATCCCACTGGAGCTGAGTAAAGTGACAAAGATAATTCAGGGCCCATAGCGTAAAGGTCGCTGAAGACAGGGTGCGCTTCCCATAGCGATCCATACTCCTGGACTCCTTGTTAGGAGGATGGACTGAGGAAGAAGCCTTGGCAACTTCCTGCTGAGTGGCTGATGCCACCACCATGGCATCTACAGGGACCCCTTTTGTCAAAACCTCTTTCCCGGGGGAGCAGACAAGAACTTGTTAGGGTGGCTGGGCACAGGTTCCACGGAGTCAGGATGTTCCCACACCCTTCGACAGATAAGGTCTAATAATTTGTCAAAGGGTGGAGACACCCAGGAGGCGGTAGGTTGAGCTCCGAAGGCCTTGAGGAATACCGACTCCTCCTCAGAGGGGGGCTTGGAAGACCAGTCGTCTCTCTGCCTCAATATCTCCAGGATATCGGAGAAGGAGATGTTATCAGAGGATGACTTAGGGGACCCCTCTGCATCGTCGAGGTCAGTATCCGAGGTGATGGACTCGTCTTGGGAGTCTATGTGATTCCTCTTGCACAACTTCTTTCTGGGATGCTCCTCAGGCACAGACTCTGAGGGGCCCTCAGAAAGTTGGGGACCGCTCACGGGGGCGTCCTCAGGCCTTCAAGCTCCACTATCCACTGATAGGGGGGTGTCAGAGGCTCGCGCCGGGGTGTATGGGGACGGAGTGGTCGATCCAAGTGATGTCCCTGATGATCTGGCCAGTGCTGTCCTCATGGCCTCAAATGCAGGTCCCTCCGAATCCGAGGACTGACCTACCTCCGAGGCTAAGACCGGAGTCGGGATCCCCCGAGCTGAAGCACCGAGAGGGAGTCCCCCTCGGGCCCGACAGAAGAAACCCGAGTGCCGAAACCAGATGAAAGAATCAAAATGGTTGGAGCCAACGACGGCTCCGATGGACCCATCAGGGGTATTGGAGCCAGCGTAATGACATCACTCAGTGCCGAACACTCTGGCTCCGATGACACAATGCTCGGAGGAGGAATCATCGATACCGGTAGAGGAATGGGCTCCAGAGCCGACTGGGTCGGAGCAGAAAATAATTTAGCTAACACTGGTGACTGGAGGAACCTCTGAACCACCCTATCTACATCCAAACCAGACAATCGAGAGGATTTGGAGGCGATGAGGACCTCCTGCCTATTGATTCATGAGTAACACTGGGTGACCGGCTCTGAATCAGTTCCAAAATGATCGGAGCCGAGGTCGACTCTAGCACTACCGAGACTTCCTGCGGCCCTGAAGCCAATGGAGCCGAGGAAGCTGGATCCAACACTGAACTCTTCTCCTGCGGCTCCGAGGATAATGGAGCCGTGGAAGTAGTAACCACTTTCAAGATCTTCTCTGGGGGCTCCAAGGAACTAGACGGAGCCGGAGATTGTTTTTTTGACTTAGAGGATTTGGATTTGCCAGTAGATTCTAAATCCTCTTCAAAAGAGGGCTTGACCAGGCCCTTCAAGATTACTTTATTTTTTTTGTTCCTGCAGTACCCTAGGACTAAAAGAATGGAAGACACTGCAGGACTCCTGTAAATGTTTAGCGCCAAGGCAATAAACACAGATGGCATGCCCATCAGTGATGGACATTTTGTAAGCACACTTTGAGCATTTCTTAAACCCAGAGGGTTTATGCTCTTTTTGTTCTTTAGACATTGCCAGCAGAAATAACACACACAACATAATAGGATATGAAGGTACACTGAGGAACTCTAAATTAAACGCTCCTAAGAAGAAGAGGAAAACACTACCCAGACAATGAAGGAGAGGGCTAGATCCCTCTAACTTAAACGGGCCTAGCCCGCCAAACACAAGGAAAACATACTCACACTTTCACAAACTGCCACAGGGCCAAACCACAGACACAACACAACGTAGTAGCTATGAAAATAGCTTTTGTTTCACAGGAAAGTACTATTCTGCAAAGAATTTTTTTAGTCAAAAAAAAAAAAAAAGAGTACTTAGCCACAGCCAAGCTCGAGACCACGTCCTAACACAACAAGCGGCAAACGAGATCTGGGGGTTTGGGAGAGTTGCATCCTGGGATACCAGTTAGCCCAGCCAATTAGAGACTTCGTGCTTGAAAATAGTTGGCCGAGTCGGAGCCGACTGTTGGCTCCGAACCCATCAGTAATGAATGTAGGCGAGATAGGACCACATAACATCACTAATTTTCTTCAGCTCTGCTTGAGTTGGTTAACAGTTTTTGAGCATGGGAGGTACCCTTTAGCTTTGAAAGCAGGACAACTGTTACATCCTTAGCAGGATATAAACCATATAACTTAGACTACTGCAGCAGTGATCAAATGATGAGCATCTTAAAATTAGAAAAGTCAGTAATGACAACGTTCAATAATCACTAACATAAGCTCAGATCAGAAAATGATCAACAACGAATTAAACAAAAACCTTTTATAAGTAGTTAAAAGCTGTTGTGGTAAAATAGGTGCTATATGAGCAAGGAAGAAATGTTGTGATAGTGTCGATAAGAGTGCCAAAGTGTTTTACTATGCATTTGGAGGTGATGGTGGCAAACCAGAAGAAAAAACAGGTAGATGAGAAGTGCAATAAAGTATAAATGAGAAATAGTTAAAAAGGACTATATCAGTAGTAGAGCAATGCAAACAACTGTTAGCATTACTTAGTTGTACAACTAAAGGATAATGTTAGGATGGTAAGTGTGATTAGTAAGTTTTGTACTGGGGGTAGCACTACTTAAATTAGAGGAAGATTATGGATTGTCAAGTTAGGAAGGATAGTATAGTGCTGCCCAAGAACTGACAGCTATCGTATTTGTAATATTGCTGAATGATACTGTGAGATGTAGTAGCATGGCTAGACAGAATGGTTGGCTGATAGTGCATTTGTGGCAATTTGTTCCTGTGATGTAGATTATAAAGAAAAATCTTCCTAACAATGCACTATCCAAACATGTCACTGAGCAAGGAACACACCATACCTTCAGATTTAGGGTCATGGAGGCAATAAGACTGAGTATAAGGGAGGGTAATGTGAGAACATATACCGAATATAGGGAAACCTGTTGGATCATCATTTTAAGAGCGGATAGGGGTAAGGGCTTAAATGAGAGGGCATCTATTAAGCCCGTTTTAAAAAGGAGGAGGTTGCACAAATAAATTATTCAGTTATTGTTTAAACATGTTTTAGAAGATTTATGTAATAATATGTTAATTGATGTGTAAGACATATACTGAATTGAATCTTTGCATAACTTTAGTTTGTACTATGTATTATGTATGCACCTAGATATGTGAGCTATAGGTTTGTTTCGGGTATATAGCTTTAATGCCAGCTAATTGGATGATTGGCATTGACTGCTTTGTTCTCTATATATATGTGCTTTAGTTTTTTGTGTACTATTTGGTCTGAAGAAGCTCCTAAGTGAAAGCGCTTACCTTCGATAAATAAACCTGAGTTTTTATACAGAATCTTCACTTTATTTTCAAGGACTGTTACATGCCGTTGTAATTGTGTTTAGAGACTTGCCTGCCATGGTAGCTCCGTGGTCTGTTACTTGTTTTTATTAACTGAGCCTTTGAATTTGCATTACGGAGCTTTTACCCCAAGGATTGCTGGTTGCCCTGTGTTTTGTTATAGTTTCATTATATTTTTACTGGCGACCGTTGGGGACATGGCCACTGAACAAACAGTAGATACTGAACTCGATTATATTCCACTTGGAGAGGTGAATACCACTGCTTTGAATGAACCAGGGGATACATTGCCTGGATTGAGGCGTAGCCAAGTTCAAAATTCTTTGTTGGAGAGGTTCGAACAATATTTGAAGAGATGTAGTCCAAAAGTGAGGAGTGCACCAGGCTGCAAATAAATCTCACCAAATCTTCCACAGACTGTCCTTTATTAAGACAAACAGGTATAAAGATAGACAGGTAAGCGCTTTCGCGTTGGTGTAACGCTTCTTCAGACCTTAAAGGAAGGTGGAAGATTTGGTGAGATTTATTTGCAGCCTGGTGCACTCCTCACTTTTGGACTACATTTTGATATTTTTTCGTTTTGAGGGTGCTTTGCTTGTCAGGTAACTTTGTTTTTACCAATATTTGAAGAGAGATGCCAATAGTCTATGGGGAGTTGACCCTCAAGCTTTGAAGGGTGATGTCATTGATGCAACGGAAAACATGGAAAGTCTACAAATTCGCTTAGACGAACTAGAAAAAGATTTCTTGCATTATAAATGTTTACAACTACAACGTCTACATTTTGAAACCTGCCTTGATAGGAATATTGTGCCCAGGGGACTGCGCGTTTTTAACATGCCAAGCCAAGGCTCTCAATACACGGAATTGCTGACACGGTGGCAGAAGCTTAATCTTGAGGTAAGCGCAGGCTATATGAGGCTCCTCACTGACTTTTTCAAGCCTGAGGAGGAGCGACTGCAAGTATCTTTAAAGCAAAAACAATTTGAACTTTTAATAACTATCGACCAAATGTATTCGGTCCTCTCTTTGAGAGGTCGAACAAAAGTGGACAAAGATTATTAGAGACACTTCTGATTTTAGGACAGGCCATGTATTTTTGTGGCCTCGTATTGCACATTTTAATAATGATGTTGTGCATACACCTAAGAGAGATACTGTGAATATAAATAATGTTTTAAATAGAGTGACCCCCGTAGTAGGGGAAACACTGTTGACAATGAATGTTGATAATGTGCAGACCTCTCAGAGCTTTGATAGTGATGTTCCTCAGGTAGTAATGGAAGAACGAAGCCTTGGTGATAATGTTCTCAATGATAAAGGTAGATATGATACTGTTACATGTGGAACTACTGTGAATGACTTATCCAGCAGTGTTGAAAAACGGGTGGGAGACTTAGGAGGAAAGGGACTGACATTAAATGAAGGACTAACTACTACTGAAATGAGTGATAGTAGTCGGAAGGGTTCATGTAACAACTTATACCCTCATGTGGTTGTGAATCCCTCTGCAATAAGAGAGACCCCTAGAGGAACTGAATGTGTAGGCAGACCCAAAGTGAATGTCAGGAACGTTAGTATTAGTGAAATGTCAGAACACAATTATAATGGGATCAATGGTGAACTCCCTTTTCCGCTACCTGTTCGGGTGGAAAGGGGAGGGGGAAGAGGAAGGTCAATCAGCAGAAACAGATACAAAAGGAAATTTTCAGGGGAATTACACTTGAATCAAACCATAAAGAAAATGTGGGGCAAGACCAAACCTCACTAATTTATAATATTTCAAGACATTCATTGACATTGGAAGAACAAAATGTGTTATACAAAGGTTTGAATTTTATACCCACTCGTCCGAGTAGAGTTGAGGACACTATTTTAGATCTGAAGACATTTGTAGAGATGTAATGTTACGTTTTATTTTTGATGACAATGTTCGCAATGTAGAAAGAGATGTTAGACAGAATTTACATTTGAGGAAAAATAGTAGCTTTACACCTGTGAATCACCCTTTAGTGGAAGCTTATTGCAAGTTGACAGAAGATGAGATCTTTCGGTTTTATGAGAATAGGACACCCACCATAAATAAAGGTCCGAGACAAAACTTGACATTTAAGGAAAGGAAAGCCCTACAAGCCCTGCAGAATAACAAAATCTTAGCAATACGTCCTGCGGACAAAGGTGGCCTAGTTGTTGTTATGGATAGAACATTTTATGAAGAATCCATGCAAAATATGTTGAATGACACTGTATTTTACAATAAGATTTTAATAAATGATGTACACAGGATTATTCATACTGTGAGGAATGACATGACAGATATTAAGACAGCTGCCCTTATTTCTGATGAAATGTTTAGCTTTATGAATGTCGATAACCCACTAATTCCTATCATTCAGGGGCTCCCCAAAATACATAAGCACCCTACTAATCCCCCCACGAGACCTATTGTTGCAGGAGGAGGTCGGGTTACTGAACCCCTTTCACTGTACACAGAGAAGCATTTACGTCCTGTGATTAATTTGAACTCAACTGTTTTGAAGGATTCTAAACAATTTTTGGTGGACCTTTATGAGTGTTTGAAGGATGTAGGGGATATTTATAGTGTAGCCTTTGTTACATTAGACATACAATCTCTGTTCACTATGATACCTAATGAACTAGGTATACAGTTTGTGCAGATGTATTTAAGTACACATAGTGAATATTCGGCTTCACATGTTGACAATCTATTTCTTTTTGGAAATGGTGCTCAATAATAATGTTTTTATATTTGAAGATGACATTTATTTGCAGAAACATGGTGTAGCTATGGGCACTTCGTGTGCCAATAGCTACGCCAATATGTTTTTGGCTCATTGGGAGGAAGATATGTTATTTCCCCAAGTTGAGTTTAAAGAGCATGTTTTGTTTTATAGGCGCTTTGTAGATGACCTGTTTATTTTGTGGGAAGGGTCCCATCAAGAATTTGTCAGCTTCTTTAAGGTTATGAACAGCCTAACAGAATGTTTAAAATTTCCATATCAGTTCTCACATGATTTTATAGAATATTTGGATGTGTATGTTGAGAAGTTGGATCAAGGAATAATTAACACAGGAGTTTTTCATAAAGCCTGTCATAGGAATGCCTTCCTTTTTAGGTCAAGCATGCATCCAGGTTATGTTTTCAAAAACCTTGTCAGAGGACAAGGTATGAGAGCCTCCAGGATGAATTCTTCAGAGACCGGTTTTCATCTAGAATTAATTAACATCGAGAAGAATTTGTTAGATAGAGGATATACTCGTACAGAGTTAGAAAGACAATGGGAGGACTTGGCTCATCTGAGGGAGACTAAAGCGAAACCATATTATGGTCCGTCCAGTCCCTCTGAGAGCTCAAGGAGTGATGGTAGAACTAATGTTACCAAAATTCCTCTATATTACTCCAGTGATACTGGGTATGTCACGAAACTGTTTCAACAACATTGGCCTATCTTATTAGTTAATGATGATATTGGGAATATAGTAGGTAATGCTCCCAGGTTCAGGTTTAAAAATCACAAGAACTTGAAGAGACTTTTATGTACTAGTCAAAGGGGTATGGAGAATATAGTTTTTGGTCAAACTGAACCATGTGGTTCTTGTAATTTCTGTTGTTATATACACTACAGAGATGTTCCATCATCCAGACTTAGATAAAAAATTTTGGTTTAGAGGTATCCATAATTGTATGACCCCCCATGTGGTCTATCTAGCGGAATGTGAATTATGTGGGGCATTCTGTATTACGTGACAGAATGAGGGAACACTTGTACAATATAAAGAAAAATCTTCCTAACAAAGCACTATCCAAACATGTCACTGAGCAAGGAACACACCATACCTTCAGATTTAGGGTCATGGAGGCAATAAGATTGAGTATAAGGGAGGGTGATGTGAGAACATATACCGAATATAGGGAAACCTGTTGTGTCATCATTTTAAGAGCAGATAGGGGTAAGGGCTTAAATGAGAGGGCATCTATTAAGCCCGTTTTAAAAAGGAGGAGGTTGCACAAATAAATTATTCAGTTGTTGTTTAAACATGTTTTAGAAGATTTATGTAATAATATGTTAATTGATGTGTAAGACATATACTAAATTGAATCTTTGCATAACTTTAGTTTGTACTATGTATTATGTATGCACATAGATATGTGAGCTATAGGTTTGTTTCGGGTATATAGCTTTAATGCCAGCTAATTGGATGATTGGCATTGACTGCTTTGTTCTCTATATATATGTGTGGTTTAGTTTTTTTGTGTACTATTTGGTCTGAAGAAGCTCCTAAGTGAAAGCGCTTACCTTCGATGAATAAACCTGAGTTTTTATACAAAATCTTCACTTTATTTTCAAGGACTGTTACATGCCATTGTAATTGTGCTTACAGACTTGCCTGCCGTGGTAGCTCCGTGGTCTGTTACTTGTTTTTATTAATGAAGATTATGGATTGTCAAGTTAGGAAGGATAGTATAGTGCTGCCCAAGAACTGACAGCTATCGTATTTGTAATATTGCTGAATGATACTGTGAGATGTAGTAGCATGGCTAGACAGAATGGTTGGCTGATACTGCATTTGTGGCAATTTGTTCCTGTGATGTAGATTACAGGGTGTTTTGAAGGTAACATAGTTATTTACAATTATTATCTAAGCTTTATGCAACGTCTTCTTTCTTTATAGTTACATTACTTTATAAATACCCCCAATCTTACAGTAAAGGTCAAGCTCACAGAATATGCACTTGCATACTATAGTACATCTTAATATAATCTATTAGTTTATATATCTGAATAGTAGACAACCTGCCCAAATGATTCACATTAATACACAGTTTTACTAATTTGCATTTTTTTATACATACTATTTTGTATATTCTATGATGCTACCTTTTCTCTGTCGTGTTTGCACTTCATTTCTCAGTACTGTTATTTTTACAACATAGGTTTTCCTTTGGCTGGACATTTTAGGGCAATAAATGAAATACATACATACAAAATAAAGAATGGCAAAGACATCCAGGTAATAGTAGAATCTTGTACAGAAAGGAATACTAGTTACAAGACTTAACAATGAAACTCTAGCATCAAATTGAAGTTTTACTTGAAATGTACTTCTTACCTGCAAATAACTGACCAATTTGAAAGATCTACACTGGTGTACCATTTTTGCATCTTTATGTAGTATAGCATGCAGAATTTCCTTTAGATCTGACACTCCATAGTAAGGCAGGCAGCTGGCCATTTCTACGATATCCAGATGGTTTTGTGTAAATGATGCACCTGACCATAAGACAAGCAGAGAACACTTAATATATACTCTTGGCATTCATAAATACAACCTTGTTCAAATAGCTGAGCTAAGTATTTTGATTGCCTTACTACACAAATGAAAATAATGTAGAAGCCAGAAGACAGTTTGCAGGAAATCCTTTAATAATTAAACCAAAGTGGAAAAAAAAACTGAAGTTCACAAACAATGCTAAGACATGCTGTATTCCATCAACCTCAACCTTGAAGTAGTAAATTTAATGGCAATTTAACTGTTAGGGTTGAAACATACTTCAACAAATGCTTCAGACTACAGATTCAACAAGATGGTAACAATCAAAAGAAGACCTAAAAAATATCACTTACTAAACCATAAATGCCCCAGTAACCTAGAAAATAATCAACTCTAACAAGGTCTTATTTTTGTCCGCTAAAAAGGAAAATGTCACACGTCAAGCATTTAAATATATTTATTTTCAAGATAGTTTGTGGTGTGTTGTGGAAAAAAGTCAAGTCAGATGGAATTTGTGAACAATCTACTATTTATACAGAATATGAATCACAGCAGAACTGGTTTTGATTTGGACACTTAAAGGGCAGTGCGTATATTCTGAACCTACTTTAACTTTAGACAGAATACAATATTAAAAGAAGCCTAGATAGGGATGTGGCAACTTTTACCATTCAGGGACTAATAAATCTGAGTTGCTTTTTGAAATCTGTAACTTTCTTTCTTATTCTTTTCTACTGAGGATACGTGCATGAATACAATATTTGTGTTTTTGCAGTGCAGCATCAATGCTCACATATGTATCTGTGTAGCTTTTTATATTACCTTTTTAACTGCTGTACTGTTTTTTATTTGGGGTATTTTGCAGTTAACCTGATGTTGCAGATAAGCAGGCTTTTTACAAACTGAGTGTTTTCAGACAATGGCTAAACTATCCACTTGTGATATACTTATAAGCCAATAGAAAAAGCAAAACACATCATGCATACGGCATGTGGGGTTTGGCGTTACTGGCTTGCATGCATCAATAAAGAGTTGTAAAAAATGTCAGCAGGCATTAAGATGCCATAGGGCTGAAACACTTATATGTCCTTAAGGGGTAATCTACATATTTCACATGGGCCTCCTTCAAATGAGGTTTAATGTGCTATGTACTAGAGACTCTGACTTGCCTGGATCTTTTTGTTGCCCTTGCTTATGTGGCTTTTCTATATGAGCCTTTAACCTGTTCATAGGTTCATAGGTTCATACTAGGCTATCTGCCCTGGGGCAATTATAAGCCTTGCCCGATTCTGCATGGCTTACGCCACCCCTTGATTTGAGTATACTGTGCCCTTTTTAAGGTTTAGTTTACTGTGCCTCTGTCTAATAGTGACACGGGAGTAATCCCTGGGACAAACCTACGATCCCCCATCCACTTATCGAGATTCTTCTTAAAGAGATTCAGTGAGGTGCTCTGCCTCACATGAACTGGAATTCTATTCCAGAGCGAAGGGAGCCTCTGGGCTATGAACCTGTCCCTCCAGCAAGTTCTATTTATTTCTGTACTGAGGTTCAAGTCCCTCGAGTGTGTGGCTCTAAGGGATTTAGATTTACTGAGCTGGAGCATGTCCATTAATTCTGGATTTGACATAGCTTTGTATGTCAGGCATAGATCGCCTCGAAGTAGGCGGTATGCAACTGAGTAGAGCTGGAGTTTTTTTAACCGAGCAGCATATGTCATCTGTTTGAGACCCTTGATCCTCTTGGTGAGATACTTTTGGGGTCTTTCTAATTGCTGCAGGTGTCGGGTAAGGTACATCCCAAAAGGGGCATTGTATTCTATGATGGGCCTGATGAGGGATGAATAAAGGGCACGATTACCTCTCTTGATCTAGATGTGAAACCCTTCGTGATGAGGTGGGCTATGTAGAAGGTCTTTCTAACCACTTTGGCAATGTGGTTTTCAAAGGAGAGATTGCTATCAACTTGGGTCTCCAGGTCCCTAATAACTTTCTCTGTACTTAATGGGTTTCCGCCTATGTGGTAATTTGTGGGCACATTGTTTTTTCAAAGGGTATGACTATACATTTTTTGGCATTTAGCTTTAAACCATGGCGCTGGCACCAGTTATCTGTCTCTGTGAGACCTTTTTGAAGGATGTTTGTGTCAGCTGGAGAGTTGATTATGGCGCCCAGTTTGCAGTCGTCTGCGAACTTGGTGAGCCATAGTCTTCCCACGTTTGCCTGTACCTCGGAAAAGTATATACCGAACAAGAGTGGTCCCAGGACAGAACCCTGTGGGACGCCACTTGTGACCAGTTTCGCGTCTGACATGGCTCCAGCAACTCTCACTCTGTGGGTTCTGTCTTTGAGCCAGTTTGCAACGAATCTTGTGACATAGGGGTTTATATTTAAGCTGGATAGCTTATCTATGATGCCCGAGTGGGGTATTGTGTCAAATGCCTTTGCAAGGTCCAGATAGGCTGTGTGGACTACCTTCCCTTCATCTATGGCTTTGGTGACTGTTTCAAAGAAGTCAACCAGGTTCAAAAGGCAGGATCTGCCCTTGACAAAGCCGAACTGGGTAGGATCTAGTGTCTGTAGGTCCCCAATGTCTTTGTTTATGAGCTCCATGATGATCCTCTCCATAGCCTTGCAGACTAAGCTAGTCAGGCTTATGAGGCGATAGTTTCCAGGGTCCGTAGAGGCTCCACCTTTGCAGAGTGGGACCACTGTTGCTGTACGCCATTCTGTGGGCACATATCCTGTAGTGAGGCTGAAATTGTATAGCTGTTTTATTTGAGGGATTAGTTCCTCTTGTAGTTCACGTAGGATGCAACCTGGGACGCCATCTGGTCCCATGGAAGCAGTGTTTTTTTGCTTTGGAGAGGGCAGCCTTCACCTGAGCATCTGAGATGTTTGGGAGGCAGCCCTCTGCTGGGATAGATACTTGCTCTTTTGGGGGGGAGGGGGTGGAGAAGTTTGCACTGAACCTGTCTGCCAGGATATTGGCGATGTCTGTGGGTTCAGTGTATTTTTTGTCGTTTAGAATCAACTTAGAACAAGTCTGGGAGTTGCATCCCAGGTTTCTAACATAACTGAAAAAAGCCTTATGATTGTCTTTGGTGTCCTGTGCAATTTTTCTCTCGAAGCTGGCCTTGGAGGATTTTATGAGGGATCGTACTTTTTTGCTAGTACTGATCAGAGATGCCTTCCCTATTAGGGATTTTGCTCTATCATGTAGTAGCTTCCTCCTTCTGTTTTACAGTTTATTTATGGCAGGGGTCCACCAGACTGGACGCCTGCCTTTGGATGATTGGGTCTTGGTTTTGTTTGGGATAGCATGATCCATGCATTCCTGGAGATGTCCGTAGAATGCATTTATATAGGATTCTGCAGTTTGGGCGTAGTTTCCACTGGCCCTGGGGCCTTGAAGGATTCCACCGGTTTTGAGAAGTGAGAAGTTCGCTTTTGAGAAGTTTTTCACTGTGGTTTTCTGGGCTGGGGGTGGGGTCGGGATATGGACATCCAGTGAAATTAATTTATGGTCTGATCTTACCAATGAGGGATATACTTCTGGTGTGGAGCATAGAGTCCCCATGTTGGTAATGATCAGGTCTAGTATGTTGTCCCCTCTTGTGGGAGTGGTGACTAGTTGTTCCATAGCATTTGAGTTTATAATTTCCAGGAATCTTTGGGCTTTGGCGCTGGGGCTTGAGTAGTGCTCCCAGTCAATGTTTGGATAGTTGAAGTCACCCAATATAATGGTGTTGTTTTGAATACAATATATTTATTTATTTACCTAGGATGGCCATGGTGGTACAGCGGTTAGCGTTGTCGCTTCACAGCAAGAGGTTATCCTGTTCGATCCTCAGCTGAGTTGCCTTCTGTGCTGAGTCTGCATGTCCTCACTGTGGTCGCGTGGGTTTCCTCCGGGTGCTCAGATTTCCCCCCACATCCCAAAGACATGGTGTAGGTGGATTGGACACTCTAAATTGGCCCTAGGCGTAAGTGCATGTGTGTGTGTGTGTGCCTTCCGTGGAAGGTTGGGCTGGCAACTCGACACCGTAAAACTCCACTGCCAATCATGAGCAGACAGGTGATCCGCTGTGGCGACCCCCAACCAGGAAAAGCCGAAAGAAGAAGATATTTATTTATTTACCTGCATCTGTTAACTCATATCTAGCAACCAGTAATGTGCAATGCTAGACCTGTAATATGGGTGTCTTCTTTTCACAGAGATGCTCTTTTTGTGGGACTCTAACAATCCCGTTTCTCCAGTATGAGTAAGCTACCACTGGCTGTTCACTTCCATCCCTCTGAACGGCTTTTTCCATTACCTAAGTCTGATAATCGAATCTACTGTTGTCAGGGTTATTTTCCACAGAACCAGCTGATACCTACCATCTGTTTAATTGGGTAGCCCTATCAAACACCAGGAATAAGGTTACATTTCTCACTGCAAGCTAGGGGGACCTTATACTTCAAAAAGAAAAAAAAAAAGATAAATTAAATCTAGCCTCATGTACAGCAAAAAGCATGCAAAAATTTCAGGATAGGAGAGGAATGAATAAGTATATTTACTAATGTATATACTTCAAAAGAAAGATAAAGCAATTAATATTAGGATTTTAGAAATAGGTCCCGTGTTATCATGGCACCACTGGAAAAATAATCACAGGTCCTGAGTTAACTCTCTTTAGCTGACTGAAAAAAAAGTGTTTCTTCTTTTCTAGAAAACCAGCAGAGTAATTATTTTGCTAGTACAGCATAACTTCTCAGCTCCACCCCTTTAACATAATAAAAGGACATGGGTAGCCAATCCCTATCTTTCTACTACACATGCTAAGCACATGAGATATTTAGTGCTGATTTAGAAATTTGTAAAAAGTTGACTAGTGGATGCTGGTAGCGGAAGAGGCTCTATTCTTCAGAGGAGAAGGCAGCAAACAGGTATACTATAAGCAGTAGCAACAATAGCCATGGCCCTCAGTATGAATCAATTATTTTATTACAGCTATCGGGGTGTAGGTGATGTGATTCATAGCAGCAATATAAAGTATATTATCTTGGGCAATATTTCTTCCACTTTTGAGGATCACTAGAAGTACCTACTTACCTACCAGCTTGGGCAAACATTCTGTGGATGAAAACAATGGGCAGTTAATAACTGATTACAGTAAATAGTTTGTAGCTGTGGCTTGGTGGGGGAATTACCGTATGCATGTCTGAGAGAAACAAGATGAAATATATTAAAGTGGCCATTTTTATTTCAGTTTCATTACAAACTAATTTCCGAAAGAAGGTAGCTTTTTACAGGCAATGAGACAGGTTGAATATGAAAACACAGAGCAACTATGTGGTCAATGTTGCATTATCAGTGTCTAAGAGGAAAAAAAATGAAATTCATTACTAAAAACTACGGTTTCCTTAACATTCAGTACAACCAAACATCAGAAATGTGCATAGAAAACTGCTGCTTTTTGGCAGGGGAGACAGACAGCAGATGAAAGCAGCGAGCAATTACATCTTTCATGTGACACCATCACCAACATGGCTTTTTTATGAGGGAAGCATATATGTGTCTGACAACAAGATAAAATACATTACTGTGATTATTTCTTTCATGTTCTTCTATAATCAGAGGTGCAAAACAGATGTTGGCTACATTCTGGGGTAGGAGTAAGGCTGAATGCTTATGTAAAAGCAAAGGGCAATTACACAACCATTGTTAAATGATTACTGAAACTGCTTGCCGGGGGGCATTGTATGTATCTGACAGCAACAAGATGAGCTATGTTACTATGGTCATTTTGCTTTTCATCTTCTTCTTAGACATCAGAAGCATATAGAAATCAGTTGTCTTTGAAAGCAACGGGTAGTTAAGCGTTCACTGTTGAATGATCATTGGCAGTTAGAGCAGAAGATTAAGACTATGAGCTGTTAACAAGCTACTTCCTGTGGTAAAAGGTTTGATTCCTTCAGTCCTCATTTCCCTTTTGAGTGACCTTGAGCAAGTTACTTAACTAAATAATGTGTTTGGTTAACTGGAAATTTGGGCTAGGCTCCATAGTGGTTTCTTGGACTGCATACATAATTACTTAAGTCTATTTTTTATATGGCTTATTTGAGAGGGGGCATAATAAGTCTCTGAAATTAATGTGACTATTATATTTATGTGGACTCTACACAGGCAAAGGTGGTGCCTACTCCAAAGGGTTGCAGTCCACTGGGACACGGTGTGCGTGTGTGTGTGTGTGTGTGTGTGTGTGTGTGTGGGGGGGGGTGAAATTAATGTTTGCTAAAAACAATAAAGATATATCCCACATTGTACATGTGTGCGTGAATTACCTGAGATGTACCTCCCTGGACTACATGAATAGAGACATTGGAGAGTTCTCGGATTATGGAGCCCAGGCGGGTATGACCCTAGCCCTGAGCAGCATCCTACCATCACCCAGAATGATACTACACTACAAACAGAAAATGACTGATTTCAACAACTGGCTAAGTTTCTGGTGTCATTCTAAGGGGATCCAGTATTTGTCTGCCTGGGATGACATGACTGACAGACCTCGATGCTTTGCCAGAGATGGCCAGCATCTGTCACCCCTGGGCTTCTGGATACTGGCCAAGGCTCTTGTCATCCCTGTAGTGCCTTTTTAGGTAGTGTTCCAAAGACCAAATTACCACCGTAACGGCTACAAACTAATGCAATCTGAGGGTCATGCTGCTCAATGCTAGAAGTCTAAATCTCAAAATGCACGTGCTCGAAGCACTCCTTAAAATGGAGAACATCGACATTTGTGCCGTAACAGAGACCTGGTTCAAGGCAGCAGAAAGCACCCCTGCACTACCAGGCTACAACTCATTTCACACCTTTCAGCCCCAGAACTTGGACCGAAGCTCCAAAGGCGGTGGTGTTTCCATATTCACAAAGGATGCGCACACCTCCAGACTGGTAGCCCAACATAACGCATCTGAGATATTTCAGGTGCAGCTAACACTGGGTAAGACAGCGATTCAGATCGTAGCCTGCTATAAGTCCCCGCCCATGTCCCAAGACTCATACTCCACGTTCCTAAGCACCCTGGAGAATATTAGGGTCCAACCTAACACTCTTAGACTGGGCGACTTCAACTAACACTCCATTAACTGGGAAACCTACGCATGTACCAATATACTTGCACAAAGTTTCCTGGAATTCATTAATTCCAATGCCGTGGACCAGCTCGGTCTTACCCCCACTGTTTTTGCCAACATGGGCGACTGCTGCTCTACACCAATAGTCAACTCCTCCCTGGTTAGATCTGACTACAAACTAATCACCTTGGATATCCACATCCCTCCAACCCCCCCCCCCCCCCAAAGGAAACCACCATGAAAAACTTCTCCAAAGCTAATTTTGGGCTCCTAAACCACAGAGGTGGCTAACTTCACGTCACCCATGCAGATGGAGAATAGTTGCATGACAACTGACATATACACCAATGCACTGTGCAAACACGTACACAAATGCATGGATCTTGCCATACCCAATAGAACCAAGATACTCTCCTCCAAAAAAAGGAAGCCAATCTGGTGGTCCCCTGCCATAAACAAACTCTACAACAGAAGGAGGAAAAATAAGGCGAAGTCCCAAGACTGGAAAAACTCCCTTATCAGCCTCAACAAAAAGTTGAGATCCCTCATCAAATCCTCCAAAGCTAGCTATAAAAACAGAATTGTATCAGACAGTAAAGACAACCACAAGGCCTTCTATAGTTATGCAAGGAATCTCCATGGCAATACCCAGATTTGCTCTGAGCTACTGCACAATGGTACCTCCTATACTGAGCCAACAGATATTGCCAATATACTGACCTCACAAAGGGGATCCTAGGCCTAAAACACTTCCCTATATGGACAAACTAAAAAAAACTCCAACTATTCTCTGTCTCATATCGCCTACTTAGAGGCGATCTCTGCTTGACTTACAACGCCATGTCTGACCTAGCACTGTTAGAAATGCTACATCTAAAGAAATCTTAATTCCTCCGCAGCACATGCTTCAAAGACCTCAATCTCATTACCACAATCAACAGAACATACTGGAGGGACAGGTTCATAACATAGAGACTGCCCATGCTATGGAATAGACTTCCCATACATGTCAAGCAGAGCACCTCACTGGCCCTCTTCAAGAGATATCTTGATGAGTGGATGGGAAATAGAAAATTCACCCCGTGGATCACTCCAGTGGCTCTGGTCAACAGAGTTACTGGGAACTAAGGTTGGGTGGCACGATGCCAGGGTAATCCTATGGGCTAGGCTTGTAAAGGCTTCAGGGCCATTAGCCTAGTACACACCTATGAACCACCTTTTAGCTTTCAAGTTGCTTCTTTCTTATTACAATAATTGTACAGTCTCCATAATTCTAATGCTATTAAATGTTGTTAAATTATTACATTCAGTTTACAAAAAAGCACACTTATTTTTTTTTTCTCACAGGAGGAAAAGGCACATATCAAGAAAATCATAACTAGATTTTCCTTTTATAACATGGGAAAGGAAAGCACTATTTTTCTATTCCTGAAAGTAAACAAAAAATGGAAAACATTACAAGGAACTGTGACTTAGCACTTACAAATGCAGCTCGTGTATTATTGCCTTTGCAGATAAAAGCACAGTGATGTTAATATTAATAAACACTCAAATCTGCTGTTTCATTTTTTTTTTTTTTGTAGATAATCTCAAATCCTTTCAGAGCTATAACCTTGTAATGAAATGACAGCCTCCATCAACAGCCCTAAGGGGCCACTAGAATCTATCAGGTTGTTATGTTGCATTACACACAGAGTTCTTTAAATATAACTTCTGTTCTGGGTGATAAAATGTGCAACGTATCCAGAATTTTTTACTGTATTGCCACTGCTTCAGAAGTAAAACATCAGAAATATTAAATGGATTTAAGTCAACATTTCTGTTACTGCATTTAGAATGAAGCCTAAACTCCATGTAAGAACAAAGGCAATTCACTGTCACATTAATAAACCATTTGAAGGACTGAAATATTTGGAAGTAGAATGAAATTCTCCAGTGCGTTTTTGCAACCAAGTATCTCACTAGAACTGTTTAATTTCTTATATGAACTGTCATTGTGGAACTGACATATCTAGCAAATGTGGTACTTGAGAAGACTTTTGCTGCCAAAGTCTCTTATTATACCCTCTTCCTACCCAAGTGCTATTTGACCTCTACTCGAAAGGCAGTGTAAAATTACAGTTTAAACTATTTGTGTACTAGGTTCTTATTGCACCAGAAGTTAGAAAAAAATCACACATTCTACCAGTCATGGTAACATTTTGGTAACTGCATTTAAGATGATGTGTAAATTCCACATGCTGACAAAAGCAGTCTGCTGACATGTAAATCAGAACTTAGATGCAGTGAAATATTTTGGGTAGAATGGCATTACTGAGTACATTTTGTATCCAAGTAATACAATTCAAGTATGTCTGATAAAATACTATGTACTTTCATGAAGGAAATGACACACAACCTCTTATAGATAGCTAGTGCATACTGTACTTCTGGGGGCTTTTCTTGGTATAGTCTGGCATTATATCCAGTTTCCACTTGGGTGGTATCTGACCTCTATACAAACGGCAAGGTGGAACTAATATTTGAAATATATAGGCAGTAAGTTTTCAAGGCATAATATGTTAAAACATATATATTTCACCAGGTAAGGCAACATTTCTGTTACTGCATACTGAGCAATTCATAAAAGTTGACAAAGCTAGTCAGTTTCTGGGTAAATATGGATTCCAGACTCCATGCAATGAGAAAGGTGCTGTACTGTTGTGTAAATTAGGTATAAGATGAACAAAAATCTTAGAGGTCTAGAATTGCATCTAGAGTGTGTTTTATACTAAAGCATATTACAATAATTACTTACTTTTTAACATGAAATGCCTTGCAGGAAATGACATATAGTTTCCTAATCACGCCTAGCAAATGAGGTGTTGCACAGAGCTGTGGTTGTGAAAGTCTGTCGTTATATTTTATTTCCACATGTAGGCTGTACTAACCTCTAATGACACCATAAGTAAAAATAAAAAATCATAAATACTGCAACAAGCAATGCAACATTTCTTTTACTACATTTATGATGAAGCCTACATTCCGTGTACTGACAAAGGCAGTGTGCCGTTGCACAAATCAGGATTAAGACACTGGGAAACCAAAGGTGTAGAATGGACTTCTTGTGTATGCTTTAAACCGATACATCTTATTAGACTTCAGCAATTTTTTTATTACGAACATTCAGTGAAACAAACATATGGACTCTAATATACAGTTAGCAAACATGGTGCTTCAGAGGGCATTTGTTTTTACAGTCTGGTATTACACATGGTTTCTAATGACATGCTGCTTAGTCTGTGCTCAAAAGGCTATGTGAAAGAAAAGTCCAGAACAAATGTGCACTAAGTTATCATTAGAACCAGAAGTAAAACAAAAACAAAAAAATCATTTTTATTTTTACCATACAGGACAATATTTATGTTACTGAATACAGGGTGAAGCTTAAACTCTGTGCACTAGAAAATGAACTGCACTCCCATGCAAATAAGGCCTTGCCTGCAATGAAATTCTAACGGAAAGAATGAATTTGGTAACCAAGTATCTTATTAGAATTTCCTGATTTTATTATAAAATGCCTTAAGGGGAGTGATACATGGCTTTAAGTGTTTCAGAGTACATTTGTCATTAAAATCAAGCAATATAAACAGTACTGAAATTATTAGACATCAAAGATGAAATCAAAGGGCAAGGTGTACAAAGTTTTCTCCAATTTAATAAACGGATTTACCCCTAAATGCGAACAAAAAGTTAAGAATTCTGTGTTTCCTGTCCCGTTTTGTGTTGACTCATATGACATCAAAAAGATTTTGGTCAACAACTGGAAAGTCATCTTAGGGAACAGTGACTTGGTGCGGGTATTAGAAGACCATTCATCATTTATTTATAAAAAAAGTCACTAGTATCAAGTCTATATTGGAATTTAGTGAACCCACACAAAGTACAAGGGTTAGGGGTCCCATGGGAAACAGTGTAGATTTATTAATTCTTCTCAAAGTGTTCATTTTAAACATTTAAAAAGAACTGTTTATAGTAAAAAAAAAAAAAAAAAAAAAGATTTAATTGTAAGAGCACTGGTATTGTTTATTTAGCATCCTGTGCAGACTGCGAAAGTTATTATGTAGGGAAAACCATTAGGGCCTTATATAAAAGGATATATGAGCATTGGTTAGCTGTTAAAGTGCTTTTACCAATGCTTTAGCTTAACATGCTCATAAGTGTATGCATTTTAGAAAGTTCATTTTTGGGTTGGATCTTGTGGATCCTTGGCCCTATGTAGTTGATAACACTACCTTGGAGATCAAAGAACTAAAATGGTAAGTGTTTTTAAATGCAGACTGTGCACCTAGTTTAAACGGGACTATAAACATTAAATGTTTGTTGAAAAATAGGATTATTTATTGATAGCAAAATGTATAATGTTTTATGGTAGTCTTAGCATTTATTTGCATATGTATTTTTTGAGGACTTTCTTATTGCACTTGCTGATTATTATTTTTATTAATTACAGTTTGATTGGTAATGATTCTTTATTGGTTAGCTGATTAACAGCTTTCAATAGTTAAGGATGTCAATGTGTGTTTTTTGTCATCTGTTCTGAAGAAGTTCTTGTAACTGATTAAATGAATGAAAGTGCTAAACTTATATTTTGCTAAAGCTGTCTTTGGAGTCTTTTGAGCACTTTTTTTTGTTTGCCAATTTGTTTGCTTTTAGTGCTTTTGTTACAGTGGTTTGTTTTTATATGGACTCAATACACAGTTAGCAAATGTGGTGCTTCAGAGGGCATTTGTTTTTACAGTCTGGCATTACACATGGTTTCTAATGACATGCTACTTGGTCTCTGCTCAAAAGGCTATGTGAAGGAAATGTCCAGAACATATGTGCACTAAGTTCTCATTAGAACCAGAAATAAACAAAAAAATATATATATATTTTTACCATACAGGACAACATTTGTGTTGCTGAATACAGGGTGAAGGTTAAACTCTGTGCACTAGAAAATGAAAATACAGTTTTGTACCTACCATAAATGTAGATGTTCGAGTGTATTCACTGCTGCAGTCATTACACTTCGGTTATCCTGCCATCAGGCGGTCCCGCAGTCGGCCAGAGTTCCAAAGTCTTGGTCCGGCGTCGGCTGCTGTCGCTTCTTCCCTGACGTCAGTGCGCCAGGGGTATATAAGATGCAGCCAACGCCATTTTCTTCAGTTTTTCTTGCCCCAGATGTCAGGTTCTCCCAAATAGGTAGGCAATACACATTGCTAATAAAACATACATAAAAATAAAAACAATACCTTCAGTTACAAGCAAATACACCACATAGGTTGTATAGGGTAGAAAGGTATAGATAAGTCCCAGCTAAGAAAGAGGGGATGGAGGGAGGGTAACCTGGACTGCAGCAGTGAATACACTCAACATCTACATTTATGGTAGGTACAAAACTGTACTATGTTCATCGTGTTTCACTGCTGCAGTCATTCACTTGGGTTGAATCCCAAAGCTGAGGTTGGGTGGCTGGGTCTATAAAGGATTTGGGGTGGCTATGAGGCCCTGCAGCACTGCAGTGGCAAAGCCAGCTCTGGATTTAGAGTAAAGAGGCAAGGGGTAATGCTTGGTAAAGGCGTGTACTCCTCTAAGGTAGGCAGTTGAAGTGGCTGTTGCCCTGGTGGAATGTGGCCTAATGTTGCTAGGTACAGTTTTTCCATGCTGTGTGTAGCAGAAACGGATACAGTGTCCTATCCACTTTGAAATGGTTTCTTTCGAAATAGCCTTTCCCTGTGATCCTGCAGCATATGCAACAAACAATTGCTCAGTTTTCCTGAAAGCTTTTGTTTTGCCCAAGTAGAAGCGTAACTGCCTGCGTATGTCCAATGAGTGCAGTAGTCTCTCCCCTTTATTCTGGGGATTTGGATAAAATGTTGGCAAGTGAATAGTTTGGTTAAGAGCCACATTGGATACCACCTTTGGCATAAATGTAGGGTTTGTTCTTAAAGAAACCCTGTCCTGATGAAAAATGATGAAAGGTTCCACTGCCATTGGTGCCTGTAACTCTGAGACTCTTCGTGCTGAGGTTATTGCCAGAAGCAGAGCAGTTTTCCATGACATATATTTTAATTCTGCTGTATTGGCTGGCTCAAAAGGAGGTAAGGTTAATTTTTCCAAGACAAAGTTGAGGTCCCAAGTTGGTGTTGGTGCTGTCCGGGGCGGTCTTATGTTTTTAGCTCCCCTGAAGTACTGTTTTAATAATGGATGAGAGAAAATGGGAGGATCCGTGTTGTAATGAGCTGAGATGGCAGAGGCGTGGATCTTAATGGATGAAAAGGACAGGCCTTTGTCCAGCATCTCAGTTAAGAATTGTAATATCTGAGGAATATCTGGAACAAGAGGGTCAAAGCTTTGAGCCTGGTACCAGGCGCAGAATTCTCTTCCACTTTTCTGAAAAGGATTTCCTGGTGCTGGGCCTCCTGGCCTCCAAAATAACATCCATGACAGCCTGAGAGAGAGGTGTTGATTGCTTGACTAAGTAATCTGCCATGCAGCCATGTTTAAGGTTTTGAGCTGGCTGTGCTGGATCTGATTGTTTTTTTGAGTCAGAAGTTGAGGAATTTGAGATAAAATCCATGCTGGGCCTTGAGCCAAATTCTTTAAGATTGGGTACCAGTGCTGGCGTGGCCAGTCTGGGGCAATCAGGATAATTTTTGGCCTTTCTTGTCTGGCTTTTAGGAGTACCTTTGAAAGGAGAGCAGCGGTGGGAAGGCATAAACTTTTAGGGTTTTCCAGCTGAACGAGACAGCATCCACTTTCCATGCCTGTGAGTGGTAAGTCCTTGTGCAGAATTTCTGTAGTTGGTAGTTCAGAGGGGAGGCAAAAAGATCTATGTCTTGGCATCCCCATTTTTGTGTTATCATGCTGAATACTTGTGGATTTAATTTCCACTCGTGAGGATCCATGATGTTTCTGCTTAAATCGTCTGCCAGAGTATTTTTCTTTCCTGGCGGGAATTGTGCTTGCAGATGAACTTGATAGGTCAGTGCTGTGTTCCACAAAGTCATGGCTTGTCTGCAGAGGGGATAGGAATGAGTGACCCCTTGCTTGTTTATGTACCACATAACTGTGGTGTTGTCCGTCTTTAGTAATAGTTGTCCTGGATGCAGAAGGTCCTTGAAAGCTGTTAGGGCATTTTGTACAGTTAGCATCTCTTTGTGATTGATGTGAAGATGCATTTGGTCTGTGGGCCACTTGCCCTGAATACATTTTCCTGCCATGTGTGCTCCCCAGGCGTAATCCAAAGCATCTGTTGTTAGTGTTTGCCTGGCTGTGGGTAAAGTAAAAGGCTGTCCCTTGTTGTGGTGACATGCCTGTGCCCACCATCGAAACTCCTGTTGTAGGCAGGGAATAAGTGGTATTACTGTCTCCAAACTGTGACAGTGTTGAGTCCAAACACTTTTTAGGTACCACTGTAATTTCCTCATATGCAGTCTGGCATATGGTATTAGTAGTATGCAGGACGCCATGAACCCCAAGGCCTGCAGAATTTTTCTTGCAGGGAGTTGGGTTTTTGTTGCCATCAATTGAAAGTACGGAGTCTGTTGTCTTTGCTTGTCTGGCGTGAGATAAGCCATCTGGGCCATTGTATTTAAGCTGGCACCCAGGAATATTATCTCTTGTGAGGGCACTAGTTTTGACCTTTTTTCATTTACTGTGTACCCTAGGCAAATTAGCAATCTTTTTACAAACGCCAGATGCTTTAGAAGAATGTCCTTGCTCTCTGCTTGAATAAGACAGTTGTTCAAGTAGGGATATATTTGAATTCCTTTTTGTCTGCAAAATGCAATTACTGGTGCCAGGCATTTTGTGAAGACACTGGGTGCAGTAGATAAGCCAAAGGGCAGTGCAGGGAATTGGTAATGCATTGAGCCTGCTATAAATCTGAGGTATCTTCTGCAATTTTGTCTGACTGGGACATGCAGGTATGCCTCTTTGAGGTCCAAGGTAACAAGCCAAGCCTTCTTGCCCAGCATGGGAAGAAGCTGCTGTAGTGTCAACATTTTGAATTTTGGAACATCCAGGTAAGTATTTAGAGTAGATAGGTAAAGTATGGGTCTCCAGGCTTTGTCCTTTCTGGGGACCAAGAAAAGTCTTGAGTAAGATCCTTGTCCTTGTTCCTGTTGTGGCACTTTCTGAAGAGCTCTCATGTCCATGAGGGCTGTAATTTGTTTTTGTGGCTCTGCCCATTGATTTTGTGGCATATCTGGCATTTCTTTTGGCCTTGGTAGAGTGTGAAAGTGGAGCCTGTAACCTTGAGACACAATATTCAGAACCCATTTGTCTTGAGTGATTATATGCCAATTTTGTGAAAAAAGTGCTAGTTTTCCCTCTAAGGGAGTGGCCAAAAAGTAAGTGCTTGGCATTTGAAGGGGGAAGTCATTGGGACTGTTTCCTATAAGGTTGTGACTTGTCTTCTCCTCCTTTTGGGGTTGAAGCACCCCACTGACGTGGTCTTTAAGAGCCTTGGGGCTGAGATCTGCCTCTTGGGCGTCTGTACCTGCCTCTTTGTGGCCTGTCTGACACTGGAAAGGACCAATTTTTAGAAGGCCAATTTCTGCTAAATCGAGGTGGCTGTACCTGTAAGAAATCCTTCACTGTTTGCATAGATTTTGCCTTATCCTCCATTTTCTTTTAATACCTCTTCTGCCTTAACACCAAACAAAATATCATGCTGTAAAGGAGCATCCAATAATTTTGCCTTAACATGCTCAGGTAAACTTTATTCTTTTAACCAAGCATGCCTTCGAATCATAGATCCTGTAACTGCGGCTCTACAAGAAGCCTCTAAAGAATCAAAACCACATTGCAGAGTATGTTTTTCCACTTGTTCAGCTGCATGCAATAAATCCTGCATTTCCTTGTAATCAGGGCCTTCTGAGCTCGTAAGCATTTTCTGTTTTAACAGAGACATTAAATATTGCTGTTATTTAAGCCTGTGGAACTGGCAATTTAAAGCCCTTACTGCTAAAGTTGCAGCAGTGTACACTTTTTCCCCCATCTGTCTAATGCTCTGGAATCCCTGTCAGAGGGAACTGGATTTTTAGCAGTGGAGGCCTTTACCCCTTTGGGACCCTGGGAAATAGTTTCTGGGTCAGCAGCAGGGTTTTTATAAAGAAATTTGTGAGAGTCAGGGACTCTGTAGTACCTATCTGGCTTGACTGGTGCTGGAGGCAAAAATCAGGGGTTAAACTGGATTCGGAGAACACATCATCCACAATATCCAACACAAGTGGAATAGCAAGGGGCCTGTGTTGATGCAATAAAAGAAAATCTCTGAGCCTTTTCTTGGATTCTGAATAATCCTGGCTCTCCCAATGGAAATGTTCCCTCATGGTATGCAAAGTTTCCCCAAAAGAGTAATCCTCAGGAGGAGAGGCTGAAGGGATTGATTCTTCAGCATCTGAGTCCTCATACGGGGGTAAAGAGAATCCCTGGTCTGAAGAGGATTCAGAAGAAATGGAAACCTGGTCAGAGGAGTCGTAATCTGTATCCTGCCTAGGCCTTTCATCAGGAGGGGGATGGGAACCCCTGATCAGAGTAATTAGGTCTTCGGCCATTTTGAGCATCTGGTTTTTAGGCATGGAGGCCTGTCCTGGTGAATGTTGTACTTGTTTCTTTGTCTTTAATGGAGTTTTAGACTTAGTAGTTGTTTTGATGGTAATCTGTGAAGGTCTGAAAACATCCTCAGAAGCCGATGCCTGCTCAGCGGCTCTGGACCCATCTGAGGGGTTAATCTCCATAGGCTCAATACCTTGAGTTTCCAGAGGCCTAGTAATCTCCATGTGGGAGTCGGAGGCGGCCTGTGGCTCTGAGGTAGCGGGTGTCAGGGGCTGCGAAAGTGCCTCACTGAGAACCGGCGACTGGCCTAGAAGAGGCCTCATCGTCAGTTTTGGACCTCGATGCCTGTCCTTATCTTTGTCTTTGCGTTTTTTGTGTATTCCGGTCGTCAATTGTTCCAACGGCATGGTATAATTGAACCTTCAGCCAAAATAATAGCGAGAAAAATCAAACTGACGTTTAATAGTGCACTTGTTAAATCTAGCACAAAATCGACAACTAGTGACGTCGTGGTCTGGGCCTAGGCATGGAATACAGTAAGAATGAAAATCCTTATGAGGTATTTGCATCCCACAAGAAATGTAATTATTAACTTTTACTGACATCGGTCTGAGGCAAGAAAAAGTTGCACCCAGTAACCAAGATCACACTGAGGTAACCCACGAAATACAGGACACTGCTCCGGTACAATGAAGGCTGTATTTAAATATTCCTAGACTGGAAATGTCCAATAGATCAAGATCCCAGGGTGGTCTGTCAAAAACTATTTATTGAAAAAAGCCCAAAGGCTAAGGATTAGATGCATATTTATCATTCTAGAGGAAAAGCTACTATAAGAAATGAGAAACAACTTGATTTCTATATTCTGTATTTTCATTTCTGTATCTCCATTTTGTGCATTTGTACGTTCTGCCTTTAAATTTAAATTAATAACTTCAATTAATTAGGTAATTAAACGCCAGCCAATAACACTGTTTTAGAAGTTGTATAAATACTGAAAACTGTGGTGAGACACTGATTCTGATGAAGTCTCCTGATTGAAGATGAAAGTGCTAAATCAGTGAAATTAAGTTTTATATTGTTTTTTATTTTTTGTGTTTTTAGCCTTTGGGCTTTTTTCAATAAATAGTTTTTGACAGACCACCCTGGGATCTTGATCTATTGGACATTTCCAGTCTAGGAATATTTAAAGACAGCCTTCATTGTACCAGAGCAGTGTCCTGTATTTCGCAAGAAAAAGTTTCCCCAATGGGGTACTTAGCTTTATTGAAGACTTCGGTTCTGAAATTCGACTTCGAAAATCTCAGGAGTCGGCCGACCAGCACTTGCAAACTGCTTTTGCTTCAGGCACCACGCAGCAAGAAAGACTGAAGAAAATGGTGTCGGCTGCATCTTATATACCCCTGGCGCACTGACGTCAGGGAAGAAGCTACAGCAACCGACACAGGACCAAGACTTTGGAACTCTGGCCGACTGCGGGACTGCCTGAAGGCAGGATAACCCAAGTGTAATGACTGCAGCAGTGAAACACGATGAACATCTGCACTACCATGCAAATAAGGCCTGACCTGCAGTGAAAATTTTAATGGATAGAATGCATTTGGTAAGTAAGTATCTTATTAGAGTTTCCTGATTTTATTATAAAATGCCTTAAGGGAACTGATATGTGGCTTTAAGTGTTTCAGAGTACATTTGTCATTAAAATTAAGCAACATAAACAGCTTTCAATGTGGAGTTATGATATAGCTAAAATGTAAGTGCCACAAGCAGCTAAGTGGTGAGGTCAAATTCTAATCCCTGTTGTTGCCAGAAAGATTGATAACACTATCTCAAAGGATGACAGAAACATGCAATGTTATACAAAGGTTCCAAATACAGGTAATGCAACCCCTGTCATAGTCTGACATTCTGCATCAATCTCCGTTTCCCTGTAGTTGTTGAGCTGAACTTCGTTAGTGTTCAAAAATAAGTAATGGCTTAAAATAGTTCTTTATTGAGTTGTCATTACAACAGATGTACAAATGACACATATTTCACCAGAACTTTTTTCACCTGTAACAAGTCATGGCCAAAATTCAATTATTTTATGCAGCTAAAGTGGTAGAAGCAAATGCAGAACGTTGATGTAATGAAATCCCTGACGGCACAGTGCGAAACTTATCTGCAGTTTGTAGCTGATCCCCTGGTGCTACTGTCTGAAAATGCCATAATGAAATCTCAATCAAGGACTCAGATATGGCTTTTTATAAACAGATTTCCCAATTCAGGTATCCATATGCCTTCACAGTAACATTTCTACTGCATGTGGTGTTTTGAAGTAGGCAAAAAACAGTATAATGGTATGGAATACATCATTATTAAAATATTGTTGCAAAAGAAGTAAAAATCCTAAATACATTATGACCATATCTGTTCACAGATGTAACATGTCATGACTATAATGCCATGCTTTCAAGCAGTTAAAATTGTGGTGACAAATTAAGCCTAGAGCTATAGCCTTAAAGGAAGAACAGTAGTCTTATGTGTATATTTGCTACTTGAACACAGTGTTACTGTGTGAAGGTTTCATAACAAAATCTCAGTGAAAGAAAAAGACATGTCCTTTTACACACTGCTACCAGATGCACTGGTTTACACACTTTTGCTGCCGCAATTGGACATTTTACATTATACTTGTTTTCCATTGTAGGTGTTATACTGAACTTCTTGCTCTGGATACTTTTTATTGGGCTGTCATTAAATCAGAAGTAAAACGGCTATATATTTCACAAGAATAAGTAATATTTTTCAACTGAAATATGACACTGGTAACATGCCATAGTTTGAGGTAGCTAAAGCAGTGGCATCAATTTCAGCACAAAGCTGTACGGAAATCTGTAGGAATAAAACAGCAGTATCAGGTTGTGTCTGTGAGTTGAATAACATGTTGCTACTGCCTGATAGTTTCATAATGAAAGCTCAAACAAGAAGTGAGATATTGCCTTTTATATATAGGAACTAAATGCATTAATTCACAGGACTTCACTGTCAGTCTTACATCATTTTGCATTATACTCATTTTCCATTGTGTGTTATAATGAATTTGTACTCAGTATGCAGAAAACAGTTCTTGTTCTTCTTTCGGCTTTTCCCGGATAGGGGTCGCCACAGCAGAACTCCGGTCCACTAATGATTGGAAGTAGATTTTTTATGGGTGTCGAGGTGCCTGCTCGACGCCCAACCTTCAACGAAGGCACGCCCATTCTATGCATGTCTTTCGAATGCCACTCGACTGTGGAGAGGACATGCAGACTCCACACAGAAGGCACTTCAGCCAAGAATCGAACCGGAGAACCTCTTGCTGAGAGGCAGCAATGCTACTGCTGCACCACTGCAGCTTCAGAATACAGTAACGATCTAAAATGCCTTTTGCTGATATTAATTCAGAAATAAATTAAAATATTCACCAAAAGCATATATATATAGTTGTAATGAAACATAGCTAAAATTCCATAGTTTGGAGCAACTAAGGTGGTGGGGTCTGTGACGGGTCCCTACTCTGGGCCAGCAATCAAGGAGTCAAAATCTTCACCAGTGACTCCGGTGAGGGACTGCCACTAAGAGTAAAGATGGATTTGCACAGTATTTTCAGATGCAGCTCCCCACACCAAGCACAATTTCCCTTAAGAGCATGCAGCAAACCTGTGGCTGGAGTCTCCTCCTCTCTCTAGACTCACACAAAACTCCACACTGACCACTTTGGAGCTCTGTGTCCCTGTTTCCAGTAGCTGACACACTCACACATACACACCTGGCACAGATTTACTAGCTGTCCCCTTTTCTGCTCAGACTCTGAAGTAATCATGCTGCCACCAGTCAGCTACCCTAAGGCTCTTACAAAGGGTAACTAATTATACTGTGTAAAATGAATACTACAAATGGTACAGTGTGACCAAAGCAGCAAAGCTTTCAGGAGCGACCACATTGTCACTAAAACAAACATTAAGTACTCTCAAGATGTTAAAAGTATTCTCTAAAGGACCAGCCACAATGAAAGGTATTAAAATATTTAATGATAAATAATAAAACAGACAACAGGAAAATACTGAACACAATAAACAACAGAATTTCAACTACAGAGATGAAAAAAATAATACAGTTGAATAGTTTCTCACACATGCAAAAAACAATAATAAACTTCTTCTTCTTTTCCCGGTTAGGGGTTGCCACAGCGGATCACTGTCCGCTCATGATTGGCAGTGGAGTTTTTTACAGTGTCGAGTTGCAGCCCAGCACCCGACCTTCCACAGAAGGCACACACACACACACACACACACACGCCTAGGGCCAATTTCGTGTGTCTATTCTCACTAAATGTCTCTGACTAACTAAAAAAATTACTGTTCACTGACTACTTACTAAAGCAAGGCCAGCTGATGTGTGCTGAGTGGTCTTACCACAGCAAAAGAAAATGATGTCTCTCTCTGTGTGGATGTGTGAGATATACATCCTGTCAGATTCCAAAGTGCTGCTGTGAGAGTTCCAAAGAAACCAGATGCTGGTTAGAGGATGAAATCACCTCAGGTACAATACACACAGAGCTTTGCTAAGATTTGCAGCAGCATCTGAATGCTATAACATAATTTTCAAACTTTTCACCATTCCAGGGTTCTCTGATAAACATATACATATCATCAGTTACAACAATACAGCCTAATATACATGCATACATTCTTTCTGTCCAGCAGGACCTACTGTTGATGCAATTTTAACACAAGTAACTTTACAAATATATATTTTTTTAACTCAAACATATGTACAAATCGGTGTGATAGTCAAAACATACATTTCTTTACAAAACTCCAGCTAGCTATGCTGGCATATGTACTGACCTATCCTCCCTGGCACAGGTGGCACTACCTCATAACATCACAGGGTCAAATTCAACATTGTGCAGAACTGAAATCCCTAAAGGTAGAAAACAGTCTTATGTGCATACTGCAGCTGAACACCCTATTACTACTGCCCGAAAATTTCATATCACACAGGAATAAAATGGTCTTTGTTGTACAGCCATCAAATACATTGGTTTATAAAAGCATTTACTGACATGGTCTGTATTACACAGTTATTCCACTGGGATGTTATGCTGAACTTCTGTTCAGTATGTAGAACAGAACAACAGAATGCATTTCTATTGAACTTTCATTACATCATGAATATAAATGCTAAATATTTGACCAGAAACAGATATACTTTTTTCATCCATGACATACCAACTGTGGTTTAGAGCAACTAAACTGGGGGGGGGGGCAGTGAAACCTCTAACAGGAGAACAGCAGTTTTAACTGCATTTTGTAACATAATATGATTTTGTTACCACTTGAAAGTTTTATAATAAAACTGCAAAAGAAGGACTGAAATAACATCCTTTTATACATATGCACCAGACATAATAGCTCATAAGGCCTTCATTGCCTCATTTTTAAATAACTTCACCACAAATTTCTAATATAAGCAGAACTAAATTAAAACACTCTGCAGAACTCCACTATGAGATAAATTAAGAAGTCTCTTACAGAAGACCATACATAAAGCAGCACTATTACATTCAGTATCTAAGGATACAGAATAATGTAAACAGGACAGCTTACCTAATATCTGCTAAACAATCAAAATGTACCCTAGTAACTAACTAAAATGTGCAACTTTTATCTCACTGATTCAACTAGAATGATACAAAGTACTTATACAATAACTAAATAAATACACAAAATAAGTTAACAATAAGAAAAAAGGATAAACATTAATATAAGCATATATAAATGTTATCAAAATATGTGTAAAAAACACACAATAAATGTCTCATACATAGTTCATCATTGAGACAATTGGGTTGTAAAATACCATGAGATAATACAAACCAGAACTCTCCTTGCTACAAGATTTGAGAGACATATGTCAGAACAATGATAAATAAAACATTAAAAAAGTGCTAGTCTTGTGAATGTGTCAACTATAGCTCTCAACTTCTTTGTTCAAGAGCCATGGACAGAGCCAACATTAGTGGGGACAAATGCTGCAATTTAGATATAATTTTTATTCTAATTTACTTAAACAAATAGCAGAATGACAGAGTTTGAAGCAACATGCATTTTCTGAGCAATAAGAGGTTTGAAACTCTAATATCTGGCATTACCGTCTGACAGTAATCTTTAGTCATTTACCAGAACATCAACAGCTTCCATGAGGAATCGGGCAAAACAATATGAATGATGTTCTACATAATCAGGGTCAGTTAGGATGCATGACTCTGACTTAAAATGTTGGACCAATGGATCTATAATGCAGCCAATATGAATGCCCCTCACATATTTCTTTGCATACATGCCCTTAGTAGTCTACTAATTTGACTGTGTGTGACTACAAAATATGTCACTTTTGTTATAGGTATAGTTCAAAGTATATATTATGGTTCTGCTATAGCAGCCCTGTAAGGTGTGCCCATTAATGCAGTGTTTAGTAGCATCATTCCTACATGGGCAGACAGAAATGGGTCTTGATCTGCATAGTCATCAGGGAACATGCCTGAATGCTTCATCATGCAAGTGGTGGGTGGGCTCTGTATGAAAACTTAGAACATCATCACTGAGGACAATACACCATTACTCTTTATGCATTCTAGTAACTCCCTTCTACAAAAATGTCACAATGAGTTACAATCTATAACATTCCCAAAATTATGATTTGCTTATTAATTATATTACATCTGAAGGAACTCCCTTGTTTTTATCTTCCCCGATGCTAAAGAAAACTCTATTAATACTCTTATTAATTCGAGCCCATTATGTCAACAGCAATCTGCTGATAGTCAATATCCTCCAAACAAATACTCTCTGCTTCTAAATATTTACTGTATGGTAATGATCCAACCAGTCATCCAGGTTAGGCATTTAATATCCTCCAAACAAATACTCTCTGCTTCTAAATATTTACTGTATGGTAATGATCCAACCAGTCATCCAGGTTAGGCATTTGTGCTAATGGGTATTTACAGATATATACATTCTACACTACCAATCTACTTTGCTAAATATGAATTCGGACATCTAAGTAGTCAGTATTATCCTTGCAATTCAGACTGGCAAAAAATCAAAAAATTCTTGGGACATTTAAGATAAAAAAAACAATTCACTCTATATCATATACAATATTGCTAATAAAGTGTCACTATGAATAAACATTTTATTGAAGAGACCCAGCCATAGAAAGATATGCATAGCTTGGTACAAACTTTGCTCCCATGTCTGTATTTGCAAACTGAAAAAAACATTTCCCTGTTAAAAAAGAAAACATTAGTGAAACAATATTCCAGTAACTGATTAAACATCTAACAGCACTGTCCTTAAAGAAGTGCAAAATGGCTTGTAAATAATGGCTGCCTTATATTGAGATGTATACACTAGTAGCATCTACTGGTACTAGCAAATTGTCTGTCAACATATATTGTTGAGTTCTCATAGGAAGTGCCCACTATCCCTACTATAAACAAGGCAAAAAAGTAATTTTAGCTTGCAGAAAACATTAACGCTGCTTACTCTCTTTAAAAAGCCACTGACTTGTGAGACTATTGATATTCCTAAAGAATTATATAAATCTTTACGGACCACAGGCAGCCATAAAGGAGTGGATGAATTGTGAAGAAATAACCCACTCAGATCCTTTTCTGATAACTTTGCTGCCATAGTCTGCCACTTTGCATTATAGGATATATGCGTTATCTCGAGTGTTGTGCTGAATGTCTGCACAATAATGTTCTAGAATTCTTCTTTATTGATTTGTCATTACATAAGAAGTAAAAACCCAGTATATCTCACCAAGACAAAATATATTATTTTGTCATTGCAACATACCATGACTAAAATGCCAGAGTTTGGAGCAAATTCAGCATTGTGCTGCGGTAGGGTAATTAGATATAATTTGTGGAATACACTGTTGTTATACTACTACCTGAAAGTTTCATAATGCCATCTCATACAGGGACTGAAATGTGGCATTTTATATATAGGCTTCAGATGCCTTAGTTTATAGGCTTTCACAGCCACAATCAGATATTCTGTACCATGGTTTTCATTAAGGATTTTGTGTTGACATTCTGCTAAGTGTACAGAGGCCAGTAATGGCTATGAATACTTCTTTAATGAGATGTCATTACATCAGGAGCAAACATTCTACATACATGACAGATACACACATTTTTTTCAGGTAAATGTATTTTTAGTTTCAACACACCATATGACAGAGTTAAAATGTCATTGTTTGGAATAACCCAAGCATCTTCTGCTGCACTGTAATCCTTATTAGCAGAATAGTAATCTTAACTGAATTTTACAGCTGAACATCTTGTTGTTACTGCCTAAACATTTGATAATGAAATCTCCAAGATAAGACTGACATACGCACAAAATACACTGGTTCACAGGCCTTCATAGAATATGTGAGGCAGCTGGGCCATGTGGCCATTTACATCTTGTCAGTACCCATCCTTAGACCTTACTTCCTGTTTCAAGGAGTGACAAAGCAGTCATACAAGGGGCAGATTTATGACTACCCTTCCAACTGTCTTAATTCCTTGTTAAAGGAACATAGTGTGTCACATTGCATGATCTAGAGTGGATGTTTGTTCCAGAGAATGGGTAGCCACATGATAAATAAGTTTCTCCACTATGATTTATTAATTCACTGAAGCAGGTTCAGAGCTTTGATCCTATAATTTACTTATAGTTCAACTTGTGGAGAAATACGAGATTTTGGATTTCTGGATACTCAATGGCCCAGAAGATAAGGCACAGATCACCCCTAAGAAGTCTACAGGACAATGACTATAGGGACAAGGCCGCCAGCCTCTCTTGCCAACTCAGGTCTTTAAGGTCCATGATCTTTTTTTGTCAGGAACATTTGAGGTCTCTCTAACTGCAAGATATATTTAGTAAAGTAAATCTTAAAGGGGCCTGAACAGTGCAAAGTATAAAGTGGTAAGGCCTTCTTTAAATCTATAGAAAATACAAATTGTGATTAGCTGTACCACACAAAAGGATTTACTGACCACTGCTGCAACGTGATGTTCAGAGAGGGAATTATCTACCTCTGTTCCAAGGTCTCTCAGAATAGCTTAATTTTGGAGGGTGGAATTTTCTATACTATAAATTGGGTAGAGGGTCTATTTCCCAAAAGAAATAATACTGCATTTTGTATTAGTTAGTTTTAATCCATTTTCAGGGCACCAGCCATTATTATGCATGAGTTCACTTTGTGGTTTCTGCGTATCAGAAGGGTTTTGAGAATAATACCTAGTTAATAATCATCTGCAAACCTGGTTAACCAGAAATACCCGTTTTGGATTTGGATATCAGAATAGTACATGATGAATATAGAGGGGTCCTAGCATGGAATCCTGTGGGATCTCATTGATTAATTTCACCTGAGGATGAGCCTGCCACCCCGACAGGGTAATTTCTTTCCCTCAGCCAATTTGCTATCCATCTAACTACATATGGATCAATCTGGAGCACATTTACCTTGTTAATAAAGTTAGCGTGTGGTATGGTATCAAATGCCTTGGTCAGGTCAAGGTATGGGTTACCCTCTGAAAAAATCACACGATTCACTAAACAGGATCTGCCTTTAACAATGCCAAACTACTGTGGGTCAGGTCTTATAAGATTTTATATATATATATATATATATATATATATATATATATATATATATGAAATTAATCAGGTTGGTTACGACCTGTTCAATAACTTTGCAGCTAAGGGTCGATAGGCTAATGGGTCTGTAATACCAATGGTCCATGGTGGGGCCAATCCTATAAAATGGCATCATAAATGCTGTGTGCCATATCTTTGTAACAAGACAGTGGATAACCTCAGGCTGAAGAGTCGTAGAAGTGTGTCCACCAGGGTATGCTTAGTGCTGTTCAGCCGGCAGCCTCATATCTTATCAGGTCCCATACAGGAATAGTTTTTGTTTTGGTGAGTACTTTTAGTGAATGTTCTGTTTTAATGATAAGGGTTTTGAGATCCTTAGGTATATGTGGGTTTTGTATAAATATCTTTGGGGTGAAATTTGCATTGAATGTGTTTGCTAATATATTTGAGATATCCACTGGATCAGAGTAGGTAGTGCCACTTTGAATAAGTTCGGGGCAATGGTGGTTGTTATTTTGTAACTTTCTGACATAAGAAAATAAGGATTTGTAATTACCCTTAATCTTAATTCTTAGCTTTTAATGCCAGCCTAAGTTCATAGGAAGTTTTGTTTTTCCTGATGGTATTTTTCATTACCTTGGATAACTTTCTGATGCTGATCTTCATTTGAGAGTCTAGTTTTGTAACATATTCTAATGAGCATTTTTGTTTTCCTGTATTGTTTAGTTATGCTTGCGGATCAGCAGGCTGGTTTGCGCTTATACTTTCCCATTTTGTTTAGATTTGGTAGGAACTGACAGATTTATACAGTTTTCTAGAAGAGTGCAAAATTTATCTTCATAACTGCCGTGTCAACATTTTGGGGGTTACAGTTATACCTGAACTTTGTAGCTTCATCACAGAATTGCAGAGAGTTTGTATGCTTGAGGTCCTCACTATTACATTTTAAAACTCAATTCCCATTATTGTGTTATACTGATATAATGACCTAAATGTTACTTTAGTGAGCTGTTATCACATCAGCAAGCAAAAGTCATATATTGTCATTTGCAACATTCCATAGTCTGAAATAACTAAAAGGCAGTGAGATTAAATCTGGCATTCTGCTGCAGTGATGTGCATAAATACAGACTAGCAGTCTTGGGTCCATTCTGCAGCAGAACAAAATGCTTTTAGTGCTTGAAAATTTCATAAAGAAAGTTCAAAGGGAGACCAAGATGGCTTTTATATATTGGCTCTAGATGCAGATGTCCATATCCCTTTAATATCAAAATCTCACATTTTATTATTGTTGGTTTCCATTGGGAGTGTTGTGCTGAGTTTCTATTCAGTATACAGAATGCACTACATCTAGAATATTTATTTACAGAAATGCCCTTACATCAGAAGTAAAGTAAAGTTCTGCAAGTTCTACTTACCCATAACAGTATGTGCTCGAATTTCTTCACTGCTGCAGTAGCTTATGGGTAGTGGCCTGCTAAGAACACAGCCAGACTGTAAAAGCTCTAAACCTCCTCCCCCTCTTTCTCACCCTCCTATCAACAACCAACGTGAGGTAAATCTTCAGGATTTCATTGTCCCAAGAAAGGAAAGAAAATTCACCTTTAACCAACAAATAAAATTCAATAATCACCATAAAAAGTATCCAAACAAAAACAGTAAATAGAAGTTATGTCCTTACCATAACGTTCCATGTGGAGTGTTCATCTCGCCTTTGTTCTTACACATGGGTTCGGAGCCGATCCTCGGCTCCGTGTCGGCCGCTTGCAAGCTCTGCATCGAGAAGAAGCTCGAGACAATCTAATAACCACAATCCCCCTCTGCCTTTACCTCAGATCTAGTTTGCAAGCAAACCAGTAGCCAGAGAGAGCACACTCATGCTTACATCACATATGCACAGCACTAAGAGTCTATATATATATATATATATATATATATAGACACATACACATATATATACATGTCAACTATATACACAACAACTGCAAAGCAGAAGCAGAATGCCCCAGGCCAGGCACCAAAAACTGAACGTTCTTCCTAAGGGCGGGAGGGTGGGAATGTAAGAATAAAGGCGAGATGAACACTCCACATGGAACGTTATGGTAAGGACATAACTACTATATGTGATAGTGTTCAATCTCGCCGTTTGTTCTTACACATGGGTAGCGTCCCTAGCTCCTTGTTCCTGAGGAACTCACGGAAGGACGTTCTTGAGCACAGTGGAACCAAAGGTTGCCCTGTCCCTAGAAACCTTGTCTACCTTATAATGAGAAATGAATGTATGTGGCTTAGACCAAGTAGCAGCCGCACAAATAGCGTCTAGTGGTAGGCGGGCTGCATGAGCCAGGGATGTAGACACTGACCTTGTGGAATGTCCTTTGGGTTTGTGCAAAAGAGTTTGATTTGAAGAATCATAGACATAGATGATACAATCCGTTAACCACTTAGAAAGAGTTCTTTTGGTAACCGCTACTCCTTTCCTATTATCAGCAAAGGCTACAAAAAGTTGATCAGTTTTTCTGTGATCTTTTGTTCTATCCAAGTAAAACCTTAGCTGTCTGTGAACATCTAATTTGTGCAACATATACTCCATTTTGTTGGAGTGATTCTTGAAGAAGGTGGGTAATTCAATGGACTGATTAATATTATTAATAGAACAAACTTTAGGAAGGAAGGATGAATTTGTTCGAAGAGAAACTCTGTCAGAGTGAAAGATCAAATATGGGTGCTTAATGGAGAGAGCTTGAAGTTCAGATACTCGCCTAGCGGATGTAATGGCTACCAAAAAGAGAGTCTTCCAAGACAAAAATTTTAATGGGCAAGAGGAGGCTGGTTCAAAGGGAGGCAACATTAATTTAGATAACAATAAATTTAGACTCCAAGGTGACGTAGGAGATCTAATTGGTGGTCTAATATGAAAAGCCCCTTTTAAAAAGGCTTTACAAAGTCTGTGGGCCATAACAGGAGCCCCACATTCTTCCACATGGAAATTAGAAATGGCAGCCAACTGAACTCTTAATGTGGCAGGAGAAGCACCCTGATGGAACAAGTCTGTTAAAAACTCTAATATTTTATTCAAAGGAGCTATAAAAGGATCCAATTGCTGTGTATTCGCCCAGAATACAAATCGCTTCCATTTACTAGAATATGTTTTAGTAGTGGAAGCTTTATCAGAAGCCACTAATATATTCTGAACTGCAGGCGAAAGAATATCAGACCTGGCTAAGTTGGGAATTGGAGCAGCCAAGCTGCTAGATGGAGGGACAAGAGCGCAGGATGGGGAGCCCCTGACGAGTGAGTCAATAGATCTGGCTCTGGGTCCAGGATCCAGGGTCCCCGAATGCAATGTGTCATCAGGAAGGGGAACCAAATTTGACGAGGCCAGAATGGGGCAATGAGGATTATTGTCCTGTGTAGGTTTCTGGCTTTCTGGAGAAACTTTGATATCAGAGGGAGGGGAGGAAATGCGTACAGGAGTCCCGGGGGCCAATCGTGAATCAGTGCGTCCCTGGGGACTTCCCCTGGAGGGGGTAATAGGCAAAGTAGCTCCTGCATTTGGCGTTCATTGGAGACGCAAACAGATCGCAGGACGGCTGGCCCCACTTGCGAAAAATCTTTTTCGCAACTGACTGTTTTAGGGACCACTCGTGCGGTAACAGAATTGCTCTGCTCAGCCTGTCGGCTATGACGTTGGATGACCCCGGGATGTGCTTTGCTATCAGAAAGCGACCCGTGGACTCCGCCCATTGCCAGATTCTCATGGCCTCTCTGCATAGCTGATAGGACTTGGTTCCCCCTTGCTTGTTTATGTACCAGACTACTGACATGTTGTCCGTCTGAACTGCAATAGTTCCCAGAGGAAGAAGGGGAGCAAAGTGTTGCAACGCTAGAAACACTGCCCTCAACTCTAGAACATTGATGTGCAGATTGTACTCTAAATTGGTCCATTCGCCTTGGACTGCCTGTCCCTGAAAGATGCCCCCCCACCCTATCAGGGACGCGTCCGTGGTCACCGTAACTGTAGGTGTTGGTAGCACAAATGGTCTCCCTTTGGAAAGGTTGCACGTTTGGAGCCACCAGTTTAGGTGTGTTTTGCATGTGTTCGTTATGAGAATCTCGTGTGTTAGAGGTAGTTGTTGGAACGACCATTGCGCAAACAGTAGCCATTGTAGGACTCTCATGTGCAGTCTTCCCAAGGGTATTGCTATAAGAGAAGCCGACATGAGTCCCAAAACCTTCAGTACCAGTTTTGCTGGGGATTTCCTGGACAAGAGAAGAAGACGTATGTGAGTCTGAAGTGAAAGTATCCTTTCTGGAGGAAGTCTTAGAATTAACTGATGTGTATCTAATTCCGCTCCTATGAATAAGATACTTTGTGATGGCTGTAGTAAGGATTTTCCGAAGTTTACGGAAATTCCTAGGTGAATACACAGTTGAAGAGTATAGTCTCTGGCCTGTACTAGTTGACGCTGGGTGGTGGCAGATAGGAGCCAGTCGTCCAGATACGGAAACACCTGGAATCCTTGGCGTCTCAAGTGAGACGCTACCACTGCCATGCATTTGGTGAAGACCCTGGGGCTGAGGTCAGACCAAAGGGCAGGGCTCGAAATTGAAAGTGACTGGCACCCAGCCAGAAGCGCAAATGATCTCTGGATGCCCTGGCCATTTTGATGTGGTAGTATGCATCCTTCAGATCTATTGAGCACATCCAGTCGTCCTTCTGTAAGAATGGAAGGATCGATTGAAGCGTGACCATTCGGAACTTTTCTTTCTTGACGAAGGTATTGAGGTCGCTTAGGTCCAGAATGGGCCTCCAGTCCCCTGTTTTCTTTGGAACTAAAAAGAACCTTGAGTAAGTCCCGAATCCTTGCTGGTCCGCTGGGACTGGTTGGATGACTCTTTTTTCTAGCAGCTTTGAAATTTCTATAGCTGCTGGCTCTCGCAGATGGGGCGGTACATCTGGGAGTCTTTTCTTTGGAATGGGATGGGATAGAAAGGGTATATTGTAACCTCTGGTAACCACGCTTTTTACCCACTTGTCTGTAGTTATGTTTTGCCAGGCCTGAGGGTATAAAGCTAAGCGACCCCCGACTGCCTCCAGAGCAGGACAGTCGGGCCTCTTCTCAGGAGTGCTGGAAAGGTTTACCAGGGAGTGTATCCCTGTCACCTTGATTCTGCGGACCCCCTCTGCCGCCAGGGCGGCGTCTTCCACCTCTGCCCCCTCCTCTGCCTCTAGAAGGGGCATCACCCTGTGTGCCTGGGAAAGATCCTTGGGGTTTTCGAAACCACATTTTTCCACCACATTGCCCTTTGGGGTACGGTCTGGTTGGGGTGGAAAAACGGACTCCGACAGCAGACAGAGTCTTTCCCTCCTGCTCACACCGGGTAAGGGTCTCCTTTACTTTGGGGCCAAAGAGAGTGGCACCGTCAAATGGGGCGTTAGTAAAGGAAGACTTGAAGGCTTCCGCAAATGAACATAAGCGCATCCAGGATTGTCTGCGAAGAGCAATCGCTGAAGCTGCTGCCCTACTCGCGTAAGAGATCAGCCTCATGGACGAGTTCACAATGGATGTAAGGGTATTAAGTTGCGCTGTCACTTTCTCTGAGACAGCAGCATCTGTAGTACCCTGGAGGGTATCTCCCAACTCTTTGACTAGATCCGTCTGTAGTCGTGTAAAGTGGGTCAAATAGTTCAGGGATCGCATGGAAAAAGCCGCTGAACTAAAAATGCGCTTCCCATACCTGTCCATAGTCCTAGAATTTTTATTAGGAGGATGGACAGATGAGGAAGATTCCGACATCTCCTTTTTCGTGGCCGCTGCCACCACCATAGCGTCCACTGGAACTCCTTTTGTTAAGTAAGTCTTGTCCTGGGGTGCAGTGATATACTTATTGGGTTTCCTTGGGACTGGTTCCACTGTGTCAGGAGCCTCCCACGCCCTTCGAGCAATAAGTTCCATTAATTCGTCGAAGGGCGGAGTGACCCAGGAGGAAGAAGGGCGAGCACCGAATGCCTTCAGCAAGACTGACTCATCCTCAGAAGGGGGGAGGGACTGCCAGTCACCTCTCTGTTTCAGGATCTCCAATATGTCAGAAAGAGACATCTTCTGAAGGTGACTTAGGGGACCCTTCTGACTCATCTAAGTCAGTATCGGATGTCAAGGATTCTTGTGGAGAATCCAAGTGTCTCCTCTTACACAATCTTTTCCTAGGGACTTCTTCGTGGGGAGCATCCGAAGAAGCCTCCGAGGAAGAGGGGGCACCCTCCAGGGGTGGCTGAGACACCGGTGCTCGGCGCTTGGATGTGGCCGTGGGTGCAGAGGAGGATAACGGCCCTTTATGGGGAGGAGAGGTTGCTTCTACTGATGTGGTTGTCTGGGTAGACAACACCTTCCTCATCAGATCGAAGCCCCGGGCCCGAGTCGAAGAATCTCCCGGTTCGAAGAAATGGGAAGAATCCCGAAACAGGCACGAAGGCATCGACCCGAGGACGGAGCCGAATCGATCCGCACCGAGGCCCGAGGGAAGGGTCGGAACCGAACGTCGGTTCGACTCTCGGCCCCGGAACCAAGGACAGATCGTCGGCTCGAGACTCGGTACGGGTCCGACGGAGTCGAGGTGAGAGGAACAGACCGAGAAGGACGGTTCTGGACCCGAGGGCTCCACAATCAGAAGATCAACCTCTTCCGGCTCCAAAGACTCGATAGGTCTCGGAGGAGGAATGGATGGAGACAATGGGAGGCCTTCAAGTTTCGACACCAACTGGGTGGAAACTGAAATAAGTTTGGATAGGCCGAATGCTCCAATAACTTCTGCACCACACGATCCACATCGACATCGGAGAGTTTAGAAGAACGGGTCGAAGGAACCGAAGACGGAGCCGACCTCAATAAAGTCGAGGGAGGGAGCTCCATCACCGGTTCCAAGACTCGAGGCTCAGGAACCGACACCAGTTGAACACTCGGCCCCGAAGTCTGTGGAACCGGTGATCTAACTTTACTCGAAGAGCTCGGAGCCGATGACTTGGGCTCCGACGTCTTCGATTCCTTCGAGGATTTGGATGCCTGGTCTGAAGCATCCAGAGCCTCCTGAAAGGAAGGTTTTAACAACCCTCTGTCCATGAGTTTCCTGCGCCTATCTGTCATGACCCTCCCACTAAAAGAGTGACAAATTGAACAGTCCTCTTGTAAATGGAGAGGGCCAAGGCAGTAGACACAGGAACTATGGTTGTCAGTAACTGACATTTTTTGGCCACACTGACAACGCTTAAAGCCTGATTTAATTTTGACAGACATTTTTCAGTAGAGAGAAAAGTCAAGTCCAGTATAAAAGACAAATCCAATGTAAACAAGTCAAATCCGATGGGTATGTCAGTCCGGTTGTCAAATTTAGAAGGGGTTAGTAGGCCCCGAAAACTCTAACCAGATAAATTAAATTTAACGGTACCGAGAATTCTACCTACACACATATACACTAAGTATACCTAAAGGTACTTTCAGAACAACTTTTTCTAAAATATAACAAAAAATTAAAGTTATATCTTATCTGAAGATGCTCGAGCTAGCTCCCAGCGATGCGAACGCAGCAGCGGCAAACTAGATCTGAGGTAAAGGCAGAGGGGGATTGTGGGTATTAGATTGTCTCGAGCTTCTTCTCGATGCAGAGCTTGCAAGCGGCCGACACGGAGCCGAGGATCGGCTCCGAACCCATGTGTAAGAACAAACGGCGAGATTGAACACTATCACTTCAACCGTTACAAAGGAGGTTTGTGTTCCACCTCAACTGTCTGTAAAGGGGGATGGTGAGTGAGTGTGGCTACTGCGGTGAAGAAATTCACACATCCAGTGTTATTTGTAAGTGGGACTTACATAACTGCACTATATTCTTCATTCTCATTGCTGCAGTAGCCTATGGGGTAGATTTACAAAGCTTACCCTACCCAGGAGGATGAAGGACAAGGGTCCAAGAGCTCCTGGAGAATGGCCCTAGTATAGGCTGTCCTGGACCTACGGAAGGAATCCAGTTTGTAGTGCTTTGTGAAGGCACGAATATGCTGTCTTTAGAATACTTCATGAGTCTTGGGGCAGTAAATTCCCCTTTCCAGTATACCACTGAAGAGGACAAGGCCTTGGAATAATTATGTCATGATGGGAACAGCAAAAACCAATAGCAGAGGACAACCATCTGGATATAGTCTGCGTTGGCCTTTCTTATTCCCAGCAAAGGAAGCAAAAGTACAGTTGTGTACCTACAATAAATGTAGATGTTCGAGTGTATTCACTGTTGCAGTCATTACACTTGGGTTATCCTGCTGGCAGGCGACCCGTAGTCGGCCCGAGTTCCAAAGTCTTGGTCCGGCGTCGGTTGCTGTTGCCTCTTCTCTGACGTCAGTGCGCCAGGGGTATAAATGTTGCAACCAACGCCATTTTCTTCCGTTTTTGTTGCCCCAGATGTCAGGTGCCCCCAGATATGAAGGCTGTAAAGATAAAAAATATGCCAAACAACCATGCATATATCACTAAAAACATTTTCTTCTTCTAAAAGCAAATACACCACTTAGATTGTACAGAGTTGAGAAGTACAGAATAGTCCCAGCAAAGAGGGGGATGGTGGGTGGGTAACCAGGACTGCAACAGTGAATACACTCGAACATCTACATTTATATTAGGTACACACCTGTACTATGTTTATCGTGTTTCACTGTTGCAGTCATTACACTTGGGTAGAATCCCAAAGCTGAGGTAGGGTGGCTGGGTCTAGATTGGATTTGGCGAGGCTAACAAGCCCTGCAGAACTGCAGTGGCAAAGCCTGCTCTGGATTTGGAGTAGAGAGGTAGGTGGTAGTGCTTGGTAAAAGTGTGCACTGAGCTCCAGGTTGCAGCTTCTAATATGTCTTTGGTTGGTACCCCTCTGAGGAAAGCTGCTGCTCTGGTAGAATGAGGCCTAATGCCCTTAGGCACAGATTTGCAATGTTGTGCATAACAGAAGAGGATGCAGTGTCCTATCCATTTGGAGATTGTCTGCTTTGTAATAGGTTTTCCTTGTGATCCTGCAGCATATGCTGCAAACAGTTGCTCAGTTTTTCTGTAAGCTTTTGTTTTGTCCAAGTAAAATCGTAGCTGCCTGTGTATATTCAAAGAGTGCAGAAGTCTTTCCCCTTTATTCTGGAGATTTGAGTAGAAAGTAGGCAAATGAATAGCTTGGTTTAAGGCCACATTGGAGACCACTTTTGGCATGAATGTTGGGTTCGTCCTTAGAGAAACCCTGTCCTGGTGAAAAATGAGGAAAGGTTCCACAGCCTTCAATGCCTGTAACTCTGAAACTCTTCTTGCTGAAGTTATTGCTAGGAGCAGAGCAGTTTTCCATGACAAGAATTTTAGATCAGCTGTGCTGGCTGATTCAAAAGGAGGCAGTGTTAGTTTTTCTAAAACAAAATTGAGGTCCCAAGTAGGTACTGGTGCTCTCCTAGGGGGTCTTATATTCTTTGCCCCTCTGAGGTACTGTCGTAGCAGAGGATGTCAAAAAATAGGAGGATCCATATTGTAATGAGCTGAAATGGCAGAGGCATGGATTTTAACAGAAGAAAAAGATAGGCCTTTGTCCAACATCTCAGTCAGGTATTGTAAAATCTGAGGCATATTAGGGACCAGTGGGTCGAGCCCTTGTGCCTGGTTCCAAGCACAGAATCTCTTCCATTTTTCCGCATAAGATTTCCTAGTGCTGGGTCTCCTGGCTTCCAAAATTACATCCATAACTGCTTTAGAGAGAGGTGCAGTCTGAGTGGCTACATTATCTGCCATGCTGCCAGGTTTAAGGTTCTGAGTTGGCTGTGCAGAATTTGATTGTTTTGCTGTGTCAGAAGATGAGGGATTTGAGGAAGAGGCCAAGGCGGGCCTTGGGACAAAATCTTTAGGATTGGGTACCAGTGCTGATGTGGCCAATCTGGTGCAATCAGGATAATTTTTGGCCTCTCTTGTCTGACTTTTAGAAGCACCTTGGTGAGAAGAGGCATTGGAGGGAAGGCATAGACTGTCAGGTTTTTCTGGTTGAAAGATAGAGCATCCACTTTCCACGTTTGAGAGTGATAAGTCCTTGTGCAAAATTTCTGTAATTGGCAATTGTGAGGGGAGGCAAATAGATCTATGTCTGGGCGTCCCCATTCCCTTGTTATCACGTTGAACACTTGTGGATTTAGCTTCCATTCATGAGGATCCATGAGATTTCTGCTTAGTTCGTCTGCCAGTGTATTTTTTTGTTCCTGGCAGGAATTGTACTTGCAGATGTACCTGGTAAGTCAGTGCTGTGTTCCACAAAGTCATGGCTTGTCTGCATAGGGGGTAGGAATGTGTGCCCCCTTGCTTGTTTATGTACCACATAACTGTGGTATTGTCCGTCTTTATTAATAATTATCCTGGACGTATTAGGTCCTTGAAGGCTGTCAGGGTATTCTGTACAGCTAGTATCTCTTTTTGATTGATGTGAAGATGCATTTGTTCCTTGGGCCACGTGCCCTGAATACATTTTCCTGCCATATGTGCTCCCAAGGCGTAATCCGATGCATCCATTGTTATTGCCTGCCTGGCTGTAGGTAAGGTGAAAAGCTGTCCCTTGTTGTGGTGACAGGCCTGGGACCACCATCGGAACTCCTGTTGTAGGCAGGGAATCAAGGTTATGATTGTCTCTAGGCTGTGACAATGCTGAGTCCAAACACTTTTTAGATACCATTGTAGTTTCCTCGTATGCAGTTTGGCATATGGAATTAGTAGAATGCAAGATGCCATGAAACCCAGGGCCTGCAGAATTTTTCTTGCAGGGAGCTGGGTCTTTGTTGCCATCATTTGAAAGTAATGAGTCAGATGTCTTTGTTTGTCTGGCTTGAGATAAGCCATCTGGGTAGTTGTATTTAAGCTTGCACCCATGAATATTACCTCTTGAGAGGGCACTAGTTTTGATTTCTTTTCGTTTACTGTGCACCCTAGGCAAATTAGTAATCTTTTTACAAACTCCAGGTGCTTCAGAAGAATGTCCTTGCTCTCTACTTGAATAAGGCAGTCGTCCAAGTAGGGATATATCTGAATTCCTTTTTGTCTGCAAAATGCAATTACTGGTGCCAGGCATTTTGTGAAGACCCTGGGCGCAGTAGATAAGCCAAAGGGCAGTGCAGAGAATTGATAATGCATTGAGCCTGCTATAAATCTGAGGTATCTTCTGCATGATTGTCTTAGGGACGTGCAGGTATGCCTCCTTGAGATCCAAAGTAACTAGCCAAGCCTCTTTGCCCAGCATGGGCAAGAGTTGTTGTAGTGTTAACATTTTGAATTTTGGAACATCCAGGAAAGCATTTAGGATTGACAGGTTCAGTATTGGTCTCCATGCTTTGTCCTTTCTGGGTACTAGGAAAAGTCGTGAGTAAAATCCTTGGCCCTGTTCTTCTTGTGGAACATTTTGAATTGCTCCCATATCCATAAGAGCTGCAATCTGTTTTTGTGCCTCTGCCCATTGGTTTTGTGGCAGGTTTGGCATACCTTTTGGTTTTGGAAGCGTGTGGAAGTGGAACCTGTACCCTTGAGAAACTATATTCATCACCCATTTGTCTTGGGTGATCATGTGCCAATTTTTTGAGAAAAGTGCTAGCTTTCCCCCTAGGGGTGCTGTCAACTGGAAAGTGCTTGGCATTTGCAGAGGGAAGTCATTGTGACTGTTTCCTATAAGGTTGTGATTTATCTTCTCGTTTGGGGGCTGAAGCACCCCATTGTTTAGGTCTGTTGGAGCCTTGGGGCTGAGATCTGTCTCTTGGGCGTCTGTATCTGCCTCTTTGTGGCCTGTCTGACACTGGAAGGGACCAATTTTTTGAAGGCTAGTTCCTGCTAAATCTAGGTGGCTGAACCTGTAAGAAATCTTTCACAGTTTGCATTGACTTTGCTTTATCCTCCATTTTCTTTAAAACCTCTTCTGCCTTAACACCAGACAAAGTATCATGCTGTAGTGGAGCATCCAATAATTTCCTTTTAACATGGTCAGGTAAACTTTGTTCTTTCAACCAAGCATGTCTTCGAATAACTGATCCTGTAACTGCGGCTCTACAAGAAGCCTCTAATGAATCAAAACCACATTGCAGAGTATGCTTTCCCACTTGTTCAACTGCATGCAATAAATCCTGCATTACTTTACAGTCAGGACCTTCTATATTTGAAACCATTTTCTGCTTTAACAATGAAATGAGATACGGCTGATATTTAAGCATGTGAAACTGACAGTTTAAAGCTCTTACAGCTAAAGTAGCAGAAGTGTAAACTTTTTTCCGCCATCTGTCCAGATCTCTGGAATCCCTATCTGAGGGGACAGGATTTTTGGCAGTGGAAGCTTTAACCCCTTTTGGACCCTGAGAAATAGTTTCTGGGTCTGCAGCGGGGTTTTTGTAAAGAAATTTATGAGAGTCAGGGACCCTGTAGTACCTGTCTGGCTTTACTGGTGCAGGGGGTAAAGAATCTGAAGACAGACTGGATTCAGAAAAGACATCATCAACAATATCAAGTACAGGGGGGATAGCCAAGGGCCTGTGCTGAGGCAATAGAAGGAAATCTCTGAGCCTTTTCTTGGATTCTGAGTAATCCTGGCTCTCCCAATGGAAATGCTCTCTCATGGTGTGCAGGGTTTCCCCAAAAGAGTAATCCTCGGGCGGTGAGGCTGAAGGAAGGACTCTTCAGCATCAGAGTCCTCATAGGGAGGGAGAGAATAGCCCTGGTCAGAGGAAGAATCAGAAGAAATGGAAACCTGATCAGAGGAATCATAATCAGTGTCTTGCCTAGGCCTTTTGTCAGGAGGGGGATGGGAGCCCCTGATTAAAGTAATAAGGTCTTCAACCATTTTAAGCATCTGTTTCTTAGGCATGGATGACTGTTCTGGAGAAAGTTGCACTTGTTCCTTTGTCTTTAATGGTGTTTTTGACTTTGCCTTTGCTGCTGTAGTAGCTTTAATTGTAAGCTGTGAAGGTCTGAAAACACCCTCAGAAGCCGGTGCCTGCTCAGCGGCTCCGGACCCATCTGAGGGTATATTTTCCGTAGGCCCAATACCTTGAGTTTCCACAGGCCTCGGTGTCTCCACGTGGCTGTCGGTTGTGGCCTGTGGCTCTGAGGTAGGGGGTGTCAGGGGCTGCAAAAGCACCTCACTGAGAACCGGCAAACCGGCGACTGGCCTAGAAGAGGCTTCGTCGTCAATTTTGGACCTTGGATGCCTGTCTTTTTCTTTGTCTTTGCATTTTTTATACATTCCGGTCGTCGGTTGTTCCGACGGCATTATGTAATTAAATCTTCGTCCAAAATAATGTAAAGCAAAATCAAACCGACGTTTAATAGTGCGTTTATTAAATCTAGCACAAAACCGACAACTAATGAAATCGTGGTCAGGGCCTAGGCAAGGAATGCAGTAAGAGTGAAAGTCCTTATGAGGTATTTGCTTCCCACAAGAAATACAATTATTAACTTTTACTGACATCGGTCTGGAGCAAGAAAAAGTTTCCCCAACGGGGTACTTAGCTTTATTGAAGACTTCGGTTCTGAAATTCAATTTTGAAAATCTCAGGAGTCGGCCGACCGACACTTGCGAACTGCTTATGCTTCGGGCACCGCACGGCAAGAAAGACTGAAGAAAATGGCGTCGGTTGCAACTTTTATACCCCTGGCGCACTGATGAAAGGGAAGAGGCGACAGCAACCAACGCCGGACCAAGACTTTGGAACTCGGGCCGACTACGGGTCGCCTGCCAGCAGGATAACCCAAGTGTAATGACAGCAACAGTGAAACACGATGAACATCAACTGTTTAGCCTTCCTAAAGAACTTGGTTCTGTCAAAAGCTGCCTGTGCACATTCATTATACGTATGATCTCTTCTACCTTGTTTTTTGGCTCTGGAAATGATACTGGGAGACTAATGGCTTGATCTTAGGTAAACTCAGAAACAACTTTAGGCATGAATGAATGATCAGTGCATAATACGACCCTAGCCCTGTGGAAAACCAAGAAGCGCTCAAGCACCATGAGAGGGTGCAATTTAGTTACTCACTTTGCAGATGCAGAGCAACAAGTAAAACAGTTTTCCAAGTAATGAAATGCAAGTCACCCTGAAAGGCAGATTCAAAGGAAGTTAAGGTCAGTTTTCCTAACACAAAACTGAGATCCCAAGTAGGTGGAATTTGCTTGTGAGATCTCAAGTGCAACACTTCTTTCAGAATCTGTTTGACCACAAACATAGAAAAAAGAAGATCCATTGGCAGACAAGATGAGATGGCTACAAGATGCACCTTGATGGAAGCATACAAAAAAAGATATCTTTAATTAGCTCACAGAAATATATGAGAACAAGAGGTGCTGCTCCCCTTTCAGGACACGTGTGATTGGTAAGGCATAAACTAGAAAAATCTCTTCCATTTGCAAACATAAGAATTTATAGTATCAGGCCTTCCTGCTTCCTTTAGTATCTGATGCACGTCCTCATGAAACAGATGCCTAAAATGCATTAAAATCAAACCGTCCAGGCCTTCAGTTGTAGTTCATTGATGTTGGAGTGTTCAAATTCACCTTGCACTGTGTAAGTTTATCAAGTCTGTGAGGAAGCTTGTGGTACTTGCCATTTGCCTATTCCATAACAAGGAGAACCAAACTGTATTTGTTTATGTTGTCTGTAACTACCTGCAAAAGGCCTAAAGCCCACAGATGGTGTAAGGATTTCAAAGCATGAATAACTGCTAGCATTTCTTCGATGTTTATGTGCTTTGGTCTGTCCGAAGAGTCCCACAGACCATGCACTTTTAATCACATGGAAAATGCACCCCAAGTATAATCTAGAGAGTTTGGACAAATTGAACTGGGGATTCCTGGATTGACAGCTATTTGATCCCTTCACCACCGGAATCTGAAAGTCCAAGGGGTGTAGGTGATGGGTCCAAGAAATTTTTAGGAATTACTGGATTTTTCTGAGTAATTTGGCAAGTTGTATCATGTGGATCATAAGTTGACAGGTTAAGTGCTAGGCTTATGAACCTATGTGGGTCATTTTAAGCTTTGCCCAGTTTCCCTTTTTGTGTTTGAAATAACCTATCCCATTTGGTTATAGATTGGTCTTACTCATCCCATGAACGGTAATTATATATTACCCCTAATGAGAATAACTGGGATCTTACCATAGATAAGTAGAGTCGACCCATGCATGGGATAAAGCATTTAGGAGCTGCCTCTGTCCATTAGGAGTACAGTAGCTGTCCTGGGGTAAAGTTTCTGTTTCTCATCCATTGATCTAAATTGTGCTTTAATATGGACAGGAGTGAACTTTGTTTTATGTGGATGGTGTGCTTGTTCTACAGCAGTGACATCCTGTGCGAGATATACCTGTCCCTCCAAACCATTCTGGTGATGTTGCATAACAGGTTTAAATCCCTAGACCAAGTATTTCTGATGCCATTTAACTTGCTAATGTGCAGTAAATCCATCAGTAAAGGGTTGGAGGATGCCCTGTATGCCAGATACAGGTCACCTTTTAGTGGTCTGTTGAATACTGAGTATAGTACCAGGGCACTGAGTCGATTCATGTAGGATATGTTGGTTAGACCTTGTATGCTCTTAGTAAGGTACCCCTGTGGGCATTCCAGTTGTTGCATGTTTTTGGACAGATACATGCCAAAGGGGGCATTACATTCAGTGACTGACGAAATGAGAACTGAGTAAAGGGCCACAATGACATCCCTAGATCTAGACACAATCCCTTGGCTTATAAGCTGTGCAATACAGAAGGCCTTTCTTACAACAAGACACATGTAGGTTAAACGTTAGGTCACTGTCCACATAAGTTCCCAAATCCTGAACAACTGGGTCAGCTCTTAGTGGTGTATTGTCAATGTGATAGTTCCCTGGGGTAAATGACTTCCCAAAGAATACAATAATGCATTTTTTGGCATTTAGTTTTAGCCCATAATTTTGGCACCAGGTATTTATTTGGAACAAACCTTCCTGCAGGATGGCTATTTCATTTGGGGATTCAATGACTGCTCATGGATGCTACGAGACCTAGAATTCTGAGAAATTCTCTTGCAGAAGCCTGAAGTTGTTGAGAAAAACTCAGAAAGATCTATCTGCTGGTAGATTAAGAAGTTATGTACTCACCATAACGTTCCATGTGAGTTGTTCCATCTTGCCTTCATTCTTCACTAAAGGGTTCGGAGCTGATCCATCGGTTCCAACACGGCCATTAGCAAAGCTCAAGGTTTACCAGTAGCTCGAGACCAAGCAAGACCAAGCCCCTTATCCCATGAAGCACTGCTGGAATTACCTCAGATCTTGTTTGCTGCATGTACCATATCCCTGTGAGAGAACTACTCTCCCAAGAGAGAGAAGGACAGAATAACCAGGATGAGATCAGCCTCTAGGTCAACTATCAGCCAGGTGGGGGATGGAGGGAGGGATGTAAGAATGAAGGCGAGATGGAACAACTCGCATGGAACGTTATGGTGAGTACTTAACTTCTTAATGTGAAGTTGTTCAATCTCCCCGTTCATTCTTCACTGATGGGTAGCTTCCCTAGCACCCTGAATCTCGAGTGGCTCATGGGAGTACATTCTTCAGGACCGCAGACCCAAAGGAAGCCCTGTCCCTGGAGGCCTTATCAACTTTGTAATGAGTGATAAAGGTATGAGGTTTAGACCAAGTGGCTGCAGCACAAATGTTATCAAGGGGTAATTTGGTTTGAAATGCAGAAGATGTAGAAACTGCTCTGGTAGAATGAGCTTTAATCTTGTTCAGTAAGGACATATTAGCAGCTGAATAAACAAAATTGATACAATCAGATAGCCATTTCGAAAGCATTGTTTTAGCCACTGGTCTACCTTTTCTGGCTTCAGAGAAAGACACAAAGAGCTGGTCTGATTTTCTAACATCTTTTGCTCTGTCCAAATAATATCCGAGCTGTCTGTGAACGTCAAGTTTGTGCAACTTGTACTCTAATTTGTTGGAATGGTTAGGGAAGAAGACTGGCAACTCAATGACATGGCTGATATTGGCTTCAGAACAAATTTTGGGCAAAAAAGAGGGGTTTGCCTTAAGAGATACTCTATCAGCATGAAAAATAAAATAAGGAGGGCTGATAGATAAGGGTTGAAGTTCTGACACTCTGCAGGCAGAAGTAATAGCCACCAGAAATATGGTTTTCCATGATAAAAATCTGAGATCACAAGATGATGCTGGTTCAAATGGAGGAAGAATCATGTGAGACAGCATAAAGGTTAGATTCCAAGGAGAATAAGTAGTTTTCACTGGAGGCCTCGTGTGTTAGATCCCGTTGAGAAAGGCCTTGGACAACTTGTGGGACATTATGTTTAGCCTCTCCACTCCGAGATGAAAGTAAGATATAGCAGCCAACTGGACCCGAACTGTAGCAGCTGCAGCTCCTTCATTAAAAATCATAGTCAAGAATTCTAAAATGGACAGCAAGGGGGCTTGATAAGGATCAATGTTCTGCTTAGAAGCCCATATGGAAAATCTCTTCCACTTTCTAAGATATAGTCTCCTGGTGGATGGTTTATGAGTCAAGTGGCTCTGTCTTGCCTCATCAGACAGATCATGAAGCCTGGCTATGATGGAAACTGGAGCAGCCAAGCTGTGAGCTTCAGTGACTGCAATGAGGGATGGAGGTCCCTCGACGGATGTGTCAGAAAATCTGGAACTGGGTCCAGAATCCATGGATCCTCCAATAGATGATGATGAAGGAATGAGAACCAAATCTGTTGAGGCCAATGTGGGGCTATGAGGATGATAGTCCTTCCCAGCAGCATTGCTTTCTCTAGAGGTCTGGGTATAAGAGGGACTGGAGGGAATGCATAGAGGAGACACGGGGGCCAATCGTGTATGAGTGCGTCTCTCGGGGATTGTCCCGGAGGGGGAATCAGGGCAAAGTAGCTTCTGCATTTCGTGTTGACGTGACTGGCAAAAAGATTGCAGCAAGGCTGGCCCCATTTGCGAAAAATCCTGTCCGCAATCTCTTGTTTGAGGGACCACTCGTGTGGCAACAGAATTGCCCTGCTCAGTTTGTCTGCTATCATGTAGGATCTCCCCGGGATGTGCGTTGCCATCAGAAAGCTCACTGCCAAACTCTGAGGGCTTCTCGGCAAAGGGGGTAAGACTTGTTCCCGCCTTGCTTGTTCAACTACCAGACTACCGACATGTTGTCTGTCTGAACTGCAATCGTCCCTAGAGGAAGAGAGTCCTGAAAGTACTTCAACGCCTGCAACGCCAGAAGTACTGCTCTCATCTCCAGGACATTGATATGCAGGTGTGATTCTTGATCCATCCATGTGCCTTGGGCGGTCATTCCCTGAAAATGCCCCCCCCCCATCAGGGAAGCTTCCGTGGTCACAATGGTTACTGGAGGGGGTAGAATAAAGACACGTTCAATGCTTACATGAAGAGACGTCAACCACCATTGGAGATCTCTCTTGCAAGAGTTTGTAATCAAAATCATATTACTCATTGGAAGTTCCTGATTGGATCATTGGGTGAACAGCAGCCACTAAAGAATCTGCATATGCATCCTTGCTAAAGGTATGGCCAAGATTGCTGCAGCCATCAAACCTAATACTTTTAAGACTTTTGCGGCTGGTGCTCTGTCCTTTGACACTAGTGATTTGACATGCTGGCGGAGAAAAACCCACTCGGTTGGTAGTCAGAGAGTGGTGGCTGAAGTATCTAACTCTGCCCCTTTAAAGACAATATGGTGCGATGGCGACAAGGCAGATTTTTCTGAGTTGATTGTAATGCCTAAGTGATGGCAGACTGCCAGAGTGTATTCTCTTGCTTGAATAAGTTGATGTCTGGTGGTGGAGCTAGGGAGCCAATCGTCTAGGTACAGAAATACCTGGAATCCTAGACACCTCAGATGAGCCGTGACCACTGCCATGCATTTGGTGAACACTCTGGGGGCTGTAGTGAGACCAAAGGGCAGGGCTTGAAACTGACTAATGACTGGCTCCCAGCCGGAAACGCAAATGATCTCTGGATGGCCTGGCCATTTTTGCGTGGTAGTACGCATCCTTGAGATCTATCGAGCACATCCAACTGTCTTTCCCAAAAAAGGGAAGTATCGACTGAAGCCTGACCATCCGGAACTTCTCTTTCTTTACAAATTGGTTGAGTCTGTTGAGGTCCAAAATAGGTTTCCAGTCCCCTGTCTTCTTTGGAACCAAAAAGAATCTTGAGTAAGTTCCGGATCCTATTTGGTCTGCTGGAACTGGCTGGATGACTCTTTTTCTAGCAACTTGCAGAACCCTATAGTTGCTTGTTCCCTGTAACTGGGTGGAACGTCCGGGATTTTCCTTGGGGGCATATGTTGGGTGAAGAATGGTATGAAATACCCTCTGGAAATAATGCTTTGTACCCAGCTGTCATTTGTTATATCTTGCCAGGCATCTGGGCATAAAGACAAGTGACCCCTGACTACCTCCAGAGCAGGACAGACGGGTCTCCATTCAGGAGCGCTGACAGGGTTGACCAGAGAAGTGATCTCTGTCACCCTGGTGTTGCAGACCGCCTCTGCCGCGAGGGCGGCGTCTTCCATTGTTACCCCCTCCTCTGCCCCTAGTGGGGGGTTGACCACGTGTGTCCTGACAGGATCCTTGGGCTTTTCACAACCACATTTTCCCTCCCCATTGGCCTTTGGGGTAAGGCCGAGTAGGGGTGGAGAAATGGACTCTGACGGCAGACAGAGTCTTTCCCTCCTGCACACACCTGGTAAGGGTTTCCTTCACTTTGGGCCCAAAGAGAGATGAGCCATCAAACAGGGTGTTGACAAATGAAGACTTAAAGGGCTCCACGAAGGAACACAAGCGCATCCAGGAATGTCATCTTAGCGCAAATCCTGTACCCGCTGCTCTACTTGTCCCATCAGCTGCATATGATATGAGATGCATGGGCGAGTTCAAGATGGAGTTTAGGGTAGCGAGCTGGGCGTCAACTTTGTCTGAAGCCCCTGCAGCTACAGTACCCTGAAGTGTATCTCCCAACTCCTTAAGGAGATCTCTTTGCAGTCTGGTGAAGTGGGTCAAATAGTTTTTTATTTTTTTATTTTATTTATTTTACATTTGTTGACCGGGCTAGTCTAGCTGGATATATGTCCATTTTCAGAAGAGGCCCGGGGAGATAAGCTCCAAAACAGATTCACTAAAGTACACATCTACAGAAGTACATATATCAGATGCAATTACATTCATCATTACGAAGACAATATAAGTGGTCATAGGTGTATAGAGCATAAAAAAAATACAAAATATTGACAAGACTTAGATGTTCACAAGGAATTAATAGCAGAACTTGTATAATATAATTGTAGATAGGAAAGGAGGAATAAAAGGAAAGTAAAATGGAGTTAAAGGTGATTAAAAAGTCAAGTAGTAAAGCATGCCCTTTTTAGTGAGTACACAAATAGGTAAGACTGTGTGGGAGTTCAGGGATCGGAGTGTAAAAGTCGCCGAACTAAACATGCATTTCCCATAACGATCCATGATCCTGGATTCTCTGTTAGGAGGATGGATTGTCGAGGAAGTCTCAGATATTTCCTTCTTGGGGGCCGCCGCCACCACCATGGCATCAACAGGGACCCCCCTGGACAAAAAACCTTTATCTACGGGTGCAGAAATTAACTTGTTTAGCCTCAAGGGACAGGCTTCATGGACACCGGTGACTCCCACGCCCTTCGAGATACCAGCTGCATGAGCTCATCGAAGGGTGGAGACACCCAAGAGGTGGAAGGCTGAGACCTGAAAGCCTTCAGGAGAACTGACTCATCCTCAGTAGGGCTTTTGGACTGCCAATCACCCCTCTGCCTAAGGATCTCGAGTATCTCCGCAAAGGAAATATCCTCAGAGTGGGATCGAGGGGACCCTTCTGACTCATCCAAGTCAGTATCAGATGTCAAAGTCAAGTGACTCCTCTTACACAATCTCTTCCTGGGGGCCTCCTCAGTGGGAGCCTCTGGGGAGGTCTCGGAAGAGCAAGGGGCGCCCTGTGGGGCTACCTGAGGCTCAGGGTCTCTACGCTTGGCCTGGATGATGGAGGCAGAAGTGGACACAGGCACTTTGGGGGAAGAAGAGGCCAGACCTGGTGTCGAGGATGTCTTTGGGGACAAGGCTCTCCTCATGGCTTCGAAGGCACCATGGCTCCGATGAGAAGGAGTCGACGGATCTGAGGAAATCGCCATCCCCTCCCGCACTGAGGCCGTGGGCTCCGAGCTGGAGGTAGGAGCTGAGCTCATCTGAGCCGAGAGGAAGAGTCGGCACCGACAAGTCGGTGCGACTATCCTTCCTGGACCCAACAGGAGAGTGCTGGCCCCTACAGTACCCGATCGGCACCGAGGACATCAGAGTAGATGGAACTGATGACACCACGGCAGGTCTTGGCTCCACTAACAGCAGGTCGGCCCCCTCCGGCTCCGAAGATCCAGTACGGCTCAGAGGAGGAGCAGTCAAATCCTGGATGGTGGTCTTCAGTCCCAACGCTGGGGTCGGAGCTGACAACAATTTGGCAAGGCCTGGTGCCCGTAAAAGCTTCTGTACCAATCGGTCCATATCCAAATCCGAGAGGCTGACAAAAGATCTAGAGAAGTGCACCGAAGGTGCCGATTGGAGGAGTGGAGATACAGGTCTCTCAGAGACCAGCTCCAAGACAGTGGGCTGGCTCCAAAAAGAAGAGACACTCGGCTCCGATAGCTGTGGAGCCGAAGTCCCGGAATCCTCCACTTTCTTAGAATTTTTAGATGCCTTGGAATCAGTAGATGATTTTGATGATTTAGAGGACTTGCTGGCCTCATCCTGGTCAGACAAAGCTTCAGTAAAAGGATGCTTCAGCAAACCTCGATCCACAAGCTTCCTTTTCCTCTCTAAAAGAACCCTTGAAGAAAAGGAATGGTAAATGCTACAGGACTCCTGCAACTGCACTGCACCCAAACAATACACAGACTGAACATGCCCATCAGTGAGAGACATCTTTTGCCTGCAGTTTGGACAATTTTTGAATCCAGACTTTGGGTGCTTGTCTTTTTCCTCAGACATATTAAGCAATATACTGTCTAGAAGAAGTCAAGATAACACTACTAACAACCCAACACCATTTAACAAATGGCCGAGAAAAAAGGCCAACAGTATAATATATCCTAAAAGTTAAAGCTATCCTTAGGCTAAACTGAATACAAAACACACACTAACAATGGCCTGAGAAAGGAAGGCCATCTCTACGAAATGTGAAACAGCACACTATCTACACTATGAACACTATAGCAATATAATGAAACACACACACACTGAAACTAGGCCTAACACGAGGCTGCTACAAATGTAATAACTATGAAGCACCAAGGGAATAGGTCTAAAGAGACAACTACAGGGCTATACACACACACACACACACACACACACATATATATATATATATATATATATATATATATATATATATATGAGAAATTATATATAAGAGATAAAAAAGTTTTGAAAAAGACTTGCAAATAGTGATTTTGTGTCAAAAAAGGCTCGAGCGAACTGGAACCCCTGAGATCCATGCAGTGGCAAACTAGATCTGGGGTAATTCCAGCAGTGCATCATGGGATAAGGGGCTGGTCTCAAGCTACTGGTAAACCTTGAGCTTTGCTAACGGCCGTGTCAAAGCTGATGGATCAGCTCCGAACCCTTCAGTGAAGAATGAACAGTGAGATTGAACAACCTCACATTATTACCTTTTCTTTTGTAATGAAGGCCTTAAGTATTATCTATAAGACATACCAAAAAGACGGTTTTGTGAGAGGGTGTGAGACAAGACCTTTATTGATTCAAGTAAAATCCCACATGGAACAGGAGGTCAGACTCCTTTGTTAAAGACTCTGAACATCTGGAAAAAGACTGCATATATAAGAAAATCATCTAAATAAGGAAAAATGTGTATGTCCTGCAATCTGCAGTGAGTCACCACTGGGGGTTAGGCACTTTATGAACACTCGATGCAGTGGAGAGCCCAAAGGGCAATGCAGAGTACTGAAAATGTAATTCAAAATTTTCTGAAACTGTAAGCAATGAGTATGTTATGGTAAGCTTCTTTGAGATCTAGTGTTACCATAAGACAATAGCCTTGAAGTAGTGCAAGCACTGACTGCAGGTTTAACATCTTGAATTCCTGAATTTTACATAACAATTCGGAAAAGAAAGAGCTACCATAGGTCTCCATGCATGCTCCTTCTTTGGTATCAAAAATATCTTGGAATAAAACCCTTTGCCTATGTGATTTGCATGTACAGGTTATATGACTCCTGCTTCTAACATTTGTTGTAGCATTGGTAGATGTGAAGGAATTCCCCTAAAAGGAGGAGAGTCCAACCACTGCCAACTTGGCAGTGCCAAGTAATCCGTCCTGAATCACCTTCAACACCCATCTGTCTGAAACCATCTGACCCCAGGCTAAGGAGCTGAGGGTCAATTGGTGTGTGAGAGAAATAGGGGAAACAGGGTCAGGGGGTGTGGGTAAGGTGATCAGATTCCTGGCATAGTCATTCATTAGCTGGAACTTGACTCCTTTTGGGAAAGATACTTATCTTATTTAGTTTAAAAGAGCCTGCCATTTTCTTTTGGGGGTCTTTTTGTTATTAGGCTGGTGTTTCTGTTTGTTCTGCCCTTTAATGGATGGAGAAGATGCCTTGTTAGAGTAGAACTTGGGTATTTCAAAAATCTTAGAGAAACTCCATGCATCAATTTACCTCTGTCATCCCACAATTTCGGGATCTGTGTAGCCACCAGCCCAAATATCATACCCAGGTTAAGTGGAGAATTAGGAATTACAGATGTTAAATCATCAGAAAAATTCTGATTATGCACCAAACAAACCTTCACAACATCAAAGAAGAAGAAGTTTAGACACAATGTTAGTACAGTCATACACACGTCTGACAGCAAGTTAGAGACAACCTGATTTATATATGACCTGCCTTCTGAAGTCAATGAAGCAGCAAATTCTTCCAAACTCTAAGCACATTTTAACACAAATGTCCACATGCAGCCCTGATAATTCAAGATCCTAAAGGCTAACATAGTAGAAACAAACAGTAATCTTACCTTGTTTGTCCAACCATTTACCCTCCTTATCAGAAAGTACTGAGTTAGAGGAAGCCAAAGGTTTCTTGTTAGCTGTTGCTGCTGGAGTTATTGCAGCAGGGTCAGCTAACAGTTCAGAATAAAGACATTATAATCTGGATAGACACTTTACTGCTTATCAGTTATCTTTGGAACTGCAGCCAGTGAGTCGTGTCTTGAAGACCTGGCAAAATGGGAGGAATAGAATTAAGAATCCCGTCCTCTAATAGATAATAAAGTCTTCCCAGTTCTGGGAGGGCTTTGTTTGCTCCCAAGCAAAAACATCCCTGAGTCTAGCAACAGTTTGAGCAAAGGAATAAAATGTCTAGGATTAACTTCAGGTTCACTATCTGAAATGTCAGAGTTTTGGGTGATGGATTCCTGAGGAGAATCATCCATCTCTATAAGAATCCTCGTCCTCTGAAAACAGATACTGTTTTCTGGCAATAGCTGCACTACAACTGTGAAAAGGCAAACAGCTCCCAGAACAGACTGAGTGCAAAACACTTCTAGCCAAAGATATAACATCTAACTTACATGCAGAAACAAACTGACCATCTGCTCTGTAATTAAGTTTTTGTTTCTTTTTTCTAGAAATATTCCTACTGGAAGAATGGTCAGGGGACTGCCTATTGCCCCTGGAAAGAGTTCTTTTTCCCAGGACAACTCCTGTACCTAAAATGTTTGGTTCCTTACCCGTAACAGAAATTGTAACAACCCATGAGGATGTGTCCAACAAATGGTCCAAAATGGCCATTACAGCTACACCACAGGCAATAAATAAGTGGTCTGTGGAACCATCTTTGGCCATGCCAGAGTCACTAATCATAGAATGATGCAATCATTTTACCTGTTTTTTTTTTTCTTTCCAGGTATGCGTAGAGTGGAAGAAGCATGACTAGGAATATTATACATGAAGATGTTGAAAGCCAGAGAAGACAGCCGATTACCAGTATAGTAAGCACAGTAACACTGAGAGAAGGCAAGTATTCAACAGAAAGCATCAAGCACACTTTCCTTCCCCAAACTAGTAAACATTAGCATTACAGTGAAAATTCTGTCATTAGACCTTAAACTTTAGTCATAAATATCACAGAATATTTATTGCCTCAGAAATGAGAAAACATTCCAATTCTGTTAAAAATAGTAACAGGCAGGAAAACAGATTCTGACTATAAAAACACAGCCCATACACTTAATATTTTTTAAAGCACAGTTTTTCACTCAAAATTGAAAAATACGTCAAGCAAACAGAGCAGAAACATATACAATCCATTACAGAAGCCAGTATTCTTAAGGTAGAATACCACAAATAGCTGTTCTTTTTTTTTTCAAAACAGGTTTATTGTTTTAACATACAAGAGAAATATCTTAACAATTTTATACACGTAATTAAAAATAGATATGATTATAACATTCAACAAAACAACTAAAGTATTTACAAAGACATCCACTACAATCAGATCAATTAATTAAACTAAAATACCATGCTATTGAAATTAGGATTTTTTTAACAAATTTTGTAAATTATCCCATACAATATAATAAGATGTTTTTCTAGTTGTTCTTGACCTAATTGTGTTTATAGCTGTTCTTTTTTAATATTAAGCTAGATCAGAAATACACAAATATTCACTAAAAATATTTATGGCAGGAAGGGGTTCCCAAAAGTAGCCTTATCTCACAGGCAATAAGCCTTTGACCTACTGCTGTTCCTCTTGAGCCAGAGAGATGATCCTCCTTGAGGCAGCAGGAAAATACTAAAGATTTACCTCAGTCTAGTTGCTCTTCTCTCCACAAAGGGTATATACATACATACATACAAACAAATATTTCAAGCACCAGCATTAATGCCCTTCTAGCCTGCCAACATTATGGGAACAAGTGTCCAGGCTGCTTTTAAAAATATCTAAACCAGTACTTGCTTTAATGTAATTTGGTAGCCTGTTCAATGCACCAGCTGCTGTCTCAGAGAACCAATTAGTACACTTCTCATTCCTGTACAACCTTTTTAATTTCTCCAAATCGTTTGGGTTTCTAATACCATGATGGGAATGGACCCTATTCCTAAGTCAAAGTATGATTAAAGTTCATGTAATTAGTATTGCTTCAATCTTTGATGTTAGCCAGAAGTGGTCTTCTCAGCACCCGCAATGTGCCCAGTAATGACTCGTGTAATTTGTACAGAGTTACATGTATTGGCAACATATCTAAATACAACTGTAGATTCTCTTTTATAAGACCCATTGCTCCTACTAATACTGGAACTGTCTAGGTATCTTTCTACCGGTTTACCTTTACAAAGCTAAATCACAGTGGTACGATTGCTTATATGAGCGAATCGTAACCATGAAAATGAAAACAGCAACAGTTTGAAATGTTCATAAATCAGCAAATCAAAAAGCAGATTCGCTGATTTTCGAACATTAATGTCGAAAAAAAAATGTAATGAAGTTTAAAGCAGGGAGACAAGCCCCCTGCACCCCCCATGTGGGGAGGGTTGCAACCCCCACACCCCCCCTACTTTAACAGTCTAATGCCGAGATCACACTACAATGGGGAAAGGGACCATTTACCGATCCCCACTATAGTGCAATCTGCCCCAAAATGCCTAATTTGCAATGAGCGAATGTCAATGTGCATTCGCTCATTGTACATTCTATCTTTTTTCCGTTCGGCGTTTGCAAACTGCCTTTCGGACAATTGCTGTTCACCCTTGTGCAATACGCACACATGAAGGTAAATCCTTTCTGCCACTATGATCTCGTTTCTACCTACAAATCCTGATATTTTATGACACTGTCTCTCTCTGTATGCAAGACACTGTAGTCACTGGGTGTAGCGATTTCAATGATCAGTGCTACTTTTATCTTCTTTTCATGGACCACTATATCTTGTTTTCTCGCATCTATCTTTTGAACTGTTGGTAATGGGTGATCCCATGTGATGTAGACATCATCACTTTCTATAATGCTTTGTGGCTCACGTTTCCAGTGTTTTTCAGTTACTTCAGTATTATAATGTTTGTACATTCCCCAGTGCAGCAGTCTTGGCACATTATTATGCCTTTCAGTATACAGTCCTTCTTCCATTAGTGTATCACAACCAGCAATAAGGCGTGCAACTGTTTTCAATTCTGTTTTACAAAACTTACATTTGTTGTTTCTCACACATGTTCAATGGACTTTGTAAACCAACGTGTGCGTGGCCTACTATGTTGGGCCACCAATATTAACCTTTTACGTAGGTTGTCTGATGATTCTCTAGTACTTTTTGATAAACCAAAACATTCCCAGAGATAGTTGTCTCTAAATGCCCTATATCCCTGAGTAAGATCTCTTAGATATCCATAGGAAACACTGCACAAGTTCAGACATTTTAGTCTTTCATAATAACTTAAATTTTCACAACCATGGATGCCCTTGGTATACTTCTGCTGTACTCTTTCCACTTTACTCATGCTTGTTTTCTTATAAGGTTTCCATATTGTTACTCCATACTCAAGTTTGCATCTAACATAACTAACAGACAATGACTTCATCATTTCTGATTTCCTAGACTTTATAAATCTTTTTATACAACCTATAGTTCTACAACTAACATTAACCAGATGGTTGATGTGATTATAAAAACTCAAAGCTGGATCTATCCATATACCCAGGTCCTTAAATGAATCTACAGTTTCAATCACTGTGTGCTATATTAAATATTCACCTTTCAATTCATGTCTCCCAATTCTCATATGCTTAGTTTTTGATGCATTTATAAGTATATTATTCTCCTGTGCCCAAATGGTCAATTTATTCAAACTCTTTTGCAGACATGCCTTATCTGTAACACATGTAATCAGTTTACCCAATTTCAGGTCATTTGCAGATAGATGGTAGAATTTTATTTATTTATTTATTTATTTATTTATTTATTTATTTATTCATTCATTCATTCATTCATTCATTCAGTTTGATTACCAGGGAGGTCCACTGGGCTGGGGAGCCCATTTTCAGTGGAGGCCCGGGGAGAAAAGCTCCACAGTAAGTTTATTAGATACATGTTTGTCAAGCATAGTATTTCAGATCTCAGATGAAAAAGTTATGTCTGAAAAATACAATCTAAACAAGTAAGGGACTAGGACAGAGCTCTGTGGGACATCCTGACTGTAACCAAGAATTTCACCTGTCCAGTTGCTGCATGATACTTGCCATGTCCTATTTGTTAGCTATGCATCTTATCAAAACTACATCGATATCTAGTTGTTCTAATTTATTGATCTGTATTTTGTGTATGACCCTGTCAAATGCTGGTTAAATCTACATAAATTACATCACAGTACAATTTTTCATTCATAGCTGTTACTATATTGTTATAGAATATCATATTACAGGTGGTAATAGATTTATTTTCAACATATGCATGCTGAAACATGGTTTACCTATCCACTTCTGACAATAATGTATCCAGTATTACCTTCTCCATTATTTTCCCAACCTGAAAGTAGACTTAAGGGTCTGTATGACTCTGGGTTTGTCCTACTCCCCTTTCCCTTACATACAGGTTTAATAAGTACATGTCTCCAGTCTTGAGGAATCTCCCTGTATTTATATGACCTAGTAAATAATAGATAAAACTGTACTGTAAGTTCTTGCTGAAGTGTTCTCAGGTCATTATTACTAATTTAATCTCCTCATTGTGCACTGTTTGTATCCAATTTGAGCAGTTCTTTTTCAATATAATCTAATCTGATTTCAGTTTCTGTGGTTACCTGGATGCCACTAAAACAACTTATCACCCCCTTTGTGAGCCAATCTGTTTTGCATAAGATTTTGTAAATATATTTATAATCTGTTGTGTCTGAAAATAAATTTTAGAATCTACACACAGTTTATCAAGTTGTATGTCTTTACTCCTTCCACATCTTATGTAGCTATAAAAAAGTTTCCTATTATGCCTATGTCAGAAAAATATGTATTAATGTATGTGTTTAGTGCTTATTAGAAGCTAAAAGGGTTAACACATTTCATTATATTTTATGTACAGCTTAGTTTTGTATGAAACTACAAGATGCTTTCTGAAACTGCAAGATGCTCTCTGACCTAGTATTTGCTAGCACAGCAAAATTCATGTTTATGCCTTTTGGAAATTTACTGAGAAGCAGGTGATTATCTGCTAGGTCAGGAAAATAATGAATAGAACAATACTGTTTTCTATAATGTTATTGAACTTGAACAATCAGCTCTGTTCGTGTTATGAGAACATGCACAGCTGCAGAAAAAGATAGATACAGTTAAACAAAGACTGCTTGAAGAAATGAACTATAATCTGTACTTGCTTTGTACTCGAATTAGCCATAGTACCTTGAATGGTAACATCACATAGTGAGAAGTTGTATCTAACCGGTGGTCTCCAAGGCCACGTTGTTTTTCTTAGGAAGTTTTTTCATGAACTTGATAGTGTCAGCAGAAAATCATGGACAAACAGCTGCTATGAAATAATATTGTAAGAACTTGTGATTTGTTACGTCAGCTTACTAGGCAATGTCTTGTAAGAAATGTATAAGAATGGCTTCACTTCCTGATTCTAGTTAGACAAACTCTGTATTAGCACGTTTTTGTCTCCTTGCTGCAAGAATTAAAGTGCCTTAACCTGAACCTGCCATGTACTGATCTTTTTGAAGTTGTTTTTTCCTTTGACAGATTGGTCCTTCGGACCGGAAACTCTCACTTCGCCTCAGGTCAGATGGGCCAGGTGGCATGAAACCGTACGGAGAAGAAACCACATCGGTTCTTCTGTTCTGAAAGACCTCCAACTGAATTGTCGTTCAAAAGAGGCCAGCCACTGTTCTGATCTGCGACTGGAGGACGAGTTAACGTTTTTTCCTCGAACCAGATGATCAATCACGGAGGCACAGGTAGGGAGGAATTTACCTTTTTTCTGTTTTAGATCAGGGACTTGATTTGTATCATCTGTCAGGAGATTTGTTTGTGTACAAGTCAGGGACAGGAAAATTGCAATCTTGTCATAGATCAGTGAAACAGAATAGGTAGGCAGTTATTCTAGATAAACTGTGAAAAAGAGAAATCATGGTACCACGTAAAAATAAGAAGGGTTACATAACATTTTAACAGTTAGAACAATATGGGAAATAAGTGCACAAAAAAATCCCAAGATCCGCCGTTAACTGAAGATGCAAAATATATGCAATTACAGCGTGCCGACAATGTTAGGTACTATACAAAATGGGTTAATAAATATGAATTTGATGGCAAATTAGAAAAATCCTCACTTATTAAACTTGTCAAACAGCTTAAAACCAACGCAAAAGGTCAGGTAAAAAAGCAACGTCAATTAGGCATGCCTCAGGCACACAGGTGGATTGAGGAAGCAAACCGTAGGGAACAAAAGAGTAATAATTCAAAAGCAATGTTTCTAGATAAAGAGGACAATAATTTGGTAATAGCATCAGCCCCTCCGCTTCCCTTACCAGAATATGAAGCGAGTGGACAAGCTGGTCCACCTCCCCTATACCCGGCTGTCCCCGCGAAGCCAAGACCGTTTGTCAGAGATCCCATCAAGACTAGGTCTCGAACACGTAACTTAAGAGGGGATATTGAGTTATATCAAATGAACAAAAATTCACAAGCTATGAGTGAAGAAGAGATATGTCCGCTCATAGAAGTACCAAATCCTCAAGCAGGACAAGAAGGGCAGGACCCAACTCTCCTGGTATATAGACCATGGACACCGGAAGACATCCGGAAAGCCACAGAGGGAATTCCCCATCCAAAAGTTAATTTTAGAAAATTCTTAGAAGACAGGGCATGAGGTTAAGTTATCATTTAAATGGAGAAGAAGTAGAAAAAGTAGTTAGACAAATCGTAGGTCCAGATTTGCACATGATCAGTGGCAACTGGAATCCCCGTGACGCAGAACACAAGCCACTCCCATATAGCAACGCAGAGCTGGATAACAGAGTAAAAGGTCTTACAGACCAAATCTCTGAGAAATGGAAGCCTAGGGCAGACTGGACTTGCATTAATCAATGCATCCAACAAGAAGGTGAAACTGTTGACAGATAATATGCTAGATTATTAGAGTGTTTTAATAACCATTGTGGAATGCAGATACCTGAAGATCAAACACATAATTCCCCGTATGAGTAGCAGCTAAAGAATGCATTTTTAAAAGGCAGTATTTTGCCTATAAGCAGCTTTATTACAAAGCACATGGTAGACCATCGTACAAGTAGATTACAGTCACTACTTGAATATGCTAGACATGCCCAAAAGGCATTTTAACAGTAAAAAGAAAAAGAAAGCCCAAGTATTTTCTGTAGAAGATGGAGCAGAAGTTTATGTAATACAGTCCAGGAAAAAGGGCAAGAAAAATGCCCAGGGAAACAAACAATCTGATAAGCGATCAGAGGAGTTTGAAGAGAGAAAGAAAAGGGGTGAGTGTTTTAAGTGCGGAAAAAAGGGACATTTAGCAAGTGATTGCAAGCAAAACAAGAAGGTAGCCATGGAAGATAAGGAGGGTGAGGACTGACTATATGGTACTCAAGAATCACTAGAAGGGAATAACCAAGAAAAGACAAATGCAAGTGTGATAGAGGGAGTAGAGGATGTGACAGAAGAAATAGAGGAAGTGCAGGAAATCACAGATAGTGAAGAAAGTGAAATTTTAGACTTAGCATTATTGAGCCTAGAGCTCTACTTAGTAGATACGAAACCGGAAGTTACACTTCTGGTAGAGGGGAGGGAAGTTAAATTTCTGTGTGACTCAGGGGCATCGCGGACCCTGATACATCCTTCCAAACTACCAGAAAATTCAGAATCACTCTATTACATATTAGTGAAAGCAGCTAATGGACAGCTGTATCGGGAGCCACTCTCCCATAACATAGCAATAACTGACCTCCTTTCAGGGATGACCCAGAAAAGCAAAATTGTTGTTTCTGCAAAATGCCCAGTAAACCTTTTGGGCAGAGATCTTATGCATATATTTGGCATAGCAGTAGTTCCAACTATGCGCGGTATGGAGGCACAGCGACAAATGGATACTTTTGTAGTGCGACCAGAGGGCGAAACATTTTATTGGTACAGCCAGGACTTGGTCGTGACTGGTCCAGGGGCAGTAACCGAAGAGCTGATGAACGTAGCCATCAGTAAGTCCCCCTCCCTTGACACTGATAAACAGTATTTGTTGCACTGTACTCTGTATTATTGCAGCACACCAGGACCTGATAAGGAATATGAGCAAGAACTGTTTAGAAACCATGCAAACAGATTAGTATTATGTAATCTGTATTGGGACACAGAAAAGAACAGTGTAGTTAGCTGTTCATTGCCCCAGGAATTCTTTGCACTTTATAAATCGAATCGATTACCACATGTCAGTTTGACTAAGGAGAAGAATGTGAAATGGGCAGACCTAGGAGAAAAAGTCACAAAGTGGGAAAAACAGACAGAGTTAGAACTGTTAAAACAAAGAGTACAGAAGCAGAAGTTAAATTGGATAACACAGATACACCCAGCTGTACAGTTGCAGTCTAGCAAGGACAGCTGATTAGCACTCTTATAGAATGCCTTACGGAGCATACCAGAAACTCTCTGGTCAACAAGGAAATCAGATGTAGGACACATTCGTACAGCAGGACCAGTTACTATCACGCCAAAATCAGCATCTAGACCACAGAAGAGACAGTATCCCTTAAGGAAAGATGCAGAAGTAGGAATCAAACCTATAATAGCAGCTTTACTTAAGGAAGGAGTACTGGTAGAATCTCCTGATCCACCATGTAACACACCCTTATTTCCTGTCAGGAAAGCAAACGGAGAATGGCTTATGGTCCAAGATTTACAAGCTGTAAATGACGCAGTAATACCTAGAGCACCTACGGTGCCAGATCCACACACCCTAGTGAATGATTTGAAGCCTCAATAAAAGTATTTTTCTGTGGTAGATATTAGCAATGCGTTCTTTTCGATACCAATACACCCTGACAGCCAACATTGGTTTGCATTCACATTTCAGGGGAAAAGGTATACATACACGCGGCTACCACAGGGATATTGTGAAAGTCCAACAATATTCTCACAAGAGATGGCAAGCAACTTGATGGGATTTACCCCATCGAGAGGCAGTCAGATTTTACTTTATGTAGACGACATCCTGCTGGCAACCCCCACCCAGCAAGAATGCAAAGAAGATACTGTAGCATTATTACATTTTTTAGCCACTCAAGGACATAAAGTAAACAAGAACAAGTAGCAGCTTTGGAAAAAGCAGGTTAAATACCTGGGATATGTAGTATCCAAAGAAGGCAGAACATTAGATGAAGATAGGAAAATAGCAATTTTACAAGCACCCAAACCGACTACCAAGAAGAAAATGATGTCCTTCCTGGGTACGACTAATTTCTGTCGGAGTTGGATTCCAAACTATGCCTTGGAGTCTGCTCCACTGGCCAACTCAATATACAAGAAGCCTATGGCAGCACAAGATTTATTACAATGGACACCAGAAGCAGAATCAGCTTTCTGCAAACTAAAACAATTGACGGCATCCTCATTAGTTTTAGGATTACCAAATTATCATAAATGCTTTTTCCAAACTGTAGATTGTAAACAAGGTTAGATGACATCAGTGTTAACACAGCAACATGGGGACAAACAACGCCCCATAGCTTACTATTCATCACAGCTGGACCCAGTGGCGCGATCCCTGCCCCACTGTGTACAAGCAGTAGTCGCAGCTGCAATGGCAGTACAGGCTTCAGCCTCAGTAGTGTTGTTCCACCCTCTCACATTGAGAGTGCCGCATGCAGTCGCGATTATTTTACTGCAAGAAAAAGTAGCATATCTTTCTCCTGCTAGACATTTTTTCTGTATGACTATACTGTTGAGCCAACCTCATATGACAATTGAACGATGTACAACTTTGAATCCGTCTACCTTGCTCCCAACCCCTGCGGACGGCACACCACACAGCTGCCTGCAGGAGACTGAGCAAAAGACAATGCCTAGAAAAGATCTAACGGATGTCCCCTTGGATGATGCCGAGGTGACATAGTACGTGGATGGCTCAAGCAGAAGGGGTCCTACAGGGCAGAACCTAGTAGGGTATGCAGTAGTTTCTGATAATGAGATTTTAGAAGCAAAGTCTTTACCACACAACTTATCTGCACAAGCAGCAGAATTGATTGCCTTGACACGGGCATGTACCTTGGCAAAGGGTAAATGTGTAAACATTTTTACTGATAGCCAGTACGCTTTTTCTACTGTACATGTTTTTGCGCAACAGTAGAAGAATAGAGGAATGATAACATTAACTTGCAAACCGATTAATCATGCGCAGTTTATTTTACATTTGTTAGAATCTATTCAGTTACCTCAGAAAGTGGCTATTTGTAAATGCGTAGCTCATACCAAGCAACAGGATAGGATTTCAAAAGGTAATGCGAGAGCTGATACAACTGCAAAGCAGGCAGCTACAGCTTCAGAAATATTTCTTTTGAGTGAGGAATTACAACCTTCTGAGATTTTAGCTTTAGAAATATTGAAAACAATGCCGACACTTACTACAAAAGTAGAAAAACAGAAATGGATAAAACGAGGAGCAATTCTTGAGAAAGGACTGTACATCTCCAATGAAGGAAAACCGATTTTGCCATCTAATTTGTTTAGATATGCAGCTTTGTTGAGCCATGGGCAGTGCCATGTCTCAACAGGGGAGATGGTACAGTTAGTGAATCGTTTGTTCACAACATATGGATTTATAAACTACACTAAAAATTTTTGTGCGGCATGTCATGTTTGTAATGAGCATCATGCACAAGGGGCATTGAAGCCTAAGCAAGGGAGTTTCCCTGCGCCACCGTACCCGTTCCATACTATCTGTATGGATTTCATAGAACTGAACAAATGTGAAAATAAGAAGTATTGTCTTGTCATTACAGATATGTTTTCCAAATGGGTGGAAGCTTTTCCGACCAAAAATCCAGATGCAGCTACTGTTGCAAAAATTCTTCTTAGGGAAATTATTCCTAGATTTGGCATACCAGAAAAGATCTACAGTGACAATGGCACACACTTTGTAAATCAAACTATACAACAGTTGAGCCGATATTTCGAAATTTCTTTGAAAAACCATTGTGCATATCATCCACAATCTGCAGGACTAGTAGAGAGGCATAATGGGGTTTTGAAAAGTAAACTTAGGAAGTTAATTAGTGAGACACAAAAAAACTGGGTGTACTGCCTGCCTCTGGCACTGCTGAGCATGAGAACTGTTCCAAATGCAAAGGGGTTAACTCCTTTTGAAAAATTATTTGGGAGGGCATATTATATACCTCAGTGGAAACCTCTCATGCCTGCAGACCAGGAGGCCGACAGTTCACTCGCAGAATATATGAGATGACTTCCAAGTAATAAACAACTTTTGCAGTTAAATTCTGTTTCAGATAAAGAACAAACCAGACCATCGGAAGCAGCAGTAGTCCCAGGCACGTGGGTCTGGGTGAAAACCGTAAAGAAGAAGAATTGGACATCACCGAAGTGGGAAGGGCCATACCAAGTGTTACTGTCAACACCCACTGCAGTCAAAATTGCAGAGCGAGCATCCTGGATTCATCTGACACACTGTAAACTGGTTAAAAACTTTGAACTGGACAAAACACTTGTTACTGTTACACAACAAAAACAAAATGACCAGATATGGAGCAAATAGGAATGCAGAACAACCTCAGAAGCATTGCATGATCATTCTGTTAACTATACTAATAACAATAATCTTTTTGCTGCGGCCTTTCCTCTTTCCAGCCAAACGAGCTGAACTGAATAAATGTGATACGTTACTCATAGACTGGCATCCAAACTTTAACACTTACCAAGCGATCAAACGTGTATGCTGAGACTTTTAATGTTTCAAATTGTTGTGTTTGTACAGCTATACCAACAGCATACGGGGGATTATTAATGACTGCTGTCCCTCTAGGGGTCAATGAGACCTGGGAAAATTTGATTTTTGATACTACGACTGTAAAATCACAAGACAAAATAGCACTGTACCTGCCTGTTACACAAAAGGGAATTGTGTGTTTTTACAAAAATGATACTGTTCAGGTGGGTTGGAGCAATTGTAATGTGACTGTTCCTTACAAATGTTATACCAAAGCTAATAATGTAGGTTCTATTTGTGATACAAACTATGACTCATTTCTTGAATCAAGACACAAAACAGTTAATGAAGTACAACATAATCCTGTTCTTTTTAAGCAACTATCATTGATAGAAAAATGTTTCATGCAGGGCAAGTATATATTAATACTAAAGTAGAGGATTGTTATTTTGTGTGTGGGAAAAAGGCATACAAATGGTTACCTGAGAATTGGTCCGGCAGTTGTTTTTTGGGTTACCTGGTTCCGGCCATATGACACACTGCAGTTCTGCCTCGAGGAAGAATTTGAAATGTCAGAGAGGTCACCAAGAAACCTGGAGATCCAATCAAGAAACCTGAGAATCCAGTGGGACAAATCGAAGCAGGCTGGAGAAGCCATAACTCCGTAAAAAACAAAGATAAACTGACACACATGGACTTGGGTGACACTATTATATCGTGGGCAGGTATAGCTCCTGCATATGGTGCAGTAAAATCGATTTGGGAGCTGAGAAAACTGTCCAAACTTCTTGAAGTAATGAGCAATGCAACTTTTTCTGCTCTCGAATTAGTAACTGATGAACTGAACGCTACGAGAACTGTGGTACTTCAAAACCGCATGGCTCTCGACTTCACCCTAGTGGCGAAAGGCGGTACTTGCGCTTTAATAAAAGAGGAGTGCTGTTCGTATATTCCTGACAACCAGTATGAAATAGACGACCACCTTGAGGTAATTCAGCAAGTGTCGGCCATGACCAAACCAGGCCCAAATCCACCAACGGATTTTTTCCAGAATTTGTTTGGGGGGTGGGGTACCATCCTAATGAACATCCTGATTGCCATTTGTGTGGGATTATTCCTATTAGGAGTGTGTGTTTGTTGTGGTATTCCCTGCATGAAAAGATTAATTAAAGATTTTATAGACATGTCAGTTTCTGAAACTTTGTATCAAAGTACTGAATTTGAAGAACTGTTGAAAAATGAAACACTTTCATAAGTTTAAACTGAATGACTCTCTTAACTGCAAATTCTGAATGGAAGAGGTTAGGAGAAGAAGCAAACTGTTTATGCTTTTGAAAATAGAATAAAAAGTATTAACGGGGGAAACGTCAGAAAAATATGTATTAATGTATGTGTTTAGTGCTTATTAAAAGCTAAAAGGGTTAACACATTTCATTCTATTTTATGTACAGCTTAGTTTTGTATGAAACTATGAGATGTTTTCTGAAACTGCAAGATGCTCTCTCACCTAGTATTTGCTAGCACAGCAAAATTCATGTTTATGCCTTTTGGAAATTTACTGAGAAGCAGGTGATTATCTGCTAGGTCAGGAAAATAAGGAATAGAACAATACTGTTTTCTATAACGTTATTGAACTTGAACAATCAGCTCTGTTCGTGTTATGAGAACATGCACAGCTGCAGAAAAAGATAGATACAGTTAAACAAAGACTGCTTGAAGAAATGAACTATAATCTGTACTTCCTTTGTGCTCGAATTAGCCATAGTACCTTGAATGGTAACACCACATAGTGAGAAGTTGTATCTAACCGGTGGTCTCCAAGGCCACGTTGTTTTTCTTAGGAGGTTTTTTCATGAACTTGACAGTGTCAGCAGTAAATCATGGACAAACAGCTGCTATGAAATAATATTGTAAGAACTTGTGATTTGTTACGTCAGCTTAGTAGGCAATGTCTTTTAAGAAATGTATAAGAATGGCTTCACTTCCTGATTCTAGTTAGACAAACTCTGTATTAGCACGTTTTTGTCTCCTTGCCACAAGAATTAAAGTGCCTTAACCTGAACCTGCCGTGTATTGATCTTTTTGAAGTTGTTTTTTCCTTTGACAGCCTAATATCCTTATATAAATTTTCTTCAAATATTTCTTGCTCTTGTCTCACACTATGCTTAATGTGTATGCCCAGCTTCTTTATTTCAGTTTTCAAAGATGTAGTTCGACCTCTCTTCAACTTCTTACATTAATCAGGTATCTCATTATTTTGGAAGTATTATCTCATTGACGCTGTACACCTAAATCCTGATGTTAAACATTTTTTTTTATTTTTTCCACTCAATTTCTCTTTCAGAACTTTCCACATTCCATCTGCAGTCTTTCTACTGAAAACATCACTCCAGTTAGTTTTACACAGTGACTGTTTTTCGTTCATATAATCTGTAATTAATCTTTTGTGCATTGGTTGAGATTTCAGTTTGGCAGAATTATCTAGCAACAAATTAACCTTTAGAACTCCATGATCACTGCACATCAATGGTAGTGAAACTTGACTTGAAGTAACAGTAAAGTAACTTGTTCCTGAACATACACTGTGAATAATTTCCTCACTAATGTTGTTGAATCAATATTATTCCAATTTGTTTCTAGCAAATTTAAGTCCCCAGCTAATATTATTATTTCCTCCTGTGCTTCATGCAAGAGATGTATGAATTCCTCATGACTTTGGTGGTCTATACACTCCAGCAATTGCTGTATGTTCCAGGATTGTCTTTATTGTCACAGTTACACAATCTATAGTATTGGCGTTATCACTGAACATGTAATAATCACAGGTCTCATAACTATCTTTAATTCCTGTCATAACACCTCCACTTGAGGTTTTGTTAGAACATCTGTTACAATAAAAACATTTATACCCTGGCAGAACTGGTTTCCAATCATTCTGTAACATCAATCCTGTAGAAGCTTAACAAAATTTCCAATAAAAAAACATTATCAATGTTCTTGGCATTAACAACCATCAGATTGTTAATGCCAAGAACATTAACAACCATCAGAGCTGCATCAAATGTTGCTCTGTGTGAACTGTTACATTTTCGACCTGACAAAAATCCTGCCTAGTGTTTGTCAAATATTGCAAAACATCTGCTGCAAAAATTCACTTCCCTGACATTGACAAATGTACGCTATCCTGTCTGAGCACACATGTGCCCAAAACTAGGCTTGGATGCTCTACACATTTCCATTTTTTAAAATGGGACATTTTTCCAAGTAGGATATGTACAACCTATCGGCAACTAGAGTGGGTGAGAGAGAGGGGAGTAAGAGCTTTTGCAAGCTGGCTGGTGCTGTATCCTTGGAAGGATACTACTCAGAGGCTACTGCAGCAGTGAGAATAAAGAGCACACAACATATATATTTGACCAGAAATACACTTTATTTCAGTTGTAGTATGAATTGGATAATTCACCATATTTCAAGCAGCTTAAGTAGTGGGTTCATGTCCACTGTTGAACTGCACAACAATCCCTGATGGTAAAACACTAGCTTTAGTAACAATAGGATGATCTGCTACAAAATTAACTACCTGAAAATTTCATAATTAAATCTCAAAGGAGAGAAATATGGCCTTTTTATAGAAAAGTTCTAGATTTAACTGTTATATGCCTTCTCTATCACAATCTGATATTCTGCATTATTCACAGCTTGCATTGTGGGCACTGTGCTGAATGTCTACTCAGTGTGTAAAATAAGAGAACAGGCAAGAAGAAATTCCTTTCCAATATGTAATTATATCAGATGTAAAAATCCCACAAACTTCAAAAGAAAACATTTTTTCACTTGTAACATGCAGTAGTTACAATGAGAAGTTTTCAAGTAGCTGAACTGTATATATCAGATTCAGCATTGCACTGCAATGAAATTCCTGAGGGTAGAATATTAGTCTTATGTACATGTAGCTGAGCATCTTGTTGTTATTGCTTGAAAATGTCATAATTAAATATCAAAGAATGACTGAGATGTATCTTTTTATACACAGGTACCAGATGCACTGGTAATCTTTCACTGCCACAGTCTGACAAGGTGCATTATAATGTACCCATTGTGGGGTACTGGGATGATATAATGGCACAGAATACTTTATAACTTGTCATTATATCAGAAATAAAAGTCATATATAATTCACCACAAAAATAAATACACTTTTATTTGCCACTTGCCACGGCTAAGATGCCATACTTTTGAGCAATAAAACTAGTATCAAATTCAGCATTATACTGCACAGAAATTCTTGAGGGTAAGATATCAGTCTTGGGTATGTTTTGTAGCACAATATACTGCTGTTACGACATGAACATTTCATAGTAGCATCTCAAAACTGGTCTAAGATATGGCCCCTTATACACAAGTACCAGATGAACTGGTTCATAGGCCTTCACTGCTAGAGTTTAATATTTTGTGCTATACTCTGTTTACAGTGGCAATGTTGTGCTGACCAACTTCTCCTTAAGCAGAGTATAAAAATGGCTCAAAATCCTTGTTTACTGAGTTGTCACTACATCAGAAATAATTTTTTTATTTATTTCTTCTGAAGAGAGATGTTCTTTGTCACTGATCCCCATTTAGCCTCGTATGCAATAAAGTACATGACATAAAAACAAAGCTAGACATGTGTCTTTTTGTCTGTAATCAGTAGCTAAGTGTATCCTGTAGCTGAGGGTCATGACATATTATTCAAAGAAAACTACTGCAATGTGTCAAAGGGTTATAGAGACTGTATTGCTAGGAACTACTAGTATTTTTATACAGCCATGTAGACGCCCCTTTTTTGCCATTCAGTTTTTAACAAATATGTATATTTTGCATTTCAAGCTGATGAACATAGCATGTCACACTGAACCATGCCATTGGTATGTTTTTGTCAAGTAAGAACCACAACTGTATTCTTTCTTCAAGGGGGAAAAAGCCCAATATTTTCTAAAATTTTATAACAAAATATGCACATTTTAATTATACTGACAGACTTGAAATATTTGAGATTTTGTTTTGTCTGTTTTCTCTAAATACAAATAGATTATGCAATGTGCAGCAAAAGTATGAATATTCAGTTTTATTTTAAGATATATTTTTTATATTTAATTCTGCTCTATCATCATCACACAATCAGATATGAGCCGGTCTATGTCTGTAAGTTGTCTGTTATGATAAGTGTACTTCCCCAGTAAACTAAATAAATAAAATAGAAATAGATACATTCTGTGCAGTCCACATGCACAGTGTACTAAAATCCTGTGGTGGTTGGTCAGGTCTTAATAATTTCTTGACCCCCCCCCCAAGATTCTTCTTCACCTTAAATAGAAGGCTCAACCTATTACTGGAGTTGCCATGACTTTGTTATAACATTTTTATACAGGAGGTACTATAACATAATGATCAAAGGTACCAGCTGTATTGGTTCACAGGCCTTCACCTGTATTAACCTTTCATTGTGTTATTTCATGGCCTGATAGCTCCCCATGTCACCTCATTTCCACTTTTCTTTGCTATTGCTCTCCTTTACGTTACACTATTTTTATCATATCGGATTGATTTTCTCATCCCATAAATTCCACTGTCTCTTATGGGGTTTATTCAGTTTATAGTTCAACAGTTTTCATCCAGTTTCTTTTATTTCCTCCATTAACTGCTTTACTTATCAAATTCTGAGTTTCTAATTAGTTCTCCGCATTCTTGTTGTATCCTTCTTGGCCATTATTATTTCTAGAGTTACTAGTGCTTTAACATGTTTCTTTTCATGTAGAATGTCTACTCAATTCAAACAGAAATTTCTCTCTTATTTGCCATTCTTCGTCTAGTAGCTGTTGAATCAGATTTGCTAAATCAGTCTTAAAATCTTTTACAAGGGGAGGACCCAGTCTCTGTTTTGATTTCCTTTGCACCTTCAGCTAGTCTCCTGAATTTCAGGAAACATGTATACAACCTTTCAGGCATATAAAAATACTTGTAGAGGCATTTCCATACAAATATTCTAAATATCATGGATTTGGTTGCTATTCTGACAGCTACCCAGATCTTGACCAATTTTGCCAGAGATGTCCCTATTTGTGCTTTCCTACCATTTCTGTTCTTGTCTCTTTTTCCTGATCACTTGCCTTTATGTATTGCTTTATATAATCTGCTGACCTATTTCTTATTTGTTGCCTCACTTGTTCTGGCTTCTATCAGTAGCTTAATTAATTATTGCTTCTGTAGACTGCGTTTTTAACTTCCGCATCATATTTCACTACAATGTCACAAATCCCACTATACCTTAATATTTCTTATTTGAGACTGTATTTTTCACAAAATTCTCTCTACTCTAAGCTCCAACATTCCTGCATTTGTCCCAGTTATAAAGTGCCCTATCTCCATTCCATCAGACTTATGTTACTCGGGTATTGATTGTGAAGTGCTGTTTAGCTAATCCTATTGGCCATAGTTCAAATTTCCATGACCAAAACACCTCATCTCTGAAAAGCCCTAAGGTTTTATTGTAAATCTTTCCCAACAGACTCCTTCCCTCTCTTGCCGAAGCTGCTTGTGACCAGATATTGAGTCTCTGTATTAAAGCATTGTGTCCGTTTTCCCTAGTATCATCTTTTTCCACTTTGAGGTGTTCACCAGCTTTAACTGTGCTACACTGAAATATTCTAGGAAATGTGGTACAGCAAAACCTTCTTCTATAGGTAAAATAATTTCTTGCCATTTTGCCATCAGTCTTTTGTGCCCACAAATGTACCTCCATCTGCTCGCTTAAGCACTCTCAGCACTCTCTTCCTGGTTCATAAGTAAAAAAAACTGGTACATACAAGATTTGTGGAGCCACAAATATTTTACTGCCTGTATTCTTTGGTCTACATTACCTATAACTAATGTCCATTTTTTAAATAATGTTTTGTATCTTTATCCCTAACTGCTTCCATGTTTCCTCTGGTGATTTTTTTTTTACAATTTTTAAATATCCATACTCCCGGGTATTTTAATTTATAATGGCCCCTCTACCTGTGGAAAATTTTGCACCAAATTCCATATTGGTACATAATTTATAGATACACCCTTTTTTCTTTGTTTATTTTATAAACTGACAACCTATTAAACTGTGTTAAAATACTGAATAGTTTTCAAATGTTCTTGTCTGGATTAATGATATACAATATTATATCATCAGCAAACATGGCCAGTTTCTCCTGCACTCCATTCCAGTCTCAACCTCTTATTTCTGCTTACCTTAATTTTGTGCCAGCAGCTCTAAATACAGCTCAAACATGAGTGGCAACAGTTGACATACATATCTTATGCCTGCCTCTATTACTAACTGAGACATTACCTCAGCATTCACTTTTATTAAGCCGTAGAGCCCATATATAGTCCCTGAAACAAACTTATAACTGCTACAGAAAACACCATTTTGTGCATTATCTGCAACAGGAATGCCCAATGGGCCCTACTGAATGTTTTCTCAGCATCAAACCCCATTAATATCTTTTATTTTCCTGTTGTTCTTCACTGTGTATCACATTTACTTTGATTTTGTTATCAAAATACTTTTTTCTCTGCTTCACAAATTCATACTGGTCTTTATTAACTAAACTTTTTATTAATTTTGTTAATCTAGCTGACAATAAAGATACAAATACTTTCTAATCATGGTTTAATACTAATACTTCCCCAAACTCCTTCCCTAACAAACCTTCTAGCAAAACTGTAACTCTACTTAACAACTTTTTCATCGAAACAATAGAAAAGCTTACTAAACCAGACACTCTCGATAAAGACTTGACCTCCCACCTCTTCTCTTCCCTCCTTCTCCCTAGCACCCATAGCAACTTCCTTCATCAGATCACTTCTTAATAAACTCAAACCCTGTTCCCCATCAGCCGACAAACTCTCTCCATTATTTCTCAAACATGCAGCCAGATCTGTAGCATACCCTGTATCTGTACTTATCAATAGATCCATCCAAGAAAATTCAGTACCAGATATCTGGAAAAAATTCTTCATAATATCCCTCTACAAGGGAGGAAATTCTACAGAACCCTCAAATTGCAAACCTATTGCCATATTATCCCTCTTATCCAAGATACTGGAAAAAAGTATACATAGACAAATACTAAACCACCTCTTACAGGCAAACCTAATTACACCCACACAGCATGGTTTCTGACCTTCGCACAGTACTACCACTGCCCTCCTCTCTTTCACACACAATATTGCCCAAGCCAGAGATAATAATAAACTCATATCAGCTCTATTCCTCGACCTATCCAAAGCATTTGATACTATTTCCCATCCCATCCTTCTGAATAAACTTTCCAACCTACAACTCTTTACCTCCACTACCTCCTGGTTTTACAATTACCTCTCAAACAGATATCAGTCTGTCAGACGGCAAACATCCTTCTCCCCTTTCCGTCTTGTTAAGACTGGGGTTCCTCAGGGCTCTATCCTGGACCTCTTACCTTTTAATATATTTACAAATAAACTCCATGTCTCCTGCCCCCACTCTACCTTAATACAGTATGCTGATGATTCCACAATTATTAACACCTCCGACAATATACAAAATCTCCACACTGTCACTCAACAATCTCTGTACCTAGCAGAACAATGGCTAACTAAAAACAACCTGCTTCTCAACCTCAAAAAGACCAAGGTTCTCCTTTTGTTTCCAAAAAACCTCAGTCCAGCTAAAGAAAACTTAACCATCTCATCCTTAGATAATACAATTATCACTGCCGACTCAAACACCAAATCGCTTGGTGTTACTGTAGACGACCAATTAAAATTCAACCTATGCATCTTAAACTGTATCAAGTCCAATCAAAAACTAGGTCTTCTGTACCACAACAACAAATATATACTTAATAAATCTAGACCTATACTAGCTCAATTATTCTACCATCCCTGTTATATGCTGCTCCCATATTTACTAACTTCCAAAATAATCTCTTAACCAAACTAGAAACCACCTAAAACAAGATAGCCAGATTCACAGCCAGTAACAGCTACAAACCCAATCATTGTATATCCCTGAAAAGCTTAAGATGGCCTGAGCTGCCCCACATGCTTCAAATATCACAACTACAAATTGCACATAGCATCCTAAATAGCCCCAACTCCTGCCCTGCCCTTACATCCATACTACACCCTATGCACCCAATCATGACCTCAGAACAACACAACAAAACCTACTTCAAGTGACCAATCCAAACAAAAATATTGGAAAAATACTTTACAGTCATTCAATTGCATATTCATGGAACAAACTTCCACTGTCCCTCCGCTCCACTGCTAAAAGTGGCCAATTCAAATAGCAAATAAAAATTAATTTCCAAAATGCATGGATCTGTATTAGTCAGGAAATAACCTAATGAATTTTTCTTCTTCTCTCGATTAACATATCTACCTGGTATTTCATAACTAAACTGTCTACACATATTACTCTCTTTCTGCAGTTAATACCTATGCTATTAAATACATCTTTGATGTCCTGTGGCATGATGTTACTTTGAATTGTACACTATATATTAGAAAATATTTTTTTTTTATTTTAAGGCATTGCTATTAATGCTAACCAAATTTCTCAAACATATTGCTACTGCATTCTCAAAATACTGTACTTTTGCCTTGTAAATATTTCTGTTGTATATTTGTCTTTCTCTGTTTTTGTACTAAGCATCTTATAACTTGAATTGTTAGGCTTTTTCCTTATTTTTATTAATTAATTTCCTGGAGCTTTTCTCCTCAGGTCTCTGCTGAAAAAGGACTCTCTGGGCCCAGTCAGACTAACATGATTAACAAATGTAAAAATCATCCTGGGTTACAAGTGTCCCATTCCCTCTTTCAGTTTTACCATATCACAAGTTTCTTCCATTATTTTGGTACTATTTTTAAAAAATCAAGTCATAACAGTAAAACAGTCTCCTGGAGTCTTCCCTAATGTTTGCTTCTTTTGTTGTTCCTTGATCCCCTAATCTCTATAGGACACTCCAACTCCCAATATCGTACATGTTTTTGGGTATGATCATCCAGTCTAAAAAGTTCCCCCTTTCCACAACCAATCCTTTTCCTCCTTCTGCTACTCATACAACCTGCTACAGTACTCCATGAATATACCATCTGTTTCCTCTGTGTGTTTTACTCATCAATCTGTCTTGGGGTCCTTTAATATAAATGTACTCCTTTCCATTTTCTGCTATATTAATCAGCCCACTATTTTTTTTGCTGTTTTGGGGTTCAAGCATAATACTGTACTTTAAGTACAGTCTAAACCTGCTTCAACATTTCCTCCAAATGCTGTGTCCACTCCCCTTCTACTTTTTTGCAGCTCTGCCTTTTCTTTTATGCCTCTTCTACTACCATTTTCCTACGTTTCTTTCATGATCTCCAACCTCTTCCTGTCAATGCTTCTTCCTTTCCTCTGTCTTCTTATCTCCTCTTCCTTTATTGTCCTTCTAAACTTGTTTTAAGTCCAATACCTTTTTTCCTCTTCAATATGATCTTCCATTTCCTTCACTAGTATTTCTTTTAGTTGTCTTCCTAAGGTTTGTGTCCACTGTTTGTTATTTAACCAGCCTACTGAGAATCTCAAATACCTAACCTTCCTCACCGTCCATGGGGCTCTTATAGTTCACTTTGACTGGTGCATGATATAACAGCAATATTGAATGAATTTGCCTGCATTCCCTCCAACAAACATTCATGTTCACCAATTATGTAAATTATGTTGAGTCTCAATTCTTTATTGTATAGTTTCTTTAACATTTTATCTTCTGCCATTATTTCTCTCCCTCTAGGGCCACCACTGGCAAGCTCTTTTGAAAATACAAGGTTACAGTCCCTTCTCACTATGCCTAACCCTTGTGTAAATCCCATTATTTCTAGCATTAAGTACTTCAAATCTGTTTTAGGATTTACTGTTATTTGAGAATGTAACCAATAACCCTCCACACTGATATATCCACCCTGCTCCTTCATCTTTTTTTCTATGCTCAGCAATACTCATAGTATTAATAGCTTTATTTTCCTCCCACCCATTGCACTGACAAAATATATACCTCTCTAAATCCCTTCTTAATTACTTCTTCATGCTCAGATTTATGTGCATTTCTTATAGCACTATTATTTCAACTTCCCCTTTCATTTTATATTCTAAGACCCTCTTCAAATTTATATTTACCTATGAGGTCATTTACTTTCCACGTTAATGTCCTCAAAATCATTTATTTAGCTACACTTCCAAGATGGCTGCACTTTGATCAACAACTTAATTTCAGCTCTCCCAGTGTGAAAACAGAAACCAATTAAAATGGTTGGTTTAACTGTTTGTGTAAAATTCATTTACTAGCTAGTAATTACATTGCCTGGATGCCAGCAAAGAAGAAATATGGAGAACCCAAGATGAAATCAACCAGAAAATTGAAGAGAAAACTCTGATTGAGGAGAATCCTGCAGCTGTTCAGGAAAAAACAGTTCAAGTTTCATTTTTGGTACATAAGATGATGTCCAGTTATTTAGAGGAAAAAAATAACTCAAATTTACTCAAGTATGTTTACACTAAATTAAACAGTAAAGTAATATATCAACTCAAATAATTAAACACTGGGAAAATGGAAGAATCTTTAACTATCTGTTCAGAGAAGTTGGTGAAACTGCAAAAATCAGTTACTGAAATGAAGAAAAGGTTGGCAGAGCATGAAGCTTCTTCAGAAGAGGTGATTCAAAAAATAGCAGAATTAGAAGACAGCACGTGCAGAGAAAATCTGAATAGTTCTGCTGTACCAGAGAAGCTGGCAGAAACAGACTACTTTACTTTTATGAAAGTACAAATAAGCAACTGGACTAGTGCTCCACAGTAATATTTGTTGAGTGGGAACAGACCTGGCCAAGAAAAAAAAACATGACTTATACAATACCAGCAGATATAGTTCATCTTGACAAAATTGTGGCAAAAAAGGAAATGTATTAAAAACTGGAGTTAACAGAGTGCTTGTATAACATGATTATTCACTGTACACCAGGCAGAAGAGAAGTAAATGTAACCCAGCAATCAGGGAATGTTGAGAGCCAGGTGTGCGATTCATGCTGCAGTATTACCTGCCTTCAAAATATTTTTTCCTAGAATAATTGAAGACATTTTTGGTGCCCAGCACATTAAGGGTGAAGTAAAAAATGTTTACCTAACAAAGGATGAGCCAACAAACAGAAGGGGACTTTGTTTCTCATTCTTTTGACAACAACCTTATAGAGAGACTCTACCACTGAAATCTTTTCCAGTCTTCAAAAGGAAAATGCTTGAGAGACAGAAAAAAAGCACAGGAATTCATAAAAAGAATCAGGAGTATGCGGGGGAGTGGTCAAGATTGTGAGCAGTTAACAGCTTGTTTTTTTGCTCTGCTTTACTTAACATCTCTGACAGGATTTTTACTAAAAAAAAAACCCCCTCAAACAGAACATTTCAAAACCTGACAGATTTATAGTTGAATATCTGCTAAAATATTTACTACAAAAAATAACAAGTTTGAAACTCTTTTAATTGTTTTTTTCCTGTCAAGAAAAAGTACAGTTTTGTACCTACCATAAATGTAGATGTCCGATACGCATGCATCTGCAGTCCTTACAAATGGGTTGTCCTGTCGTCAGGCAGCCCTTCGGTCGGCCGGATTCCAAAGTCTGGGTCTGGCCTCGGCTGATGTCGCACTTCACCCGACGTCATAGCTGCAGTTCTTCGGGTATAAAGGTATCAGCCGACGCCATTTTCCTCAGTGTTTCTTGCCCCAGTTGCCAGGAGCCCTCTAGGAAGGCTAAATTTGGATAAATGCAAATGGTTCCAAACAGTAGAGAGCAAACAAAAAATAAGCATGTATGTACATATATACAAACAAATACACCATAATAGATTCCCCAGCTAGCTACAAGATGGGCAAATACCCTAGGAGTACCACAGAGGGGAAGGAGGGTGGGTAATCCTGACTGCAGATGCATGCCTATCGGACATCTACATTTATGGTAGGTACAAAACTGTACTATGTCCTTCAAGGATGCATCTGCAGTCCTTACAAATGGGTAGAATACCATAGCCAAACTGGGGGAGGAGGAGTAATAAGATTATGGTGTAGTTAAGATCCCTTGCAACACAGCAGTGGCAAAACCTGCTCGGGATCTGGAGTATAAGGGTAAATTATAATGCTTGGCAAATGTATGCATGGAGCTCCAAGTAGCAGCCTCTAAAATGTCTTTGGTAGCCACTCCTCGTAAAAAAGCTGTGGTAGTGGCTGTAGCCCTTGTAGAGTGAGGCCTGATGTTTTCTGGAGTTTTCTTCCCATGGTAGGAGTAACAAAATCTAATGCAATTTCCTATCCACTTAGAGATTGTCTGTTTTGAAATTGCTTTTCCTTCCATTCCTGTTGCATATGCTACCAGTAGCTGGTCAGTTTTTCTATTGCTCTTGGTCCTGTCCAGGTAGTAACGCAATTGTCTATGTACATCCAAGGTATGCAACAGTCTTTCTCCCTTGTTCTGTGGGTTGGGAAAGAATGTAGGCAGGTGGATAGCTTGGTTTAAAGATACCCTGGAGACCACCTTCGGCATAAAAGTAGGATTAGTTCTCATGGACACTCTATCTTGATGGAAGATGAGGAAGGGCTGTACTGCTATTAATGCCTGTAGTTCAGAAACCCTTCTGGCTGAAGTGACTGCAAGCAGGAAAGCAGTCTTCCATGATAAGTACTGTAATTCTGCTGTTGCTGCTGGCTCGAAAGGAGGGAGTGTCAACTTTTCTAGCACAAAGTTCAAGTCCCATGCGGGCAATGGTGGCTTCCTAGGTGGCTTTACATTTTTAATTCCTCTCAGAAACTGCCTGAGCAGAGGATGTCAGAAAACTGGAGGGTCCATGTTGTATTCTGCTGAAATAGCTGATGCATGAATCTTAATGGAAGAATAGGACAGGCCATTGTGGAAGAGCTCTGCCAAGTATTCCAGGATGTTAGCTATGTTTACCAGTGATACATTTTCTCCTTTTGCTGTACTCCAAATGAGGTATCTTTTCCATTTTGCTGAGTAATTTTTTCTTGTTGAGGGTCTGCGAGCCTCCAAGATAATGTCTTTAACCCTTTGAGATAAATCTGGGTTATTTTGTCTCATGCAATGTTCCAGGCAGCCAGCTGCAGTGTTTTCAGGTTTGGATGCAGGGTTTTGAAGTTGTTCTGCGTTAACAGTAAGGGAACTAGGGGCAGAGGCCATATTTGTTCCCGAGACATACTCCTCAGTAATGGGTACCAATGCTGCCTCGGCCAGTCTGGAGCTATCAGGATGATCCTTGGGCGGTCTTCTTTGATCTTCAATAGCATCTTGTGCATCAAAGGAAGAGGTGGGAATGCATATGCTGTCAGGTTTTGCCAACTGAAGGATAGGGAGTCCACCTTCCAAGCAAGTGGGTGGTATGCCCTCGTGCAGAATTTTTTCAATTGGTGGTTGTGTGGGGATGCAAATAAGTCTATTTCTGGTAGTCCCCATTTCCCTGTAATGGTTTTGAAGATGTCTGGATGCAGCATCCATTCGTGGGCATCCGTGGTAGTTCTGCTTAGGATGTCTGCCAGTATATTTTCTTTCCCTGGTACAAATATTGCTTGTAACTGAATGTTGAAGCTCAGGGCTACATTCCAGAGGTCCATTGCCATCCGGCATAGAGGGTATGAATGCGTGCCTCCTTGTTTGTTGATGTACCACATAACTGTGGTGTTGTCCGTCCTTATCAGCAATTGACCCTGTCGAAGAAATGGTCTGAATGCCTGAATTGCCAGTTTTACTGCCAGCATCTCCTTTTGATTTATATGCAGGTGCAGCTGGTCTTGAGTCCATAGACCTTGTATGCAGTTGTCCAACATGTGTGCCCCCCAACCGAGGTCTGAGGCGTCCGTTGTAATGGTCTGACTTGGTTGAGGTCTGTGGAAGGGCAGTCCTTTGTTCGATTGACAGGCCTGAGCCCACCATTGGAATTCTTGCTTCAGGCATGGAATTATTGGAATTCGGGTTTCTAGGCTGTGTTTGTGCTGAGACCATAAATTCCTTAGGTACCACTGTAACTTTCTCATATGTAGTCTGGCATGTGGAATCAATATTATGCAGGATGCCATGTAACCCAGGGCTTGCAGGACTTTTCTTGCTGTTAGCTGGTTCTGCTTTGTTAATGCCATGAAGTAGAGAGGGAGGTGTACCTGTTTTTCTGCTGTTAGGAATGCCATTTGGTTTGATGTGTCCAGCTCTGCACCCAAGAAGGTTATCCTTTGGGATGGTATCAGCCTTGACTTTTTTATATTGACTGTGTATCCCAGGGCTTGCAGTAGATAAATGACCTTTTTCAAATCTTTTGTTAATTTGTTTTTGTTGTCCGCTTGTAACAGGCAGTCGTCCAGGTAAGGGTAAATTTGAATTCCCTGGAGTCTGCAATGAGCCATTACGGATGCCAGGCATTTCGTGAATACTCTGGGCGCAGTAGATAAGCCAAAGGGCAATGCTGAGAATTGATAATGCTCTGATCCTGCAAGAAATCTGAGGTATCTTCTGCAATTTGGTCGTATGGGGACGTGCAGGTATGCCTCCTTGAGATCTAGAGTTACCAGCCAAGACTCCTTGCCCAGCATGGGAAGAAGCTGCTGTAGGGTCAGCATTTTGAATTTTGGAACAATGAGGTATGTGTTTAGAGCGGACAGGTCTAGAATAGGTCTCCATTGGTTTTCTTTTCTTGGTACCAAGAAGAGTCTGGAGTAAAATCCTTGCCCCTGTTCCATAGACGGTACCCTTTCTATAGCTCTCATGTTTAGTAAGTGATTTATTTGTTGTAGAGCTTCTGTTTTCTGATTTGGAGGTAGGTTTGGCATTCCTCTCTTCCTTGGTAGAGTATGGAAGTGAAACCTGTAACCTTGGTCTATTGTCTGTAAAATCCATTTGTCTCCTGTGATGTAGTGCCAGTTTACTGAAAATAAGGCTAGCTTTCCGCCTAAGGGTGCTTCTAGTTGTTCCCTGGTATGCGGTGCCAGAGCCAAGTCACTGTCATTGTCCTGTGGAAGTGGTGGTGGCTGGATCTGTGGCAGTACCTCGCTGGTTGTTAGTCTGCCATTGACGTCCCCTGTAGGCACCTCTGGATTGACCCTTGCCTCTTGAGCGCCTATTCCTGCCTCTCTGGGCTCTGGAGGTGTCTGGAAAGGACCAATTCTTGGAAGGCCAGTTCCTACTAAACCTTGGAGGCTGGACCTGCAAGAAATCCTTGACTGTCTGGACAGATTTTGCTTTCTCTTCCACCTTCTTCAGCACCTGTTGTGCCGGGGAGCCAAACAAATTGAGCTTATCCATAGGAGCATCTAGTAGCTTTGATTTAACATGGTCTGGTAAGGACTGCTCTTTTAACCATGCATGTCTTCTGATCACTGTACCAGTCATAGCTGATCTAAAAGAAGCCTCCAGTGCATCATAGCCGCATTTTAAGGAATGGTTACTGACCTGCTGAATGTTATGTACCATTTCCTGAACATATTTTTTGTCTAATGGTTCATCCGAGGACAGTTTTTTAGTTAACTGATCTAACATAAATTCCTGATACTGAATCATGTGGAATTGACAGTTTAAGGCCCTAGCTGAAAGAGTAGCAGAAGTGTAAACTTTTTTACCCCATCTCTCTAAGGCCCTAGATTCCCTTTCAGAGGGGAGGGGGTTTTTGGCAGCTGTAGCTGCTACAGCCTTGGGTCCCTGGGAGATAGTTTCAGGATCTGCAAGAGGAGCCTTATACAAATGATAATGTGTGTCCGGAACCCTGTAGTACCTATCGGGTTTAGCAGGGGCCGGAGGAAGAGAATCAGGAGCAGTACAAGCATCATTAAAAGCATCATCCACAACAGTAAGTACTGGAGGAATGGCTAAAGGCCTATGCTGTGGTAAATGCAAAAAGGTTCTAAGCCTTTTCCTAGAGTCTGAACAATCCTGGCCCTGCCATTGAAATTGTTCCCTCATAGCATGCAAGGTTTCCCCAAAAGAAAATTCCTCAGGCGGAGAGGCAGAAGGAATGGACTCTTCTGCATCAGAGTCTTCATAAGGAGAAAAAGGGCCCTCTGGAGGATTTGTATTATCTGAATCATCAGAGGAGTCATCTGAAGAAACTGGCTCAGGGGGCTCTGCTCTAGGCCTCTTCTCTGGAGGTGGGTGAGAGGCCCTGTCTGGGTGGGATTGGGATCCCCTGATCAAAGAAATGAGATCCTCTGCTAGACTAAGCATTTGAGAACTAGAGCTAGGCCTGTGAGAGGGGGGTCTTAGCAGGCATAGTTTTGGTTGATTTTGCTGCTTTAGCCCTGGCAAAAGCCTTAATCGACATGGATGCAGGTGGCCTAGCAGCTCCACGTGCAGGAGTAGAAATATCTAAAGGAATAGTATCAGATAAGTCCTGTGAACCTGTAAGAGCAGGTGGGATTTCGGTAGCAGATTCAGCCATGCTGGATGAGGCCTCGGTAGGAGGCATGCTTTCAGCCGAAGGAAGAACCGAGGGCTCGGTTTCAGCCGAAACCGAGACACTCGCGGTTGGCTTAAGCGCGGTTTCGGCCGAAACCGCGGACCGCGAGTGTCGGTCCTTTTCCTTGCGCTTTTTAGTAATTTGCGTAGTCGGAGTTTCCGACGGCATAATGTAAGCAAAAACTCAAACAAGATTAAATGCTGGAGATGTGATTCTGAAATAATAGCTGATTGGACACACATGGTATATGAATGCAAAGTCATTTCCCCTTTTGGAAATAAATTAATAACTTAATTCAAGTTCTATAGTCAGATAGATGTAATATTTCTAAATCTTTAGTTTTATTTAATGCTCCGATTCCTGAGATAATTCCAAAAACCCAACTGGTTTTCTTTAGTTTATTCTTCTTACTAAAAACTGGAAAAGCAAAGTTACCCACTCTTAAAATCTACGCTCTAACAAACACCTACTTAAAGTATCAAAACCTAGTAAAAGAGCAGGTAGCTGTCTCTACTTCCATTCCATAACTAAGCTGTGGAACGCCCTCCCATCATCAGTTACAGAGTTAGACAACATAATCTCCTTTAAAAGAAAACTAAAACAACATCTCACTGATAACCCCAGCTGCACATGCAACACATATCCACAGCCTCATTAATCTAGCAAAACTGTTTCACATAGTAAATATACTTGTGTATATGTCACATTGTTTACCATGAGTTATCCCTAATCTATATTATCCTACTCCACACATCTATACAACTATCTTGACACATTTTGTCTTCTGTCACTTTCTACTTTTAATACTAACATTAAATACATACCACATATAATCTACATTATTCCCACCACCTAGCTATAAGATACTAACTATATCTATCCTATCTTTAAGTTTAACTCTCTAATTGTACCTTAACTCTACACTTACCTTTCCCTTTTCCTACTCCACCCCCCCCCCCCCCAAAAAGACAGACAAAGTTGTGGACGCCCGTTTTTTTTCACATAAAGAAAACATAAGAAAGACTGCCCACAATAATAGTTATAGCAATGTAGTTTATTGTATGACTTTTAGTACTGACAGCATAGATATAAAAAATATTATTACAAAAAAAATTGGCATATTTTATCTTCTGACCCTATTCTACGTGAGTTTGTTAGTGAAGCCCCAAATTTTGCTTATAAAAATAAAAAATCATTGAAAAGATAGCTTTGTTTCCCTAATACAAGTAAACTACAGAAACCTAGTATTAGAAAAAGAAGTTATGTACTTACCATAACTTTCATGTTTGTAGTCCATCTCGCCTACATTCTTGCTGGATGGGGTTCGGAGCCGATCCTCGGCTCCAACTCGGCCGATACTAAAGCTCAAGAGCTTTTACTGGCTCGAGGCTATCCCCTATCCCATGGTGCATCACTGCAATTCTCCAGATCTTGTTTGCAAGAAAATAACTACATACAGAATAGTAACTATGCTATCAATAACTATGTACATACAAACAAAAGTACTTTGTATAACTATCCATGCCATGTGAACGGACAACTATAACAAGGTCAAACAGCAATGGATAGTCCACCAGTTCCTCCAGGATACAGGAAGGGGGAAGGAGGGTGGGATACAAGAATGTAGGCAAGATGGACTACAATCATGGAATGTTATGGTAAGTACATTAACTTCTTTATGTTATGTAGTCCTAACTCGCCGTAATTCTTTCTGGATGGGACAGCGTCCCTAACACCTTTATCCCGTGTGGCTCAAGCAAAGAGACATTTCAGCACAGTGGACCCAAAGGAAGACCTGTCCCGGGAGGCCAAATCCAATCTGTAATGAGTGACAAAGGTATGAGGTCTTGCCCAAGTAGCTTCTGCACAAATGGTATCAATTGGGAGTTTTGATTTGAAGGCATATGAAGCTGATACTGCTCTAGCTGAATGACCTTTTACTTTAGCAGGTAGTTGTTTCCCAGCATTTTTGTAAGCAAAGGAGATGCAGTCTGAAAGCCATTTAGACAGAGTAACCTTGGAGACAGGCAAGCCTTTGGTTATGTCAGAGAAGGAAACCAATAACTGATCCGATTTCCGAAAATCTTTAGTCCTGTGCAGGTAAAATCGGAGAATTCTGTGGACATCTAATTAGTGTAGTCTGTATTCTGATTTATTAAAGTAATTTGGGAAGAATACTGGTAATTCAATAGTTGTGTTTAGATTATGTTCTGAACATATCTTAGGGAGAAAGAAAGGATTAGTTCTTAGGGAGACTCTATCCTTGTGGAATATAATATAAGGAAGTCGAATGGTCAGGGCTTGCAATTCTGAAATCCTCCTAGCAGATGTTATAGCAACTAAGAACAATGTTTTTCCAGACAACAATTTAAAGTCTGATGAAGAAGACGGTTCAAAAGGTGGAGAAATCAATGAGGTCAGAACTAAGTTCAAGTCCCAGGGCTCCGGAGGTTGCCTGATTGGAGGTCCGAGAAGGAGGACTCCTTTCAAAAAGGTTTTGCATAAAGAGTGGGACATAATTGGATTTTCCATGTTTCCAAAACAATAATTAGAGATGGCAGCTAATTAAACTCTAATGGTAGCAGCTGCAGCTCTTTCTTGAAAAACAAATGCAAGGAAGGACAGCATAGACTCTATGAGAGCTGAGTAGGGATCTTTGTTTAGCTGTCCAAATGGAAAACCTTTTCTATTTGCTGGAATATCATTTCCTGGTAGAAGGTTTATGTGAAGAAATGAGGATGTGTTTAACAGTAGGAGAAAGGGGAAAATGAACTGGTGCAGCCATGCTGTCAATTTCAGGGTTTAGATGGTAGGATGGAACTGTCCCGATTGATGAATCAGAAGTTCTGGAGATGGTTCCAGAATCCATGGTTCCTGCAAAAGATAGGGCCACAGGAAGGGGAACCAGACTTGACGAGGCCAGTAAGGAGCAATGAGGATCAGGGTACTCAACAGTTTTGCTTTCTGAATCACTTTTGGTAAGAGGGGAAAGGGTGGAAAAGCATAAAGAAGTCCCGGAGACCAACTGTGGACCACAGCATCCCTGGGTGACATTCCCAGATGGAGAATGAGGGCAAAGTAGTTACTGCATTTGGTGTTCATGTATGTGGCGAATAGGTCACAGCAAGGTTGGCCCCTTTTACTGAAAATCTCTTCCGCAACTTCTGTTTTCAGGGACCACTCGTGAAGCATCAGAATTGCTCAACTCAGTTTGTCTGCTATCACACTGGACTTCCCCGGGATGTGCGCTGCTACCAGAAACCGTTGTGTGTCCATCGCCCATTTCCATACTCTTTGTGCCGCTCGCTAAAGTGGGTAAGACTTGGTTCTCCCTTGCTTGTTTATGTACCACACTACAGACATGTTGTCTGACTAAATCGCAATTGTCCCAGTGGTAAGAGAACTGTGAAGTGCTTGCAACACATATAGCACTGCTCTCATCTCCAGAACATTTATGTGCAAGTGGTTCTTGTCAGCCTGCCAGATAACTTGGACCGTCATTCCCAGATAATGCCCCCCCACCCTATCTGGGAAGCATCCATGGCCAAGACTGCATTTTGTTGAAGGGGAACAAGGGGACGACCTAGATAAAGCTGATCTGTATGTAACCACCATGTTAGATCCTTCTTGCAGGAGTTTGTGAAGAGTATTTGGTAGGACAAGGGTAGATCCTGCATTGACCACTTGGCAAATAGTAGCCAATGAAGTACTCTCATGTGTAGAAGGGCTAGGGGAACTAAGAGAATGGTGGATACCATGGTCCCTAGGACTTGAAGAACAGTCCTGGCCTGTACTTTGTCTTTTTTGAGCAAGAATCTGACTTGGTTGTGCAACGAATCTATCCTTTATGGTGTCAGTTTTGCTGTCATGGTGGTTGAGTCTCTGTCTGAGCCTAAGACGACAATATGCTGCGATGGAGATAAGGCAGATTTTTTTTAGATTTATTGTAATCCCTAATCTGGTGCACAAGGATAGAGTCTCGTCCCTGGCTCAGATTAGTTTGTTCTTGGTGGTAGCAGTGAGGAGCCAGTCATCCAGGTACGGAATCACCTGGAATCCTTGATGTCTCAAGTGTGCTCGTCCCTGGCTCAGATTAGTTTGTGCTTGGTGGTAGCAGTGAGGAGCCAGTCATCCAGGTACGGAATCACCTGGAATCCTTGATGTCTCAAGTGAGCTGTTACCACTGCCATACATTTGGTGAACACTCTGGGGGCTGTAGTGAAACCAAAGGGCAGTGTTCAAAATTGAAAATGACTGGCTCCCAACCAAAAGCGTAGAGGTCTTCTGGAACGCCTGTCCATTTTGATATGGTAGTACGTGTCCTGAAGATCTATGGAGCACATCCAATTGTGTTTTCCGACTAACGGAAAAATTATCCACAGAGTGATCATACGGAACTTGGATTTTTTTACTGACTTGCTTAGCTTGCCGAGATCTAGAATTGATCTCCAGTCCCCGGTCTTTTTTCGAACTAAAAAGAATCGTGAGTAAATTCCTGATCCTATTTGCTCTGTGGGGACTTCTTGGATGACTCTTTTTTGAAGCAATGAGATGATCTCTGATGTTGCACAGTCTAAACTGAATGGGTGGCACATCTGGTAAAGACCAATTTACAGGGGAATCGGAAGCAAAGGGAATGAGGTAACCTCTGGAAATTATATTTTGTACCCATTGATCTTGGGAAATTTGTAGCCAGGTGCTTGGGTAGAGTGGGAGACGACCGCTGACTGCCTCCAGAGACGGATAGTCGGGCAACCCCTCAGGGGTGATGGAAGGGACGATCAGAGAAAGCATCTCTATCACCCTGGTGCCGCGGACCCCCTATGCCATGAGGGCAGCGTCTTCCATTATATCCTCCCCCTCTGCCTCTAGGGGAGGGTTGACCTTGTGCCTGAAGGAAACCTTTTTGGGATTTACTGAACCACATCTTCCCTCCTGTATAACCCTTGGGATAGGGTCTAGAAGGAAGGGAGAAACGGACTCTGACAGCAGATAAGGTTTTCCCTTCCTGCTCGCACCTGGTCAAAGTCTCTTTTACCTGAGATCCAAAAAGAGTTGAACCATCAAATGGGATGTTGGTAAAGGAAGACTTAAAGGATTCCGTAAAGTTGCATAAACGCATCCAGGAATGTCTCCTAAGAGAGATCCCTGCTGCAACTGCCCTGCTCACTCCATCAGCTGCATACGAAATCAGCCTCATGGAGTAGTTAACAACAGAGGTAAGGGTGGAGAGCTGCACAGATACCTTGTCAGTGGATCCCGAAGCTACTGAACCATGAAGGGTATCTCCTAACTCCTTCAGGAGATCCCTTTAAAGTCTAGTAAAATGGGACAGGTAATTCAGCGATCGTAAGGTAAATGCCGCTGAAGAAAAGGTACGCTTTTCATACCTATCCATCGTCTTAGACTCTTTATTAGGAGGATGGATATTTGAGGATGTCTCTGACAACTCCTTCTTCATGGCCGTTGCTACCACCATAGCAGGAACTCCCTTAGACAGAAAGGATTTGTCTTCCGTAGCAGTTATAAATTTGTTTGGCCTCCTCGGGACAGGGTCTACTGGGATATGACCCCTAAAAGTTGGTCATATGGTGGTGTCACTTAGGAGGTGGTAGGTCAGGAACCAAAGGCACTGATTCATCCTCAGTAGGGTAAGAGGTCTTCCAATCACCCCTGTTTCTAAAGATTTCAAGGATGTCCGCAAAAGAGACATCCTCACAGGAGGATCTTGGGGACCCTTCTGACTCGTCCAAATCAGTGTCTGAAGTGACAGACTCAGGTGAGTCAATGTGCTTCCTCTTACAAAGTCTCTTCCGAGAGACCTCTCCAGTGAGATAATCTGGGGAGGTCTCGGAAGAGGTGACACCTCCAATGGGGGCTCCTTGGGGCTCTGGTTCCCTACGCTTAGGGGCAGGCAGGGGAGAATAGGTTGCTGCCGGCTGCTGGAGGGACATCAGATCCAAAGGCAGGGCTTGGGCACTAGACAAAGCTCTTATCACTTTGAAAGTCTTACCACCCCGCTCTGAAGAAGACCTCCGCTCTGAGGAAGTGGAAGGTCGACTCCAAGCAGGAGGGCCAAGTTCTGAAGTGGACATGGGAGCCGAGCTCACACAAGCCGAAGCACTGAGAGGGAGGGTCGGTTCCGAAGAAAAACTGGGGTGACTATCCCTCTCGGAGTCGACCCGACAGCATCGGCTCCCAGACCCCTCAGCTCCAGACTGAGCCAATGAAGATAGAGTTATCGTTTCTGTGGAAGCAGGAAGAATTCTCAGAACTGAAGGTTCCAGCACTAAAGGACCCGAAGTATTAAGACTCTGAGAGCGAAGCAGTTGGAGGAGGAGTAGTAGCTTGAAGATGGGATGGCTTTGACGCCTTTGGGTCTGGAGGAGCTAAAAGTTTAGCCAGCGCCGGGTCACAGAGCAGCCTCTTCACCACACGCTTGATATCCTCATCAGAAAGTATCCTGAAGGAATGGGTGGAGATAGGAGATCTTCTTCTTTCCAAAATAGGAAATCTCAAGGTTGGTGAGACTGGTTCTAAAACTGGTGAGTGTCTCGACATAGCAGGTTGTCTCGGCACCGATGAAACAGATGGCACCAAGACTGAAGTTGAATCGGAGCCAGAACTCTTCAGCTCCATCGCTTTAGATTTCTTAGATGGCTCCGAAGCTGGAACTGATGGAGATTTCCTTTTATGAGTCTTGGGGACTGACCTTGTTCCAGCTGTTCTTGGAAGGAACTTGCCTAAGTCCTCTGTCTACAAGTTTTCTCTTCCTTTCGTTAAGAACCCTAGTACTGAAGGCGTGATAGAAAGTACAGGGTTTTTGTAAATGAGCCTCTCCAAGACAGTACACACAGCTGTTGTGACTGTCAGTCAATGACATTTTCTGAGAACATTTGTCGCATTTTTTAAAGCCAAAAGGGTGGTGCTCTTTATGTTCTCTGTCCTTATCTTTAGACATACTGCTACTAATAAGAAAAACCAATACAACAACAAACTAATAGAACTATCTAAGGAGAAGAGGAAAACTTTTATATATATATATATATATATATATATATATATATATATATATATATATAGAAAAAGAAAGGACTAGCACTCAAAAAGAAAAGGCCCTCTAATTTAAATGGGCAACTATGGCCCTCTAACTAAAATGAGCCATACTATCCTTAAGAAAGGGGGACAGGGGAACAATCACTTAGATAATAGGAAAACACTAGCTAATAGAAAAAGTGAAGAAAAACGGTGAAAAGTATGGAAATTTATTGAAAAAATTTTACTTAAGAAGACAACCTCGAAGCTTTTGCAGCAAATGAGATCTGAGGAATTGCTGTGATGCACCATGGGATAGGGGATAGCCTCAAGCTCTTGAGCTTTAGTACCGGCAGAGTCAGAGCCGAGGATCGGCTCTGAACCCCATCCAGCAAGAATAGGCGAGATAGGACTACATAACATCAACTAGTTTTGGTACCTCTATCTATACTTTTTGTAAATACAATGATGTATCCAATACATTTATACAACCAGACAACGGTAATCATTATGTCTTTAATGTTAAAGCTAATTGTGCCACTAAAAACTTAGTTTATTTAGCACAGTGTGTGACTTGTTCAAAATTTTATATAGCAAAAACTAATAGGCGACTCAAGGAACGAATTAGCGACCATTATTATTGTGCCAAAAAGGGCCATAGTTATAGTGCCTTAGCTAAACATATACTAGAGAAAGGCACTAATCATTAGTTTAAGTTTATGGCAGTAGAAGTAATTTATGAAAGCTTTAGTTTGGGTGATATAACTAATGTCACAGAAGGGAAATAATTAAGGTTGGATTCTTAAACTATCAGCACACAGAGGTGCAGGTTTGAATGAATCGGTACCTTTTAAGCGAGTTTTAAAAGAAAAAAAGCTTCTTAAATAAGTATACCACTGTGTGTGTTTTTATGGCAATAGCCTTTTATGGTTTCTGTCTTAAAAGAAAGCTGCACCTTTAAATTTTTATGGCTATTGTACTTGAATGTTTTTTATTGGTATATGTTTAATTGATTGCATTTTAAATATTTGAAATGCTGCTGATTTTTTGTATGGTCTGAAGAAGCGATTTTATCGCGAAAGCGCTCACCTGTGGATTTTACACTGCTCTTTGCCATCTGCTTTGTATTGGTTTGCTGTGGTGCTGTGTTCTACATTTTTGTTCATACTACTTGGTTTATGGTTGAGCACAGCTTTACAGTTAGCAGGACTTGTCTTACCACACTGTTATACCATATGAGTTATCCCTAATCTTTATTATCCTACTCAACACATCTACCTTAACACATTTTGTCTTCTGTCACTTTCTTTTTTTTTTTTCAATAATAATTTTTATTGTTTTCTTATATTCCATACAAAATTAAAACAATACAGAAAATTAAGAAAAAACTACCAACTAATGTAACTAACACTAACTCCATAACATATATACAATATTTACATAAATGCTTCCAAGTAACATATTGAATTATACACAAAGAGTATAAAAGTGGTTAAGATCAATTCGAGTAATAAAAAGTTGCTGTTACAGAGTCTCTTAAAAGTGTAGAAATTCTTGCTAAATTCAAATATAAGATGTTACGCTAATACAATATTAAATACTTGTTCCATCTTCTGTCATTTTCTACTTTTAATACTACCATTAAATACATACCACCTATAATCTACATATTCCCACCACCTAGCTATAAGATTCTAACTATATCTATCCTACCTTTAAGTTTAACTCTCTAATTCTACCTTCCCACTACACTTACCTTTCCATTTTCCTACTCCCCCTCCGAAAAAAAAAAATTAAGCTGTATTGTTAAATATTTCTGTTTAATTTGAGCTGTAGTGTTAAATGTTTCTAAGTGTTTAATTTTCCTACATGCTAATCTTCCATTGTTATTGTATTGTACAACATATGTGCTGTTTAGATAGTTTTCCATATTATTTCACTTGCTTTATAAGTAATTGTTTCCTTATAAATTCATGTAATGATTTTCATGTAACTTGGAGCTTTTCTCCCCAGGTGTGTGTGTCTGTGTCTTCTTTCGGCTTTTCCCGGTTAAGGGTCACAACAGCAGAACTCCGGTCCGCTAATGATTGGCAGTTGATTTTTACGTACCAAGTTGCCAGCCCTGACGTACAACCTTCAACAAAGGTACGCCCATTCATGCATGTCTCCACGCAGAAGACACTCTAACTGAGAATCGAACCAGACAGCGTATCCACTGAAAATGGGTCCCAAGCCCAGTAGACTTTCCCGGTCAACAAATGTCAATAAATAAATAATATTGTTGAATTTATTAGTATGGCAAAAATTGTTTGCATTATTGAATTAACAACTTGCTTGAAAAATATTAATTGTTGTTATCTATAACTTTGATGTATTGATCAGCTGTGGACCTATGTAAATATTATCTCTATGTTTTATAATTGATTTGTTAATTTATTGTTTTAAAACCAAAAAAAAAAAAAAAAAAGAATCAGGAGTACATTGGACTTGAGCCAGAGTCTGGTGACGAGAAATGAAGATGATCAGGAAGATCATCAGCAACACTGAAATTACATAGGAAACTATAAAACAATCACATTTGTGAAATATGGCTTTGCAAAAAACAAGCAAAAAAAGACTGAGAAAACTGGAATTTTGGTGACTTTGTTAAACTTGTGAGTAAACTGTAACGCTTACACCCATTTTATATCATTAATGTTTAGAAGGACACAATGTAAAACTGTACAAAAAACACTTTTTTGGTACTATCTGTATAAAACATTTCAAGGTGTAAACTGCATGCTATACTGTAAAGCAGTTTTGTATAATATGCAGTCAGGGATGTTTTAAATGTGAGGGGCCTTTCCAGTGACTGCTGTACATGTTAAAGATATTAAAATAAACATGTATTTTTCTTAGTTATAACATACATAGGTTTTACACTGTAACAAGATAAGGAAGTCTAGACAAAAGCAAGTTTAAGTTACTATAACATTATCCTGGATGGCTGTGGTGGAGGTAGGGGTGAAAAAGTGTACTGATTATATTATATGCAGAATGAAGATAATGATTTCCCTTGTTTTTTTACAAGCATGGATGTCTGGATTGATGTCCTTGGCTTGAGCTATGGTCAGTTTCATTTTTAAGAAAATAGCCTTGAAAAGTAGACAAATCATGAAAGGTAAGAAAATGCTAAGTTTCTTGAATCTGTAAAGTTATTAGCATGTTTTCCCTTAGCAAATGCTCTTGGTGGGAGACACAAAGTCTGTAGCTGAAGGCAGCTGGCCAGCATAAATCTGTAAATTATATTCTGAGTGAAGTATAAAAAAATTCCTTCAAACATCTGCAGTGTTACTTATTTATTTTTTTCATTGCGGACTGCTTTTTACTTGGTGACTAGCCATAGGTGCAAACAATTAATCTTGAGAGTTCTGAGTACTCCCTCTTCGTTGAGATAAATGCAACATTTAAAGGTACAGTGGCAAGAAATTCAATGAAAAGTAGTCTGAAACTTTGGGAAGTGAAGAAGAGATAGCATGCTTCCTAGCAGCTTTAGTACTTTAATGCAATTAATAGAATAGTAGATAATTTAGTTTTATTTAAAAGTAGCCAGTGCACCTTTTCTTAAGGCTAAAAGTGAACGTTTTCTGAAAGCATGCAAGCTCGTTTTCACTTTTGTGAGGGGAATAGAGATAATTAAAGTACAGAGAGCAATCAGTGTGAGTAACATTAATTTTAGATTATTTAATGCATGTCAGTGTAGGCATTCACTTGGGGCAATTGCTCCTGCCTGGAGAATTAAACTTCATTTGTTGAAAATGTGCATTGCTTTTTGTGTTTGTTTTAAGTTAAAAGTGGATGGGTGGATCCTGAAAATATATCTATTTATTTTTTGAGGGTTTTCATTAAAACAAAAGGTCTTGAAAATGTGGCATAGCCTTAAATGGACACGAGAAGAAACAACTGTATAAAAAGATTAGCCTGCCAAACATTAATATTTGCATGTAAGACAAAAGTTGGAAATGCTTATTCAAAAGAACTGCCATGTGCAGTATGTGGGCACAATAGCTTTCTTGTGTAATGGCTACTCTGCCCCTTATTATTTTGGAATATAAATACCCCTATAGGCAGAAGGAAAGAGTTATTTAATTATATTAAGAAATGCATGGTGAAAATAGTGATGTTGTGGGACACACGTGGATAGAAATTGCTAGAGGGGCTCCAATGGTGATAGAAGAGGACAACAAAGACTACAATGATAGATCTGTGGTATTAAGGGGATAATGGCAAGGGAGGATGAGGATTACTCTGGCATGCATTTATGTCCCACCAAAAACCGCTACTATGGACCGTAACAAAGTTTTGGGAGAAATAATGAGCTTTCAGATGGATTATTATTTATAGATGGGCATTGGAACTTGATTTGCAATAATGAGGACTTATCAGGGTGACCTAGAAGGGAATTTATAACAAAAGTGTGTAGATTCCTGAAGAAATTTATGAAAAAAATTCATATGGATGAAGTGAATTCGTTTGAAGTTACTCAGACAAAATATACATTCCCCAAGGTACAATAACTGGGCTAAACTGGACAGAAATATTTCACAAGAGCATGTGCATTGAATTGAAATCTTCAACACACATCCAATAACTATTTCAAATCATACACTGATAAAAACTAAGACAAAATACTGGGTAATAAAGTAAAAACTGGATACTGGCTTTTTCCTACTTATCTAGTGGAAATTATTTGAGAGAGATTTGGTAAGACATTTTTTTAGAAGGGCTAGCTAAGTGAGTGGGATAAAATGAAAATAGAGTTTAAAATATGACAGAAATAAAAGAAAAAGAGATATGCTTAAGAAGTAATAGGAATTATTCAGGGGACTGACAAAGTTTAAAGTATTGCAGAATAAGGGGAATCTCACAGAACAGTAGGAGCAACAGCAGAGTGATGAAGAGAAAATAAAGTAGTACTGGATAATATGCATGAGTTTAGAAAGATGGCTGTTAAGCAACTTAGTTTTTGATAACTCCAGAACACAAAAACTTCTAGCATAGCTATTTAGGCAACAGAAATTGGAAAATGTTACTGCTAAACTTAAGGAGCCTACAACAAGAAAACTAACCAGAGATCTTAAAGAGCTATTAGAGACACAATAAATTTTATGAAAATGTAAATAAAGCAGAGGAATGTGGGAATCAAGAAATAACACAAATGGAAATATTTATAGAAGACTTAATTATGCTAAGGTCAGACGAAGATGATGCTCAATGATTAATAAATAGGAGATGATGGGATAAAATACTGATATATAATCAATTTACAGTGATGTGCCCGGGAACAGATCATATTCCTGTGGAGGTTTGGAAGTTATTTGGGAAGAAAGGGATAAACATCTGGAAGGTTTTGTTTAACTGTATTTTAAAAGGAGGGGGCGCACCAGCATATTGGAAGAAGACTGTGGTGGCTGTATTACTTAAACAGGGTAAAGATCTATCAGATTCAGCTTCACATAGACCCATTTCAGTTTTAAAACATTAAGTGTTTACGTCTATACTAGCTAAGAGAATAGCAAAGGTGTTGCCAAAATCAATAGCTATGGATAAATGTGGTTGCGTGGACAGGAGGATAATATTTGACAACATTAAACAATGATGATCCAGAGGGAAGCAGAACGTAAAAAATACTGATATTGTTGGTGGAGTGTGATGCAGAGACAGCATTTGACAGAGTAAGCTGGGATTTTATTAGTAGTGTAATGGAAGGATTTGCATTCCTTTGATACAAAAATAGGGTTAGTTAGAATATATGAAGGATTGCAGGCCTAGAATTAAAGTGGGAGGGTTCCTCTCTGATAAGCTGCGTTTGAACAGAGGAACCAGGAAGGGGTGTCCTTGTTCCCCTTTGTTATTTGGTTTGTATTTAGAGCCACTGATAAAGAAAATAAGGGACTCAGAAATTCAAGGATATATGGTATGGTAATCAGAAAATGTTGGCTTTATTTGCAGATTATTTTATTTTGTATTTGATAAATCCAGAAACGGACATTTTGGTGTTATGGAACATTTTGAGGCAGTTTCAAGAATTTAAAGGATACAAAATTGATGAAGACAAAATAGGCTATTGTAGTAAATTATGTACACACATGAATTGGTTCAGCAATATCCATATTTATGGGGCTATGATAAAATAAAGTATTTTGGTGTATGGATTAAAAAAAATAATTATTTTACAGCAGCTAAAGCTATGGGGAAGAGACTAAACAAAAGATAATAAAAAACTGAGAAAGTGGAAGTTCTTGTTTAAGGATATGGATAGTAAGATGCAAGCAGTAAAATGTTTTTAGTCCCCTTAGCTTTATATATAGATCAGGCATATTTTTATCAAATGGTGAAAACGTTGTGAAGGAATTTATTTGGAAGGGGAAGAGTTAAGTGGAAAAAGTTAACCTTCCCTACAGAACAAAGTGGTTTAGGATTACCTAATTTGTATAGATATTTTAGAGCTATACAGTTAAGGCTCACATACACAACACAAGCAGAAGATTATAAATCAAAGTGGAAAGAGATGATGACAAACAGGACAGAGTTCAAGTAATAAGGCGAGAGCAAGATTTGCGGTGCAAATCCATAAGGAAAATAACATTAATCATACAGATTATTTGACTGATAAAAATTCAAAGGGGGATATTCCACAGTGACTCTGTCACCACTGCTCTTCTGTCTTGCCCTTAACCCATTAAGCTGTCTACTTAACAGATAAGGTTATGGCTACAATTTGGCTCCCAGAAAACAACAAAGTGTAAAGACTTCTCGTCTTTTTCATGTATAGTTCATCAGATGAGAAACTCAAAGCACAACTGCAAGTGATCAAAACTTTTTCAGATGATATAAGAATGACATTTATACTTGATAAATGTCCAAAAGCAACCTTTAAAGCAGAAAAGCTGCAGCATAAAGAAAACATCAGTTTGGGACAGGAATGTGATATAAAAGTACTTGAGCAAGAGAAAGTGCATAAATATTTGGGAACTGATGAAGGATCAACAACAAACCATGAAGGCATATGACTAAAACTTAGGAATATTTTCGAAGACTAAAATTAATAATGAAAACAGCGTTGACATCTAGGAACAAAATCAAGCTATAAACCAATTTGCTCTTCCTGTCCTAACTTACAGTTTTGGAGTGACTGTCTAGCCCCAAAAGATGTTGGATCGGTTGGACAGGAAAATAAGGAGGATGCTTTATGCTCATCAAATGATTTATATAAATCAGTGTATACCAATACTACTAGACCCTCGGTGGTGGTGCTGCGGTAGCGTTGTCGCCTCACAGTAAGTCGCTGTCCGGTTCAATTCTCAGCTAGAGCGTCTTCTGCATGGAGACGTGTGAATGGGCATACCTTCATTGAAGGTTGTGCGTCAGGGCTGGTAACTCGGCATGTAAAAATCAACTACCAATCATTAGTCGACCGGAGTTCTGCTGTGGTGACCCCTAACCGGGAAAAGCTGAAAGACACAACAAGTGTATACCAATACTATATATTCCCTGTTCTGAAGGAGGTATGGGCCTCCTCAAAACTGATTACACGTACAGATCTGCAGTCGTGGGACTGCATACATATCTGCTGACCTCACAAGACCTAAATATAGTGAAAGTTTTGAAACATGAGGAGAATAAGCCTAAAATGACTTCCCTGCTTACTTTAGCAGAAGCATATCAGTGTCAAGAAGGAATGGAAATCAAACCACAAGTAAATAAAAATCAGGCAGCAACAGAATGTGCCAAAAAACAAAAAAAGGGATATAAGGTGAAGGGTCAGTGAAGGCAAGAAATGTAAGAAATGTGGAAAATGCATAAATACAGTTGCAAGTATATAAAACTCATGGAACAACCTCATGTTGATCAGGACTGAACACAGGAATGGTTATCGAGAGGTGAATTTAAACCAAAAGACTAAAGGTTAATATCGACGGTCCAAGATAGTGGGCTACGTACCCACTGGTTTACAAATTTCATTGAACATGTGGGAGAAACACACAAATGTGGGTTTTGTAAAACAGAATTGGAAACAGTTGCACATCTTGTTGCTAGTTGTGATATACTAACGGCAGAAGGAGTGTATATTGAAAGGTATAATAATGTGGCAAGACTGCTGCATTGGGGAATGTGCAAACATTATAATACTGAAGTAGCTGAAAAACACTGGAAACATGAGCCACAAAGGATTACAGAAAATGATGAAGTTTATATCACATGGGATCAGCTATTACCAACAGTTCAAAAAACAGATGAGAGAAAACCAGCTGTAGTAGTCCATGAAAAGAAGACAAAACTAGCACTGATCATTGAAATTGCTACACCCATTGACTAAACTGTCTTATGTACAGAGAAACACAAAGTCATAAAATACCAGGATTTGTAGGCAGAAACGAGGGCAATGTGGAAGAAGGATTCCCAGACAGTTCCAATAGCAGTAGAGCAAGGGTCTTATAAAAAATAATTTACAATCGTACTTGGATATGTTACTGATGCAAATAACTCCATATGAATCTCAGTAGTAGTCATTACTGGGTCCATTGTGGGTGTTTCGAAGAGCACTTCTGGCTAACATCAAAGATTGAAACAATACTAATTTTATGAACTTGAATCATACTATGACTTAGGAATGGGATCCATTCCTGACATGGTATTAGAAACTCAAAAGACATGGAGAAATTAAAAATAAATTATTATATTTAGAAATGAACTAGATCAACATAGAAAAGGAGAAATGAAATGTTGCCAATAGGGATGACTGCAAGTAGTGTTAAAGAAAACAAACAAGAGGGGACTGAAATTTACTGGGAAACCTGGCAAAGGAAGCAAGGCATTGGGGTCAAAAAACTACAGAGGGAAAGGTGATAGAGTGGGATGATGCCAAGCAGAAGTTTGGACTGCAAGTTACAGATTACCTTCCCTACCAGAGATTTATATCAGAGTGTAGGCAAAGAGAAAGGGATAAGGAAGTCCTAAGTGAAAGGGCAGGTTTGGTAATTTTTAGTTAAGTCTAGAACAGAAGCTGTTGTTAAAAAAGTAAGGGGAACTCTTCAGGAGGTAGGGAGGTAGAGAAGACTTGTACACTGCTTGAGAGAATTAATGCAGCAAGGATGATACCATCGATAATCCTTCACTTACTTTACAACATACAAATAGACCCTAGGGACAAAAGACTCCGGCAAATGCAAAAGATACACAAGACTGGGTCAATGAAGGTATGGAGAAAAGAGTGAGCAGAGCAAAAATAAGAATAAATAGAAAAAGGGAGGGCTGGGGCACTCATATGTCCCAACATATGCACTGCCTTGTAACATCATTCACTGGACAGAAACAGATGAGAGGGAGGTTGAACAAAAGAGAATACAGGAGAGGAAGACATGGAGAAGCTTACTAAAGGACAAGAATGAACAGCACTATAAGTACTGGGATTCATAAAACGGGATAAATGGATTCTTAAAAATCTATGGGGAACAGAAGGGTGGGGGTAAAGATAGGGAAGAAAAATGAAATCTGGAGAAGTAGAACAGCTCAAGAATAAGAACAGGTACACAGAGAAAAGAATGGTGGAGAAGATTTAAAACAATGACGTTAATAGAGAGAACAACTTAGTACTCAGAGATACCAAGGAAAAGAATAAAGACAGGGCAACAGGAGAAAGGAGCAGGCAGGAAGGGATGGCAAACGGAGAGAGAATACCACCATGGAGGAAATGGAAGACGTTCAAGAAGCAAAGGACCAAACAGAACTATGAAGCATTAAGGAAAAGATGCAACAAGGTTGAAGAAAAGAGAAGGAGAAAAAAATGGTGAAAAAGGATGGAAGGTAGTTGCAGGATACTGGCCAAACACAATAAATGAAGAAAGTACATAGAGTGGGAGATCAAAATCTGAGAATACTGCATAGATTGCAATTAACCCCTAAGAGATTGGTAAAGGAAGGCAGAAAGGAGGACAGTAGATGCTGGAGGTGCTGGGAGGAATGATGTACATGTTCTGGGACTGTGGGCAGGAACAAGAAGTCTGGAAGTAGGGAAGGATATATTGGGGAGAAATATTTCAAATGGAAGCAGAGTATACTTGGGAATTCAGTATATTAGGCATAAAGAAAGAGAAATGAGCATAGACTACTGAGTACTGAAGTTAAAACCATCATCACTCAATACTGGAAAGAGGGTCAAAAACAATACGGGAGCAAGAATTACACATTGTTCTTAGACATTGGGAGAAAAATGGTGGAAACTGACTGAATGAGGAAAGGAGTGGAAAGAAAAATGAAAATATAATGAAAAGAGGTAATAGCATACTGCAAGAGTGACAATCTTACCAAGAGGACAGAGAGGGAGAATCCAAAGGGAAACAAAGGTGGGGGGGGGGTAGAATAGGGATAGGAAATAAAACAGCCAACCACTGATAAGATATGGTGCACCGTACATGAGGACTGCACGAGTGTAATAAACTGTATGGAGTTAAATTGTCAAATGTTTTGGGCTGTGTCCAATGGAAAAGATAAGATGGACTGTAGTTAAGGATATAAACAAAAAGGGGCCAGTCATTCCCAGTGACTCTGAGTAGGATAACTTGGTACAAGAGAATGAGTGAATGGTCTCTCTCTCTCTCTCTCTCTCTCTCTCTCTTTATCCTCTGTTCTAGTAGTCACTTTCTTAATGTAGAATAACTGATTTGGAGCCCAGTTGTATCAAGACCACAAAAACTACATACAACTAACAGATACAATGTAATACAGTGCAATTAACTACTTAAAGCAGCAGCAGACAGTACAGTTTTTTTAAACTGCTGAAGTACAGTCACAGTATATAGACAAGTGCAAAAAATACTTGAGCCCTTTTGTGCATTTCCCAGCTCAGATAGACCAGTTTATACCTACTACCAGTAGATGAATAATCCCAGTCTTCTTAATGTAAAAGCACAGTAAAGGAATGTCCAGAGTGAAATGCTACAACAAACAAACAAAAAATATATGAAATGCTACCACAAACAAACTTAAAGATACAGATACAGCAGTGTACTTTAAATAGCTTATAAAAGTGTGATTATGGCGTCATAGGTGTTTACCAGGCTAACGACCACAAGAGTCTTTTTAAGTCTAGCCATCCATCCGAAATCTCTGACAAGTTCTGATACCCTTGAAGAGTGTAAGCAGGGCTTTGGGAGATTAAACATTTACACGCAGGGGTCTGGGAGATGAACCATTTACAAGTTGCCTGTGTCCATTACAGACATAGGTGTCAAACAAGGGATGAATTTCCTGTTCCTCATCCAATTGTCCAAGTTGCACTTGAATTGGGTTAGAGAGCAGCTCTGCTTCACATGGATGGGGAGCCTGTTCCATAGATAGGGTAGTCTCTGGGATACATACCTGTCTCTCCAGCAGGTCCTATTTATATCACAGGCAAGGTTTAAGTCTTTAGAACGGGTAATTCTAGTGTTGTTTGTTTTGTGGATATGCAGGAGGTCCATCAGAGTGGGGTCTGACAATGGCCTGTATGCCAGGCATAGATCTCCCTCAAAAGCCTGTAGGAGACAGAATACAGGGATATGGCCTTGAGGTGGTCTGCAAAGGACATTTTACTTACGCCCTCTATTCTTTTAGTGAAGAAACTCTGTGGACACTCCAGTTGTTAGATATGCCTGGTTAGGTACACACCAAAGGGGGCATTGTACTCAGTGACAGGTCTGATGAATGCCGAACAGAAGTACTTTGCTTTGTATAAATGAGCTAACAGCCACTAATTGTACAGCATTTCAAAGGGCACTAAAAACAAGATAAACTGATTAACAAGCCCTGCAGCCAATAAAACTACATGCAGAAATATCAAGGTTGCAGCAACTCTCCTGTAGCAACTAAAAGAATATGTAAAAATATTATCCTAAGTCTCTTTTGTTATAGGTACAGATGATTAGCTTGTGATAGACAAAGTTCTGAAGTTAAAGGCAGCCTTCCACTGGAACCCATTGGATTAACACAGACTGTAACACCTGTGTTTTGCCTTTTCCATTCTGTTGTCTCTAAAGCTTAAATCTTTAAGTCTGCTTGTGCCAAGTGGAAAATTCATTTGCATGCATATATGAAATGGTTTTGGGAAAGATGCAACAACATATGAATGCATTAGCTTGCATGTGCTTTGAATTATTCATAGTGTCAGCAGTTAATTTTCTATACAACACCCCCCGTGACACTTTATTTGCTAACTGTATAATGAGGATTTTTAAGCCAATGATGCACAGATGAGCGGTTTCCTGTAAAATTTATTTATTTCACACAATATCCTTGCATACTTTTTGACAGCAGATAATGTTTTTTACGCAGAAAGTGTTAGTTATTTACTGAACATACAGCGCTAAGCAGAGCGCATTAGCTATTCAAGATATTGTGTGTCAGTGCTTGTTAAACCAGAATAAGAGTTGCATGTAAATATTGTACATTATATGATAACCTATTACATATGTTTACAGGGAGTACTGTACACATAAAAGTGGCTATTAATCTAGACTCAGAAGCCACATCTAAACTGCACCCACAATTTAGAGTTGCACTGTATTAAGGGACTGGGTTAAGGGGGTATGGGATTTCCACCTGACAGATACATACTGGCATTCCTAACACAACCAGGAAACATATGCATTTAATTTTCATTGGGAATCTACCTTAATCTAGTTTTATTTTATTTATTTAATTAGTGTTTGTTTAACCATGTAAATACACCAGTTCAGGCCAATCCTGCATAAGGCAAATGGAGCTACAGACAGCCAAGACAATCAATAAAATGTATAGATGAAGCATTTTTAAACAAAGTATAGTTAATATACAGAGCACACAATGAACTGAGGAGGAGAGACATTAGGTCAAACAGAACACTGCTAAATACCTATTGTCAAAAGGCCAAATGCAGAAAGAAAGAAACACCAAAGTTAAAAGGTTGAACATCAAAAACCTAGCAGCATATACTGCTTAAGCATAAAATATCACATACTTAGTGTGTAAGACACACAGAAACACTGGATGTCATTAACATCAGTCTGCTACCTTGAAATGCTGAAAAACTTAACAACATGAGGTTGTAATCTCTGTCAGATTCCTCCCCCTTGGTCAGGTGTAATGTGGAAAACATTTAAGCATATCAAGTATACCTCCCTGACGTGCAACTCATCAATCATTTTTATCAACTGAGAATCACTGCCAGTGCAGTCTGTATTAGCATGCCAGCAGCCATTACAAGTTTTTAGGATTTTCACTTTTCTATGATGATAAGAGATCCTGGAGTTAGTATACAAAAACAACAAGGGTGTGGCAGGCAAATCTCTCGCATAGGGGTGCAAGGACTCTTGCTCCCACTGAAAAATGTTTTTTTTTTTTTTTTTTTTTTTAATCTGGTTGAAGCTTCTTTAAATGGTTTGCTTTGTACAGCTGAAGCTACACCCAATGTGGACTCTTCCAGATGTAGTGGAGCCATCTCTGTCAACAGAGAGGACTGTAATGATGCTGAAACCAAATGTGACTGCAGCAGTGAACTAAGTACCACTTAAAATGCATGAACTGCACAAAACACTGTCAACAAATAAAGGTTAATGTAGACTATGCAATTTATAAAATATCGCAAAAAGGGAGCATTATTTATGACATATGGGACAAAATGAAGCAATGCAAAGAAAGAACCACTTCCAGTTGAGGAATTAGCCTTTTAATGGCATTTGCAACCTGGATAAGAACAAAATGATCTGCCATGCTGCAGGACTGATACGATATCTGTTAGCTGAAGTTTAAATACTTGCTGCCCATACTGTTCAGAGTACCAATATGTGAATTGGGTAGTATGGCTGCATGCACACTACTGCAGCATCAGAATGTAAAGTATATGCAGCCTGTTGCACATCTCATGTCTGCATCTTCAGTTCAGATTTTTGAATACCGAACATTACATGGCATTACAAGTGACACCTTTTATTTGAGAAATCTTGTAACTACAGCTTCCAGGAAACATTGATTTGCAGAGAAATTTGTCTGAGAATTGAAAAAGTACAGCTCACTACTACATGCTATAGGGAACAAGCCCTTAACAAATTTAATACTTTTGTGTGTTGAGGAAAAGAGAAAATTTACCACCCAGAGACAAAAGTTTCACAGTTACTGTGAGCCATAATATAAATTTGCCTTACATTTACCATTTTTCTAAATGAGGTTACAAAGTCCCAAATGGAAGTGCTGGTGCTTATGTTACTGAATTAAAGAATTAAGCCACATGACTTATTTCTATGACACAGAATTGTGTGCAATGCACAAAATGATCAGAGAGACAGACTGCTTCAAGAAACAATTTTAACAATATATAAAGTGAATGGTATCTGTAGAGTGAGTGAACCTATGCTGCCTGAACTAAAAAAAAAAAAGTTATGTACTCACCATCACTTTCCATCTGTGTTGTCCATTTTCCTTCTTCCTCTACTGGAGGGTTTGGATCTGACCCTCGGTAGCCTCTTCCAGCTCATGGAACACAAACTCTCAACTCAAGCTCCTCCCTTACCCATGATACCCTAGTGATGCAACATACTTCAGATCTTGTTTGCTGCCCCTTAAACCTGTAAACATTCTGAAATGATAAATCAACAAAATCTGGAACTTAAAGGAACAGTATTTCCTCCAGAATCTTACGATCCATCCAAAAGTCAAACAAGGAGGGGGCTAGAGGGAGAGAAGTTGAGGAAAAATGAAAAGGGACAACACAAATGGAACATTATGGAGAGTACATAACTTTTTTATCTGATGTTGTACTTTTCATTCAATCCTTAGCTGTTGGGACAGAGTCCCCAGTTACCTAAAATCCAGGAGTACTCTAAGGAAGGATGTTCCTGAGCACCATGAAGACAAAGGCTGCTCTTCCTCTAGAGACCAGATCCAATTTGTAATGAGCAATAACGGTATGAGGATTAGCCCATGTTGTGGCTACACAAATATCATGCAAAGAAAATTTGGATAAAAATGCTGAAGAAGATGCCATGCACCTGGTAGAATGTGCTTTTGGTAGCCCAATGTATCATAAGCAAAGGTAATGCAATCAGTTAACCATTTGGCTAAAATCACTCTAGAAACTGGTTTGCCTAATTTTTGATTCTGAAAGAGAGACAACCAAAAGGTGTAACATATTACATATACTCTTCCCTTATTTGAGAAATTTGGAAAGAAGACTAGAAGATTGATAACCTGATTAATATTGGATTCTGAAACGACCTTAGGAAGAAACAAAGGAATGGTCCATAAGGCTACTATATCCTTATGAAAAATCAAATAAGGAGGTTTGGATGACACAGTCAATAATTCTGATACCCTTCTAGCAGAAATAATGGCCACTAAGGGGATAGTTTTCCAGGTCAGGAATCTTAGCTCACACTTAGCTGATGGTTCAGAGATTGTATTTAGGTTTGTAAAACAATGTTCAAATCCCAAGGAGGAGTGGGATCTTTTAATGGGGGTCTACGTAGAAATGTTCCCCTTGGAAAAGCTTTACAAAGTTTGCAGGATACTAAAGATGAGTTATTTACACCTATGTGAAAATTAGAAATGGCAGCTAGTTGTACTTTTACAGCAGAAGAGCTAGCACCTTCACTGAAAATTGTAACTAAAAATTCAAGAACTTTTAAGAACTGGTGCTGAAAAGGGATCTAGATCCTACTTTTGTGCCCAAATCGCAAATCTTTTCCATTTGCTTCTGTAAAGAGAATGTAACGGACAGGGGAGGACAGCCTGGGCTTTCTAGCAATCAATGGAAGTGGAGAAACCATGTGGTCAGTTTTAGGCCTGGAATATTTGGATGAGTCATGTATGTTAGGTGAGACAAAAGGTCTGAAGTTGGATCCAGAATCCATGGAGGATGAAGTAGATGAGGCCAAATAAAGGAAGACCAAATCTGATGATGGCGTTATGGAGCAATGAGGTTAATTGCGCTCTTCAATCGAGATGCTTTCAGAATAAATTTGGGGATTAGAGGTAACGGAGGCTAGGCATAAACGAGGCAGAAGGGCCAAGTACAGCATCCCTTGGTGACTCCCCGGTGGGGGGATCAGGGCAAAGAACCTGCTGAATTTGTTGTTGAGGGGAGAAGCAAAGAGACTGCAGCATGGCTGACCCCATCGACGGAAAATCATCTCCACAAACTTTCATATCGAAAGTGATTCAATAATTACTGTAAGAGGCACTGAATCAAATGTCTTGGCAAAGTTCAGAAATACATCAATAGGAAAACCCTGATCTAATGAACAAACCACATTTTCATAAAAGCTTATAAGATTAGTCATATGAGATCTCCAAAATAAAAATTCGTGTTGATTTAAATTAAAACTGAAATCAAGTTTTTGTTTAAATGTCATATACAGGTACATTTGCCTAGAATATATGTAAGAGTAATTGCCCTATAGTTGTTTTTTTTGATAGGAACAAGAATTGCCTCCTTCTGTAACTCTGGAATATGGGCCTCACTAAAGATCTTTTAAAATAAAAACATCAAACATGGGATTAATTTCTCAACAATTCCTTAAAAAAATATCCATTTAGTCAGTCACAGCCTGTCTAATAAATTCCTCATTTAATAATGGACAACCCCCATTTGACTGCCTTGGAAAAATATCTTGTGCATATCCACATCCTGACATACTAAATAAATTACTGGCAAACAGTTTTACAGTTCATCTGGTTCAGTGATGTAGCAATCTTCCTTCAATAAAATGTAAACAAGCCTTTACTACTGTTTTCAGATTTATGGCTAAGCTTTGTTACTATCAGTCTTTCTTTTCTCCTTGGGCAAGGACCAATTACAAAACCATCATGCAAGTAGCCATTAGGTTTTAGTCTTTGCATGGCTATAACTCCACCTCTGGTGGTTGACAGGAGCACTTACATTGCCTCAACGGCATCCTAGACACTCCCCATGATGCATAGATGGTGCCAAACATGCATATAGCAGCTGAAAGCTACCAACACCTGTTTTAATGCTGTTGTGAATGTGCAAGCCTGCACTTGCACAGGAGCAATCAAAACCACCAACTCCTGCACCCAAGAGGAGCAAACCAGTGTAAGCCACTCACTCCCATCTTTCCCTGACCAACTCTTCCTGCACCCAAGAGGAGCAAACCAGTGTAAGCCACTCACTCCCATCATTCCCTGACCAACTCTTCCCGAACCCAAGAGGAGCAAACCAGTGTAAGCCACTCACTCCCATCTTTCCCTGACCAACTCTTCCTGCACTCAAGCCACTAATTAATTTCAGGTCATCTGGGTCATAGTCAAAGATTTATCCCCTCTAAATCACAAAGCTGGGTGTTGGATAACAAAGCTTCTCAGCAGGTCTGACACTGATGGTGACAATGTGGCCTCAAACACGATCTCAAAGAAACGCGAAAAAGCTGCAAAAATTGCTGGCTCTGTTAATGACTACAGATTGTATAGCGTTATCTGGCTTGCGGAATAGTTTACTTTGCTCTTGCCCATTTCAAGATTTGTGGACAAACTGCCTATTTGGTTTCCAGGTCCTGACAATACAGGTTTCACTGTAAAAAATTAAGACAAACTGACCATCACTGCTACCAAGGTATGGCAAACTCATCTTGCTGAATGTTGTACTGTGTGAATTTGCTTGTTTTACCAGTGAGGAAATCATTGCCCCTTCCCTTCGTTTTACATTTTTGTTTAATATTTTTTAATGGACATTTATCAGCAACATAAGTATTGCATAATTATGTGTGAGATGGTTTGGTCTTAAATACAAAACGCAAAATCAATAGGATACCACCCTGCAGCTCCTACCAGAAATAGTTCTTTTCAGAGGTGTTTGCCTTCTGTTAACTCTACTACCCCTCCCCCAGCTAACATAGACATTCTATGGAATTCTGGAGGGGGAGGGGGAATAAATTCAACAAAACAGGATTTTGATGAGTTTGCCCTCAACATGGAGCACCATACCTATGTAAATAATATTACATGCATATATTCATTGATAACAACTACCTGGGAACCACAACTGATCTCCAAAAGCAATCAACTACACAACTTACTGCAAATCAAATTTATCCACAAAAAAACACAGGGAAATAACATAAGAAGGCTATCTGTGTAAAATGCAAACATACTTTCCTTCTGTTGCTGATCTCTGATACAGTAGTAATTATTCATTTTTTACTTTAACTAAATACAGAGTTTGCATTTCCTGTATAGAATATTCTACATACTCTGCCATTATGAAATACAAGATACCTAATACTCTGTCACTCATATATTCAATGTTATCTCACATAAAAACCATACACAGACCTTCCACACACCCATTATTTTTTCTATATATGTGTGTGTGTGCGCGTGCATGTATGTATGTATGTATGTATGTATATATATATATATATATATATATATATATATATATATATATGTGTGTGTGTGTACACACACACACACACACACACACACACATATATATATATATATATATATATATATATATATATATATATACATACATGGATCTACCGTCTTCTGTCAAATTTACGTTTCAACGAAATGTAAATCCGCGAATGCATTTACACGAAAGTGCGTTTCAACAAAAACACACTTTCATGTAAATCCATACAAAAAAAACACTTAAAACACTTTTATGCAGGGGGCAAGCCCCCCTGCATCCACCATGTGGGGGCTGTGCCCGCACACCCCCCTACTTTAATATTCTTACTCAGAGATCGCACTACAGTGGGGAAAAGGGAATGTTCCCTCATCCCCACTGTACAACGATCTCAACAACAGTCCACTTAGTTGTACATCAACACTGGATGTTGATGTACAACTAAGTTAACATGCAAACTCCATGTTTTTCTTTTTTAACTAATTTAATTTGTGATTTCCCTACTGATTTACCCGAAAGTGCGTTTTCGAAAAAACGCACTTTCGTGTAAATCCACCTGCGAATTTCACGTTTCGGTGAAACGAAATTCGCTAAAATCAAGTACATCCATATATATATATATATATATATATATATATATGTAGGTGTACTAATGATGGTCAACAAGTCAACAAGGTTAATCTTCTACAATGAACAAATCAACAAGGTTGACAGTATGATCAACAACCACACAAGGTTGACAATGCAAATGTCGACATGTTACCACGCATGTGCCAAGAATGAACCTCGGTGTATGTATATTTCAAACAACAAAAAACAAATATAATTTTTTTTGTTTTTTGCTCTCCCCATACCCTCTGCTAATCATATATATATATATATATATATATATATATATATATATATATATATATATATAAATATGACACGCACACTATATACACATACACAGTAACTCTGAGACTACACAGTTCCCAGGTAAAGGGAATATTCTCCTACCCAGGGATTGTCAATCGAGTGCACTTGTTGACCATCTGCATTTGCCGACCAAATGTGGTCAATTAAACAAATGTTGCCCACATAGCAAGTTGACCAAACACCTGACTCCCATATGTAAATACACATATTTATAAACTGTAAACGTCATGCATTGTCAGTGGTGCAACACATAGCACACTGTGCAAAAGGCTGTGGGTTCTATTCCCACACCATGTAGATGGACTGCTGACATTACAATACAACAAAAGAGGGGTGCTGCATTCCTGAGTGTCATCCTTCAGATGAGACCTTAAGTCCCATCTGCTTGAGTTGGTACTAGCTCTGGTGGATAAAAAAGATCCCACAGAACCTACTGAAAAGAGAAGGGACAGTGTCTTGATGCCCTGGCCAAATTTTCCCTAGTAGCATAATTAGCATCTCTGGGTCTCCCTTTAAAAGAAGCACTAGCCTAGTGGGACTAACATGATCAACATAAGGTAAAAACATTAAAAAAATAGTTGCAGAACTATGGCAAAAGTGCAACAGAGAACTAAATAAAAAATTGATTATAGCACAAATCAAAAAATTCAAACATATTAAACGGGTAACAAAAGAAATAGCAAGGAGCTTTTTTTTTACCAATTGAATGGTCACCAAACACACACATAATTGTAAGTAATACTCATGTACTGGCTTCAAAAATAATTTAACAATAATTACAAATAAAAAGTTTCAGAGTTTATAGATACAGAAAGTAAGACTGCAAGAAAACAGCACTTGCATTTTTTTTCTTCGCAGTTTGATAAAATGATGGTTTCACCAAACATCATAGAGTTCCAGTTTTAGGGAAGACATGAAATGTTAACTGAGAATGAATAATGGATGCACAGTAAGATGAACAAACAATGTATACCTGACAGTAACAAGACCATGATGTTATGGTAAAAAGTTGCAATTTGGTAGTACACAAAAGATAATTAAGATATCAGAAAAAAATGTATGCAAGTGAAAATACATCAACTAAAAACCAGCCATATAGTTGCTAGCATCAGAACAGCGAATTACAAATACACACTGTTCATCATATACATGCAGACAGGGTTAAAAAGGAACTACTAGAGTTATATCAGTGAATAACTGAATAAGCACAAGTAGCCATGAAAATGGTGAAAAATATGGCAACAATGACACCAAAGGGGAACAGGACAAATAAACAGAAAGACAGAGCAGAAAAAAACAGGAATGGATAATGTGGAAGAAACAACCATTCAAGAAAAAGTACAGTTGTGTACACTTACCATAAATGTAGATGTTTGAGTGTATTCACTGTTGCAGTCATTACATTTGGGGTAATCTGCTGACAGGTTGCCCTCAGTCGGCCTGAATTCCAAAGTCTTGGGTCCTGCGTCGGTTGCTGTCTCCTCTTCCATGATGTCAGGTCGTCAGGGGTATAAAACATGCAGCCGACGCCATTTTCTTTAGTTTTTCTTGCTCCCGATGTCAGGTGCCCCCAAAAGGGTATATATATATATATATATATATATATATATATATATATATATATATATATACATATATATATATATATATATATATATACATGCATCAATATAAACTTTACCTTCATCTACAAGCAAATACACCACATAGGTTGTAGAAGATAGAGAAGGAAAGATAAACTCCAGAATGACAGGGGGATGGCGGGAGGGTAACCTGGACTGCAACAGTGAATACACTCGAACATCTACATTTATGGTAAGTGTACACAACTGTACTATGTTCATTGTCTTTCACTGTTGCAATCATTACATTTGGGTAGAATCCCAAAGCTATGGTTTGGAGGCTGGAGCTAAACAGCATTAGGAGCGGCTATAAGGCCCTACAGAACTGCAGTGGCAAAGCCTGCCCTGGATTTAGAGTAGGTTGGCAAATGATAATGCTTTGTAAAGGTTTGAAACTCCAAGTAGCAGCCTCTAGAATGTCTTTGGTTGGTACTCCCCTGACAGAAGCTGCTGAAGTAGCTGCAGCTCTGGTGGAATGAGACCTAATGCCCTTGGGCACAGGTTTACCATGGTGTGAGTAGCAGAAACTGATGCAGGGGCTTATCCACTTTGAAATTGTCTGCGTTGAAATAGCCTTGCCTTCTGATCCTGCACATATGTCACTAGTAATTGCTCAGTTTTACGTAGAGCTTTAGTCCTGTTCAAGTAGAATATTAGCTGTCTGTGTACATCCAAGGAATGCAGAATTCTCTCACCCCTGTTCTGCGGATCTGGATAAAAGGCTGGCAGGTAAATTGTTTGGTTAAGAGCCACACTGGAAACCACCTTAGGCATAAAAGTAGGATTTGTCCTCAGAGACACTCTGTCTGGGTAAAATATGATAATAGGCTCTACAGCCATGAGGGCCTGTAGCTCTGAAACTCTTCTTGCTGAAGTAATTGCTAGTAGCAGAGCTGTTTTCCACGATAAGAACTTTATATCAGCGGTAGCAGCTGGTTCAAATGGAGGCAGGGTGAGCTTTTCCAACACATAATTGAGGTCCCATGCAGGCAATGGTGATCTTATAGGAGGCCTTAAATTTATGGCCCCTCTAAGATACTGCTTTAGTAAAGGATGAGAAAAGATTGATGGCTCTGTATTGTAATGAGCTGAAATGGCAGAGCATGGATTTTAATTGATGAGAAAGATAGGCCTTTGTCAAGCATCTTAGTTAAGTATTGCAATATCTGAGGAATATTTGGTTCTGCTGTATCAGTTCCTTGTGCTTGATTCCAAGCACAGAATCTCTTCCATTTGTCAGCATAAGATTTTCTAGTACTAGGCCTTCTGGCTTCCAAAATGACATCCATCACAGCTTTACTGAGAGGTGTTGTTTGTATGACTACATGATTAGCCATGCTGCCAGGTTCAGAGTCTTTAGTTGATTGTGCAGGATCTGATTGTTTTGCTGGGACAGTAGTTGTGGTCTTTGAGGCAAGGTCCAAGCTGGGTATTGAGACAAGTTCCTTAGGATTGGGTACCAGTATTGGCGGGGCCAGTCCAGGGCAATTAATATCATCTTTGGCTTCTCTTGTCTGACGAGGCAGTGGAGGAGAGGCGTAAACTGATAGGTTTTTCAACTGAAGGATAGGGCGTCCACTTTCCATGCTTGTCTGTGATACGTCCTTGTGCAGAATCGTTTCAATTGATAATTTTGAGGGGAGGCAAATAGATCTATGTCTGGGCTCCCCCATTTCTTTGTAATCATGCTGAAGACTTGTGGATTTAGTTTTCACTCGTGAGGATCCATAAGGTTTCTGCTTAAATCGTCTGCCAGAGTGTTTTGCTTTCCTGGTAGGAAATGAGTTTGAAGATGTATTTGGTAGGTCAAAGCTGTGTCCCACAGTGCCATGGTTAATCTGCAAAGAGGGTATGAGAGTGTGCCCCCTTGCTTGTTTATGTACCACATGACTGTGGTGTTGTCTGTCTTTATCAGTAGTTGTCCTGGATGAAGTAAGTCCTTGAAGGCTGTTAGGGCATTTTGAATAGCTAGCATTTCTTTCTGGTTGATATGTAGATGCATTTGTTTTGGTGTCCATATGCCTTGAATGCATCTTCCTGCCATGTGGGCCCCCTAGGCATAATCTGATGCGTCTGTTGTTACGGTTTGGCTGGCATGGGGTAGAGTGAATGGCTGTCCCATGTTTTGGTGACATGCCTTTGCCCACCATAGAAACTCCTGCTGCAGGCAGGGAATGAGAGGAATCATTGTTTCCATATTGTGAGAATGCTGACTCCATAAACTTTTTAGGTACCCTTGAAGTTTCCTCATATGCAGTCTTGCATATGGAATCAGTAGGATGCAGGATGCCATGAAGCCCAGAGCCTGCAGAATTTGTCTTGCAGAAGACTGGGTTTTTGTTGCCATCAGTTTGAAGTAAGTAGTCAGTTGCCTTTGCTTGTCTGGCATGAGGTAAGCAATCTGGGCAGCTGTATTCAAGCTTGCACCCAGGAATGTTATCTTTTGAGAGGGTACCAGTTTGTGATTTCTTTTCATTTATTGTGTATCCTAGGCATGTTAGAAGCCTTTTCACAAATGCCAGGTGTCGAAGAAGAGTATCCTTGTTCTCTGCTTGAATGAGACAGTCGTCCAAGTAAGGATATATTTGTATACTTCTTTGTCTGCAAAATGCAATTACTGGTGCCAGGCACTTTGTAAAGACCCTGGGTGCAGTAGATAAACCAAAGGGCAATGCAGAGAATTGGTAATGCATTAAGCCAGCCTTGAATCTGAGGTATCTTCTGCACGATTGTCTTATTGGGACATGCAGGAATGCTTCTTTTAGGTCTAAAGTCATCAGTCAAGCATTCTTGCCCAGCATGGGCAGAAGCTGCTGCAAAGTCAGCATTTTGAATTTTGGAATGTCCAGGTATGTGTTCAAAATCGATAAAGCCAGTATTGGCTGCCAGGCCTTGTCCTTCCTGGGTACCAAGAACAGTCGAATAAAAACCTTGTCCTTTTTCCTGTTCTGGTACTGTCTAAATGGCCCCCATATCCATTCGTCCATTCCATAGTACTACCACAGCCTTACTATCCTTTATCGATTCTATTAACAACAATCGCAACATGAATACCCTTTTCTCACCATTCTTTGTTGACCTGTCCAAAGCCTTTGACATGGTCAATCACCAGCTTCTCCTCCATCGTCTAAAGTCCCTCTCTCTAAACAATTCTGCCTTAAACTGGTTTACATCCTACCTGGACAACCTAAAACAGGCAGTTCTCTGGCACAACCATCTCTCTGATCTTCTCCCCACCTCTATAGGAGTCCCACAGGGCTCTATTCTAGGTCCTCTACTGTTCTCCATCTTTATAAATGACCTTCACCTAACCACTCCACTATCAACTTGTATTCAATATGCAGATGACACTACTATCATTTGTACAGCCTCAACACAATCTGAACTTCACTCTCTCACACAAAAAACCTTCACGACTACAGAACAATGGTTCTCTAATCATTGTCTCCTCCTAAACCCCAAGAAAACCAAACTTCTACTCTTTACACCCACTCACTTGTCTCCCTCCCTTAATTTTACACTTACATCCAGTAATGGTACCCTTATCTCACCAGACCAGACCACCAAACTTTTAGGTATTACAATTGACAATCAACTAAAATTTGACACTCACATAAACTGTACAATTAAAGCTACTAACAGAAAACTAGGCTCTCTCTACAGAATCAAACCTTTTCTAACTCCTGAAGCCAGAAATACCATAGCCAGAACCCACTTAATCTCTACCCTATTATATGCCTCCCCCATATTTACTAATCTTTCTAGGTATAATCTTAACAAACTAGCAACATCATATAATAATATTGCCAGATTTGCTGCTAACTCTACATTCAGAACTCATCACTGCCACAATCTAAACTAGGCTGGCTAGAGTTACCCCACCTAATCCAGTTTAACCAACTTACAATTGCCCATAATGCCCTTTATCACCCTGACAACACTCCTATGCTCTCTACCCTCATAAAACCTTACAGTAATCTGAGGAACCTACGCTCCTCTAACAAAATACTAATTCATACCTCCTTATCAAATAACTTAGCAGGTGATTCCATATTTTCTAACTCAGTTGGTAAAATATGGAACCAACTTCCACAAGACCTCACTACCCTAACATCACTCCCACTATTTAAAACTAACCTAAAACTCTTCCTATCCAACCACTGGCTATGCTCTTGCAATAACCCTGACTAAAAACATCTTCTTTCACTTCAACTTCTCATATTTTACTCTTTAATCTTCCACATTCTTATTTCCTAACTTTAGCATTCCAGTTTATTATCTCCATACTTGTTTCTGTTTCTCCCTAAATAAAAATGTCATATACCTTAATTTTTCCACCTCTTATGAAATTGCATTAAACTAACTAATGTTCTTTACTTAAATTGTTCTCCAATTCTAGACCATACTGTATTCAAATACCTTCTTAACCTGATGTTAGCCTAAAATTTTTTTAAATTCTTTTTGGTATATTTTTTTAACTTGTTTAGTAGTTTTGTAGTGGAGCATAGTCTCAACATTTCTCTGTTTTTTTTGTCTTGCTATTTTTCTATAATTTTAAATTGTTTAGTTGTATGATAGCGGAGCTTTTCTCCCCGGGCCTCCACTGAAAATGGACATGTATCCAGCTGGACTAGCCCGGTAAACAAATGTAAAATAAAAAAAAAATAAAATAAAATGAGGGATGCAACCTGTTTCTGTGCCTCTGCCCATTGATTTTTTTGTCAGATCTGGCCAACCATTTGCCATTGGCAGAGTGTGGAAATGGAATCTGTATCCCTTTGATACGTTATTTAGATCCCACTTGTCCTGGGTTATTAACTGCCAATTTTGAGCAAAAAGTGCTAATTTTCCCCCCTATGGGTGTTGCCAAAAGATAAGTTCTTGGTGTAGGCAGAGGGAAGTCATTGGGATTGCTTTCTGTAGGTTTGCCCTTTATCTCCTCCAGATTTGGAGGTGGAAGCGCCCCATTGCTTTGACCTGCATGAATCTTGCACCTGGTATCTGAAACCCTTAGGGCGTCTGGATTTGCCCCTTTGAGCTCTGTCTGACAAAGGAAAGGACCAATTTTTTATAGGCCAGTGTCTACCGAATCTTGGTGGCTGCACTTGTAAGAAGTCTTTAACAGTTTGCATAGACTTACCTTTGTCTTCCATTTTCTTTAAAACCTCTTCTGCCTTAATACCAAACAGAGAATCATGCTGTAAAGGTGCAGCTAGCAATTCAGCTTTAACATGATCAGGCAAACTTTGTTCCTTTAACCAGGCATGCCTCCTAATCACAGATCTAGTAATTGCAGCCCTGCAGGAGGTCTCTAAGGAATCAAAACCACATTGCAAAGTATGCTTTCCAACTTGTTCAGCTGTATGCAATAATTTCTGCAATTCTTTATTTTCTGCACATTCTGAAATCAACATCATTTTCTGTTTCAGCTATCCCATAACATGTTGTTGGTACTTAAGCATATGAAATTGACAGTTTAAGCCCCTGATTGCCAAGGTTGCAGATGTATAAACCTTTTTTCCCCATCTGTCCAGTGCGCTTGAATCTCTGTCAGAGGGGGTTGGATTTTTTGCTGCTGAGGCCTTAATTCCCTTTGGACCCTGTGAAATAGTTTCAGGATCAGCAGCAAGGTTTCTAAATAAAAATTTATGTGAGTCAGGGACCCTTTAATATCTGTCCGGCTTACTGGGAGCCGGAGGTACGGAGTCAGGGGTCACGCTTAACTCCGAAAACACATCATCCATAATTTCTAAAACAGGGGGAATGGCTAAAGGCCTGTGCTGAGGGAGAAGAAGGAAATCCCTGGGCCTCTTTTTTGATTCTGAGAAGTCTTGACTCTCCCAGCGAAAATGCTCCCTCAAAGTATGCAAGGTTTCTCCAAATGAATAATCCTCAGGAGAAGATGCAGATGGAATAGACTCCTCAGCATCAGAATGCTCATAGGGGGGAATAGATAATTCCTGATCAGAAGAGGAATCAGAAGAAATAGAAACCTGATCTGAAGATTCATAATCAGTGTCTTTCCTAGGCCTCTTATCTGGAGGGGGATGGGTACCCATGATCAAGGTAATGAGGTCTTCAGCCATTTTGATCATCTGTTTTTTAGGCATAGAGGCCTGTGCACGTGGCTCATGCGTCAGTTTTTTAGTTTTAGAAGTTACTTTTGTCTTTGTTTTTGCAGCTGTCGTCGGTTTAATATACAAATGTTGAGGTCTGAATACACCCTCAGAGGCCGGTGCCTGCTCAGCAGCTCCGGACCTATCCGAGGGAGATACATCCGTCGGTCCAATATCTTGAGCATCTTCCGGCATGCCGGACTCCACATGGGTGTCGGTAGAGGCCTGCGACTGGAAGGTAGCGGGTATCAGGGGCTAAAAAAGCACCTCACTGAGTACTGGTGAACCGGCGACTGGCTTAGGAGAAGCTTTGTCGTCGGTTTTGGATCTAGACTGCCTTTCTCTGTCCTTTTCTTTGCATTTTTTATGTACTCCGGTAGTCGGATTGCTAACAGATGACATTTCTGGGTAGATAAATCTGTTTTCAAAATACTTTGATGCAGAAACATACCGACACTTAATAGTGCGTTGGTTAAATCTAGCACAAAATCGACAGCCAGGCACGTTGTGATCAGGGCCTAGGCAAGGAATACAGTATAAATGGAAATCCTTATGAGGTATTTGCTTCCCACAAGTAATACAATTATTAATTTTTTCTGACATCGGTAAAAAGTAAGAAAAAAGTTTCCCCAACAGGGTACTTAGCTTTAGTGAAGACTTCGGTTCTGTAACTCAAACTTGAATATTTCAGTAGTCTGCCAACCGGCACTTGCAAAATGCTTCTGCTTCGGGCACCGCACGGCAAGAAAGACTAAAGAAAATGGCGTTGGCTGCATGTTTTATATCCCTGACGACCTGACGTCATGGAAGAGGAGACAGCAACCGACGCAGGACCCAAGACTTTGGAATTCAGGCCAACTGAGGGAAACCTGCCAGCAGATTACCCCAAATGTAATGACTGCAACAGTGAAACACGAAGAACATTTGGAAAAATAGTGGTGCAACAGAAAAAAGTATGGTATCAGCAATTGTCGTTACTATTAGTAAAAAGAAAGTAGTGGATGACTGTCCCTATACTAAAGTAAAGATCAGAGTAAACATGAAATGGGTATAATCAATTGGGAACTTTTGTTAATCCCAAACTGCTTAACCCACTTAAGACAAAATAAATTTTGATTTACAAAAATATCATCTGCCATTCCTCAGAACCTAAATGACATGACGCGGGGTGTGCAGACCACCTGTTGAGTTCATCTAGGAAAACCAATACAGCTATTTTCTTCTGGATACTCCACAGGTCATCACTGATGTTTTAAGGACTATTGGTATGAAAAGAATAAAATTAATAAAATTTAAAGATTAAACTCCCATGTGCCTAGCCAATGCGGGATGTGTAATAAAAGAAAACATTGTTTAGGGACATACATTATTAAATTATCTTTCTTTTGGGAAAGATGCATCTACATAAAAATACTTTAATTGCCTAACTACTGACTAAGCACAACTGTCAGAATAGTTTTATATCCAACTTTTGCACATTTTCAACCATGCAAATGTATAATAGCCACAACATTTAATACCATCAGGGTCATTTCAGTAGGTACCTCAAAGCTGTGGCGCACGTGGTTTTGATAAACAGGTCACATTTTCATTAGCTGCACATGTTCAAGCATTAAAAACATGATTATGCCCAAGTTATAAGACAAATAAAGCTAAAATAATCTGCAAACATATTTACTACTTTTGTGTAAAACATTCAAAAGCAGAAAACCAATACACTAAAACAAATACCTTTGGAGTTTTACATCAGAATTAAAGACTCAGCAGCAAAATATTACTTTAATCCTATAACAGCAATTCCAGTAGCAAAGTGCATTGCTTGAGTCTCAGAAAGTTAGGAGTTTAAAAAAAAAATCAGTGTTTTAATTTGACTTTTATTATATTAGTTTTAAAAAAATAAAAACCTAGCTGCTACAGAAAAATAAAAATGACAGATGCTAGTTAAATATCAACTACTTGAAATGCTATCCCATACTGACTCTTTAGGACAGTGGTAGTAGTGGCTGGCTATACAATAAAGTGGATTCCTGCTTTCCATATGTTATACATCACTTCTTTCTTCTCTACTGAGTTCTTTACAAGGTATAAATGAAACAGATCTATTTAATGGCAGAGGTACTGAAATGTTAATTTACCTAAAGCATAAAAAGATGAAATAACTACAAAGGTTAACTAACGGGCATTTCTTGAACAATAACAGACTGACAATGTAGAAATGAGACCAAATTCTAGCTATACAAGGCTTTATCTTAATCATTCAAATATAAATTGGCTGAATAATAAATAAGACAAAAACAGCTAAAATAATGTTTCTGTTGGGGTGGGAAGCAAAGCTCCCTATCTTTAGCTAATCCCCTCTCTAAACAATAAGAGGAAATCCCCCCATAAAGGTTTTATTGGGTATAATTTTTATCTGGTGTACTTTTGATTAAACTTTATTCAGCCAAGTAGCCTGTTTGCATTGAACAAGCAGCAAAACAATGTTTCAAATTCCTTAAAATAACAGAAATTAATATTGGAATGTTTAATTATTGATTAATGGTGTACTCTTTGCAAATTTATTTGATACAAGCGTCTTATTAAATATGTACGCCAGAGATCCCACCAAAGCACACATTTCATTAATTGTGACAAACTATGTTATTTATTGAAACCTAAGCTCTGTTAAATAGTTAAGGTGAACTTTACCCTGCTGTACCTTGTATTCAACAGCAGAAAATAATATAGTAACTGGCATTTTATAACAATTTCAACTTACCAAAACAAATATACAATTGTTAATAATCTGGGTTAAGGTCCATCTCCACATAGTTACACACACTTATTAAAATATCTAATTGCACAGTACACATTATTAATAAATGTTATTTTCTACATATGCTCCTTTTGCTGCAGTCTATCAGCTTACTGCCTTTCAATGAGCCCCATACTATCAGCCTTCCAAAACACCTAAAGTAGCAGATTCATTGGATAATATATTTACTGTTTTATAAATTATCATTTGTCTTTCTTTAACACAGAACAGCTACAAATTTTTTTAATGAAAAATGGCCTAAAATGTCTCCATTGCAAAGGTAAAGACTTTCTAAAGTACTTAAACCTTTACAATAGTAAATGCTCCTTTTTAATTTAATTTCCAGTAATCTGTTAAACAGACATCCTCAGTTTCTTACAGAACTCAATATTCTATGCAAGTACCCTAGCACAAATTTGGATGACAGTTAAGGATTTCCTGACTTGCTTAATTTGCTGTTTAATCTTAATCACAGTTTGACCAGAGGCATCTATTACATCAAGTCTGCCCTCACAGAAATGCAGTTTTGAAGCATTTCGTTGAAGTCTGTTTATTCCACTGTTGAAACTGAAGTTTAGCAGTATAAGTGAATGAGTATGCTCTGTTCACTTGCATTGTTAACTTGTAGTATAGCGTTTTTATTTTCTAAAATCAGCATATGGTAGGGTAAAGGAATTTGTTCTTTTCCTCACTATTGTACAATCTCACACTTGGTATATTTAAACTAGGAGGAGTGTAGAGATAAGGGGGAGTATTACTCCCCTGAAAAACACTTTTGTTAGGTTTCAGTGTATTCAATGAGTTTGATGGAATCCTTTCATTTTGATTCTTTGAGTTGCAGTATATTGATTCTTGATGTACTCTTCCCATCAATTAATCAATATAGACCCTAGTTTGACTGTTTTCACCTTTCTTTACAATCACGAAAAATAAAACACAAATGTAGATTCTTGGTGGAGTCTCCGGACCCTAAAGCCTTGTTTGCAGGTGCCGGGAAAACCGGTACTGAATCAACTAAATGTCCAATGAAAGAGGGTTGAGATAACCTGCTTTTGCAAACCTAAGGCAACGTGTTTTCTATGTTTGTGTGTTATTTTTCGAGTAAGTTCGTACTAGACTCTGAAAAGTCCACGTCTAGTTTCACTGCACAAAAAAGACCCACGTGAACTTGATTTTCTCAGCTTATCCAAGCGCAAATAGAGAGAGAGTGCCTTTATCTGATTTTTAAAAAAGAATATTACTAAACTGGAACTTGCAGAAAATCCAAGAACAAGTTGCCTTAGGTTTGCAAAAGCGGGTTATCTCAACCCTTTTTCATTGGACTTTCTTTACTATCACAAATGCACCTTGCCTGTCCCATACATTCCTGAATCTTTGAGCTGTTTTTGAGACCAAAAGCCTAACTCAAGAGATCCAATCTTTGTATTTTTGCATCTACATATTTAATTTATGGAACGATACAAACCCCTTGGATTATGTAAATAATTAAAAGTCTTTTTTACCGCCTTGTACACTTTTTCCTGTATGATACATATGTACACAAAACTTCAACATCACCAGTAAATATATAAAAATAATAAAATGTGTTAATTTAAAAGGTTGTGCACGTAGAACCATATAGAGATAAGAAACTATAGTGGCTTAAAGTCTTCAAGTATTTACAGATTGTGGTGGAAGACACTCCCAAATGTATTAATTACATTAAAACTAATTATTGAAGTTAAAACATCATGGCAGTATAACCACATATAAGTGTACTGTGCTAGTGCAACAACACATGCAAAATTACACCATACAAGGTCAACGCACAAATACACATCAAACACATATATAACAAACACATTATTTTATAATAAATACTTTCCAATTTTCTTCAGCGTTTGTACCTCCTGGGAAGCATCATATCAAGCATGCATATAAATTCAGTCCCCTGTTTGTCTCTCTCTTATCTGAAGCTCCTTTTCGGATGCTCATGCATTTTTCCTAAAACCACTAAGCTTAAAATGGTTTAGGTGTGCCAGTTTGCATTTCCAATAACATTTCCCTAAGGCATTTTTTCATCAAAACTTGTTATAGTTCTCTTATGTTCTAAGCACAGGTTTTTCAAATTGAATGCTGTCATGCTATGTATGTGCTACCAGACCTAAACCAAATAAGCACCATAACAAGTAATAAAATCCCACAAAAAATACTGCTTTCTATGTGCTGACAAATGACACCCTTTTGTGCATATTTAAAAAGTATGCAATAACTGTATGCAAATATTATTTCCTTTTTTGTCTAAAAAGACTCTAAATAATTTACAACACTAAGAACAAAAACATTTTAATATATTCAAGGTGTTCTAGCCCTTTTTAAAACAAAACATTAGACACTTCAGAAATCTTCTCAGAATCCACACCTGACCCTAATATTTGTCAGCTATTTAATATTAAATGTAAGCAAAAAATATCAAGAGTGGTTATGTTCACCAAAAGGGGAATGGAATGGTCTTAAAAACAGGAGGGCTGGTTAGGGTCCACAGAGGGCCTCAACAATACAGAGGGCATGCTTCATCATTTGGAGATCATTAACCAGATCCTGGGAGGGCTGGCCAAAGAAGGGGGCATCAAGGATAATCTGCCTGAGGGCTTCCTTGAAGGAGAATAGCCTAAGCCATGTGCCTGAGGCTACTGTTTATGCATAGTTAAATATTCAGCAAACCACTTGGTAGGTCACAGTGAAAAATGTAGACAAGGTTTTAACCAGCTCTTCCTTGAGTAAAGACAGTGGAAGGGCAGAGGGATTTTACAGCATCTGATCTAACAAGGATGTCTTCAATATGGATGGAAAAGAGGAACATGGGATCTATGCCCCAATGTGGTGGACAAAGTACAGTTGTGTAATTAAACGACCACTGCTGCTGTAGCCTAAGTTATAAGAGTTGTTTACTACATGGGATACAACATCTAACCATCTTTCAAAGCTTCAGGGCATCTTCTATGCACTCAAACAGTCAGCTTGAGCAGTACTGACTAAAAGACAGGTTTGGGCACCAAGCCCTATAGAGCCTCTCATGCCAACTGAGAAAGGAAGGCTCAGTCCTAAGAAGACATTGCTAGGAACAATAATAAATAAATAAATACATGTCGACAGCATGCATAAAAAATGCACCAAAAAACAAGGGGTGGGGGTGGAGGGACAGAGCGGCTTCTGCTACAGTGCTCATTCGAACATCTACAGTTACGATAAGTTTATTTACACAACTATTTTTTGCTCTTCATTTTGATCACTGCTGCAGTAGCCTAAAAGCCATAGGAGTAAATTAACATAGGTAAGAACAACTGGGAGGTGGAAGGAAAAGGGTCCAGAGTCCCTGGAAAATGGTCCTAGTAAAGCCTGAAGTAGACCTGGATAAGGACTCTAGCTTGTAATGCTTTGTAAAAGTAAGTACAGAGGACCATGCTGCTGCTTCTAGAATACTTTGAGAATTCAACTCTTTCCCAAAAGCCATAGATGAAGCCAAAGCCCTGGTAGAATGTGCCTTCACCCTTCCCGGATTAGCTTTCTTGTAGTGGGAAAGGTAATAGCCCAAGACAACCATTTGGAAATAGTCTGCTTTGACACAGGTTGTCCCTTCTTACATTCATAAGAAATGAACAACTGATTGTAAGTTATGAAAGATTTTCTTCTGCCAAGATAGTACTCAGTTGTCTGTGGACATCCAAAGACAGTGCTGAAGTTGTCTGCAGGCATCCAAGGTATGAAGTATCCTTTCTCCCTCATTTTGCAGTTCAGAAAAGAACACAAATGGATAGTTTGGCTTAAAGTAAAGTCAGATACCATTTTAAGCATTAACAGAAAGATTAGTTCTCAAGGAAACCCTGTTTCTGTGGAAAATGAAAAAAAGGTTGGCCCACTATAAGAGCTTGCAACTCTGATACTCTTCTTGCAGAAGTCAAAGCAATCACTAAAGCTGTTTTCCATGTTAAGAACCTCAAGTCAGCCAATTTAGGTGATTCAAAAAGGAGCAAATTTTAACATCTCAAACACAAAATAAAGATCCCAAGGAAGAGCCATTGGTTTTCTTAGAGGTCTCTTGTACAAACCCCCCTTCAAAACCATTTTGACACGAATATGCCTAAACAGAAGGGGATTCCCGGGCAGACATGCTGAAATAGCTGACAAATGAACATGGATAGAGGAGTAAGACAGGCCATAGAAAAATAACTCTCACAAATATTGCAAAACCAGAGAAACACTAGCCCTGAATAGGTGATGGTTATGTTGATGGCACCAATAAAAAAGAAATCGGACATTTACTGATATATGTTTTAGTAGCATGCTTTCTTGCCTCCATTAGTACATGCTATATATTTTCAGTAAACAGGTGCCTAAAAGATATTAAGACCCTATCATCCAGGTAGTCAGCTGAAGTTGTGTGGGGTCAGAATGGATCAAAAAGCCTTTTTTTGTGCGAGTAGATCCAGTCTGAGAGGACACTTTTAGTAATTGCCTCTAGCCAATTCCAAAAGAAGAGAGAACCTATATAGCTTGGGCCAGAGGGAGCCACCACAATGACTTTGAGGAATTCCTTCTGAATCTTCATAAGTACCCTGGATATCAGTGTAACGGGTGAAAAAGCATAGAAGAACATTTCCATCCAAGTAAAAGAAAAGGCATTTGTCTTCTAGGTCTTCTTGCACGGAGTCCTGCAGCAGAATTCTGGCAGCTGATTTATGAGGAGGCAAAAAGGTCTATTTGAGGAACTCCTCGCAGATGGATTAAATCTTGTAAGATCCCCCTTATCTAGCTTCCATTCTTGAGGATCTGCCATTGCTTGCTCTGACAGAATGTATGAAGACTGCAGAAGTGAAATTGTGCTTTACAGCTATATCCCACGCTAACACAGCTATCCTGTATATGGGGAAAGACCTGGTTCTCTCCTTGCTTGTCTATGTCCCACTTCATTTTTGTATGGTCTGCAACAATTTAAAGTGGTCCTGGGTACCACAGGTGATTTAGAGAGTTGAATGCCTTGATAAGAGCAAGCACCTTTTTTATATGTATGTGCTTGTGCCTGTTTTTGTTGTCCCAGATACAGTGTACTTTTATTTGTCTATTTGGCTTGGCAATGCTCCCCAAGCAAAGTCCAAGGCGTTTGTGATGACCGACTGCTTAGCAGGAGTTGGGGAGAAGGGGAGACCTGGATTAAGGGACACGATGTCTCCACCAAGTGATTTCTCTTCTCACAAGTCCCACAACTTGAATCTGAAAAGATAGTATGTGCTCATGCTGGGACCACAGAGACTTCAGATAACACTATCTTTCTCATAGAGTCTCTTGCCACAGGTATCATTAGAATCATAGATGTCATGAGACCACAAAACTTGTGGTATTCACCTTACAGTGACTGAAGACTGAAAAGAAAACCCTTGGAATAGATCTAAATATAGATGTATTTTTTCCCTGTGGAAGAAAAGCTCTTTATACTGAGGTATCTCAGCATGGGTCTACTACCATTTGCTGAATTTACACTTACCTGAAATCCAAAACGCTAAGATGAGTCCACTGAAAACTGATTATATCGAAGCAACGAACAGCTGACACTTTAAACAGGGAAACTAACCACTTGGCCACCAAGGTGAACTTTGCCTTCTTCCCCAGTATAGTGCGATCTCGGAGTTGGTATATTTAGTTAGGGGGTGTGGGGAGTGAAGCCCCCCATTTGCATGGGTTGAATTAGCTTTCTTTTTGTTTTGTGTCCTGGTGGTCAAGTGGTTAGTTTCCCTGTTTAAAGTGTCGGCAGTTCATTGCTTCAATGTAATCAGTTTTTGGTGGACTTCCCAGAGTTTTGTATTTCGGGTAAGTGTAAATTCGGCAAATGTTAGTAGACCCCTCACCATATACCCCAGGAACACAATCCTATGTCATGGAGTCAAAAAAAATGTTCTTTTGGAATACCAGCTTGCATAGGAGATCTTTCACCTAAATTAGACATTCCTGACACTGAAAACAACACAGCAATGATAAGCAAGTCATTTAAACATGGATAAATGTGGATACCCTATAGCTTGCAATCTGCTATAACTGGAGCTAGACACTTTGTGAATACTCACAGTGAAGGCTAAGGCAGAGAACTGATAATGTGATCAAGACACACGAAACCTTAAGAAATATCTGGATGGATAGGAATTTGATAGGTATTTTTTAAGTCTAAGATTACCAAAAACTCAAATAAGGATGAAGGGATAAAAGACTGTGCAGTGAAAGCATTTTGAACTTGGGCATTATCACAAACTGATTTAAGAAAGAAAAGTCCACAACTGGACTCCAGGCATTTTCTTTATTTGGTAACAGAAACATTGTTCTATTAAAAACCTCTTTCCCACTGGGAAGGAGGAACTGTTTCTATTATCCCCTAAGAAAGCATTGCTATAGGACAGAAAAGAACAGAGGGGTTTGTTCTGGTAGATGTGAAATAATTCTCTAAAAAGGAATCACTGAATCAATCTCAGAACTCATTTCTCTAAAACAATCTGCTGCCAAATAGGGAAATGAAGATTCAGACTTTCTGGAACGGATAAGGGATTGCGCTGGTTGGTGGGTGGTGTGGAGAAAAGATTCTTTACATAGTCATTCTTTTTTTAGGGGAGGGGACAGAACCCCCCCTGTAAAGTTTAGAGAAATATGGCTGAAAAATCTGAGAGATTCCATGCATCTGCTTGACCCTCTCATCACATTTTTGTTAACCTCAGCAGCGGAGGGACAAAAAGGTACAGTTGTGTACACTTACCATAAATGTAGATGTTCGAGTGTATTCACTGTTGCAGTCATTACATTTGGGTAATCTACTGGTAGGTTGCTCTCAGTCGGCCTGATTAACAAAGTCTTGGGTCCTGCGTCAGTTGCTGTCCCTTCTTCCATGACATCAGGTCGTCAGGGGTATAAAACATACAGCCAATGCCATTACATCAGCTTTTCTTGCCCCAGATGTCAGGTGCCTCCCAAATGGGGAGCAAAATATATAAGTAATTAACAACACAAAAATATACCTCCAAACAAAAGCAAATACACCAAAAAGGCTTTTAAGCATAGTAAAAGAAAGTAGAGGCATAGTAAGAGAAAAATAGGGGGCTGGAGGGAGGGTAACCAGGACTGCAACAGTGAATACACTCGGACATCTACATTTATGGTAAGTGTACACAACTGTACTATGTTCTTCGTGTTTCACTGTCGCAGTCATTACATTTGGGTAGCTTCCCAAAGCTATGGTTGGGAGGATGGATTTATACAGCATTAGGACCAGCTATAAGGCCCTGCAAGACAGCAGTGGTAAAGCCAGCTCTGGATTTAGAGAAAATTGGTAAGTGATAACGCTTGGTGAAAGCATGAACTGAACTCCAGGTAGCAGCTTATAGAATATCCCTGGTAGGAACACCTCTGAGAAAGGCTGTAGAAGTAGATCCAGCCCTGGTGGAATGAGATGTGATCCCCTGGGGAACAAGTTTTCCATGGTGCTTATAACAAAAATGAATACAATGGCTTATCCATTTAGAAATGGTTTGTTTTGAAATAGCCTTCCCCTCTGCCCATGCAGCAAATGCTGCCAGCAGTTGTTCAGATTTTCTTTGAGATTTAGTCCTGTCCAAGTAGAATCTAAGTTGTCTGTTTACATCCAATGAATGCAGAATCTGCTCCCCCTTGTTCTGTGGATTGGGAAAGAAAGTTGGCAAATGAATGGACTGATTAAGAGCCACACTGGATATCACCTTGGGCATGAAGGATGGACTGGTCATGAGTGACACCCTGTCCGCATGAAAGATGATGAAAGGCTCCACTGCCATAAGGGCCTGTAATTCAGATATCCTTCTAGCTGAAGTGATTGCTAAAAGGAAGGCTGTTTTCCAGGAAAGAAATTTTAAGTCTGCAGTAGCAGCTGGCTTGAAAGGAGGTAGAGTGAGTTTCTCCAATACAAAGTTAAGGTCCCAAGCAGGAGTTGGAGCTCTCCTGGGTGGTCTCAAGTTTTTGGCCCCTCTGCGATACTGCTTTAGCAGAGGATGAGAGAAGAGGTGGGATTCTGTGTTGTAATGAGCTGAAAGGTGGGAGGATGACATAATGGTTAAGGTATTTACCTTAAAGACACAAGGTGCAGGGTTTGATTCTCACATGGGGTAACTGGCTAGGCTTCAAATGGCCCAAAAGGGCAGTTAGTCTAGTACTAACCTATGAGCTATATTCCTATAATGGCTGAGGCATGGATTTTAATGGGGGAAAAAAGACAGGCCCTTGTGAAGCATCTCAGTTAAGTATTGCAAAATCTGAGGTAAATTGGGTGCTGCTGTGCTCATCCCTCGAGATTTATTCCAGGCACAGAATCTTTTCAATTTGCCAGCATAAGATTTTCTAGTACTAGGTCTTCTCGCCTCCAAAATGATGTCCATCACTGGTTTGCTGAGGGATGCTAAGGGGGAATTTAAATGATTAGCCAAGCTGCAAGATTCAATGTTTGGAGCTGAGGGTGCAGAATTTAGTTCTCCTGCTGAGACAGTAAGGAAGGTGTCTGAGGCAGGTGCCATGGAGAAATTTGTGACACACTGCGCAGGAGTGGGTACCAGTGTTGGCGTAGCCAGTCGGAAGCAATCAAAATCATTTTTGGTTTGTCCTGTTTGACTTTTAGTAGAACTTTGGAGAGCAGAGGGGGAAAGGCATAGACTGACAGTTTTTTCCAGCTGAAGGATAGAGCATCCACTTTCCAGGCTTTTTTGTAATGAGTTCTTGTGCATAATTTGTCCAACTGGTAGTTCTGGGGTGAGGCAAAAAGATCTATGTATGGGTTCCCCCATTTGCGTGTCAACATGTTGAAAATCCGTGGTTCCAGTTTCCATTCATGTGGGTCCATGAGATTTTTGCTTAGTTCATCTGCCAGAATATTCTCCTTTCCTGGCAGGAATTGAGCTTGTAGTTGTACTTGGTAGCTCAAGGCCGTGTTCGACAATGCCATGGCTAGTCTGCAGAGGGGGTAGGAATGTGTACCCCCCTGCTTATGTACCACATAACCATGGTGTTGTCTGTCTTTACCAGTAGTTGTCCTGGATGAAGTTAGTCCTTGAAGGCTGTCCGAGCATTCTGTACAGCTAGCATTTCTTTTTGACTGATATGAAGGTACATTTGATTTGGGCTCCATTTGCCCTGAATGCACTTCCCTGCCAGGTGAGCCCTCCATGCATAGTCTGATGCATCTGTAGTTAGGGTTTGGGTGGCAGGGGATGATGTGAATGGCAGTCCCTTGTTTTGGTGGCAAGCCTCTGCCCATCATAAGAACTCTAGGCACAGGCAAGGTATGATAGGAATCATTGTTTCCAGGCTGTGACAATGTTGACTCCATAAACTTTTTAAGTACCACTGAAGTTTCCTCATATGCAGTCTTGCATATGGAATTAGAAGAATGCAGGAGGCCATGAACCCCAAGGCTTGCAGTATTTGCCTTGCAGACAGCAGGGTTTTTGTGGCCACCTGTCTGAAGTAAGTCACCAAATGGATTTGATTTTCTGGCGTAAGGAAAGCCATCTGCGCAGTTGTATTCAAGCTTGCACCCAGAAATGTAATTTTTTGAGAGGGTACCAGTTGTGATTTCTTTTCGTTTATAGTGTACCCTAGACAAGTTAGAACTCTTTTTAGAAACGCCAGATGTTTTAGAAGAGTGGCCTGGTTTTCTGCCTGAATTAGACAATCGTCCAGGTATGGATATATTTGAATATTTCTTTGCCTGCAAAATGCAATTACTGGAGCCAGGCACTTTGTGAATACCCTGGGTGCAGTAGACAAGCCAACAGGCAGTGCAGAGAACTGATAATACAAGTAGCCTGCTTTGAAGCGAAGGTATTTTCTGCAAGATTCCCTGATTGGGATATGCCGGTAAGCCTCTTTTAAATCTAGAGTTGCCAGCCAGGCATCCTTGCTTAGCATAGGAAGTAACTGGTGAAGAGTCAGCATCTTGAATTTTGGAATGCCCAGAAAGGTGTTTAAAGTAGACAGGTCCAGAATTGGATGCCATGATTTGTCTTTTCTGGGTACCAGGAAAAGTCTGGAATAGAAACCTTGTCCCTTTTCCTCTTCTGGTACTAGCTGAATAGCCCCCATGTTTAAGAGGGAAAGTACTTGTTTCTGAGCCTCTGCTCACTGATTTGGGGGCAAGTCTGGCTACCGGTTTGGAGTTGGCAATGTGTGGAAATGAAATCTGTATCCCTGGGACACTATATTTAAAACCCATTTGTCCTTGGTTATAAGTTACCAGTTTTTTTGCATGAAGAGCCGGTTTTCCCCCCAAAAGGGCGGCTGAGAGATAAGTGCTTGGTAATTTTAAAGGAAAGTCATTGAGACTGTTTACCATAGGGTGGTGTATTGTTATTTCCAGATTTGGAAGTGGAAGCACCCCATTGCTTAGTTCTGAGAGTCCCTTGGGACTGAAACCTGGTGCTTTTTGAGTGCCTGGGTTTGGCTTAAGTGGCTCTGGAAGGAACTGGAAAGGACCAGTTCTTAGTAGGCCAGTGCCTACTAAATCTTGGAGGTTGTACTTGTAAGAAATCTTTCACAGTTTGCATAGATATAGCTTAATCTTCCATCTTTTTTAGAACTTCTTCAGCCTTATTGCCAAACAGACGGTCCTGATGTAAAGGAGCATCCAACAGTTGTGCTTTAACATGATCAGGCAGAGATTGTTCCTTAAGCCAAGCATGCCTTCTAAGCACAGACCCAGTAACAGCAGCCCTGCAAGAGGCTTGTAAAGAATCAAAACCACATTGCAAAGTATGTTTTCCAACTTGTTTAGCTGAATGCAATAAATCCTGTAAATCTTTATTTTCCACACAGTCAGAAATCAATATCATTTTCTGTTTAAGCAGTCCCATGATATGCTGTTGATATTTTAGCATATGAATTGACAGTTTAAAGCCCTGATTGCCAAGGTTGCAGAAGTATAAACCTTTTTACCCCATCTATTCAGCGCCCTGGAGTCTCTATCATAAGGGGAAGGATTTTTAGCAGTAGAAACCTTAATGCCCTTGGGCCCCTGAGAAATGGTTTCTGGATCTGCAACCTGATTTTTGAAAAGAAATTTGTGGGACTCAGGAACCCTGTAGTATCTGTCTGATTTACTAGGGGCCAGAGGCAGGGAAGCAGGGGCCATACTGGATTTCAAAAACACATCATCAACAATGTCTAGAACAGGAGGTATAGCCAAAGGCCTATGCTGAGGAAGAAGAAGGAAATCCCTAAGCCTCTTTTTGGATTCAGAAAATTACTGAATTTCCCAGTGGAAATGCTCCCTTACGATATGCAAAGTTTACCCAAAAACCTCACGGAGAGAAGCAGAGGGAATGGAATCCTCTGCATCAGAATCCTCATAAGTAGGTATGGACAAATCCAGGTCATTAGAAGAATCAGAAGAAACAGAGTCCTGTTCAGAAGAGTCATAATCAAGTTCAGCCCTAGGCTTCTTAGAAGGGGGGGGGGGGGTTGACTACCCCTGATTAGAGTAATTAAATCTTCAGCCATTTTGATCATTTGTTTTTTTAGGCATAGGGGCCTGAACATGTGGCCTGGGCGTAGTTTTTTTAGACATAGATCGAGATTTAGGCCTTAGTATTGAAGGTGGAGTTGGTTTAATATGCAAGTTTGTAGGCCTGAATACACCCCTCAGAAGCCGGTAGTTGGATGGCTAACCGACATCATTTCTGGATGAATAAACCGAGAACCGAAATATTTAGAAGCAAAAATGTACCGATGACTTATAGTGCGCTGATTAAATAAAACACAAAACTGACAACAAAGTACGTCATGTTCAGGGCCTAGGCAAGGAATACAGTACAAATGAAAATCCTTATGAGGTATTTGTTTCTCACAAGTAATACAATTATTAACTTTTACTGACATCGGTAAGGAGCAGGAAAAAGTTTCCCCAACGGGGTACTTAGCTTTTAGTTGAAGACTTCGGTTCTGAAACTCGAAAACGAAAATTTCAGTAGTCGACCGACCGGCACTTGCAAACTGCTTCTGCTTCGGGCACTGCATGGCAAGAAAGACTGATGTGATGGCGTCGGCTGCATGTTTTATACCCCTAACGACCTGACGTCATGGAAGAAGGGACAGCAACCGACAAAGGACCCAAGACTTTGTTAATCAGGCCAACTGAGGGCAACCTGCCAGCAGATTACCCAAATGTAATGACTGCAACAGTGAAACACGAAGAACATCTAGATATGTATGCAAAGGTGAATTCAAAATTTCATTTTTTACAACCTCTAGGTGTTGAGATTGTAACCAGACAGCCCTGTTGTATCTATACAGTCATAAACAATGAATAGTGACATTTGGAATAGAATAAACTATTACCCACTAAACCACACAAAGCAGTTTTTTCCTCACAGGAAGGAAATGCAACATTTTCCTCATACTTTCACAATTAGTCAGAATAAACTTTTAATGTAAGAACCTGATAAGCCAAAATTCTAAAAATTAAAGCTGCAGAAACATACACTTTTTTTTCTCAAACTTATCAATTGCTTTACCATCCTTGTTAAAAGGAGGATGATTAGATTTAACAAAATGCTTGACAGCAGCTGGATTGACTAAAGCTATAGCTGCTGGGTCAGGTCTGGGATGGGTGCACAGAAATTTGAACGACTTAGGAACTTTGTAAATTCTACCTGCTTTCTTTGGTGCATCATGCTGGCAGTAACTGGGGGATGGGAGGATGTTCTCAGAAGTCTAGCTGTAACATTTAAAAGTATTTTCTGAAGGACTGAGAAATCTCAGTGTCCTACCACTGAAAACACTGGCACATACTGAAAATAGTCTCGAAAAATGAGAATCCTTGAGAGGAAGATGCAGATAAAATACTCTCCTCTGAGTTTGATTCAGTATTCTGAGGAGAAAAACCCGTGTCTGTCCCATCACATTCCTCTCCAGATTCAACTTTTGAATATCTTTAGGAAAAGAGGAATCCATTTTTATCTTACCAGAAACCACCTAATAAGATGGGTCAATAGCCCGTACAAGACCTTGAGCTAGACTTAATAAACTACTTCTGTTCAATGAAACTTGGGCAGGAGAAGATATATGTTTAGTTTTCTGTTTCTATTTGACAGGAAAATTAGGACAAACATGAATTTTAATGGCAGCAACAGCTTCTTACAGGGATAGGCACAACACTCTGGTTAATCAGTGACACCTTCTTTGCTCCTTCTCCCAACACCAACAAAAGTGGCTCTCCCTTGCCCAATAAGGGGACCCCAACAGCCGTACAGGATGTGGAATAGCCCAGGTCCATAGTGACTACATGGGAAACACCAGAAGAATCCGGGGAAAAAGATTAGTGGTCTTGAGAAACCAGATTTGGCCTCAGCCTTTTGTGGTGGCAAAGTTGTTTAGTTAACTTTTTTTGTGGTTGGAAAAAGGAATGATAGTGGGACTGTTAACTTTGTTTTGTGGCCAAGCCAAAAATTATGTAACTTTCCTAGGAAACTAAGAAGCATAAACTGGTAAAATGTCAAAAGTACTATAGACACCTTTCCCAATAATAAAGCACAGCACCTGCCCCCAAATAATTTAAACATAGTTTCTCAACAGAAACAAAACAACAGTTTTAGAATGTTTAAATCAACTTTTAAACTACCAAACAAAGAAGTGCATTCTCATTTAAAAGAACAGCAAAGTCGCTTGACAGTCAATGAAAACACATACTCTTGATTTAAAAGTACCTTCCCACACTGCAAAGTACATATAAACATAAAAATAATTATATGTGGAAGGTTTTTCCCCAAGGGAACTTATCTGTCCAGCAACGGAATGGCACAAGCCAACTGTTGAGCCACTGACTGGAGAAGTGTACTCTCTTTGGCAGGAGGAATACTCTGAAGGGCTTGGATTGCAGGAAGTACCATGTTAACACCTCATACCCTTGCTCCTCTTTGCTTACTGCAAGATATTCTGAAACCTGTGTAAGACCAAAAGGACCTCCAAAGAGTCAGCTCTAGGATGCTGGGTCATAACTTCACTACCCCTGGCAGAAAAAAAGAACATTATCTTGGTACATTCTGGCTGCATATGTGGAATCCTTAACAGTGGACTCCATGGTAGACTATTCCTCAAAATCATTCAGACACTTCTGGGGACAGGGGTCCAAAGGTCAGTTTGTGGCATATTCAGGAGCTTGTGGTCTTTTCCAAAGGGCCGATAATCTGGTAGAAAGCTGCAGAGAAGGTGTCATCATACTTAATTGTCCTGGGGTAGAGATTATGGGTCCACTGTGCCCTCCCAGCATGTAGAGGGACAGAAAGAAATCACACTCCTCAGATTCAAACTAATGCTCCTTACCCACAGCCAACATGCCGAGAAATGAGCTTGCAACAGATGCATATCAGGTGCACAGCAAGGAGTACTGGCACAAGAAGACAAGCCAGTCAAGATGGCATATGAATACAGAGGCATGTACCAAGCCTGGTTCAAGTAATCAGGCCATATTCCCTATGACTGTGCTTTTAAATCCACAAAGTCACATCCCATTAGCTGTCAAACAACTTTAAACAAGGAGCTCTGATATGGAAAAGCTTGGTAGATCCTCCTCATTCTGGGCAATTGAGCCCTGATGGGCTGGATGGAAAGCCTATGGAGAAGGGTCTTGTTCAATGTATTATGTTAAATTCTGACAGGGAGACTCAAGGCACCACCTCCCCGGAGATGGCTAGTTTTTGAGTGTGCTCTGGACATTCATAAGGGAAAATGGGTGGAGGTTAAACTTTCAGCAAGCATCTCTACCCAAGAAGGCAACTACTGGCTCGCATCTCTCTCAAGCCCCTTGATATCAGGTGAGCTGAAAATAGGAACAAAAAGAAGCTCTCATTAGCTGTGCAACAGGATATGCATACAGAAATAGTGAGACCATCTAGAGGATATACTCAGCTTCACAGTTGATCATTAGATACCTTTTCCCCCTTTGTTTGCTTCTCTTACTGCTGGAGTTCTAGCTGAAGTTTGGGATTGTGGGAGTGAACTCTCCTGCTGATCCCAACCTCAGGCACTCTGATGTCCACAGTAATTCTAAGCAACATTGAACTGCAAAATAATGAAAAAGAAAGTCAACACTACAAAGTACTGACTTTCTCACAACTACAAAATAGTGTTCTGTAGAGGAGTAAGCCCCTTGCATCCCCCACGCACCTGTGTAAACATGCTAACTTTGAGACTGTGCAATTTTAGGGTAAGGAGGAACTTCCTTAGACCCGCATATTATTGCTGTTATTCTCAATATTGCCTGTGCGCCAACTTAACCTTATTGACTAATACTGTTTTGTGAAACACAGTGCTATTAAACTCACATAGCCTAGTACTTTCAACTGCCACTATTCTTTCTGCTGAGAGTCAGTCCAGGAACAACTTCTCACATGTCTTCAGGTGGCCATCTTGAAGTGATGGGAATTATAACAGTGCTTAACATAATTTTTTTTATTAACAACTCTGTCTCCTATCCTTCCTGTCTAGTACTACACTAAGACACTATCTCAGCTATCCTATATCTTCTGTCCTACATCCCTTCAAAACCCTTAACATTTTTCCCTCTTACAGCTGTTGTTCTCAAATTCCCAGAGAGCACACCTGACTAACTAACCCTGCTTAACTGGATCTCCCACCCCTTTACAGCTTCCTCGTGGCAAGAAACACAATACTTCAAGTCTCTCCTGCAGGGAAACTATTAGTTTTAGTAATCTCCCTGGTTACTAGGCAAGTTTGTGTAGTGAAACACTTTAGTGCTTATTTGACTAGTGGTACGCTCACTAACTGAAACAAATATGGTTGGACTCACCATCCCCTTCCCCTGAACTTTCGCTCTCCATCGTCTTCTCTCTTTTTAGCAACTGTTAACACCAAGAGCTGCAAAACTGCACATAACTAATAAGTAGCAAGTGTTAGGCTGCTATTGCCTGTATAAGTTTCTTACCTCAAGGAACTGCCTACTCTTAACTGTTCCACTATCTTGCGGCACACATTGCTAACTGATTGTTTCTACTGTGGTCTGGCAAGCTGGCTCAGAGTTTCTGCCTGCTCTGTTCGCACTCGCTTCACGCGGGCTCACTCCCCTTCACTACCCCCATTCCCACCTGCCCTCACATCAATTACCTTTGTAACAAACCATCTTAACCCCACCCTCCCTGATCCCCAACTTCCTGTACTCCCCAACCAGTCACAACCTGCCCCTTTTAAAATAACCCCTCCCAACTCTCGACTCACTACATCTAACTCCTCTCACACTTGCTCGCTGTTCTCATCCCCCCTCCTCTAGCTATTACCATACACCTTCCCTCTATCAAACATCTATCCCCTTTCGTATTGTCAAACTCCAATATGTTCCTCCTTCTCTTCTTACCCTTCCTTCTTCTACTCCTAAGCAATCTCACTTCCTACCACATTCAGCTAAATCTACTCCCTCTTGTCCCACTTCCTCTCATAACACAATTAACAGCAGAAGCCACTACAACTCTCGCTTTTCTCCCTTACTCTTCTCATGTACCAAATTCAATCTCCCCAAAATCAAACTGTCTCCAAAATTCCCCTCATTCTACAGAATTAAACAGAAGTTTCACTTAGCCTACCCCTATACATCACTTCTCTTCCTCCCACTAAACATCATTCAACTCTCAGGTGACATTCACCCAAACCCTAGCCTACACTCTAATTCATCAAGTCCTACCTATACCCCACAAATACTTCAGCAGGTACCTAAACTTAGTCTCAAACATCTCTCTCTCTCTATTCAATCAACATCCATAGCGTTCTTAACAAGATTACTGAATTTCACATCTGGATAGCCCAGTACTCCCCCAACATAGTTAGTCTCTCTGAAACATGGGTTAAAACCACATAATGTAGACAAAGAACCCCCCCCCCCGTTACAACATTCTAAGCCTGGACAGAAAGCACAAAAATGGCGGAGGTGTTGCCATTATGTACTCTCACCTCTTATGCATATCTTCCCCAATGAACCCTCCCCCTCCTTTCACCCAGCTGAACTGCAATCTCAACAATCATAAAACTCTAACCATAGTTGCCATCTACATACCCCCTGGAGAGAACATACCCCTATTAGAACAAATCCTACAGTGGATGTCTGACAATATACAAACTGAAACAATAATACCAGGTGATGTTAACATCAACTGGCTCACCCTCATCTCTAACTCTCCCACTACCAGCATAAACCTATATGGATACACTCAACTATCACTTTGCCCACTTTTCTTCATAAATCCACAAATACCTGCTCTATCTTGGATTGTATACTTGTCTCTAAGCCTGATCTCTATCACTACCCTGAATCCCTACCAGACTCAGTCAGTGACTACTCCCCTACGCATGTCTAAAGATTTCCCCCCACCGCTCTAACAAACGTCAACCAAGGTACATTCAGTAATTCTCTCTCTGCTATTGATTGGTCTTTCCTCTCTTCCCTACCTCTAGATGAAGCTTTCCTTCAATTCAACTCCATCTTCCTAAACATTCTTAACTCCTTTGCCCCTCGTAGAACTGTCAAATCACGGTGTTCCCCTTGGCACTCCAACTCTACTCTGTCTCTTATCCATAACAGACATTGTGACTGGGAACTCTGGATTAAGACCAAATCTCTCACACACTACCAATAATATAGGGAACTCCAAAATTAACCAAAAATCATAAACTCTGACAAAAAGAACTACTATCTCTTACCCCAAGATACTGAACCCAGGAACCCTGAAACATTTTGGAATGCTGTCAACAAAATTCTTCAACTCCCATCCCCTGCCCCAATAACACACTCCTTGAAACTGCTTCAATTTTCAACTCATACTTCATAGATACCATCAGCAAACTTATGCAAAATATCCACTCAACCAACCTCACACCCCTGACTGCAAAACAGTTCTTTCTCACTAAAGCCCATTCCATCCAGCTACATCAAAAAACTTCTGATCAAACTTAAATCAAGTTCCCCTTCAGCTGATAACCTGCCATCTCTCCTCCTAAAAGCTGCTGCTAACTCCATAGCATATCCTGTCTCCATCCTCAAAAACCATTAAATTGGTGAATCCACTGTTCCTGCCCTCTGGAAAAAGTTCCACACTATACCAATCAGGAGCGGTCTTAGGTCAACTGGTGCCCTAGGCAAAAGGGCTCCACGGCGCCCCCTACCACACCATCTGCTGCCCCCATCCTGGTCTACCTACACCAAAAAATACTGGAAAAGTGCCCCTGCTACAGCGGCGCCCTAGGCTGCCACCTAGTTGGCTGTGGTGGGGGCAGAAGCCATGTTGAGTAGGGGTAATTAAGTTTTCATGAATAAGATAAGCTGAGATTTGTTTATAAACACAGTGCTCAAGAGTTGGAAATGCTCTCTAATTATTGACCTATTGCCATGTTCTCTCCCATCTCCGAAACTCTTGAGCACTGTGTTTATAAACAAATCTCAGCTTATCTTACTCATGAATACTTAATTACCCCTACTCAACATGGCTTCTGCCCCCACCACAGCATCAGTACTGCACTTGTTTCCTTTACTAACTCCATCTCCCTAGCTAGAGACAATGATAAACTAGTATCCTGCATCATTTTTTAGATCTCTCCAAAGCCTTTGACACTGTCTCTCACCCCATCCTCCTCTCCAAGCCCTTTCAACTCAACCTCTACTCAGCAAATGTCTCCAAGTTCAACAGCTACTTCACAGACAGACTGCAATCTGTAAAATGGCTCTCTGCTCTTCCTCCTTTTTTTCCCCATCAAAATGGGCGTCCCTCAAGGCTCTATTTTAGGTTCCCTCCTTTTTTACATTTTTACTAACCAACTTCACACACTCTGTCCTCAGTCTTCCCTCATACAGTACGCAGATGACTCCACCATCATTTCTATCATTGATAGTCACACTGACCTACTAACCCTGACACAAACATCTTTCAACCTCACAGAAACATGGCTTACTAACAACCAACTCATACTAAACCCTAAAAAGAAAAAAAAATTCTTCTCTTCCTCCCAAAATCCCTTTACCATCCTAAATCCTCAATCATCATCTCTTCCCTCAACAACACTACGATCATAGCTGAATCGCACACTAAACCGCTTGGAGTAACAGTGGACGATCAACTAAAATTTGACCTTCGTATACTTAACTACATCAAGAAAACCCACCAAAAGCTTGGTTTATTCTATAGATAAAAAAGGTTCTTCACAACCAACTCCAGGATCTCACTAGCCCACACTTACCTTCTCCCCAACCTCTTTTACAGCTCTCAAATTTTAACCAACTTACAGTCTTCACTACTTTCCAAACTTGAAACCACCTAGAAAGTTGCTAGATTTGCAGCCACTTTGCCCTCAAGATCACACCACTGTCACCCTCTCCAGACACTCAGCTGGCTAGAGTTTCCTAACCAACTCTTATTTACCCAACATCTCATTATCCATACTATTATGAATATGCCCTCCTCTTGCCCTAGTATTTCTTCACTTGTCTCCTTCTATAAGCCCCGTCAATCCCTCAGAAGCTCTGACCAATGTCTCTTACAAATTCACAAACCTAAAAAATCTATTGGACAGAATCTCTACAGCTACTTCCCTGCTCTTGGATGGAACAAGCTCCCCATGAACCTTAGATACATTTCCTGCATCCACGAGTTCAAGAAAACTCTCAAAAGGTACCTTAATAGCACATGGATTTACCTCTGTAATCATCCGACATGAACCCACCCCTTTCTCTTTCACTATCCTCTTTATTCCTCCCTTCCCTACGACCATAACTCACTTAACTGCTCTGTATTACCCTCGTACAATTACCCTCTGAAGATAAACCAATGTGTTATGTAAATTCATTCAAATGTTTTATTGTATATTCTTTGCTATGTTTTTCTTCAATGTTATAATACCTCTTACTATATTGCACTGTGGAGCTTTATCTACATTTGCTTAACTGTTTTACTGTACATTTTTCACTGTATTTATCTTCAGTTTTGTAAAATTTCTTGCCTACTTGTACTGTGAAGCTTTTCTCCCCAGGCCTCCACTGAAAACAGGCTTTTGCTCAGATGGACTAACAAATGTCAAATAAAATAAACAAATAAAATAAAATGTCCTTCTCTGAGGGAATAGAAACAATGCCAGTAGACTGTGGCTTGTTATCTGGTTAAACATTGATGCGGATGGCTCATGTGAGCAAGGAAACTTTTCATAATGAACTTAAACTTCAGGATCAAAATTCAAACCATGCAGGGCTTCACTATTGATAGAATAGGAATAAAAGACAATAATGGTAGATTTGTGGTGGCAAGGGGCTATTAGCAATGTAGGAAGATTATGCTGACATGTACTTATATTCCACTAAAAACTGCTATAATGGAGCTTAAAAAATTTTGGGGAGAAATAATCAGGTTTCAGCAGGGAAACTTACTTATAGGTGGGGATCGGAACTTGATATACAATAATGACGCATCAGGGAGACCTAGAAAGGAAATGTAACAAAATGATGGTAAATTACTGAAGAAAGTTATAAAAAATATTTGGTACTGAAAATATATGAATGTGAATTCAGCAGTAGGAACTCAGACAGAATTTACATATTTTACTCAAGGTATAATAACTGGGCAAGACTGGATAGAAAGTATATTTCAGAGGAACATGTACATTTAATTGAAAGCATCAACACATATCCAATAATTATTTCAGATCATGCAACAATAAATACTAAGATAAATATGCATGGTAATGAAGTAAAAATGAGACAATGGCACTTTTCTACCTATTAAACAGAGAAGAATTATTTAAGAAATGGAGATTAAAAACAATTAATCAATTAATGCATTATTAGGGAAGTTAGAAATTTCTCCAGAAGGGATACGTAGTGAATGGGGCAAAGTGAAAATGGATTTTAAAATAAGGCTGAAATAAAACAGAAAGAGATACAGTTAAGAAGTAAAAAGAATCATTTAGAGGGACTGACAAAGTTTAAAACACTGCAGAATAAGGGGAATCTCAAAGAACAACAGGAGGAGCAACTGCAGAGTGTTAAAGACAAAAAGATGGATTACCTGGATAATATCCATGAGTATAGAAAGACTGCTGTTAAGCAACTATTTTTTGAGAATTCCGCAGCACGCAGTGTTTAGCACAATGACTCAGACAATAGAAAGTAGAATGGGCTGTTGTCAAACTCAGAGAGCATATGAGAAGAAAAATAGCCAAAGATTCTATAGCGGTATTAGAGCGATTTTGGAAATGTTATGCAAACTTGCATAAAGCAGAGAAATGTGGAGACTAGGAAAGAGCATAAATGGAAATATTTATGGAAGACTTAATTATGCCAAGATTAGAGGAAGATGAGGCTCAATAAATTAAATTTATGTACTCACTATAACTATACATCTGTGTTGTCCATTTTCATTCTTCCTCAATGAATGGGTCTTGGATTCAACTCTGTCATTTTTTTTAGATTCTTGGACCCACCTCTCAAGTTCCTCCCTTTATCCATAATACCCTTTACTGCTACATTAACCTAGATCAAGTTTGTTGCTGCTAAGTATGCTTTACGGCATAAATAACCATAAGAAGAAGAAACAGTATAGGTACAGAATAGGGGCTCTAACTGGGAAATAGAAGTTATGTCCTTACCATAACGTTCCATGTGGAGTGTTCATCTCACCTTTGTTCTTACACATGGGTTCGGAGCCGATCCTCGGCTCCGTGCCGGCCGCCTGCAAGCTCTGCATCGAGAAGAAGCTCGAGATCACCTAATACCCACAATCCCCCTCTGCCTTTACCTCAGATCTAGTTTGCAAGCAAACCAGCCATAGAGAGCACACACACATACCAAAACTTTACCTAATGATAGGATCATCTATATACATATATACATATATATATATATATATATATATATATATATATATACACAAGTGTATCATACAATACAACTAATGCAACTGCAGAAGGAGAATACTCCAGACCAGGCACCAAATCGAACGTTCTTCCTAAGGGTGGGAAGGGTGGGAGTGTAAGAACAAAGGCGAGATGAACACTCCACATGGAACGTTATGGTAAGGACATAACTTCTATATGTGAGAGTGTTCAATCTCGCCTTTGTTCTTACACATGGGTAGCATCCCTAGCTCCATGATCCTTAGGAACTCACGGGAGAACGTTCTTGAGCACAGTGGAACCAAAGGTTGCCCTATCCCTAGAAACCCTGTCCACTTTGTAATGAGAGATAAATGTATGTGGTTTAGCCCAAGTAGCAGCCGCACAAATCGTGTCTAATGGTAAGTGAGCTGCGTGAGCTAAGGATGTAGACACTGATCTCGTAGAATGTCCTTTAGGTTTGACCGATAATGTTTGATTAGAAGCCTCATAAACGTATGTGATACAATCAGTTAGCCATTTGGAAAGAGTTCGTTTCGTAACTGCTACACCCTTTCTGCTGTCAGCAAAGGCTACAAACAGTTGATCAGATTTCCTGTGATCTTTTGTTCTATCCAAATAAAATCTGAGTTGCCTATGGACATCCAATTTGTGCAACATATACTCTAATTTATTAGAGTGATTTTTGAAGAAGGTGGGTAATTCAATGGACTGATTAATATTATTAGTAGAGCAAACTTTGGGGAGAAAGGATGGATTAGTGCGAAGGGATACTCTGTCAGAGTGGAAAATTAAATAAGGGTGTTTAATAGAAAGAGCTTGAAGCTCAGACACTCGCCTAGCGGATGTAATGGCCACCAGGAATAGAGTTTTCCACGATAAAAATTTAAATGGGCAGATTGAGGCTGGTTCAAAGGGGGGCAACATCAATTTAGAAAGTAAGAGGTTCAAATTCCACGGTGATGTAGGAATTCTAACTGGTGGTCTGATATGAAAAGATCCTTTTAAAAAAGCTTTACAAAGTCTGTGAGCCATAATAGGCGCACCACATTCTTCCACATGAAAGTTAGAAATGGCAGCCAACTGCACTCTTAAAGTAGCAGGAGAAGCTCCTTCATGAAACAATTCTGTCAAAAACTCCAAGATCTTGTTCAACGGAGCTATAACAGGGTCCAAATGATGTGAATTAGCCCAGAAGACGAAACGTTTCCATTTACTGGTGTAGGTCTTTGTAGTGGAAGCTTTATGAGAAGCCACTAAAATATTCTGAATCAGACCTGGCTAGAAAGGGAAGCGGAGCAGCCAAGCTGCTAGATGGAGTGATTCGAGAGATGGGTGAGGAACTCCTGACGATCTGGCTCTGGGTCCAGCATCCAAGGTCCCCGAATGCGGTGATGCAATAGAAAGGGGAACCAAATCTGACGAGGCCAGAATGGGGAAATGAGGATTATCGTCCTCTGAAGGTTGTTGGCTTTCTGCAGAAACTTTGCAATCAGGGGAAAAGGAGGAAAAGCATACAGGAGACCCTGGGGCCAAACGTGCACCAGCGCGTCCCTGGGGACTTCCCCTGGAGGGGGTAATAGGGCAAAGTAGCTCCTGCATTTGGCGTTCATTGGAGACGCAAACAGATCGCAGGAAGGCTGGCCCCACTTGCGAAATAGCATGTTCGCAATTGACTGTTTGAGGGACCACTCGTGAGGCAACAGTATTGCTCTGCTCAGCCTGTCGGCTATGACGTTGGATGACCCCGGGATGTGCGTTGCGATCAGAAAGCGACCCGTGGACTCCGCCCATTGCCAAATTCTCATGGCCTCTCTGCATAGTTGATAAGACCTGGTTCCCCCTTGCTTGTTTATGTACCAGACTACGGACATGTTGTCTGTCTGAACTGCAATAGTCCCTAGAGGAAGAAGGGGAGCAAAGTGTTGCAACGCTAAAAACACTGCCCTCAACTCCAGAACATTGATGTGCAGATTGTACTCCAGATTGGTCCATTCGCCTTGGACTGTCTGTCCCTAAAAGATGCCCCCCCACCCTATCAGGGAAGCGTCCATGGTTATCGCTGACGGTGTGGGTAGCACAAATGGTCTTCCGCTGGAAAGGTTGCAAGTCTGAAGCCACCAAGTTAGGTGTGATTTGCATGTGTTTGTTATCAGAATTTCGTGTGTCAGAGGTAGCTGTTGGAATGACCATTGTGCAAACAGCAGCCATTGTAGAATTCTCATGTGCAGTCTTCCCAATGGTATCGCAATGAGAGAAGCTGCCATGAGACCCAAGACCTTCAGAACCAGCTTTGCCGGGGATTTTTTGGACGACAGAAGGAGAGAAATGTTGTTATGAAGTGCGACTATCCTTTCTGTAGGAAGCCTTAGAACCAAATGATGCGTATCTAATTCCGCTCCTATGAATAAGATATGCTGTGATGGCTGTAGTAAAGATTTTTCGAAATTTACGGAAATTCGAGGTGAATACAAAGTTGTAGGGTGTAATCCCTGGCTTGGATCAGTTGAGGCTTGGTGTTGGCAAACAGAAGCCAGTCGTCGAGAACAGGAAACACCTGGATTCCTAGGCCTCAGATGAGACGCTACCACTGCCATGCATTTGGTGAAAACCCTGGGGGCTGAGGTCAGACCAAAGGGCAGGGCCCGAAACTGGTAGTGACTGGCTCCCAGCCGGCGCAAATGATCCCTGGACGCCCTGGCCATTTTGATGTGGTAGTATGCGTCCTTCAGATCTATTGAGCACATCCAGTCGTCCTTCTGTAGGAATGGAAGGATCGATTGAAGCGTGACCATTCGGAACTTTTCCTTCTTGACAAAGGTGTTGAGGTTGCTTAGGTCCAGAATCGGCCTCCAGTCCCCTGTCTTCTTTGGAACTAAAAAGAACCTTGAGTAAGTGCCGAATCCTATTTGGTCCGCTGGGACTGGTTGGATGACTCTTTTTTCTAGCAGCTTTGAAATTTCTATAGCTGCTGGGTCTCGCAGATGGGGTGGTACATCTGGGAGTTTTTTCTTTGGAATGGGGGTGGATAGGAATGGTATTTTGTAACCTCTGGTAACAACGCTTTTTACCCAGTTGTCTGTAGTAATGTTTTGCCAGGCCTGAGGGTATAAAGCTAAGCGACCCCCGACTGCCTCCAGAGCAGGACAGTCGGGCCTCCTCTCAGGAGTGCTGGAAAGGTTTACCAGGGGGGGTATCCCTGTCACCTTGGTTTTGCGGGCCCCTGTGCCGCCAGGGCGGCGTCTTCCACCTCTGCCCCTCCTCTGCCTCTAGAGGGGCATCACCCTGTGTGCCTGGGAAAGATCCTTGGGGTTTTGAAACCACATTTTCCCACCACGTTGCCCTTTGGGGTACGGTCTGGAAGGGTGGAAAACGGACTCCGACAGCAGACAGAGTCTTTCCCTCCTGTTCACACCGGGTAAGGGTCTCCTTTACTTTAGGGCCAAAAAGTGTGGCACCATCAAATGGGGCGTTAGTAAAGGAAGACTTGAAGGCTTCCGCAAATGAACATAAGCGCATCCAGGATTGCCTACGAAGAGCAATCGCTGAAGCCGCTGCCCTACTCGATCCTTCGGCTGCGTATGATATCAGCCTCATGGATGAGTTAACAATGGATGTAAGGGTATTTAGATGTGCCGAAACTTTCTCTGAGACCGCAGCATCTGTAGTACCCTGGAGGGTATCTCCCAACTCTTTGACTGGATCCCTCTGTAAGTGTGTAAAATGAGTCAAATAGTTCAGGGACCGCATAGAAAAAGCCGCTGAACTAAAAATGTGCTTCCCGTATCTGTCCATAGTCCTAGAATCTCTGTTAGGCGGATGGACAGATGAGGAAGACTCCGACATCTCCTTTTTCGTGGCCGCTGCCACCACCATGGCGTCCACTGGAACTCCTTTAGTGAGGTAAGCCTTGTCTTGGGGTGCAGTGATGTACTTATTAGGCTTCCTAGGGACCAGTTCCACCGTGTCAGGTGTCTCCCACGCCCTTCGAGCAATCAACTCCATTAACTCATCGAAGGGCGGAGTGACCCAGGAGGAGGAAGGGCGAGCACCAAATGCCTTCAGCAAGACTGACTCATCCTCAGAAGGGGGGAGGGACTGCCAATCACCTCTCTGCTTCAGGATCTCCAAGATGTCAGAAAAGGAGACATCTTCTGAAGGTGACTTTGGGGACCCTTCTGACTCATCCAAGTCAGTATCGGATGTTAAAGATTCTTGTGGAGAATCTAAGTGTCTCCTCTTACACAATCTTTTCCTAGGGACCTCTTCGGGGGAGCATCCGAAGAAGCCTCCGAGGAAGAGGGGGCACCCTCCAGGGGTGGCTGAGACACCGGTGCTCGACGCTTGGATGTGGCTGTTGGTGCAGAGGAAGATAACGGTCCTTTATGGGGAGGAGAGGCTGCTTCTACTGATGTGGTTGTCTGGGTAGACAACACCTTCCTCATGAGATCGAAGGCCCCCGGGTCCCGAGTCGAAGAATCTCCCGGTTCCGAAGAAATGGGAAGAATCCCCGAGACAGGCACCGAAGGCATCGACCCCGAGGACGGAGCCGAATCGATCCGCGCCGAGGCCCGAGGGAAGAGTCGGAACGAACGTCGGTTCGACTCGGCCCCGGAACCAAGGACAGATCGTCGGCTCCGAGACTCCGGTACGGATCCGACGGAGTCGAGGTGAAAGGAGCAGACCGAGAAAAGGACGGTTCTGGCCCGAGGGCTCCACAATCAGAAGATCAACCTCTTCCGGCTCCAAAGACTGGACAGGTCTCGGAGGAGGAATGGATGGAGATAATGGGAGGCCTTCAAGTTTCGACACCAACTGGGTGGAAACCGAAATAAGCTTGGATAGGGCGAATGTTCCAATAACTTCTGCACCACACGGTCCACATCAATATCGGAGAGCTTAGAAGAGCGGGTCGAAGGAACCGAAGACGGAGCCGACCTCAATAGTGTCGAGGAGGGAGCTCCATCACCGGTTCCAAGACTCGAGGCTCGAAACTGACAACAGTTGAACACTCGGCCCGAAGTCTGTGGAACCGGTGATCTAACTTTAGTCGAAGAGCTCGGAGCCGATGACTTGGGCTCCGACGTCTTCGATTCCTTCGAGGACTTGGATGCCTGGTCAGAAGCATCCAGAGCCTCCTGAAAGGAAGGTTTTAATAAACCCCTGTCCATTAGTTTCCTGCGCCTATCTGTCATGACCCTCCCACTGAAAGAATGACAAATAGAGCAGTCTTCTTGCAGATGGAGAGGGCCAAGACAGTAGACACAGGAACTATGGTTGTCGGTTACTGACATTTTTTGCCCACATTGGCAACGCTTGAACCCTGATTTGGCCTTTTCAGACATGTCAAAGTAAGTAGAAAGATAGTCAAATCCAGAAAAAGAGTCAAGTCCGGTAAAATTGTCAAATCCAGTAGTGAAGTCAATCCGGTTGTCAAATCCAATAAGGGGTGGTAGGCCCCGAAGAGAACTCTGACTAAGTTTTATAACTTTAACGGAACCGAGATTCCCTTATACCTTACCACACTCACACAAATTATTATTAAACAGCTTATAACACTAACGTACCAGAGAAAAAACAAGAATAAAATTCTAAATCTTATCTGAGGTGCTCGAGCTCGACCCAGTGATGTGAACGCTGCAGCGGCAAACTAGATCTGAGGTAAAGGCAGAGGGGGATTGTGGGTATTAGGTGATCTCGAGCTTCTTCTCGATGCAGAGCTTGCAGGCGGCCGACACGGAGCCGAGGATCGGCTCCGAACCCATGTGTAAGAACAAAGGCGAGATTGAACACTCTCACATCAGTGGTTCTAATGCACCTCATCAGGTCACTCTCAAGGATAAGGATAGGGGGAGGGGGTTGAGGAACAATGAAAATAGACAACACAGATGCATAGTTATGGTAAGTACAAAACTTTAACATCCGATGTTGGCATTTTCATTCATTCCTCAATGAATGAAACAGAGTCTCCAGCTACGATAATCATAGGTGGCCTTCATGGAAGCATGTTCTGGAGAACTGCAAAACCTAATGCAGCCCTGTTCCTGGAGATGATATTTAACTTGTAATGAAATAAAAGTATGAGAATTAGACCAAGTGGCTGCAGCACAAATATCATCAATGGAAGTCCTGGCCCAAAAAGCAGATGATGAAGCTGATAGATTTGCTATGAGCTGCAGAGTTTTAATCTATTCCAAACTGATAAGTACACTTTTTACAACTTAATTTGCACTGTGCTCTATTTATACACTTGCCTATTATTTATAGTGGTGCTGTATTGTTACTGTCTCTTGTTGTCTCCACTGTGTTTCTCCCAACCACTCTCCCTGTTCCTGTCTTGGTGTTAATCTTGGTGGCTTTGAAACTGCCTGCCCCTCTTGTAAGTTTGTATTTGGATACTCCTTCTGGGCCTATCTCATTTGTTCACTCAACTGAGTGCAGTGAGATCATATTCTGATTTCAGGCACTCCTACTGTGTACAAAGAGAGCATTTGGGAAGGACAACCCCTGTAGCCTCTTAATCCTGCTGTGTTCCCTCCCTCAAAAAAAAAAAAAAAAAAAAATATATATATATATATATATATATATATATATATATATATATTCAGCTGCTCTTACTGTAGCTCTTAGTTGCTGTTCTGTGTGCTATCTGTTCAGTTGTTCTTACTCTGCACTTATTACTGCTTGTTAGTAGCCTTTTAATTTAATGCCTTCTGCACTTTTTTTAGTCATTTGTTAATTTAATTGCATTTAATTAAACTGTATTTGCTGTAATATTGATACACATGTGCTAGCCTGCACTGCATTTGAATTGTATTTACTGCTGTTTTAGCTGCTTTTCTGTAAAAAAAAAAAAAATCCTAGCTTATTTCCTGCCTTTCCTGTAACTTGTCTAGTCCATATACAGACTTGCTGTATCCAGGACTGTTTGTAAGCTCCTGAGCCCCCCAAGCCTTTCTGTGTTGGAGAGAAGCCTTCTAGCTTATCAGTGGGAGTGGTAAGCACTAGGTAGCCTATCTACCACAGGAGGAAAGGTTTCTGGCACAGAAATTATAGTTTATTGGCCGTTTGGGAAGCTCTTCCATCTCTTTCAACCTTCTGATTCAAAAGCCCGTGTTTGCGCTTGTTTCTTGCCTTTCCTGTTACTAGTCTAGTCCAGGTACAGATTTACTGTATCCAGGACTCTTTGTAAGCTTCTGAGCCCCCCAAGCCTTTCTGTGTTGGAGGGAAGCCTTATAGCTTATCAGTGGGAGTGGTAAGCATTCGGTAGCCTATCTACCACAGGAAGAGTGGGTTTTGGCCCATAAATTGTAGTTTATTGACCGTTGAGGCAGTTTTCCATCTCTTTCAACTTGCTGGCTTAAAAGCCTGCGTTTGCGCTTGTGCCCCACCTTTCCTGTAACTAGTCTAGTCTAAGTAAAGATTTGCTGTATTCAGGACTCTTGAGTAAGCTTCTGAGTCCTCCCCCCCCAAGCCTTTCTGTGTTGGAGGGAAGCCTTCATGCTTATCAGTGGGAGTGTTAAGCATTAGGTAGCCTATCTACCACAAGAGGAGTGGTTCTGGCCCAGAAATTGTAGTTTATTGGCCGTTTGGGCAGTTTTTCCATCTCTCTCAACTTTCTGGTTTTAAAGCCCGTGTTTGCGCTTGATCCCCACCTTTCCCTTAACTAGTCTAGTCCAGGTACAGATTTGCTGTATCCAGGACTGTTTGTAAGCTTCTGAGCCCCCCAAGCCTTTGTGTTGGAGTGGAGCCTTCTAGCTTATCAGTGGGAGTGGTAAGTACTTGGTAGCCTGTCTACCACAAGAGGAGTGGTTCTTGTCCCAGGAATTGTAGTTTATTGATCATTCGGGAAGTTGACCAACTCTTTCAACTTTCTGGTTTAAAAGACCACATCTGCACTTGCTTCCCATCTTTCCTGTAACTAACCTACTGGAAAGCACTAGAAAGCCTTAAACTGATGCAAGTCTTCTAGCTTAAAAGAGACTTTAGAGTGATTCAGTATCAGTTTTCTGTATTTTCTTGCTGTAGTTAACTGTTTTCCACCTAAACGCTGATTTTCCAGCACGTATTGTGATTTAAAAGCTTGTTTTTTCACATATTTTATTTATTTGACTGCCAGCACTTAAAAGTTGTTTTTTTGTTTAAATAAATTGTTTAACTATTGTAGGCTTCACACTAAAGTGCGATAGCCTTTTCGGATTGCTTGTAGTCGTTTAAAGCTGTTTTAAGTGTACTTTTGTCTGTTTTTGCCTTATCTTTTCAAAAAAACAAACAAACAAACAAAAAACTGCTCTTGTTTCCCGCATTTCTAAGCTAGTATAGTCCAGTTTTCATGCTAGTGCTGAATTCAGGGCTGTGGTACAAGTTTCTGAGTTGCCCATACCTTACTTGGATAGAGGGAAGTTTCTCTGTTTACCTGTGAGAGAGGGGAACTTTGAGCAGTCATCTGTCCCTGGAGGAGCGGTTCCAGCCCAGAAGTTAGTAGTTTAAAAACCGCGTTTGCATGGTTTTGTGCGCCGGGCAGCACCGGTTAGCTAGGGCTAAATTATTCCAGGCTCCACTAAGTCTCCTCTTCTGTTTTTCACTTGAAAGTAGTCTTAACTTTCAACCTAAGCACTCAGAAAGCATCCTACAATCCAGCACTTGCTCAGACCTAACAACAGGCACTAATATACCCCGACACATGATTGCCCAGCAGGGCAAGGCTCTTTATCCACCCCTCACCAACCAAGCGACTAAGCAGCTCACCCTACTATTCAGGCATTACCAAAGGGTAACTTCAGGTGTACTCTCCAGTCCAGCTGGTGAACCTGGGTATCCTGAGGCAATGTTACAACTGCCTCATGTACACAGACAGCACTCTCCTCCTACCACAAAACACTAAAATATGCGAGAGGTGCAATTATACAGCCAAACTGGCGGCTAAGGTCTCTCCATCCAAGACTGGGAACAGACAGTCATGAGGAGAAGGTTAACACTTGCACCACACCTCCAGCCTCACATAGACCTACAAACCAGCACTGGCAAAAAAATACACATAAATACATGAAATCATACTCGGAGGCTCTAAATAAAAACCCACAAAAGCATCCGAGAGCTCCACAGCAGACACCCAAAAAACCTGCACCTCCCATCACAAACCAGACAACACATAAAACACAAAATCTGTGTTGCAAAATCACAGCCCTTAAGGTGAAATAACATACCTAACACACTAGTAATAGGTGACTCTATAGTCAGGCACACTGACGCCCCACTCACTAGGCTGGACAAGAAGAATGTTACTGTTAGCTGCCTGTCGGGAGCCAGAATCCGCCACATAACACAAGCACTCAGGTCACTCCAGAACAAGTACAAATATGACTCTGTCATTGTTCATGTTGGTGTGAATGACCTGAGACATACCTCCCTGGACTACATGAAAAGAGACATGGAAGAGCTCTCTGATCATGTAGCCCAGGCAGGTATGACCCTGACCCTGAGTAGCATCCTGCCCTCACCAAGAACGATACCTCAGTATAAAGAAAAAATTATCAATTTCAACAATTGGCTAAGCTTCTGGTGTCATTCAAAGGGGATCCAGTGTCTGTCAGCTTCGGATGACATGCTCGACAAGCCGCATTGCTTCGCAAGAGACGGCTTGCACCTGTCACCCCTTGGCTTTCGAATACTGGCCAAGGCTCTTGCTGCCCCCATAGTGCCTTTTTTAGGCAAGGTTCAAAATTCAAACCCACCTCCGTAAACAGCACAAGTAAAAAAACGAGGGTTATGCTACTCAACGCCAGGAGTTTAAATCTCAAAATGCATGCGCTCGAAGCACTCCTCAGTATGGAGAATGTCGACATCTGTGCAGTAACTGAAACCTGGTTCCAGGCTCCAGAGAGCACTCCAGCACTACTGGGCTACAACTCATACCACACATTTCAGCCACAGAACACGAACCAAAACACAAAAGGAGGGGGTGTATCCATATTCATCAAGGATACCAACACCTCCAGGTTAGTGGCGCAGCATGATAACTCTGAGATCATCCATGTACAACTGACATCGGGCAAATCTGCAATGAAAATTATGGCCTGCTACAGATCACCCTCCATGACCCAGGACCACCACTCTGCCTTTCTGGAGACACTAAAAAACATGAAGGTCCTACCGAACACCCTGATATTGGGCAATTTCAATTACCCTACCATTAACTGTGAAAACTACTTGAGTACAAACTCCCAGGCTCTGCACTTCCTGGAATTTATCAACACAAATGCCCTGGATCAGCTGGTAAACTCCCCTACCAGAGGCCACAACATATTGGACCTGGTCATCACCAACATGGGCGACAGGTGTTCCGCACCGGGGGTGAACCCGCCACTGGTTAGATCAGACCATAAACTAATCACTCTGGATGTCCACACCCCACCATCATCCCCAACCAAGGAAACCACAGTGAAAAACTTTTTTAAAGCAAACTTCACTTCACTTAAGGCAGAGGTGGTAAGTTTCATAGCCCCCACGCTAAAGGATAACACTGCCCAAGATGCAGAATCCTTTACAATTGCACTCTATGAGCACCTACAAGGATGCATGGATCGTGCCATCCCTAGCAAAACTAAGACTCATTCCCCTAAGAGAAGGAAACCAGTCTGGTGGATCCCTGCCATAAACAGGTTATACAACAAAAGGAGGAAACTAGTTCAGAAAAAAAGCAAATCCCAAGAAGGAAAAACATCCCTGATCAGTATCAGTAAGAAACTAAGGTCCCTCATAAAATCATCCAAAGCTAACTTTGAAAGAAAAATAGCCAAGGATTCGAAAGATAACCACAAAGCCTTGTTTAGCTATGTCAAGAATCTAAGTGACAACTCGCAGATATGCTCTGAGCTAGTGCAAAACGGCACAAAATATAATGAAACTACTGATATTGTCAGCATCCTGGCAGATAGATTCAGTGCAAACTTCACCTCCCTCTCACCTTCAAAAGGGCCCACAACAATGCTGGAATGTGTAGTGTCCCAGAAATCACAGAAGCACAGGTGAAAATAGCCCTTTCAAAAGCCAAAAACACAGCATCAATGGGGCCAGATGGTGTCCCAGGCTGCGTCTTGCATGAACTACAGAACGAACTAACTCCCCACCTAAACACGCTGTTCAACCTCAGCCTCTCCACAGGCTATGTGCCCATAGAATGGTGCACAGTAATGGTTATACTGCTCCACAAAGGAGGGGCCACAACTGACCCTGGAAACTAACGCCCCATAAGCCTGACTAGTCTGGTCTGCAAGGCTATGGAGCGTATCATCATGGAACTCATTAGCAAAGACATTGGGAACCTCCAAACACTTGACCCGATCCAGTTCAGCTTTGTTAAGGGCAGATCATGCCTACTAAACCTGATTGACTTCTTCGAGACAGACAGTCACCAAGGCCATAGACAAAGGAAAGGTGGTTCACACAGCCTACCTTGATCTCGCCAAGGTGTTCGACACTATTCCTCACTCGGTTATTATAGAAAAACTCACCAGTCTGAACATAAACCCCTATATCACAAGATGGGTTGCCAACTGGCTTACAGACAGAACTCACATGGTAAGAATAGCGGGCTCCAGGTCCGACTCTAAACCAGTCACAAGTGGTGCCCCGCAAGGCTCGGTCCTGGGACCCCTACTGTTCGGCATATACTTCTCAGAAGTACAGGCAAACACAGGAGGACTATGGCTAACCAAGTTCGCCGATGACTGCAAACTGGGAGCCATAATTGACTCACCGGCTGACACGGACATCCTTCAAAAAGGCCTTACTGAGACAGACACCTGGTGTCAAAGTCATGGCCTCAAGTTAAATGCCAAAAAATGCATAGTCATCCCATTTGGGAAAAACAAAACATCCACGAATTACCACATAGGCAGCAGCCCCCTTAATACAGAAGGGGTAATAAGAGATCTGGGGACCCAGGTAGATAGTAATCTCTCCTTTGACAATCATATTGCCAAAGTAGTTAGGAAATCCTTCTATGTGTCCCATCTAATTACTAAAGGGTTTGCATCTAGAAATAAAGAGGCTATAGTGCCCCTTCTACACGTCACTCATCAGACCCATCATAGAGTACAATGGCTCATTTGGGATGTACCTCACAAGACACTTCCAACAGCTGGAAAGACCACAAAAGCACCTCACCAAGAGGATTATTGGCCTCAAACATATGTCCTATGCAGCCCGACTGAAAAAACTCCGGCTGTACTCAGTGGCATATCGCTTACTCAGAGGTGATCTCTGCCTGACTTACAAAGCCATGTCCAACTCAGAATTGATGGACATGCTCCACCTAAAGAAAAACAAGTCACTGTGAGCCATGCGGTCTAGTGAGCTAAACCTCACCATAACAATAAGTGGAACATGCTGGAGGGATAGATTCCTGTCACAGAGACTCCCCATGCTTTGGAACAAAATTCCTAACTACATTAGGCAGAGCCCCTCACTAACACTCTTCAAGAGAAACCTTGACGAGTGAAAGGGTAACAGATAATACACCCCTGGGATCACTTCATTGGCTCTGCTTGACAGAGGCTCAGTTAATTAATCAATGGGGCGGCGAAAGCCGACACACTCTGGATAGGCTTATAAATGCCCTCGGGCAGATAGCCTAGCACCTACCTATGAACCTATGTAGCCATGGACCTAGTTGAATGAGTTTTTGGAGGTTTGGGTAAGGACAATCCTCAGAGAAAAGACACACAACAGAAATACAGTTGGTTAAGCATTTGGCTAAGGTAACTTTGGAGACTGGTTTTGTTTCTCACAAAAAAAAACAAACAGTTGATCGGTTTTCATAAAGTCTGTTGTCTATGGAAGTTAAAATGAAGTTGTCTATGTACAGCTAATAGATGAAGCATGTATTCTCCCTTATTGTCAATTTTTGGAGAGAAGACTGGGAAATTGATTACTTGATTTATATTTGACTCAGGGACAACTTTTGGCAAAAAGGAAGGGTTTATACGTAAGGTCACTCTTTCTTTGTGAAAAATCAAATAAGGCAGTTTTGAAGAAAGTCCTTGGAGTTCAGAAACTTGCCTCACAGATGTAATAGCAACAAGAAAATTTGTTTTCCAAGACAGAAATTTTAGATTTGACTTAGCCGAAGGCTCAAAAGTGGATTGAATTAAAGTTTGTAATAGAACATTAAGATCCCAAGGTGGAGTAGGATCCTTTATCAGAGGTCTAAGCATAACAGTACCCCCTAAGGAATAGGTTCATAGGATAGTGCTACGCTAACTGCCTTTGTGGGCCACTTTAAGCCTAGCCAATTACCCAATGCGAGAATCAAACCTTGGACCTTCTGTTTTTATAAGGTAAACACTGTAACCATTATGCCAATCTCCCAAAATGCCTTACATATTTTAGAAAAGGCTAGCAGGAAAGTATTATGCTCTATTTGGTAATAAGAGATGGCCGAAAGCTGGGCTTTTACTGTGAAGAACTGGCATCACAATGAAAGACTGAAGCAAGAAAATCTAACATGACAAGAACTGGAGCGGTAAAAAGATCCAGTTTTCTATGTTCTGCCCAATAGGAAAATCTCTTCCATTTACTCTCATAAATCTTTCTCGTAGAATGTTTCTGGGATAAAAATAAGATTTAGCGAACTGGAAAGGAAAGCCTGGACTGTCTAGCAGTCATTGGAATTGGAAAAACCATGCAGACAATTTGAGGCCTTGAATGTCTAGATGATTCATCCACGATGGATGCAACAGTAGATCTGGACTGGGGTCCAGTGTCCAAGATGGACATAGAAGATGAGACTACAGGAGTGGGAACCACACCTGCCGACGCCAGAAATGGGCAATAAGAATTACCTTGCTCTTCAACTATTGTGCTTTCTGGAGAAATGTGGGTATTAAAGGGAGGGGGGATAAGCACACAGGAGAGTGGAGAGCCAAGAATGGACTACAGCATCACTCGGCGACTCCCCCTAAGGGGGAATTAGAGCAAAGAACCTGCTGCACTTGTTGTTGAAGGGAGAGGCAAAAAGGTTGTAGCAAGGCTGACCCCGCTGACAAAAAAAATTATTTCCGTCACTACACAACTGAGAGACCACTTGTGCAGCATCAGGATGGTGCTGCTGAGCTTGTCAGCTAAAATGCTGGATGTCCCCGAAATGTGCATTGCTACAACGAAGCGGTTGAATGAGAGCGCCTACTGCCAGACTCTCATTGCTTCTTGACAAAGTGGGTAAGATATGGTTCCCCCCTGTTTGTTAATGTACCAAACCACTGACATATTGTCTATCTAGACAGCATTTGTTCTTATTGGGAGACAGTTTTGAAAGGCCTGCAATGCTAATAGGACCACTCTCATCTGTAAAACATTGATGTGCAATTTACTCTCTTCTGGGGATCACATGCTTTGAACAGTCTGGCCCAATAAATCCCCACCCCAACAGGGAGTCATCCGCGGTCAATGTGGCCTTTGGGGGAGAAAAGATAAAAGGACGACCCTGACAAACCTCACTGGACTGGATCCACCAAAGTAGAGAATCGTTGCAGGCTCACAAGAATTTTACAGGATGTTTCAAAGTATGCCAAAACATCGACAATTGCATTGCCAGGGTCACTGAAGAACTCTCATGTGAAGGTGAGCTGTAGGAAATATCGCTGCATCACTGAACCTAATGCTTGAAGAACCAACCTCGCTGGAGGAGAGGGATGCTCTAGAATCTGTCTGACATGCAATCTTGCAGTATGAACTCGGCTTTGGGGTAAAAACACGAACTGAATGACAGTGTTTAGGTGAGTTCCTATAAACTCCAAGACTTGAAGAACTGGCTGATGATGGGACTTGGAAAGATTGACTGCTCTTCCTAGGAATGGACACAGCTGGAATAAGTAATCCCTGGCCTTCTCTAGGAGATGCTTGGTTGGTGCAGAAAATAGGCAGTCATCTAAATAAGGAAACACTCTGAATCTGTGCAGTTTGAGGTGAGCTGCCACCACTGCCATGCATCTTGTGAACACCATGGGGGCTGTGGTGAGACCAAAGGGCAGGGCTCTGAACTGGTAATGACTGGTTAACAGCTTAAAATGCAGATATCTTTGAGAGTGCCTGTTTATTTTGATGTGAGAATATGCATCTTGAAAATCTGTAGAGTACATCCAGTCGTCCTTCTGTAGAAGAGGCAGAATGGACTGAACCGTGACCATCCAAAACTTGGAGTTCTTCAACATATTGATTTAGATGACTGAGACCCAGAATAGGTCTTGGGTCCTGTTTTCTTTGGCACTAAAAAGAACCTTGCATGAATTCTGAATCCTGATAGGTGTGGTGAAACTTGTTGGATGACTCTATTTTTAGCAGCTTTTGAATTTCTACAGCTGCCAACCCCCCTCTGATTAGGAGGAACATCAGGGAGATCTCTTTTGTGAAGAATGATATGAAAATTGAATGAAATATCCTCTGGATATGATCCTTTGCACCCAAGAAATTCTTGTGATGGCTGTCCAGACATTTGGGTGCAAGGATAAGCATCCCCCAATTGCCTCCAAAGAAGAACAATCGGGAAACCTTTCAGGAGCACTGAAAGGGTCTGTCTGAGAAAGAGTCTCAGGACCCTTGATTCTGCAGACCCCCTCTGCCACAAGAATGGCACCTTCATTGTTATTTCTGCATCTGCCTCTGGGAGAAAAATCCCCGCGTGAATCTTGAAAAGGTCCTTGAGATTTTTGGAACCACATTTTCTTATGAAAGGGGAAACTATCAAAGGCACCCCACAGGTTGACAGAATGCAATGCCAACTGAATTGTTACAATGGCAAACGAAATCTGAAGTAATGTAGTGGTAAGGGGCATTATGAGTAAAGTGAGGACCTCGAGAGTCAGACCAAGAATCTAAATGAAAACAGCCTTGTCAGAGACCCATTCATTAAGGAACGAATGAAAATTACAACATCAGATCTGATAGTTAAGATAGGATGAGATGAAATAAAATGGTGATATATAATCAATCAGCAGGGAAGTCTCCGGGAAAAGATGGTATTACTGTGGAAGTTTTGAAGCTAGGAGGGAAGAAAGTGTTAAAGATCTGGAAATTTTTGTTTACTAGTATTTTAAAAGAAGGGGAAGCACTAGCATGTTAGAAGAAAGCTGTGATGGCTAAATTACCCAAATAATGTAAAGGTCCATCAGACCCAGGCTCATATAGCCCTATTTCAATTTTAAACTATGATTATACTGCACTTACATCTATATTAGCTAAAGAGTGGCATAAGTGTTGCCAAAATTGATAGATATGGATCAATGTAGTTCTGTGGTGGGCAGGCACACATTTGACAACATTAATAGAAAGTATAGCTGTGTAAGCAAATTTACCACAACAGTATATGTTTGAATGATCAGGACTGCAGTAGCTAACCTATATGGGTTATATCCTCTTCATGATAAATATGCAGTCATCAATATGAAGAACATCAATGATGATCTAGAGGGAAGCATAATATAACAAAATATCAGTGTTGGTGGTTCTTGATGTAGAGAAAGCATTCAACAGAGTAAGCCGATTTGACAAGTAGGGTAGTGGAAGCATTTGCACTCCCTGATACAATAATAAGTTTACTTAGGAGGATTTATTAAGGAATGGAGGCAAGAACCGTAGTGGGAGGGTTCCTCGCTGGTAAGTTGAGTTTGAACAGAGGTTCCTGTCAGGGGTGCCATCTTTCCCCTTTGCTATTTGCTTTATATTTAGAGCCATTGGCAAAGAAAATAAGGGACTAAGAAACACAACGATATAACTGGTATGGTAATAAAGAAAAGTTGGCTTTATTTGCAGGTGATTTTGTACCTCATAAATCCAGAAAATTACATCTCAGTTTTGTGGAACATTTTTAGATGGTTTCAAGTCTTTTTCGGATATAAAACTAATTAAAATAAAACAAAGGCTACAGCTGTAATTTATGTAGCCACACACAAATTGGTTCAGCAATACCCATATTTATGGGAACATAAGATGAAGTATTTAGAATATGGATTAAAAAAGCTTCTGCTATGGCAGCTAAGGCTACACAAGAAGACACTAAACAAAAGATAATACAATAATTAAGAAAATGGAAAATCTTATTTACGAATATGGATAGTAAGATACAGGGAGTGAAAATGTTTTAGCCCATTCGATCTTGCACACAGGTCAGGTATATTATATCAGCAAGAGAAATTGTTTACAATAATTAATACAAAGTTGAGGGAATTTATCTGGGAGGGAAAGAGGGCAAGATTTAAGTGTGTTATGCTGATCCTCCCAATAAAGCAATGTGGTTTAGGATTACCTTACATAAAGGGATATTTTAGAGCTACACAGTTAAGGCTCATATATATAACAGAAGCAGAAGGTTACAGTTCATAGTGGGAAGGGATGACGATGAAGTGAGGGGGGTGTTCAAGAAATAAGAAGAGAGTGTGATTACAGATGCAGATCCATAAGTTGAATAGATACTACCATACATAATATTATAGTCATAAAGCTACAGAAAGTATTCTAAGAACTCAGCCAACACAGAGATGGAAAAAGGAGATTTTGCCAATAGGGATGACTGCAAGTAGGGGTACAGAATACATGTGAAAGGCATGGAATTTCCAGGAGAAAACTGGCAAAGGAACCAAAGTACTGAGAGCAAATAACTAGAAAGGAAAATAGAATAGAGTGGGGTGAGGTCAAAAAGAAGTTTGGACTGCAGGTTAGACTCCTATCAGGGATCGATGGCAGAGTACAGGCAAAGAAAAATAGGGAAGTCCTAAGTGAATGACCTGCTATGGTAGTTTTTATCTAGGTCTAGAACAGAAGCTGCTATTGCAAAGCGGATAATTAGTAGGGCATATAAAATATTGCATGATAAGTATAAGAATCAATCAAAAGAGTTTAAAAAAGACTGGGAACAAAAACTGGAAAAGCAATTTACAAGGGAACAATGGGAGGACATATGTATAGCTCATAAGTATGCAACAAAGTCCAGAAGGTTTAAGACTTTTGCTTGCCAAGTGTTTGCATCGTTACTTCTATACTCCAAACATGCTTCAAAGAAATTGTCCTCAGGTAGACCGCACATGTTGGAGGTGTTATGGGGAAAAATACATAACTGGTAATATGTTTTTGGGAAGTGTAATGAGTTGGCAGATTTTAAAAAATTCTATAGAGTATGCTGTCCGAAATATTGGGAGAGGAAATGTTTGTAACTAAGAAAATTATTCCTTTGAGCTAGGACACAGGATCTGAATTGCCTAAACATGGTTAAGGCCTTATTAAGTTTAATTATGTAGACTGACACAAAAGCAATTACTAGAAAATTATTTACTTATTTACTTAGTTGGTATTTGTTTACCAGGAAAAGTCTGACTGGGCCATAAAGTGACCATTTTCACCTGAGGCCTGGGGAGAAAACCTCCACAATGGATCTGTGCTAGCCCCTTTTACTGTTTGGAATTTATTTCTCAGAAGTCCAGGCTAAAGTAGATGGCCTTTGGCTTACCAAGTTCACTAATGATTTCAAATTGGGTGCACTTACTGAACCCCCATTAATGTTAACATTTTACAGGAGGGGTTAACAATACAGGAGGGGTTAACACAGACAAATGACTGGTGGCAAAGCCACGCTCTTACACTAAATGCAAAAACATGCATTATTATCTGCTTTAGCAAAGTGGAATTCCCTGCTAATTACACTAATGGCAGCACCCCCTTAAGTTAAAACACAGTGGTGTAAGTTCTGGGAACACATGTAGATGGCAATCTAAACTTCGACCACAAAGTTTCCACAGTGGTAAGGAAAGCCTTCTACGTTGCACATCTCATAAGTAAGAGCATCACATCCAGGTATAAGGATGTTATAACTCCACTGTACTCTACCCTCATCAGACCATTAATAGAGTGCAGTGCTCCCTTCTGCTTGTACCTCATCAGACACGTAGCAGCTGGAGAGAACACAGAGGTTTCTCACCAAGAAAATACAAGACCTTCAAACCATGACTTACATGTGTAGACTGAAAGCCCTGTCACTTTACTCTGTATCATGTAGGCTGCTGAGAGGCGACTTGTGCTTGGCCAACAGGGCATTCTCTGACCCTGCCCTGATGGATAGGCTGCAAATCTGCACGTTATATGGCACAAGAGTTACTCACTCTAGGGAACTTAACCTAGCCTCTGACATTAGCGGAACATGCTAGAGCAGTGTTTCCAAAACTGGGGTCCATACGATAAACTCAAGGGGTCCACGAGCTCACTTGCACCCACCTGGCTTTTGGGCATCATCCATGACCCAACCCTGAAAATGGAGAAAGAAAAGTTGCACCGCTCATCCACAATTTATTTAAAAAAAAAAAAAAAAAAACAAGAAAATTCCCAGTTTGCAGCTGAGCAGTGACTAAGCAGCTGCTTGCCCTTAGTTTTTAGAGGAAAAGAAGGAACAACATTCGTGTTTGCGGTTGATGCTGAGCAGCTGCTCACCTGCCCTGTGATTTCTGCCAGCAGTTAGAACTTGGAGGGAAATTTAAACAACTGTTCTGTTTCCTCCAAGTAAGACAAGTCCCATATTTATGTTGGTCACTGTATGGGTATGGGTCTATTCTCTCCCTTTTGCCAGCAAGTAGAAATTAATGCAGAGCTGATGATCGATCCAGACGATCTTGTTGACAGAACTTGAAGTTTTTTTTTTTTTATCAAGGCTTTAATAAGAAGCGGTGCCTGAGTGCAGCTGTCATTTGACCAGATATTTGCAGAGTGTGCCAGATTTTTTGCCTTATTTGGTCTGTTTTCCATAAAATGGTGTTTCTCTGGCAAATCATTGAGGACTGAAGAAAATAATGGCATACTTTTCAGCTTTAGATTTCATACATTTCAGAAAATTCATATTAATTCAAAACTTGTCCTATCAACTTTCTATGTTTTATAAGAGCAATAGTTATAATGTATCCTTAGTTTTGGCCCTTTGTTCCCTACATTATGACAGGGTTTGTCCATATTTCTTGCGCTGAAGAGGTTGAGAGGTAACGTGTCTGTTTGCGTCTGTGTGTGTGTGTGTGTGTGTGTGTGTGTGTGTGTGTGCAAGAGGCAGGCAGCATACCCTTCAGCTGTCCAAGTTTTTGCAGAATGTCCATATTTTTGCCTCATATTTTCAGTCTGTTTCTAATAAATTTGTGTTTTTCTGGAAAATTCCTGGCAAATCATTGATGACTGAAGTCAGAAAATAATGGCAGACATTTGAGCATCAAACTTCATAGCCTTCAGAAAATGTGTACTAATGCAAAACTTGTTCTATTAACTTTCTAAGTTTACAAGATCAAATATTAAAATGTGCCCTATGTTTTGGCTCTCTGTCCCCCCATTATGGCAGGTGCATTTTTCAAGAAATTTAGTTTCAAGTGCATTTTCAAGGAAATGTGAGCTTCAAGGGGGACAGAAGTTTGCTGCTGCTTGTGCTAAGTCTGTTTACAATGTGCAACAGATTTGTTTAGCTAGTTAGCAAATAGTATCACTATTGCGGTGCAGCCTTTTAAAGATGTGTTAGTAGCACAACAGGTAGCATGCTTGCATTTTAATGTAGAAGGCTGTGGGTTCCACAGCACACTGATGGATTCTTGATACTGTTTTGCATTTTTAGGGGGTGGGTACCGAAGTCCTGAATACGTCCTCTTTTGGATGAGATGCTTAGTAACTATGAACCTGTTTTCAGTTTGCCATCCATACAATATTACCATCTTACCATTTTTTTTAAGTAGGCAATTTATTCTTCAAGGACAGCAGGCACTGAATTTGTAGATGAAACACTGAAATAAAATTGTTTGCTAGCAGCAACCTATTCATTAGTTACAGATCTCTTTAAGGTGGAATTATTCAGATGACTTACTTCTGCAGAGATTGTGCATATTGACTGATACTGGTGGATTGTAATGACAGAAGTCTGAGTGGCCCTTTATGGTTGAAATGTTCTCGATTGGACGGTTTTGTCATTATTGGGTCATATGTTTTTTCACTGCTTACTGGAAAAATGTGCAGACCTATACATTTAAAACACATACTACCAAGTGGTGCTGTGGGCGGTTGCGGTGGTACAGCGGTTAGCGTTGTCACCTCACAGCAAGAATTTCTCGGGTTCAGTCCTCGGCTGGGGTATCTTCTGTGCGGAGTCTGGATGTCCTCCCTGTGGTTACGTGGGTTTCCTCCCACATCCCAAACAGATGCTGTAAGTGGATTGGACACTCTAAATTGGCCTTAGGCGTGAGTGCGTGTGTGTGTGTGTGTCTTTTGTGGAAGGCTGGGCGCTGGGCTGGCAACTCGACACCATAAAACTCCACTGCCAATCATGAGCGGACTGGTGATCCGCTGTGATGACCCCTAACCAGAAAAAGCGGAAGAAGAAGAAGACTACCAAGTGGTGCTGTATTATACAAGGGATATAATTTAATTATTGTGTATTAAAATGTAATTATACACTCAGGAAAGTGAATCAAAGAACTTTTGCATGCTCCTAAAAATGTTCGCAAGGGACCTATACTTTGAAAACAGCACAAAGTTAAACTTAATCTGCCACTGGCCAGATGCATTTTCTTTGAATGTGGGTTTCAATGCTGTTTCAGTGAATGTGAGTTTCAAAGGCAGAGAAGTTGTAATGTTAAGTCTGTTTTCACCGAGACTATATTGCTTTGTTTAGATTTAGCAAATGTCTGTTTACCTTTAGCAAATGTCCATCAGTGTTTGTGCTATAAAATTTGAAATACAAGTTTTAAATTAACTCCAAACATCTATAATCATTGTAGAAGTAAAGCAGCAAACAGTATGCACACTGAGAATTTTGAACAGTGTTTATGGCAACTGGGGAGAATTAGCCAAGTACTGGGACACTGAAATAGCTGTGTGGTAGTAGTGAGGGGGCTGACTGGGGGGTTTGGGGGTTGATCCAAATGTAACGTATGTGTACCGCCACCAACAGGGGTCCATCAAATTTTTTTCCATTATAAAAGGGGTCCTCCAGCTTGTAAAGTTTCGGAACCACTGTGCTAGAGAGACAAATATATCTCCCAGAGATTGCCACTACTGTGGAATAAACTTCCAGTTCATGTGAATCAAAACTCCTCACTGACCCTATTCAAGCTCAACATTGATAAAAGGATGGGAGACTGCAGATTCACCCTGAGGGTGGCAACCATGTCCCTCATGTACAGAAGTAGTCGGGTGTTTACCATAGACATGCTCTGTGAATTACGTCCATCTAACCAAAGGCAATTGAGGCAACTCAGGATTAACATGGCTAGGACTTGTAAGGGCCCTAGGGCCACTGGCCATGAACCTATGAACAATCACAATCTTTCAAAAATCAAGTGCAGACATTTTAAATCACAAAGTGTCATATTACATTACAAAACATCAAGTGCAGATTATTTTAAAATCACAAAGTATCATGTTACACTACAAATTATAACAGTGAAAAAAATGTAATGAGAATAAAACATTGAACATATGTTTCACAATAAAATGCAATGAAGAAAAACAACATGATTTGGAGAAAAAGCGTGAGGAAAAACTCAATAGTTATATTATTTGTTACACAGAGTAGTATGTGATAAATGAGACCTGAGACAATCATAATACGATATTTTGAAGAGATATAAGAGATTATATTATTAGACACAGTGAAGGGAAATTGGCAGATGTCTTAGTATGAGAGATGGTGGTCATATTATGGTTACAGAAGGAAGAAGATGGAGAGAAGGAGATTATAAGAGTGTATCTTAGGTGAGTAGGGAGGAAAGAGGTAGTGGAAAGGTCTGCATAGATTAAGTGAAAAAGGTGTTAGTGGAGAAAAACAAAAGAAGTTTGAAGGGGGTGAGAGACGTAAAGTGAGTAAGTTCATCCAGGTTTGGCACAGGATTAGGTCCAAGATTGTGTAAAGTATTCTTTTAGGGAGCACTTAAAGGTGGGTAGATAATAAATAGTTCTGGTGATTAGAGGTATGGAGTTCCATTTTCTTGCTACTCAGTATGAATATAGGCTTTGTTCAAGGGATTTACTCAGTTTATTTATGGTAAGAAGTTGTTTGTCTTCTGATCCAAGAGTTCTTTGAGGGAAATACTAGTTGATTAAAGGGGTAAGAGCTGGGCAGGCTAACATTTTCTGCATGATTTTATGTATTGCTGTAAGCTGAATGCAGGAGAGGTGGAGGGGGAGTTCCAGACAACTAACTGTATGCAGAGCTTTACAGTAATGGGTAAAGGAGGATGAATTAGTAGCCAATTTGGCAATTTTGTTGCAGCAGCTTTCAAGTTTTTTTTTTTTTATGGAGAATTGTAAATTGGTCAGAATTGGTGCTCCATAGAGTAGGGAGGGTGTGTGACGCCCACCACTGCTGCCAATATGTGATGAGTACCACTATGTGTAATCCCCACAATGTGTCACTAATCAAGGAGCCTTAGTTCTCACCACTGACACTGGAGAGAGATGTGCACTTGGAGTACAAATGGATACACTAAGTATTTCCAGATGCAGACCTCTCTGCATCAAGTAAAATTTCCTTCAAGAGCACAAAGGGAACACATGCAGCCCGGGGTCTGAATGTCTCCATATCTGTCTCCCTCCAGATCCCCAGTAAGACTCCCCACTGGGACAGCTTTAGGGTCAGGTCCTCAGCAGAGTGTCAACAAGCCAAGTCCTTAAGCACTTCCTCTGTACTTCATATCCCTGACCCAAGTAGCTGACACGCATACACACTTTGAAAGATTTGATGTGTGCATAAAGACAGACAGACACACACACAAATACAAACCTGGAAAAGGCTGGCAAAGGTATACTAACCATGCCCCTTTCTGTCCAGACTATAAGGTACATTCACTGCCACTAGACACTTCACAATCAGCCACTCTAAGTCCTTTAACAAAGGGTGTCCAATTATACTGTGTAATATTAATATTAATATAAATGGTAGTAGTTCACAGCTAGGCCTTCTGGAGTGGCACACACAGTGTTGCCAAACAAATATAAGTACTCACAAAGGTTAGATACTCTCTACAAGAACCAGCCACGATGAAACTATTAAACATATTTAATAAATAATAAAAAACATGAAAATATTGAATATATATTCACAGTAAACCACAGAGTTCAAATCACAGGTAATATTGAAAAGAACACTGAAAGACAGACTCACACAAATAAAGAAAAACAATATCTAAACTAAACTTCAGTATATTCCTGACTGAATCTAAGAGAATTTTACTGTTCCCTAGTTAAGTTACTTACTTAGGCAAGGCAAGATGAAATATGTGAGCAGTCTTTCTAGTCAGGCCCCAAACAGAATACTCCATATTCTGAGATTACTCCTTGAAAAATATAATATCCAAAATGACTTGCAGAATTATCATATACTATAGTCACTTGACACTAGGTTACCACAATATGTCCTTTAGAAATTTGAGACAGGACTTTAGCAGACTGCTACAGTACACATTTAGAGCTTTTATGGCAATGCCTGGAGTCAGAAATATTTACAACAACCCCCCCTTCTTTACAAAAGCTAACAGATAATGGCTGCTCCACACCTACCATCTCCCGGCCTACTCAGCACTGTGGGGTGATGTTTAATGACTTAACAGCTCATTTACATATCTGTTATTCTTCTTAAAATAAGTTAGCTGGTTAACCATTGCTGTGCCTGTGTCGTCTATTGAAACATATACATTTCATTCAGTTACCATAATACATGCACATCTCTCTTCATTTCATCAGGGTGCATTGTTGATACATTTTAACACAATTAACACAAGCAGAGCTCACAAATACATTTTCAGCACAAGCATCTGTACAGATCAGGTCGACATACTAATGACATACAATTAATTATACAATTCAAGTTAGCTGTGCTGGCAGAAATCTTACATCCACTGCCCTACTTCTCGCTGGCATGGCTGGCTGTATCTTCTGTCATCATATCTTTTCCCCCATTTGAAGAGTGAAGCTAGTTTTTCAAGTGACCCTTGAGAAATGTGGCTTGAGAGAAATAAGTCTAACTGGAAATATGTTACCCCATTCCCTGTCTCCAGATTCCATCTGCCTTTGCACTGCTGACCTTGTTACAGTGTTGCACTGTCATATCATATGCCTGCAACCCTAGGCTCCACCATAGTAACTTGGAATTTTACTGGCTGGCTCCCTGTAGCCATAAATACCCCTCAGACTCCTCCTGCCACTAACTGCAAATACCCAGCACAAGGGCCTCTCTATCATGGTAATGTTTCATCATGTTAACATGGTACAGTCTGTGCCCCTGACTCCTGCCTAGCAGTTCTACCATGTAGTTAACATCACTGACCTTCCTTACCACCTTGAAGGGTCCCTCCCAAGCTGCCTGCAGTTTATTGTGACTGACAGGAATAAGAACCACGACCTGCTGCCTCACAGCATATACTCTAGCTTGAGCATTCTTGATATACCAGACCTTTTTCTGCTGTTGAGCTCCTGCCAGGTTCTCCTGGACCAAGCCCATAAGCTCCTTAAGCCTTGTCCTGAGGTTCAGGACATATGCCACAACAGACTCCTTGTGGGATTCACACTCACATTCCCACTCATCACGAATCAAACCTAGAGGTCCCCTCACCCTATGCCCATACAGCAACTCAAAGGGTGAAAAATCTGTGGATTCCTGGGGTGCCTCTCTGTAAGCAAACAACAGATGGGGTAAATATTTGTCCCACTCTCTCTTAAACTGGTCTGCAAATGCCCATTGCATGGTCTTTAGTGTGGAGTTTAACCTCTCCACAAGTCCATTAGTTTGGGGGTGGTAGAGGGTGGTCTTTAGGTGCTTCACCCCACAGTGCTCCCACAGACAAGCCAGCATGTCTGATATGAAATTGGCACCTCTGTCAGTCAGTATTTCTCTTGGGAAACCTACCCTGCTGAAAATCTCTAGCAAAACATTTGCCACCTTCTCTGCCTCGATGAAGGACACAGTCACCACCCTAAGGGTATCTAGTAGCATAACCTACTACCAACTAGGATATACTTCTTCCCTGTGGAATTTGGGATACTCAGAGGCCCTGCAATATCCATCGCTAACCTCTGAAATGGCTCCTGTATCACAGGCAAAGGCATCAAATGAGCTTTGACCTTATCTTCCGCCTTGCCTACATTTTGGTACTGCTCACAGGTCCTGCAGTACCATTTTACATACTGGAAATCCCAGGCCAATAAAAGTTCTGCATAATACGTCTCTTGGTACACTTTATGCCCATATGGCCTGCAAAGGGAATGTCATGGGCTATAACTAGAAGTGTCAGACGGTAGGCTCTGGGCACTACCAACTGCTGTATTACCTCACCTTTAAGCCCTCCCTCAGGGTTTCACTCTCCATATAGTAACCCCTTGTTCCAGTATACAGACTCCTCATTTCCTTGAGAATCAGGTGCCTCCCTAGCTACCTCCCACAAGCCTTGCAATATAGGGTCTGAGAGCCGAGTCTGTCTCAACTCTCTCTTTGTAATTTTTCCTAACTCCCCTTTTACAGGAAGTCTGGTCTCTTCTGACAGCAGTGCCTTACTGTCAGCCTGTGTACTACTAGTAACCTCTGCCCTTGCAGTCACTCTGTTCAAGGGAACATCAGTACTCACCAACAGCTGTGGCTCACCTTCACTCTGATACAGGGTAGCTTCCTCACTGAAGTAGTCACATCACCAGTCCTGGATTCATGTGTGAGGTCTGTCTGGGTCCCTCCAGGCTACCAGACCCACATACCTGTCCACAATTCTGACTGCATGTCACTTCATGCACACAAAGTACTGCATTATCACAGTCATGCCCTATCAAGAAATCTGCAGGGAACACACCTACTTGCTTGCTTCCTTTTCCACCCTCCCAGTCAAGGTGAACCCTGGCCAAAGGCATTTGGAATGGGATCCCTCCTAAAGCTCTGATGGGAGTGGACTGCCCAAGCAAGTACTGCTCCTCTAACTGCTGCAGGCTTTACAATGCTTATATCAGAGGCTGTCTATCTCTTGACAATGGCCTGTTTTACATCTACCAAAACTGAATATAAACTCTGCTGGTAGTTTGGTAAGCCTGTTGTCTCCAGACAACTTACCACTGGCATTCTGTTATTCCAACTTGGTGGCTGTCCCACCTTTTGTTCCCTACCTTGCCTCTGTGCACATCTATATGCTACATTTAAAACATGTAATTCTTGATCCTGGCCATGTATCTGAATTTGTGGCTTCCCCTGTTACTGGTGGACTCTGGTGGGGAAGTTTAGGCTGCCCATCATGGGTTCCCTTATATCCATGTGCAGCACTGGGCATCCCTTTCCTGTGCAGTGATGCCCTACTTGCTAGGTATAGGTCTCCTTTTTCTCCAACTCATCTGCAGAGCTGCATTCCCTGTCTAACACTTGAACAAAATACACTGCTGTCTACGTGTAACAGTAAAACACACACCACACCAGGATGAAATAAAATGCTTTACTGATGTATCCGGTACCTTGGCTTACGCCATCAAGGAATAACTTTTTACATCAAGCAGACATCTTTTATGTGCTATAACATCAATTAATTAACTAATTATTGATTCCAATGAAATAATTAAACAGTAAATTCATTTCAACACAGTCAATAAAGTGCCCGTGCTATATTCCCTTGTCTATAAACAACTTTTTATCTCTAAATTCATACTTCCTATTGAATATAATGTCTTTTTTATCAAAATACATATTAAAATTGAAAACTTCACAAATTCCTTATATAAATATTAATTAGCACATTTTATGGAAGAATACATAATCTTGACAGGATATAAATGTTAACATTGATTATATACATAAATAATTATAAATATTCATTAAAAATATATGAACATATACCCTATGTCATATATCCAGTCTTGCCCAAAAAAGTTGAAATACTGAAAGGGAACCCTATACCATATTACTTATACTACTTGACTCATTATACCTTAAATATTATACCTTAACTATTGTATTCATGAAATTATTTTATTAATTATTGAAATTTAAATCCAATTCCATGTTTAACCCTCTGGGATATAAGGTCCTAAAATTAATTACACATTTCGCTTTCAACAGGATTAGACTACCTGCTATCTCATCTCCTCTCTGCTGTTTGGGTTTGGCCAACACACTTAAGAAGAAGGATTCATCTGAGCCTTCATGAGCTTGAATGAAATGTTCAGCTACAGGACTTTCTATCTTGCCTCTTCTGATATCTCCCATGTGCTCCATAATTCTCTTTTTCATGGCTCTTTTGGTTTGACCTATATACCACTTGGATGAAGTACAACCACAGCCTGTGATGTATACTACACCCCAAGACTCACAATTGTACGAGTCCCTTGCAGTATAAATTCTGCCATTGATGTTAATCCCATCCAAGTTTTTAATTTTCTTGCATACAATGCACCTTCAACAAGGGAAACTTCCTTTCCTGCCATGTTTGCTTTCCAATTTACCTGTAGACAGCGGTTCTTTCAGATTTTTAGATCTACTGTAAGAAAATGTAACCTTGTCTGGAAAAATCTTACCATGCTTTTCATCACTGAGAATAACAGGCCAATATCTATTGACCAAACCTCTCAGTACATCTGAAAATGGGGAAAATTTATTCACAAAAATAGAGCTTCTTGTACTTCATCCTTCACCCTGTGATATATCCTACCTCTCTCTCCTCTATCTATTCCGACTCCTTGTTCATGTGTTAGACCCAACTTTCTTCCGACTTTGTTTTCCGCTGTTATTAAAACATTCTCAGAATATCCCCTACTTAATAACTTGTCCCTCACTTTAATGAATTCATTTACTAGCCCTTCTTTCTTAGACATTTTGTTCACAATACGCAAATATTCACCATAAGGTAATAATGCCAATAAATGGGGAGCGTGCATGCTATTGGAAGTCAAAAAATTGTTTTCTTTAACAAAGGGTTTGAATGCCACTGTGAAATTCTCATCTACATAAAACTCCAAATCCAAATATTTTATAGCAGTCCTACTGGTGTTGAAAGTGAGCCCAAGGTCAAAATTATTGTCCTGCAGTGTAGATATAAAGTCACCAAATTCATTCATTTCCCTCTTGCAGATGAAAATAAGGTTGCATATGTATCTTTTGAACATTAGAACCCTATTTTTATAAAATTCTTTGCTGTACATATTAACTTTTTCAAAATAGTCCATAAACAAGACCATATAGACAGAGGCATAAGAAGCCCCCCCATTGCTGTCCCTTCCATCTGCAGGAAAAAGTTGTTTTCAAACACAAAATGATTGTGTGTTAGAGAAAACTCTAACAACCTAATCAAAAAAATCAGTCCTTGGGCCTTCCCCTAACATGTTCTTTACTGCCTTCAATCCCCACTCATGTTTGATGTTCATATATAGGGATTTTACATCTACACTGGCCCAATCCAAGTCATGGGACTACTTCATGCCCCCTATTAAATCTGCCAACTCTTTCCCATTCTTAATGTGGGAAGTGACTTTACTCAAATGGACTTTCAAATGAAAATCTAAAAATATATCTATATTCTGCAGGAAAGCCCCTTTGCCCAACACTAGAGGCTTCCCTGGGGGATTTTCAACATTTTTGTGCAACTTGGGTATCACCTTAAAAATCGCATTTCTGGGGTTTCTAATGTACAGCTTACTTGCATCCGTAGAATTCAAAAAGCCCAATCTCTCCCCCCTCTCTAGTATTTCCAGTAGGACGCTGTTGAAATCTGCAACTGGGTTGCAAGTAAATTTTTTTATGCACTGTATTGTCTTCTAGCAATGCATAGGCCATCCCATTATATTGTGTCTTATTCATAACCACCCAGTTTCCACCCTTGTCCGCCTGAGTTAAAACTTACCTGTCACTGTTGCATCGTTACCTTTGCAGGGCATCCTATAGAATTTTTGTTAAATTAAAGGCCCTGAACTGTCTCATAAACACATCATATTCTTTTTCCACCTGCTTACATAGAACTTATGAACAAATGTGGAAACACAAGTCGACAATTTTGGCGGCATGAAATGACTCTTATATAGTACTTGTGGCATTGCCATTTTACTGTAACCAGTAAAAAAACTTGCAACCTCACTGACAATGGCTTCACCCCCCATCTTCCTCACATAATGACGATCCTTCATAATCATACACAGACATGTTAAGTAAAGGGTCGTCTTCATTCTCACTTTCCGACTCATTAGCATGTCTGCCACCATGAATTACATCAACCATACTATTACTGGCATTGTGCACATCAACTTTCCTAACCATGCTTTGCTTACTATCACAAAATATCTTTAAATGCAATTTGCGACAGAACCTAGTTATTTCCAAAATCAATTCTGAAAGGCTAGAACAAAAAATAGGGATATATTTAGCTCCCTTATCCAACAAAGACAAAGCATTATAGTCCAAGTCCAAATCAGACAAATTTATCACTTTTAAATTGTCCACATGAGCTCTCAACCCTGGATTTGGACCAGATGTTCTCACATTCCTTTCAGCATCATATGTAACTCGATCCCCTTCAGTTTATCTTCCTCCTGCTCCTGTTATTATGGCCATATTGATTCCCCTCATTTTGCTTTCCACCATTACTATTGGAACCTCCTTGCCATCTACGCCCTCAACCCCTGCCGACTTCTGAACTCTCCTTCCTGGAACCTGATGCCATCGACTCCTCGCTGAGCTCTTTGAATGACACATTTTTTTTGCTGCTGTTTGAAGCCAACATCCCTGAAGATACAGAGGAGTCACAAAATTCCTGGCTCCTACTGCCCAGTCGTCTGGCCTTCTGTCTACCTCTCGATTCCTTCCGTTGCCAGGCAAAGATCAAATTATTCCTGTAGTCAATCATATCTCTCTGTAGCTTTCCTTTCTTCCGAACCATCACGGCTTCCTCCACCTTATCCACCTTCTCCTTCACTTCCTTTACCTTTGATTCAAAAATGGTATTAGGTATTTTTTCTGCCAAATCAGTCTGGGTCTGGAGAATCTCCGCTCTAAGCTTCTCTTGTTGTCACGTGTTTCATTTAATAAGAAATCTCAACCAAGCTTAGGTGTAGGCAAATGAAGCAGTGTTCCACTCATTTAACAAATCACTCTCATCTTCAGTGAAGTCGTAGGCAGGCAATTTACTGATTCTAAGACCCCTAGGGGTAATGTCCAACGATAAATACTTTTCAAGCAGTTTTATGTCATAATACAGCATTACCTCCTTAGTGAGCAGCCTTTCCAGTTTTGAAAAATCAACTTCATTCGGGCTCTCCTCACCCATCATCAAAGGATCCTCCTCTCTCCTATTCTGGATTCTCGTTCAATCCAAATATCTGCACAAGTGAAACGGGAACCATCTGCTGCCATAATCCTCATCAGTGCCACTTCACTTGAACAAAACACACTGCGGTCTACGTGTAATAGCAAAACGCACACACACCAGGATGAAATAAAATTCTTTACTGATGTATCCAGTATCTCGGCTTACTCCTTCAAGGAATAACTTTTTATATCAAGCAGCCATCTTTTATGTGCTATAACATCAATTAATTAACTAATTATTGATTCCAATGAAATAATTAAACAGTAAATTTGTTTCAACACAGTCAATAAAGTGCCCATGCTATATTCCCTTGTCTATAAACAACTTTTTATCTCTAAACTCATACTTCCTATTGAATATAATGTCTTTTTTTATCAAAATGCATATTAAAATAGAAAACTTCACAAATTTCTTATATAAATATTAATTAGCACATTTTATGGAAGAATACATAATCCTGGCAGGATATAAATGTTAACATTGATTATATACATAAATAATTATAAATATTCATTATAAATATATGAACATATACCTTGTGTTTTATATCTTGGCTAGCCCGAAAAAGTTAAAATACTGAAAGGGAACCCTATACCATATTACTTATACTACTTAACTCATTATACCTTAAATATTATACCTTAACTATTGTATTCATGAAAATATTTTATGAATTACTGACATTTAAATCCAATTCCATGTTTAACCCCCTGGGATATAAGGCCCTAAAATTAATTATACATGTTGTTTCCAACAGGATTAGACTACCAGCTATCTCATCTCCTCTCTGCTGTTTGGGTTTGGCCAACACAATAAAAAAGGATTCATCTGAGCCTTCATGAGCTTGAATGGAATGTTCAGCTACAGGACTTTCTATCCTGCCTCCTCTGATATCTCCCATGTGCTCCATAATTCTTTTTCACAGCTCTTTTGGTTTGACATATATACCACTTGGATGAAGTAAAACCACAGCCTATGATGTATACTACCCCCCCAGACTCATAAATGTATGAGTCCCTTGCAGTATAAATTCTGCCATTGATGTTAATCCCATCCAAGTTTTTAATTTTCTTCCATAGAATGGACTTCCCACAAGGGAAACTTCCTTTCCTGCCATGTTTGCTTTCCAATTTACCTGTAGACAGCAGTTCTTTCAGATTTTTAGATCTACTGTAAGAAAATGTAACCTTGTCTGGAAAAAGCCTACCATACTTTTCATCGCTGAGAATAATAGGCCAATATCTATTGACCAAACCTCTCGGTACATCTGAAAATGGGGAAAATTTATTCACAAAAAATAGAGCTTCTTGTACTTCAACCTTCACCCTGTGATATATCTTACCTCTCTCTCCTCTATCTATGCCGACTCCTTGTTCATGTGTTAGCCCCAACTTCCTTCTGACTTTGTTTTCCGCTGTTGAGTTGTTTACAGACAAGGGAATATAGCACGGACACTTTATTGAATGTGTTGAAACAAATTTACTGTTTAATTTATTTCATTGGAATCAATAATTAGTTAATCAATGTTATAGCACTTAAAAGATGGCTGCTTGATGTAAAAAGTTATTTTTTGAAGGCATCAGCCGAGGTACAGAATACATCAGTAAAGAATTTTATTTCATCCTGGTGTGGTGTGTGTTTTGCTGTTCCCTGTCTAACAACCAGATTCTCATGTCCTCAGGCAAAGTACTAAGGGCTTTCTCCCTCACCAAAAGGTCTGCCAGCTTCTCAAAAGCAGTGGTATGACACCCACTCACCCACCTATGAAAATAAGTGCTTACTTCAGCTATATAATCATACACTTTCATCTGCTTTGTGTCTATGTTCACAAAACTTTTTTCTGTAAGCTTCAGGTGTTAACTTAAAATATTGTAATAAACAGTGCTTAACTTGATCATAATCTAGTATCAGACAATTTAGAAACAACAGTTACAGCTTTACCATGGAGTAAAGGGGTGAGGAACTGTACCCAGAGCCCTTGGTCAACATTATACTGTTTGCATACTCTTTCAAACATATGAATAAATCTATCAACATTATCACATTCTTGGTACTAAGGAAGAAATTTACTGACTTTTATTGCTTCTGGGGTATGGTTACTCCCTTCCTAATTACCTCTATGACCCTGGCGAAGAGTCCAAATTTCCGTTTCATGTTGCCTCTGCCTCTCATTTTCTTTGGCTTCTAGATGACTCAGCCTCTTCTTTTCTTCAGCCTCCAAATGCTGCATTCACTCTGTTGATTCTAATTCCAACCGTTTGGCCTACAGTTCAAGTCTTTAACTCCAGATGGATTTTTAAGTCCTCTGAGGAAAGTCTGAACTGTTCTGTCTCTGAGAGCTCCAACTCTCCATCAACAGACTGGTTATCCTCCAAGTTGCTGGTCTGTGCTATAGTTGTGGTTAAGGCTGCAATAATTTCCCCTTTAGTCAAGTTGGCATGCTGCAGTCCTTTGGCTTGGCACATCTCAGCCAACTGGTTCCTTGTCAGCTTGCTATAATCTTCTGCTTCATTCTTTCATGTGGGTTCGGAGCCAATCCTCAGCTCCAACTCGGCCAATTACAAAAGCTGGAAGTCTCTAAGTTGGCTAGTGGACAAGGTAGGCATCCCATAAGGCAGTGGTATCAATCCTCAGATCTTGTTTGCTGCTAACTATAATAGAAAATAGTTATACTGTACCCTCAGGTAAAGGAGAAACAATAGTGAAAGGTCTCCAACATAAGGAAAGAGCAAAATTTTCTTCCAGATCCTCTAGGACTATATGGACTGGGGTAGGTGGGTGGGTTCATAAGAATGAAGGGCGAGATCGACAACAAACACTGAACGTTATGGTGAGTACATAACTTCTTTATGTTATGTTGTCCTATCTCGCCTTAATTCTTACATGTGGGACAGAGTCCCTAGCACCTTTTTTCTTGGGTGGCTCAGGAGAATACACTCTTGGGTGCCGTGGAACCAAAGGACTCTCTGTCCCTGGAGGCCAAATCAGCTTTGTAATGAGTAATAAATGTATATGGGCTTGCCCAAGTTGCGGCTGTACAAATACTGTCCACTGAAATTCTGTCTTGAAAGGCAGTGGATGTTGCTACTGACCTGGTTGAGTGACCTCTAACTTTGAAGTGGAGTTCCTTGTTATTGGAAGAGTACATAAAAGTTATTCAGTTAGAAAGCCAATTAGATAATGTGATTTTAGAGACTGACATGCCCTTTCTTGCCTCCGAAAAGGATATTAATAACTGATCTGATTTCCTGAATTCTTTAGTTCTGTGGAGGTAGAACCTCAGTTGCCTGTGCACATCAAGTTGGTGAAGTCTGTATTCTGCCTTGTTGGTATTGTCAGGGAAAAACACTGGAAGTTCAACTGATTGGTTAACATTAGATTGGGAGCAAATCTTAGGGACAAAGGATGGGTTTGTTTGAAGCGAAACCCTGTCTTTATAGATCAAATAAGGCGGTTTGACTGAAAGCGCTTGTAGCTCTGAAACTCTTCTAGCTGAGGTTATGGCTACCAGAAAAATCATTTTCCAAGAGAGGAACTTTAAATCGCAAGTAAAAGGTGGTGAGATTAAGTGCGATAGGACGAAGTTTAAGTCCCAAGGAGGGACAGGTTCCTTAAATGGAGGTCTCAATACGGAAGTGCCTTTCAAAAAGGCTTTACACAGTCTATATGCCATCAAGTTAGGCATATGCTGTCCAAGTGGAAATCGGAGATAGCTGCTAGCTGGACTTTAATTGTGGCAGCGGCTGAGCCTTGTTGGAAGAGTTCCAAAAGGAAATTCAAAATTGAAGAAATTGGGGCAGTGAAGGAGTCTATGTTTCTGGTCTGCACCCAGAAAGAAAATCTTATCCATTTATTAGCATATAGTTTTCTGGTAGAAACCTTATGAGAGAATATCAAGATGTGTTTTACTGCTGTAGAGAAATCCTGAAGCCTGACTAAGGTTGGAAGTGGAGCAGCCAAGCTGTCAAGTTGAGGGTGTGGAGAGAGGGATGGAGTGTTCCTGACATATGTGTCAGCAGGTCTGGAACTGGGTCCAGAATCCATGGATCCTCCAGTAGATGAAGCCCAAGAAAGGAGAACCAAATCTGACAAGGCCAATATGGACCAATGAGAATAATCTTGCTTCCCAAGGATTTTGCTTTCTGAATGACTTTCGATACGAGGGGAAATGGGGGAAAGGCATAAAGAAGTCCCGAGGGCCAATTGTGAGCAAGTGCGCCTCTGGGTGTCTCCCCCAGAGGGAGGATTAGGGCAAAGTAGCTGCTGCATTTGGTGTTCATAGGGGTGGCAAAAATATTGCAGCAAGGCTGGCCCCATTTACGGAAGATCTTTTCCGCTATGTTCTGATTCAGAGACCACTCGTGAGGCATCAAAATTGCCCTGCTGAGCTTGTCGGCTATTACATTGGACTTTCCCCGAGATGTGTGTTATGACTAGAAAGCGCTGCGAAGATATTGCCCACTGCCAAACCCTCAGAGCCTCTTGACAGAGTGGGTATGATCTGGTTCCTCCCTGTTTGCTTATATACCATATCACTGATATATTGTCTGACTGGATAGCAATCGTCCCTAGAGAAAGAGAGTTGTGGAGTGCTTGCAACTCCAGAAGTACTGCTCTCATCTCTATAGCACTGATGTGCAAATGGGCCCCGTGTTCTTGCAATATGCCTTGGACTGTCTTTCCCAGGTCATGCCCCCCCACCCTATCTGGGAAGCATCCATGTTCACAGTAGCAACAGGTTGATGTGGAATAAATGGTCTCCCGATGGTTAACTCTTTGGATTGAATCCACTAACGAAGATTCTTCTTGCAAGTTTCTGTTATTATGATTGGGTGAGACAGAGGAAGTTCCTGAAGCGACCACTGGGAAAAGAGTAACCACTGTAGGATTCTCATATGCATCCTGGCTAAGGGAACGAGGATTATGGTTGAGGCCACTGTTCCCAGTAGTTTGAGCACTATATTTGCCTTGACCTTGTGTTTGGGAAGAAGAAGCAATATCTGTTGTTTGAGATTCGCAATTCTGTCGGCGGGAAGGCGAGCCATCATTGAAATGGTGTCTATTTTTGCGATTATAAAGGTAACATGCTGACAGGGCAACAAGGCAGATTTTTGCAAGTTTATTGCAATGCCTATCTGAGCACAATTTTGTAGGGTCATGTCTCTGGCCTGTTGAAGTAGATGCTTGGTGGTGGCAGTCAGGAGCCAGTTGTCCAGGTACGGAAACACTCTGAATCCAAGCCGTCTCACGTGAGCCGTTAATACTGCCATGCATTTGGTGAACACTCTGGGGGCTGTAGTGAGACTAAAGGGCAGAGCACAAAACTAACAGTGACTGGCTCCCAGCCAGAAGTGTTAGTGACTCCTCAATCCTCTGTCCATTTTTATTTGGTAGTACTCATCTTGAGGTCTATCGAGCACATCCAATTGTCTTTCCCTAAAAAGGGGAGTATAGACTGTAGTGTCACCATTCGGAGCTTGGACTTCTTTACTGATTTGTTTAGTTTGCTGCGATCCAATATGGGCCTCCAGTCCCCTGTTTTTTTGGTACTAAAAAGAATCTCGAGTAAGTTCCGAGTCCTATCTGGTCTGTGGGGATGGTTTGGATAACTCTTTTGTTTAGCAACTTTTGGATCTCTATGGTTGTTTGATCCCTGTGATTGGGTGGAACAGCCGGGATTTTCCTAGTTCGAGGAGGGGGATAGGAAAAGGGTATGGAGTATCTTCTGGATATAATGTTTGCACCCACTTGTCTTTTATGTTGTGCCAGGCTTCTGGGTATAAAGATAAACGTCCACCAACTGGCACCAGAGTAGCACAGCTGGGCCTCCTTTCAGGAGCGCTGATAGGGACGTCCACGAAAAGAATCATGGTTGCCCTAGTTCTGCGGACCCCCTCTGCCTCTAGGATGGCATCTACCATTATTTCCTCCCCCTCTGCCCCTGGGGAAGGAATCACCTCGTGTGTCTGGGAAAAATCTCTGGAATTTCTTGAACCACATCTTCCTGCCTTTCTGCCCTTTAGGATAGTGTCTTGAAGGGATGGAAAAATGTACTCCAATGGCAGAGAGAGTTTTCTCTTCCTGCCTGCATCTGGTGAGTGTATCCTTAACCTTTGGTCCAAAGAGTGAGGAACCGTCAAAGGGGGCATTTGTGAAGGTAGACTTAAAGGGTTCCGCAAAGTTGCACAAGCACATCCAGGAGTGTCTCCTCAGGGAAATTCCTGAACCCGCTGCCCTACTCGCTCCATCTGCTGCGTATGATATCAGTCTCATGGACGAGTTCACTATGGAATTTAAAGGTGGATAACTGAGCGATAACCATTTCTGGTACCCCTGCAGTTGAAGTACCTTGTAGAGTATCTCCCAGTTCCTTCAGGAGATCTCTCTGAAGCCTTGTAAAATGGGTAAGATAATTCAGCAATCTGAGGGTAAACGCCGCTGAAGAAAAAACATGCTTCCCATATCTGTCGATCATTCGAGACACTTTGGTCGGCGGATGGACAGGTCAGGATGTTTCTGCAAACTCCTTCTAGGTGGCTGCCACCGCCACCATAGCATCTACCGGCACACCTTTTGTCAAGAAATCCTTTTCCTTGGGGGCTGACAGAAATTTGTTTGGCCTCCTAGGGACTGGCTCCATGGTGTCAGGTGATTCCCACGCCTTTCCACTGACCAAGTTAATTAGCTCGTCAAAAGGAGGAGACACCCAAGAGGCTGAAGTCTGAGATCCGAAAGCCTTCAGGTACACTGACTCCTCATCAGAAAGGGTGATGGTAGTCCAGCCACCTCTCTGTTTTAGGATCTCAAGGATATCTACAAAGGAGATATCATCAGAGCATGACTGTGGGGACCCTTCTGACTTCTCGAGATCAGTGTCAGAGGTGACAACCTCATCAGGAGAGTCTACATGCTTCCTCTTGCATGTTTTCTTCTGAGAAGGCTCCTCAGAAGGGTATGCTGGGGAGATCTCGGAAGAATGGGGACCACCCAGAGGGTGTTCCTGAGGCTGTGGATCTCTGCTGTCCTGTGGATAGGGTGGTGCCAAGACAGAGGCCGATGATTTTGGGGAAAGAACATCGGCATCCTTGCGTAGAGCTGTAGATTTGGACAGCACGCTCTTCATCATCTCAAAGGCTGACTCCCTCGGTATCGAGGACACCAGTTCCAAAGAAGCAGAGGTAGCCCTTGGTTCCAGGGAAATCGGCTCCAAAGCTGATGTAAGAACCGAGCTCAGTCGAGCTGACACACCGAGAGGTAGACTTGGAACCAAAGAGGCTCGAGTCCGAGAAACTCCCTCGGGGCCGACTGGTGAACTTCGGCTCCAAGACACTACGAATGGCACAGAGAGTGTTGGAGCAGATATTGGTTCCAGTAATACCTCATGGGGTGCCAGAGCCGAAGGTTCTACTATAAGAGGTACTGGATGTTCGGGCTCCAACAGACCGGTATGACTCACAGGAGGAACAGTAGTGGATGTAAAAGGTTCTGACGGCTTCAAAATCAGCTGGGCAGGAGCCAAGTGCAAATTTCTCAGCCCTAGTGCCTTCAAAAGTGGACACACCACCCTCTCCACATCTTCATCTGATAGTTTGCTCCTAGAGGACCTAGAGGAAAGGGTTGGTGAGCAAGATCTCTGTAAAATAGGAGATCTCAAGGTAGGGGAGACCAGAGGAATGTCTGTAGACTGTCTCTGAGTTGAAAGATCCTTTTTCGGCTCCGAAGTTCTTGGGGCTGATATAGGCTCATCAATGGTAATAACCTCAGTCGACTCAGAAGGCAGTGGAGCCAATGGGGTGGAAGTCTTAACAGTTTTAGATATTTTTTTCAGGAGGTCCAGATCTCTGAGGACACTGGAGATGGTCTCTTAACAGTCTTTTCTTTTTGAATAGAGGAAGACTTTGCAGATTGAGAGGATGAAGAACTACCTAAAGCTTCCTCAAAAGATGGTTTCAGGAGACCTTTCAAAATAAGCTTGTTTTTCCTTTCTTGAAGGACTCTAGAGTTAAAAGCATGACAAAAGGTACAGCTGTATTTTAAGTGAATGGCCCCTAAACAGTAGAAACATACAGTATGCCCATCTGTTATGGACATTTTTTGATTACATCTTTGGCACTTCTTAAAACCAGAAGGTTTATGATCCTTTTCTTTTTCTTTAGACATACTAGAACTCTAATTAGCAGTAGATGTCACAGGAAACAATAGAAGGGGAATTAGTTAGGTCCTCTAATTTAAACGGACCTCAACTAAAGGGACGATAAAGACATACCACACAAAAGGAGAGGTAATAGGAGGAGAGGACTAGGTCTTCTGACTGAAATGGTCCTAGGCCTGCTAAAGCAGAAAGAAAGCAACAGTACAATAAGAGGATTAGGTCCTCTAACTTAAACGGGCCTAGCCCGATGAGAAAAGAGGGGAAAAACATACAACTAGAAAAGCCCTCTAATGAAAAACGGACTTTGTTATACATAAGCATAAGCATCTTAGATCTTTAATATCTAATGTATGGCACTCTAAGCTTTTAGGTTCATAGGCTGATACTAGGCTATATGCCCTAGGGCATTTACAAGCCTAGCCAGAGTGTGTTTGGCTTTCGCCACCCTTCTTAGATTAGTTGACTGTGCCTCTGTATAGTAGGTTACAGAAGATAGCCCATTTAAGGTTAGTTTACCGTGCCTCTGTCTAGCAGTGACACAGAAGAGATCCCAGGGGTAAATTTACGATCTCCCATCCAAACGTCAAGATTCTTCTTGAAGAGGGTCATTTACCACTGTTGCTGTACGCCATTCTTTGGGTACATATCCTGTTGTAAGGCTGAGACTGAACAGTGATTTTAAGTGAGGGTTCAGTTCTTCTTTGAGCTCATGTAAAACGCAGCCCGGGACACCGTCTGGTCCTATTGATGCTGTGTTTTTTGCTTTGGAGAGGGCAGCTCTCACATGTGCATCTGTGATGTCAGGGAGATTACACTCTGTTGGGATAGTCATTTGCTCATTTGGGGGGGGAGGGGGGGGTTGCACTGAACCTGTTTGCCAGGATGTTGGCAATGTCTGTGGGTTCAGTGTATTTTTTGTCATTATGCACTAACTCAGAGCATATCTGGGAGTTTCCACCCAGGTTTCTGACATAACTAAAGAAAGCCTTGTGATTATTTTTAGCGTCTTGTGCAATTTTTCTTTCGAAGCTAGCCTTAGATGATTTTATGAGGGATCGTAGTTTCTTGCTAGTACTGATCAGAGTTGCCTTCCCTTTCAGGGATTTTGCTCTATCATGTAGTAGCTTCCGCTTTCTGTTGTATACAGCTTATTTATGGCTGGGGTCCACCAGACAGGTCTCCTGCCTTTGGAGGAGTGTGTCTTGCTTTTATTTGTGATAGCAAGATCCATGCATTCCTGTAGGTATCCATAGAATGCGTTTGTAAAGGATTCTGCGGTTTGGGCAGTATTTTCCACTGGCCCTGGGGCTTTGGAGGATTCCACCTCGATTTTGAGAAGTGGGAAGTTTGCTTTTGAGAAGTTTTTGACCGTGGTTTCCTTTGCTGGGGGTGGGGACGGGATGTGGATGTCCACAGTGATTAATTTATGGTCAGATCTTACCAATGAGGGGTATACCTCTGGTATGGAACATAGAGTCCCCATGTTGGTGATGATCAGGTCCAATATGTTTTCCCCTCTTGTGGGAGTGGTGACCAGTTGTTCCATAGAATTTGAGTTTATAAATTCTAGGAACCGTTGGGCTAGGGTGTTGGGGCTTGAGTAGTGCTCCCAGTCTATGTTTGGGTAGTTAAGGTCACCCAATATAATGGTGTTTGGAGAGACCTTCATATTCTCCAGTGTCTTCAGGAAAGCCGAGTGGGGTTCCTGAGTTTGGGAGGGTGGTCTGTAGCAGGCTACAAACTGGAAGGCAGTTTTAACCACTGTTAGTTGCACATGGATGGTCTCAGATGCTTCGTGCAGTGCCACTAGCCTGGAGGTATGGGTATCTTTGATGAATATGGATACTCTCCCTCCTCTTGTGGTTCGGTCCGAGTTTTGGGGCCTAAAAGCATGGTATGAGGTATAGCCTGGTAGTGCTGGGGTGCTCTCGGGAGCCTTGAACCAGGTTTATGTTACTGCACAGATATCGATATTCTCCATACTGAGGAGAGCCTCGAGTGCGTGCATTTTGAGGTTTAGACTTCTGGCGTTGAGCAGCATTACCCTTAGTTTCTTTTTGTTTCTTTTTCCTTGTGTTGTCTAAGGAGGTGGGTTTGTTTTTTGAGCCTTGCCTAAAAAAGGCACTATGGGGGTGGCAAGAGCCTTGGCCAGTATTCGAAAACCCAGGGGAGACAGGTGTAAGCCGTCCCTAGCGAAGGAACGTGGCTTGTCAAGCATGTCATCCCAGGCTGACAGACACTGGATCCCCTTTGAGTGACACCAATACTTTAGCCAATTGTTGAAATTGATCATTTTGTCTTTATACTGTGGTATCATTCTTGGTGAGGGTAAGATGCTACTCAAGGTTAGGGTCATACCGGCCTGGGCCACATGATCAGAGAGCTCCTCTATGTCTCTTTTCATGTAATCCAGGGAGGTACGTCTCAGGTCATTCACACCAGCAGGGACAATGACGGAGTCATATTTGTACTTGCTTTGGAGTGACCTGAGTGCTTGTGTTATGTGTCGGATCCTGGCACCCGACAGGCAGCTTACAGTGACCTTCTCCTGTTCAGCCTGGTGAGAGGGACGTCAGTGTGTCTGACAATAGAGTCACCTATTACAAGTGTATTACGTGTGTTGTTTAGTCTTAAGGGCTGTGACTGTGTGGCACACTGACTTTGTGAACTATGTGATACGTGGGTATTGTTGTGGGGTAACAGTTGCTTGGATGTCTGCTTTGGAGGTCTCTGTTGCTTGGGCAGATTTTTATTTAGAGCCTCTGAGTATGTTTTTGTGTGTTTATGTGTTTGGTTTTCTGTTGTGATAGGTCTATGTGAGACTGGATTTGTGGTGTGTGTGATTACCTTCTCCTCCAGACTGACCGTGCCAATACTATGTTGAGAGAGCTCAGCCTCCAGTTTGGCTATATAGTTGCATCTCTCACATATATTTGAGCTTGTTGGGAAGAGGAGAGGGTGGTCTGTGTACATAAGGCAGTTGTAACATTGCCTCAAGATTCCCATATTCACCAGCTGGACTGGAGAGTAAACCTGAAACTGACTTTTGGACATGCCAGAATAGTATAAGGAATTACTTTTTGACTTGATCAAAAAGGACCAATAGGGAGCCAAGTACTTAAAGGGAGTATAAGAGGGTGTAGTGCTTTGGTTTATTAGTGCTTACTTATAAGACACTTATCCTAGCTACTGCTGGGTTTTAGAAGGAAAATAGAGTGCTTACTTTACGATTTGGAACAGTTCTAAGGGAAAAAGTGAAGAGCAGACTTTGTGCAGCTGGGAATAGTTTAAACCTGATTAAGTGGCACTGCCGATGTTGCGCTATGCGCAAAAGAGGGTTTTAAGAGAGGAGGATTTTAAAATAAGTGCAACACAGGAAATGCAGTAAACAGGCTCTAGATGTGTTCTAAATACAGTTCCTAATACAGATATCAAGTTTAGCAGGCTGGAAAACGCCAAAAAGTAGGCGGCAATGCAGAAATCTTAACAAATAATCTGAAGAAAAATACTTAAAATCTCAAAAGTGGCTCCATTCTTCTCTCAGCATATTCTCCTCTTGGTGGGTGCTTCACCAACAGCCAACAAGTCTGAAAAGACGCCAAAACCACGAGGCAATCGGGTTTTAAGAGAGGGGGATCAAGGAGTTTGGAATTGACCCAAAATGGCCAATAAAAAGTACAGTTTTGTACCTACCATAAATGTAGATGTTCGAGGATCCACATTGCTGCAGTCCTAACTATTGGGTAGTCCGCTGTCCCAGTCGGCCCGAATACCAAAGTATATGGCTGACGTCGGTCAAGGCGCATTAGACTGACGTCAGTACGTCAGGGTACTAATGCGCATGACCGACGTCATATCCTCAGTCTTTTCTTGCCCCAGATGTCAGAAGACCCTAAAAAGACAGGGCCAAAACCAAAAACTCCAAACATTCCTGCACCAAAAATATGTACAATATATACAAAATTACCAGAGTATAACCACACCTACATAACCACCCCTAAACACAGAGGGGACGGAGGGAAGGTAAATTGGACTGCAGCAATGTGGATCCTCGAACATCTACATTTATGGTAGGTACAAAACTGTACTATGTTCTTCATTCCACATTGCTGCAGTCCTAACTATTGGGTAGAATCCCAAAGCAGAGGTAAGGGAGGCTGGCAAATCATAAGGAAGCAGGAGCTGACAACATGCCTTGCAAAATAGCTGTGGCAAAACCAGCCCTAGATTTAGAGTAGAGAGGAAGGTGATAATGCTTAGAGAAAGTATGCACAGAACTCCAAGTAGCTGCCTCCAAAATATCCTTAGTTGCCACCCCCCTTAGAAATGCAGTTGAAGTGGCAGTAGCCCTAGTGGAATGAGGCCTAATCCCAGCTGGAATCTCCTTGCCATGATGGGAATAACAAAATGCAATGCAAAACCCAATCCACTTAGAAATAGTTTGTTTTGACACAGGCTTGCCCTGAGAACTCAAAGCAAAAGAAACAAACAACTGCTGAGACTGCCTAAAATCCTTAGTCCTGCTTAAATAATAACGCAATTGCCTGTGCACATCTAAAGTGTGCAAAATCTTTTCCCCTTTATTTTGGGGATCTGCATAAAAAGTAGGCAAATGAATAGTTTGGTTTAAAGCCACACTAGAAATCACCTTAGGCATAAAGGAAGGATTAGTACGTAATGATACCCTATCCTTATGAAAAATCAAAAAAGGCTCTACCGCCATAAGGGCCTGCAATTCAGAAACCCTTCTTGCAGAAGTAATGGCCAACAAAAAAGCAGTCTTCCATGACAAGTATTTCAATTCAGCAGTAGCCGCAGGCTCAAAAGGTTGTAGAGTAAGTTTCTCCAACACAAAATTGAGATCCCAAGCAGGAGTAGGAGCTCTACGTGGGGGTCTTATATTCTTTGCCCCTCTAAGAAATTGCTTGAACAAAGGATGCGAAAACAATGGTGGGTCACAATCATAGTGAGCTGAAATTGCTGCAGCATGAATCTTAATGGAAGAGAAAGACAAACCTTTGTCCAATAACTCAGTAAGATATTGAAGAGCCACACTCAAATTAGGCTCAGAAATCTCCAAATTGTTTGCTGCACTCCAAAATAAAAATCTCTTCCATTTTTCTGCGTACACTTTCCTTGTACTAGGTCTTCTGGCTTCCATAATCACATTTAAAACTTGTTGAGGAAGTTGAGACCTGCTGTGTTTCAAAACAGAATATGCCAGGCTGTTAGATGAAGAGAGTGAAGCTTGACATTGAGCAGGTGACCGTCCCTCTGAGACAACAGGTGTGGAATCAAAGGTAAAGGCCATGGAGGCTTCCTTACCAGACTCCTCAGTAATGGGTACCAGTGTTGCCGAGGCCAATCTGGAGCTATTAAAATCATCCTTGGCTTGTCTTGTCTGACCTTTAGGAGCACCTTTGGGAGAAGAGGCAGAGGTGGAAAGGCATACACATGAAGATTTTTCCAACTGAAAGAAAGAGCATCCACTTTCCAAGCTGTGTGATGAAACCTCTTTGTGCAAAACTTTGGCAGCTGGTGGTTTAGTGGAGAAGCGAACAGATCTATGTCTGGAGTTCCCCATGACACTGTCAATTTTAGAAATACATGAAGATCCAGTTTCCACTGTGGGGATCCATGATTTGTCTGCTTAACACATCTGCTAAGGAGTTCTGTGCTCCGGCAGAAACCTTGCCTGAAGAGTTAGTTGCAAGCTGAGCGCAGTCTCCATAAAATCATTGCTTGCCTGCACAACGGGTAAGAATGTGTTCCCCCTTGTTTGTTGATGTACCACATGACAGTTGTGTTGTCTGTTAGAATCAACACCTGCCCTGGAAGAAGTAACTCCTTGAAAGCCATTAATGCAAACTGGACTGCTAACATCTCTTTCATGTTGATATGTAGATGCTGTAGTCTGGCAGGCCACTTGTCTTGTATCCACTTTCCATTTAGATGAGCTCCCCAAGCAATGTCTGAGGCATCTGTCGTTAGAATCTGACTCGCCTCTGGCCGGGTCACAGAGAGTCCCTTGTTTAGGTGACATTCCTGAGCCCACCACAAAAATTCCTTTTGAATGCAAGGTATTATTTGAATGACAGTGTCCAAATCCTGGCAGTGCTGTGTCCATACATTTTGAGATACCATTGCAGCTTCCTCATATGCAGTTTGGCATTGGGAAGCACCAGAATACAAGATGCCATGAACCCTAAGGCTTGAAGGACTGTCCTTGCAGTCAGCCCGGACTGAAGAGATAGTTGATGGAAGTAACTGGAAAGATTCTGTTGTTTGTCCGGGGTTAAAAAGGCCATCTGGGCTGCTGTATTCAGTCTCACACCCAGAAAGCACATGTCTTGAGAGGGTACTAGACTGGACTTTATTTCGTTCACAGAATACCCTAGGCATCTTAGCACTGCTATCACAAATTCCAAATGCTGTAAAAGGTCTTCCTTTTCTTGAGCCAGAATCAGGCAGTCATCCAAGTAAGGATAGATTTGAATTCCTTTTAGTCTGAAGTAAGCTATCACTGGAGCCAGAACCTTTGTGAATACTCTGGGCGCAGTAGATAAGCCAAAGGGCAATGCAGAGAACTGATAATGAGAATTTCCAGCTCGAAAACGCAGATACTTCCTGCAACTTAGTCTGATAGGCACATGAAGGTAAGCTTCCTTGAGATCTAAAGTTACCATCCAGTGATCTTTGCCCAGCAGAGGTAAAAGCTGTTGTAACGCCAACATTTTGAACTTGGGAATGTCCAGATAAGTGTTGAGGATAGATAAATCCAAAATTGGTCTCCACGTGTTCCCCTTCTTCGGTACTAGGAACAGGCGAGAATAAAATCCTAGGCCCATTTCTGGCACAGGAACTGGCTGAATGGCCCCTATTTGGAGCAACAGAGAAATTTGCTTGTGAGCCTCTTTTCTTTGTAGAGGAGGAATGTCTGGCATGCCTTTGAAAGGAGGCAAGGTATGGAAATAAAACCTGTAACCGTGGTGAATGATATCCAAAACCCATCTGTCTTGGGTAATTAAATCCCAATTTTCTTTGAAAAGAGCCAGCCTTCCTCCCAAAGGTGCTGCCAGGCGAGAATGTACTGGCAGCTGAAAAGGTAGGTCATTGGGCCTGTTTACGAAAGGACTGACCCCTGCCCTCACCAGAAGTCTGGGCAGGTGAACTCCCTGTCCTAGGCCTAAAAGAACCTTGAGCTCTGCCCCTACCACGTCTAGACCTACCCCTAGACTGGGAATCATAAGCAGGATATGTCCATCCCTTAGTAGGCCAATTTCTACTAAACTTCGGAGGCTGAACCTGCAAAAAATCCTTAACAGTTTGCATAGACTTAGCCTTGTCCTCCATTTTCTTTAAAACTGCTTCCACAGGCGAACCAAACAACACATCAGACTGTAAAGGAGCATCCAAAATCCTTGTTTTAACATGCTCAGCTAAATTCTGATCCCTCAACCAGGCGTGCCTACGAAGAACAGAACCAGTGGCAGCCACCCTCGAGGAGGCCTGCACAGCATCAAAACCACACTGCAAGGAATGCTTACCCACCTGTTCAGACACATGAACTAAATCCTGCAACTCTTTACACTCAATACCTTCTGCAAGAGCATCCACCTTAGACTTCAATTGTGAAAGGAGATAATTCTGATATTTTAACATGTGAAACTGACAATTCAACGCCCTCATGGCTAAAGTGGAAGAAGTATACACTTTCTTTCCCCATCTATCCAAAGCCCTTGCCTCTTTATCAGGAGGAACAGGATTTTTAACAACAGAAGCCTTTACACCTTTAGGCCCCTGAGAGACAGTTTCCGGGTCTGCCCTAGGACTCTTAAAAAGATACTTATGAGCTTCAGGCACCCTATAGTACCTATCCGGTTTAACTGGGGCAGGAGGCAAAGAATCAGGATTCAGGGAAGCCTCTGCAAAAACATCTTCCACCACATTCAGAACAGGAGGTATAGCTAAAGGCCTATGCTGGGGTAAAAACAAGAATTCCCTAAGCCTCTTCCTGGAATCAGAGAAATCTTGACCTTCCCATTTAAAATGCTCCCTCATGGAATGCAGAGTCTCTGAAAATGAAAAATCCTCAGGAGGAGAAGCTGAAGGAGTAGAATCATCCACCTCAGAATCAGAATAAGGAGGATACTCCTGCAAGTCTTCAGCCGAAGACTCAGAAGCCTCCGAACATTGCTCAAAACTCTCAAACTCAGGTTCCACCCTAGGCCTCTTATCAGGAGGGGGCATAGAACCTCTAATCATAGTAATCAAATCCTCTGCCATTTTAAGCATATGTTTCTTAGGCAAAGACCCTGAAGCACTAGGCGAAACCCCCACTGAAGCTAAACTTGGCCTGCCTCTCAAAGAAGCCTTGGAAACAGAAGGGGAGGCTCTAACCACCTTAGGAAGAGAGGGAAGAACAGCCACCTGAGAAGCCCCTTCAGCCTGGCCTACTTCCTGAGAGGACACATCCTGTAACAGTAAAGTCTCTCCCTGAGACTCCAAAGAAACTCCTGGCAGAACCTCCGGCTCCACTGAGCCTTCTAAAGAACCGACGTCCGGGACTGTCGGTTCTTCCACTCTAGGCTTTGCTGCTTTGTCCTTACGCTTTTTGGCCGAAGCGGGCGTCGGAGCATCCGACGGCATTTTATAATTACAACGCTTCCCAAAAACTAACCTGGCACAGTCTAACCTTCTCTTAATAGTGCGTTTGTTAAATCTAGCACAAGAGCGGCATCCAACAACGTCGTGCTCAGGCCCTAAACAAGGTATACACAAAGTATGGTAATCCCTATGAGGTATCTGTTTCCCACAAGAAATACAGTTATTCACTTTTTCTGACATCCGGTTAAATACTGAGGCAAGAAAAAACCAAAATATTCCCCAACGGGGTACTTAGCCAACTTTGATTCGGTCTGAAACTCTGACTTCAGAAACTTTCAGAACGCCAACCTGCACTCGCAAAACTGCTTCTGCATAGGACCATGCGGCAAAAAAGACTGAGGATATGACGTCGGTCATGCGCATTAGTACCCTGACGTACTGACGTCAGTCTAATGCGCCTTGACCGACGTCAGCCATATACTTTGGTATTCGGGCCGACTGGGACAGCGGACTACCCAATAGTTAGGACTGCAGCAATGTGGAATGAAGAACATCTACAGTTTCTAGGCAGTAACCACTCCCACAGGGGCAGGCAGGCTGTTCAGTGTTTACCACTGCCACTGATGAACACAGAGACTTTCCTTTAGCCCAAGCAAGCAATGGCCTCCAAGAAACTTACAAACAGTTCAGAACAGCAAATCTGTAACTGAACTTTTTTTAAATTTCAGAAAGTGGGAAAAAAGCAAGATTTTTTTTTTTTTTTTTTTTTTTTAAAGATAGCAGAGATACACAAGTAGCAACAAGTTAGAACAGTGCAATAAATGACCCCACACTTGAGTGCTAGGCCAGAGACAGGTAAAATGCAAGTTTTAAGAAAAAAACTATTTTAAAATAAGTGCAACACAGAAAATGCAGTAAACAGGCTCTAGATGTGTTCTAAATACAGTTCCTAATACAGATATCAAGTTTAACAAGCTGGAAAACGCCAAAAAGTAGGCGGCAATGCAGAAATCTTAACAAATAATCTGAAGAAAAATACTTAAAATCTCAAAATTGGCTCCTTTCAAGGCCTATATGGCCAAAGGCATTACACCAAGAGGGCTTAGAATCAGAATACAACCCCATGTGGGTGAGGCTGACGAGGAGTTAAATAGTCAATGGGCAGCTATACAACAACAGGCGACCATGTCTTTTGTTGAGGCCTTGGCCAAGTACCATGACAGAGTAACTGACCGTGAGATCAATGTAGTCACTGAATTGTGCAATGAAGTACAACAATTTGAAGGAGACAGTTTTTTTACTAAACATTTGAATAAGGTGGCAACTGATCTTAGCAACCTTGAGGAGCAAATCAAGATCAGAAAAATTTAAAAATTTCAGCGTGATCAGCTTGATTACCAGGGTGCCAACCCTTTTAGCAACTCTAACAAACATGTTAGATTTACACCAAATCAACCCAGAACTCCAAAAAGAAAAAGGCCCAGGTCCATTCTTAGGAAACGAACCACAGACAATGGTTCATCCACTGACGACCCATCATCCTGCACAGACAGCGACATACACTTAGCATCAGATTCACCGACCCCCAAAAGGATCCATGGATTTGTCCCTTTAGGACAAAATATAAACGAGGGGGGAGGAAGCACAGGAAAAATCAACAACATTCAAAGTCTGTTGAAATTAGCAATGCAGAAATAAACAAGAATGCAAATGTAAATGTTTTAAATTTATCAGACTTTGCTTTGTCACCCACTCAACTGTCCATTCTCAATAAAGGTCTTACTTTTATCCCTGGTTTTGTGGTATCTGAGGATGTCCTGGCACAAGATGTTATGTCTTTTTGCAGAATTCTAAACCTTAAGCTGCAGTATGGTGATTTGGATGGTAATTATAATCATGATAAATTTTTATATCATAAATCAAGATACCTTCCTCCCATGCATCACATTGTACACCAGTTTCAGAGCAGTATTCTCAAAGATCTGCATTATTCTGGCTCTGACACTCGCTTTAAACCCAATAACTTGTCACTGAGTGAGAAACAGGCAATCATCGAATTACAGAACAACAGGGATATAGTCATTATTTCTGCTGACAAAGGTGGGGCAGTAGTAGTCATGAATTGGTCCGATTATGATAAGAAGGCCAAGAGACAACTTTCGGCCAGACGCTATTATTCAGAAATGTCAATCAACCCCACTTTTAGATTTAAGAAACAGATTGATGACTTTCTATCTACTGCCAAGGACGAATGTATCATTACAGTAAACGTGATGCAGCAGCTAACAATTCAGGACTCTGACAATCAATACATCTATTTTCTACCCAAGATAGACAAGGATCCAGTTAATCCACCAAGTAGACCTATTGTGTCAGGCAGGGGATACATCACGGAACCACTATCTATATTCCTCACCAAATATTTGAAGCCTTTATTATCACGGGTACGTTCCCGTTTACAGGACACTACTGAATTTCTACAAATCATTTCTGATACACAGTTGGAACCAGGATGGCTAATGTGCACACTTGATGTCAGCGCTCTATATACCAACATTCCTCATAAGGTAGGTTTGGAAGCTCTGGCCCATTGGCTAAATGAGGCTGGTTTATATGAACCAGACTTCAATTCCTTCCTGGTAGGTCTTGCAGAACATGTCCTTACCAATAACGTCTTCTTTTATCAGGACACCTGCTACTGGCAAACTAAGGGTACAGCGATGGGGGCGTCCTTTGCCCCCATCTATGCTAACCTATTCATGGCCTTCATTGAAGATCAAATCATTTATGATAACAGCCACAATATCTATTTGGATGAAATCAACATCTGGAGACGTTATCTGGATGATTGCTGGATGGTATGGAGGGCAGATGTGGAGTATCTAGCTGAATTTATATTTTACCTCAATGACAACAAATGGGGACTACAATTTACAGCAAACTATCATGTAAGTACTATCACCTTTCTTTATGTTCTGGTCAACAAACAACCTGACCACACTTTAAGTACACATGTCTTCAGGAAGTACCCCGAATACAATACTGTCCTCCATGCATCCAGCTTTCATCCTCCTCACATCGCTAGAAATATCCCGAAATCTCAATTTATAAGAATGAGGCGGATTTGTTCCCATGAAGCCTCTTTTCAAGAACATAGACAGGACCCGACTAACAGATGCTGATCCAGGGGATATCATATGGGACATGTTCTGCAAGCTAGCAACTGGGCCAATACACTTCACAGGGGAGGATTTGTTAACCTACAAACCACGGAACAGGGAGGAACCCCAACCTATCAGGTTTGTAACCACTTATGCTAGGAATTCTGATTTATTAATCAACAGCATACATAGACACTGGAACATATTACAATGTGATCAAGAACTAGCTAACATAATACCAGATAGATGCCTGTTTTCATTTCGTAAAGGTAAGAACTTGGCATCTTGCTTTAACCATTATAAACATACTCATGACACTGGGCACGCTCACTTACAACAAACTACCTTGACTAGTGAACCCCTGACTGGCTGCTTCCCATGTGGCCACTGCATCAATTGTAATAAAGTAACCAAGTCTAAACAATTTACGAGTAAAAATTGTGCCATGGTTTATGACACCCAATTTTTTTGCTAATTGTAGCAGCGACTGGTTAGTCTATTTGGCAACATGCACCTGCGGGTACTTTAACATTGGACAAACATCTCGTCCTCTCAGGCTGAGAATCTCTGAACATCTAAGTAACATCAAAAATAAAAAAAAGTTAACAATGCTTTGTATAAACATTGTTTGGCACATAAAACTGCAAAATTTACTTTCATGGTTATTGATGTTGTTAAGGGTAACAAATCTAACAAAACTGGATGGCATTCTATTTTAGATTCTAAAGAAAAGAAATGGATTGTAAAGTTAGGTGGATTATTCCCACCTGGCCTTAATGAGCAATTTTGAAAATGAACCAATGGAGTTGCACTTGAATGTATTTAAACAGTAGCATTTGACTTTTCTGGCTCACACTGATGAAGGCTGTGTTTTTTACCAGCCGAAACCGGTCTGGTTACTTGTTTTTATGCTATTATAATCAATAAATGTCTTTTTCAGGTCACAGTTTGCTGGCTCAACATGTTTTTTTTTTTGGATCCTATTTGAATTTGGAGCCGTGCAATAGTCTTCGTGCAGGAGGTTGGTTTTGGATGATAAAAGAAACATACCACAGCAGGAAACAATCAGCTAAACTACCTACGCTTAAACACAAATATACACATACGTAGGGAAATCCCAATATCAATCAGAAAATGGACTAAAACTAGAAAGACCTCAATAGCAAATACTCTATATAAGCTAATAAACAGCTGATAAAAGGCTCAACAAGAAAAAATCTATGCTATCACTACGGGATACCAATAAAGACACATACAGGCCTGTGGAAAAACAACGGCCAAGAACTGCTGACAAACTAGCGAAACTACTAAATACCACCTAATATTCACTACTGTGTAAGACTAGAATTTTAACTATAAGTATTTTCTAACTAAATCCAACTTTATACGAACTATAAAAGCTAGAAAAACACAGATGAAGAAGTTCACTTGGCCACAGCCAAGAAGAGCACTTCTGAACTCGTAAAGCGGCAAACAAGATTTAAGGATTGATACCACTGCATTATGGGATACCTACCTTGCCACGAGCCAACATAGAGACTTCGAGCTTTTGTAATTGGTTCTGAACCCACATGTAAGAATGAAGGTGAGATAGGACAACATAACAGCTACTGTGATATGAAACTCTGAAAGTCTACTTTGTGGCTGCTTGAGAGTAAAAACACCTTCTTTAGTGACTACTGCTTACAGGCTACAGGAATTCAATATCCCTCCACTGCCAACCAATTAATATGTGATAGGCACCACTGTGTATCGTCCCCATGCTGGGACAGTAATCAAGGAGCCTGAATCCTCACCACTGACACTGGAGAGGGACATGAACTTGGAATATGAATAGATACACCAAGTATTTCTAGATGCAGACCTCTCTGTATCAAGTACAATTTCCCGTAAGAGTGCACAGAGAACACACACACAGCCTGGGGTCTGCATGTCTCTATCTGTCCCCTCCAGATCCCGAATAAGACTCCCCACTGGTACAGCTGTAGGTTTAGGTCCTCAGCTGAGTGTCCAAGCCAAGTCCTCCAGCACCCTCTCTGTAAACCCATTGCTTTGTGTCCTGCCCCAAGTACCTGACACACACAAACTTTGAGAGATTTGATTCACACACACACACACACACACACACACACACACACACACACACACACACACACACACACACACACACACGCTTGAGAAAGGCTGGAACAGGTATACTAGCTATGCCCCCTTCTGCCCAGAATATAAGGTAGATTCACTGCCACCACACACTTCACAATCAGATAGCCTAAGGCCCTTAACAAAGGGTGTCCAATTATACTGTGCAATATTAATATTAATACAAATGGTAGTAGTTCACCAAGATGACTAGGCCTCCTGGAGTGGCCCACACAGTGTCACCAAATAAATATAAGTACTCACAAAGGTTAGATACTCTCTACAAGAACCAGCCACAATAAAAATATTAAGCATATTTAATAATAAAAGAACATGCAAATATTGAATATATATTCACAGTAAACTACAGAGTTCAAATCACAGGAAATACTGAAAAGAATACTGAAGGACAGACTCAGACAAATAAAGAAAAACAGTATCTAAATTAAGCTCCACTATATTCCTGACTGAATCTAAGAGAATTTTACTGTTCCCTAGTTAAGTTACTTACTTGAGCAAGGCAAGATGAAATACATGAGCAGTCTTTCTAGTCAGGCCCCAAGCAGAATACTCTATATTCTGAGATTACATCCTGTAAAATATAATATCCAAGATGAGTTGCAGAATGACCTCATCTGGTTACCTGACTCTAGGTTCCACAATATCTACTTTGGAAATTTGACACAGGACTTTAGCAGACTGCTACAATATACATTTAGAACTTTTATGGCAATGCCTGGAGCCAGAAACACTTCTTCCCTTCTTTACAAAAGCTAACACATAATGGCTGCTCCCAGACCTACCATCTCCAGGCTTACTCAGCCCTGTGAGGTGCCGTTTAACAACTTAAGAGCTCAATTATTCCTCTTATTCTTCTTGAAATAAGTCTGCTTGTTAACCATTGCTGTGCCTGTGCCCTCTACTGAAACATATACATTTAATTCTGTTACCATAATACATGCACATTTCTCTTAATTTCAGCATGGTGCACTGCTGACACATTTTAACACAATTAACACAAGCGGAGCTCACAAATACATTTTCAGCACAAACATATATACAGGTCAGGTTGATATACTAATGACATACAATTATTTATAAACTTCCAGCTAGCTGTGCTGGCAAAAGTCTTACATCCACTGCCCTACTTCTCGGTGGCATGGCTGGCAGTACATCCTATCACAGAGGGCATAACATAATTTTGTAGATGTGCTCAGAAAATGTTTATTTCTATAAAGCATGCCTAGTTTTGATTGGTTTTCTTGATATTGCTTTGGATATGGAGGTCAAATTTAAGATTATCATCTATTATGACTTGTAATAGTTTGGTATGGTGGACTAATTAAATTTCAGTGCCATTTGCTAAGAAGATTTTGAAAAATGCTCTGTTAGGAGTGTGAGTTTTTGGGTAAAGAGGAGGATTTTTTTTTGTGGCGGGGGGGGTTAAGTAGGAGCTGTGCTCTTGTAAGCCAGGTTTCAATGGAGATAACAGCTTGCTGAGTGATTACTTGGAGGTGAGTTAAAGTGTTTTAATCGCAGATGATGGTACAGTCATTAACATATTGAATTAAGGTGTCTTCACAAGAAGATGAATGTACAGGGCCAAGGATGGATCCTTGTGGGACTCCTGTGGAAGTGGGAAGGTATGCAGAGATGGAGCCTTGCCATTTTATAGCTTGTTGCCTGTAGGTAAGGTGGCTAGAGAACCACCGGAATAGATGGAGATGATAGACCCTGGGTGTAAAGCTGAGTGAGGAGTTTACTGTGAGAGACCATGTCAAAGGCTTTTGATATATCTAGAAATACTGCAGATACAAATTTATTAAAGTTGTGAGCTTCAATGATCATGCCTGTAAATGACAATAATGCAGTGGAGGTGCTATGGTCTGCTCCAAAATCCATGTTGGGTATGGGTAATTAGCTTATTTTGTAAGAGATAAAGGAGATATTAATGATGTATACATCTTTCAAGGATTTTAGAAAGTGGAGACAGGATGGCTATGGGACAAAACCTCCTTTAAGTAAGGGGATAATATAGGCCAATTTCCACACGTTAGGGACACAGGATTCTGTTACTGATCTATTAATAAGAATCCACATTGGGAATGCTATTCCGTCTACAGTTAAATGTAGGTATTCCGGGGGAAGGTTGTCAGGTGAGGAGGAACAAGGTTTTAGTTGATGTAAAAGCTTTTTTATGAGAGTTATGGAAACTGGTTGAAAGGTAAAGTGGGTGGAGTTGCCTGTTATGTGCACTAGAGAGGTTGCAGTTAGGTGAGCTTTGTCAAGGAAATGTGCTAGGGTCTAAGGTAGGGGAAGTTAGCTATATGGAAGGGGATGTGTTAGCTGAGTTTGAGGTTAAGTTGGCTGTACATTCTATGAAGTATGTATTGAAATGGGTAGCTGTTTGAAGACGGGGAATGTATGGGTATGGGCTGGGATACTTTTTTGCACCTGGGTTGATCAGAGAGACTATGGAGGACCACAATGTGTTAGGATTGTTTTTATGACTATCTTGTACGCGAGTATAATACATTTTTTATGCCTATTAACTTGTTTCTTGACTTGGTTTCGCAGTTGCCTGAATAGTTGCCAATTGTTGCCAGTTAATCCATGCTTTGCTTCTGCCTTTCATGATAAGTTTGCATTGGTTGGTGATTCATGGGGTATGGCTGATTTTAATTCTTTTTGTATACACTGTGGGGATAAAGTCTTAAGAATATTTAGAAATGCTGCATTGAAGTATTCAACTGCATCATTTAAGGGGAGTCTTTTTAGGATGGACCAGTTCACTGCTCTCAGAGCTTCAATGAAAGACTCCTTTGAGAAACTGGAGAGATTACAGGTAGTTTTGAACTTATGTTCCTTGTTAGTTGCGTAATACTCATGTGGGTATAAGTTGGCAGGTGGTCGCTTAGTGCATCAAGGAATGTACCTGAAGAGGTAAGATTACATGGGTCGGTAACCAGGATCTAGTCCAGTGTAAATTGTTGAGTGTTATTTTTGCCATATTTTATTGAGTGAATCCAAAGAAGTTCATGCTGTTGACTGATGAATTTGAGGATAAGGACTGCTAGTCAATGTTTACATCACCCACGAAGAGAACTTAATTTGTGATTGTATCTGCTATCTAGGATAGCATGCTTTCAAGTATTGGAATGTTCTGTCCTGGCGGATATATAGCACAACAATGCATATGCTCTTGGCTCTATTACGTTTTAGAAATGAGGTCAAGATTTCTGCTTTTCCAAAGTTTGGGATTGCACCTGTATAGAGAGTTACTGTGAGCATAATAGGGAAGATTATAGCTATTTCACCTGCTTTTTTTATTTGTTCTATTCAGCCTTATAATATTATAACCTGGGCTTAGTATTTCAGCATCTTTTATTTCAGGCTTTAGCCACGTCTCTGTTGTGGCTAGGATGTCTGGGTTATGCTGGGTCATCCATGCATAAAAACCTGTGATTTTGTTGCATGTGTTTCTAACGTTTAGAGTGACTATTTTTAAACTTTTAGGGTGTATTACTTGGTATGGTGTTTGACTGGAACATGGGTTGGGTTGGATGTCACCACACTGATGTATGGTGGAGAAAGATGGTTTGTTTACTATGGCATTTTTTGCAGAGATGGATAGAAGTATTACCTTGACATTGAGAGTGACATTGTTTAGTATTTTAGGGTTAAAACAGTGGAATGGAGTTATGGTAAATATGCCTGAAGAAATTTTTAAGCAGCTAGTGGGAAGATCGCTGATAGGTGAGGATGAAATAATGATTGAGGTGTATTCATTTATTACTACTACTGGTGGGGATGTTAGGAATGAGAGGAGGAGGATGAACAATTGTGATTGTTTCTTAACACATACTTGTCTTTGCTTTGTGATTGTTTCCAGCCCCCTCATACGAGCAACTAACAGGGTCTTTACCCGCTTCGCACCCCACCCTGCCCCCTATTCCCTCCCGCCCCCAGTGGTCCCACCTTTATTGCACTCAAACCCCTCCCATCTTTCCAATAGCCAACCACAATGCTAACCCAACACTACCTCCTCCATCTTCCCACTACTATCACACCTCCTCAACTAATATGTACAAGCATACCTTTCCTATGCTCACTGCATGCACTCTCCTTGCATATCTTACATCCTACCAAAGCTCCATCATTCCCCCACTCAACCACTACCACTGTACTACTACTCACACCATCACTCATGTCTCACCCACACTCAGCTCCCCTCCCACTAGCTCAAGAACCATCCCTATGCACTCCCAACATATTCTACCAACTATATTACTCAAACATAAAGCATCCCTACAACTTAAAATAGTAACCCTCCCACCATACCTATTACCCACAGAGCACAATCCTAAAGTTTCCCTTATAAACAAACACATTCAAAAACTGAGAAAACTAATAATCTCATGCATATCAAAACTAGCCCTAAGTGGAGACATCCACCCCAACCCTGGCCCTACCATCTCCAACCCCAATCCTCATAATCAGACTAGAAACCACAACTTCTCCCATATTACAGCCAATAGAAAGCCAAGTGACTTCCTTCTACTAAGCCTAAATATTAGAAGTATATCCAACAAAGTCCATGAACTCCATGCCACCATAGACTTGTACTCCCCAGATATAGTCATCCTGACAAACCTGGCTAAAACCTCACATTACCAGTGAGCAAATACTCCCTACAGGTAAACAAAAAAGGAGGTGGTGTAGCTATAATATTTAAACAGCATCTAAACATCCAGATCTTAAAATCATCAGCTCCACAAATAGGCAATGAAGAATTAATATATACCAACCTCAAAATTAACCATAACAAAACCATCAACATAATTGGATGCTATTTCCCACCTGGCCAAAACATCCAATACTGACTGGCAATCCTGTTCTGGCAACAATCCAACCCATCACGTACACCTTCATGGCTTCACCCAACTAGTCCAGTCACCAACCAGGATAAATAAAAACTTCAGCATGCACACTACCCTGCATTGGATACTAGTCAGTAAGAGCCCCCAGTCATATATAACAGGCTGCTTATCAGATAGTATCAGTGATCACTCCCCAACATTCCTACTCAAAAAATACCTATACCAAGCTAAACCTGTCATCTACTGTCAAATACATAAAAAACTAAACTTTAACCACACTCACATTCATCTCATCCCTCAAAGAATGTAACTGGCATCCTCTAAAGTACCTCAGTCTAGATGACGCAGTTGAATTTTTTAATACTACCTTCCTGAACATCCTTAATTACCATGCCCCCATAAGATTTTCCAGAACCAAAGCACCACCCTCCCCATGGCTACAGAAAACCACTAAGTCAGAAATGAAAAACAGGGATAAAAAGCCTGGGAGCACTGGCGCAAAACCAGAACCCCCTCAGCTAGACAGAAATTCCTAGAACTACGCAATAGAGTCAAAAAGCTAATAAAACAGACAAATTCCAATACTACCAGTCTGCCCTAGACTCCTCACAACACAGCCCCAAACAATTCTGGTCCTCCATAAACTCCATCCTCCACCCAGGTAAAGTCAGTACCCCTCCTCCTAACATCCCTCACTCCTCAGAAAATATTGCTACCTCATTCAACACACACTTCACCCAAACCATACTATCACTAGCTAAACAACACAACCACCCCCTCCCCTCCAACCCACACCTTCAACTAGTAATCTCCCCACTGCCTTCTCTTTTTCTCCTGTACCTACCTCAAACATAAAAAAACTCTTAACTAAACTTAAACCCACCAAATTAGCAGCAGACAACCTCCCAAGTGAATACCTACAAATCGCAGCTGATGCTGTGGCCTACCCAGTATCCATCTTGATTAACCGATCTCTGTCAGAAAGTTACGTTCCCACACTGTGGAAAGTATCACATATAATTCCCCTCCACAAAGGCGGACCCTCCACAGAACTAACCAGTTACCGCCCCATAGCTAGTCTCTCTCTACTCCCCAAAATACTAGAGAGATGCATACACTCTCAGGTCTCAGACTACCTCCTTACTAACAACCTCCTTTCCAGTACTAGGCATGGTTTCCGACCAAACCAAAGCACCACCACTGCCTTACTCTCCTTTACTAACACTATCCTTCAGCATAAAAACAATGGCTATCTCTCCTCTGCTACTTTCCTAGACCTATCTAAAGCATTTGACATGGTCCCACACAAACAACTTATCTCTGTCCTCAATAACCTATCCTTCTCACAATCAGTCACCAACTGGTTTCAGAGTTACCAGTTTGACCGCCAACAATCCATTGTATGGCAGAATGATATATCTCCCCAACTACCTGTCTCCATAGGGGTTCCCCAAGGATCCATCCTTGGACCCCTACTCTTCTCTGTTTACACCAATAATCTAGCCTCTGCCACTAAACATGGCACACTCATACAATACGCAGATGTCTCGACCATCATCTGCTCAGCCCAGTCCCTACCCAAACTGCAAAAAGTCACACAGGAAGCCTTTTCCTCTGTTGAAACATGGTTATCCGATGCCCAATTAATACTCAACCCAAACAAAACTAAACTACTCATCTTCCAACCCACCAAACATACTCAAAACAACTCTCACTTTAACATCACAGCAAAAGACAACACCACTATATACCCTACTGAACACACCAAATTGCTAGGAGTGGAAATAGACAATAAACTAAAATTTGACATTTACATATCCATGACCATAAAAAAAGTCCACAAAAAACTAGGAGCGTTATACAGAAATAAGCAATTTCTCACCAAAGCAGCAAAGATTTCAATAGCAAATTCCCACCCTATCTCCACCCTACTTTATGCCTCTCCAATATATACCAACCTAAGGCAATGTGATCTAAACAAACTAGAGACCTGCTACAACAAAATCGCCAAATTCGCCACAGGGGCATCCTACCGTAGTCACCACTGTCTCTCACTTGCTGAACTGGACTGGTTTGAACTCCCTCACCTCCTTCAGTGGTATCAACTCTCACTCGCCCACAAACTAGTAAACCATCCACTAAATGTCCCATCCCTCCAGAATCTACTCCAACCCCATTGCACCACCAGACCACTAAGATCCAGCAACAAAAATCACTTGCAGATCACTAAAGGCAATAACTCTGCTGGTGAAGCACTATTCTCTTGCACCACAGCCAAATTATGGAACTCACTCCCACCCACAATTACCTCCGTACCATCATGCACCCACTTCAAAACTTTACTAAAAGCACACCTAAAAACATGCTGGCTATGCCCTTGCAACTCTCACTCTAATATCATCCACCCATCCAACCACTACCTTTCTTTCCACTCCACTAACTACGTTGATTATAGCAAGCTCAGATGCTCATAAGCCTAGTACTTATTATACAGCAGGAACTTCTCATTGTAACATTTGTTAATGTCTGTTATGTACTTCACAGATAAAGATTCTAGTTGTCTAATGATGTACTATGTTCTACATCTGTAAATATGTTTTAAGTAATTGCTAAGTTAAATTGTTAATCGCTATGTAATCCAATGTAACTACTGTCTGTTTATTTTACTGTGGAGCTTTTCTCCCCGGGCCTCCGCTGAAAATGGACCTATGTCCAGTCGGACACTCCCGGTCACCAAATTTAAATAAAATAAATAAATAAGGTGATACAGGAGGAAAACAGCACTGTTAGTGTTGTAAAAATCTTACAGTATGGTGCGGTGAGGTAATCAGCAGTGATATTTGTGTGGAGTATAGTTAGGTTTTGATGGGGAGGGAGAAGAGTTAGATTTGAAAAGGAATTTAGAACATAAGTGGGTGGAGATGGTATAATAAGAACAATTTGTGATGGGATAGTACAGAATAGGAAGATGAGTAGAAGAGGTATAAGTGAAGATATAGTGAGGACTGGGAGTAGGGTAGAGGAGAGGAATGAAGCTCTAGCTTAGCGAGGGCTGAAAGGAACAGGTTGGTCCATGGGGGAGTAAGTAGTAAGTACAAGGAAAACAATCTGTTAAACTGCAGTAAGACGGGAGATAAATACAATGTCCTGATAATTTTAAAGACAGTAAGACACGCCTCTAGATTGCCGATAATATACACCTAAGTTAATTGCAACAGGCAGTACTGCAGTGACTTTGACTTCAAACGAGGGTAGAGTAGTTGGAGAACAGTTGACATGAGTGGAGGACCAATCAGGTACTTCAATGGACTGCAGTTACTCCCCCCACCTCCACAGATGGTTTAGCACTAAATACAATCAGTGAAGCAGAATGTCTATGGATACAAAGACAAGGTCTTTGAACTCTACCTGCTGTGAGTCACAGCATTTAGTTTTATTGTTAAGGGCTTTTATTGTCTTTCCAGAGAAATTTTACATTGCTACGGTAAAAATGCTAATGTGTTAATTTAGCTTTACCTTCAGTAGTCTAAGGCCTGTGGGTGGGGGTGTCCCTCCAGCAGATTCATACAATACAGAACACACTGATGCAGAAGTAGGGGGGAACAATTAAGTTTAGTTGATTCTTGGAAATGCCTTACATAGATTTTAACTGAAAGTATTGCTTCATTTGTACTTTCCTTTGGTTGTGAAATTATGTTAACTTTTGCAGCAGCAGTTGCCAGACATACTAGGTGCTCAGTACAATGGGGGAGACAGAGAGAGAGAGTAAAAAAAATTAGGATTGTTTGATGGTTGAACTGGGTAGATAAAGTACTACTTGTCTCTATGCATACAACCAAGATCCAAATGATAAGAAACCACCAAAAGACTGTTGTTCCAAGTTTAATACAAATCAAAGAACAGTATCTCCTTGAAGGCTACACAGCCGAGCCACTAGAGTTTTATGTGTGTTCTTCTTTGATTTATATTAAACTTGGAGCAGCCTCTTGGTGGTTTCTTACTATTTGCCTCTACTCTGCTACATTAGTGTTTGGTCAGCATAAGTAGTGCACTATATTTCACAGTTGTGCATTTCTGCTTTACAGCCTTTAAACAGGAAAATAAGGAAGCTAACAGGAGATATGTCAAAGTGTGCAAGTTTAAGTGGAGGATTACTTACTGGTGTGGGTTAGGCTAGGCTGCCTTTTAGTGCCTTTCTGTTTGGATCATATGCTAATAAAACACTGGCCCAAAGGTACTAATTAGGTTTTAAAAACACTTTAGCTGAAATAGCCTTTAAAAAGACTGTACATCCTGTAAGCTAAAGCATTTTGTTTAGTGGTGCCAGTTCTGGGTGCTCGTATTGGAGCTTTAGAGCTGAAATCTGGGTATCCCTTGAGTCTTGATAAAGAATACCCAGATGAATTACGAAAAAAAATCAGCCTGAGTTAGATGGCTGTGGACCTATAATCAGTGGATACCAATTGAAAAGAAAACACAACAATCTTGATATTCTTTTCCAAAGATTTAATGGCAAATGAGCGCTGCTTACATGGTCTAGTTATAATCAGAACTGACTTCGTTTTAGACACGCTACAGGAGGGTGTGTATCATTTGGGACCCTCCTAATGGTCTTGGATTGGTGAGTTAAACCTTTATTATCAGAGGCAAGGAGGTGGGTCCATCCTGTTGTGCTTGGGGGTGGGTTAAATAAAAGCCTGAGATGTTAACCTATCAGGTAAGGCAGAAGTCAGATTTGCATATTACATCACATATTATTAACCAATCAGGTAACAAAGAATTAAGTCACATTTACATATTCCATTAAGATACTGTTGTTACAGAGCCAGGAGTTTTCCCAGTACAAAAGGAAGTTAACAAGGCTGAAAAGAAAGTCACAAAACGTGTCCGCTTTGGGCCATAATCGTGGGTGAGGGGTTAGTACATGTCTAAGTTGTGTAGCGCTTTCGTAAACACCTTCTTCAGATTTGCCATTAAAGGGAATATTAATCTTTAGGGGAGATTCTAGGTGGAAAACAGAAGTGGGAGCAATAACATTTTAAAAAATACATACAATAACTGAATACAGCCTCAATATTCCTAAAAGTCCAAATAAAGCTAAAAATACTCTAACCTCAACATCCCACCATTAACTGGGAAAACTACTCATGTACCAACTCTTTTGCTCAACGTTTTCTGGAATTCATAAATTCCAGCACCTTCGATCAACTTATCCACACCCCCACCAGGGGCAGAATTATCCTAGACCTGGTCATTACCAACATGGGCGACTGGTGTTCCACACCAGAGATCAATTCTTTGTTGGTCAGATCCAACCACAAGCCAATCACCCTAGACATCCACATCCTGCCCCCATCCCCCATTAGGGAAACCACCGTAAAAAAAATTCTCCAAAGCCAACTTCATGCTTTTTAAGACAGAAGTGGCAAACTTCACGACACCCATGCAGATGAACAATAGAGTTACGACTGCTGAATCCTACACAGATGCACTTTATAAGCACTTACATGAGTGCATGGATTGTGCTATCCCTAACAAAACGAAGATGCTATCCTCCAAAAAAGGAAGCCAATCTAGTGGTCCCCTGCCACAAACAAACTCTACAACAGAAGAAAGAAACTGTTGCAAAAAAAGAGTAAAATCCCATGAGGAACTCCTGGTCAGCTTCAGTAAGAAGCTGAAATCCCTCAAAAAATCCTCCAAAGCTAGCTACGAAAACAAAATTGCCACTGATTCTAAAGACAACCACAAAGCATTCTATAGCTATGTCAAGAATCTCAATGGCAACACTCAGATCTGCTCTGAGTTACAGCACAATGGCACTAAATATACAGAACCAACTGATATTGCCAACATCCTGGCAAATAGGTTCAATGCTAACTTTACCCCCCTCTCACCCCCTAAAGGGCCCATCTCTATACCGGCAGAATGCAAAGTTCCTGTAATCACAGCTGCACAGGTAAAAACCACACTCTCCAAACCCAAGAACACAGCATCCATGGGACCTGACAACATCCCAGGCTGTGTTCTACACGAACTACAGAATGAACTGGCACCCCATCTAAGGACCATGTTCAATCATAGCCTAACCTCAGGCTTTGTGTCCACTGAATGGTGCACAGCGACAGTTATCTCACTCCACAAAGGGGGAACCACCACAGACCATGGGAACTATCGCCCCATTAGGCTAACGAGCCTGGTCTGCAAGGCCATGGAACGTATCTTCATGGAACTTATAAACAAAGACACTGGTAATCTCCAAACACAGGACCCTGCCGAGTTTGGGTTTATAAAAGGCAGATCATGTCTCCTAAACTTGATAGACTTCTTTGAAGCAGTCATCAAAGCCATAGATGAGGGTAAGGTGGTTCACACAGCCTATCTAGACCTTGCCAAGGCCTTTGACACCATCCCCCACTCTGGAATTATAGATAAACTCACTAAACTAGGTATAAATCCCTATGTCACAAGATGGATTGCCAACTGGCTCACTGACAGAACTCACACTGCGAAAGTGGCAGACTCCAAATCCGACTTCAGACCAGTGACAGGTGGAGTACCACAGGGTTCAGTCCTGGGTCCTCTCCTGTTTGGTATCTACTTTTATGAAGTACAGGCTAACACAGAAGGTCTTTGGCTAACAAAGTTCGCAGATGACGGCAAACTAGGAGCCATAATCGAAACTCGTAAAAATGTGGACATCCTACAAAAGGGCCTCACTGAGACAGATGCCTGGTGTCAAAGCCATGGCCTCAAGCTCAATGCCAAAAAGTGCATTGTCATCCCCTTTGGTAAAAACTCTGTACCTAAGAACTACCACATAGGTGGTGGTCTACTTAACAGCGAAAGTGTGATAAGAGACCTTGGGACACAGGTGGACAGTATCGACTCTCCTTTGATAATCACATTGTTACAGTAGTCAGGAAATCCTTCTACATGTCACACCTCATCACAAAAGGTTTCTCATCCGGGAAAGAAGAGGTCGTTCTTCCCCTCTACTCTTCACTCATTAGACCCATTATAGAGTACAACACCCCTTTTGATATATTCCTCACAAGGCATGTACAACAACTGGAAAGGCTGCAGAAATACCTCACAAAGAGGATTACCGGCCTCAAACAGATGGCCTATGCAGACCGTCTCAAAAAACTCCAGCTTTACTCCTTCGTATATCGCCTACTTAGAGGCGATCTCTGCCTAACATACAAAGCTATGTCAAACCCAGAGCGGTTGGACATGGTCTACTTAAAGAAATCCCAGTCCCTCCAAGCTACATGCTCTAGGGACCTAAACCTTGTCACCACAATAAACGGAACATGCTGGAGAGATAGGTTCCTGTCCCAGAGACTTCCCATACTTTGGAACAAACTACCGCTCTATATCAAACAAAGCTCCTCATTAGCATTCTTCAAGGAAAAATTTTGATTGGATGGGAAATAGGAAATTCACCCCGGGGATCACCTCTGTGGCTCTGCTCAACAGGGGCACAGGAAAATAATTTTCTTGGGTGGCGAAAGCCAGGGTACCTTTCTGGCTAGGCTTATATAGACCCTAGAGCCAATAGCCTAGTACCTACCTATGAACCTATAAATATAAAGTTCAAATAACTGCCCCCTTAGAAAAACAAAACGGGATTAACATACAGCTGTAATAAGTGAAAGAAAATCTATATCAGTTAGACCCTCCTTATCATTAGACAGAAATGATTTGAAAATGCAGAAAGCTGAAACTCTTTAAATCAATAAGTAAATAAAAAAAACATCTACTACCTTAGTTTGAACTTGGTTAGAGAGAGTTTAATTTGTTAATTATATCAGAGTGAGGGATTGGGGGGCATGCGGGAAAGGGGTCAGAATATTAAATTGCATTTGGAGGAAAGAAGCTCTAAGTATGTGGAGATCGCCTCCATGTTTGAACTGCGGTTATTTGCGTAGACTTGGGACTGTCTTGCTTCAGGGATAAATAATGTAAGGATCGTGCTCATCAGAGAGAAAGCTTAAGGTTATTGGAAGACTGAGTGGAGTGAACTTAAAGATATCACATACCCAAATCCAGAGTGGGGGGATGTTTTTAGTGCACATGACATTTGTAGAGAGGAGGGAAGAAGCTAGAGGTATATAAGAAAAACAGAATTTTAAAACATCCAATCTTTATACCCCATAATTCAAACCAGATGATTAAAACAGAGCACAACTGAGCTGTTGGCCCATTCTAGCTTGCACTAGGGGTTGCTGTTGTGGGAATGGCTAGTGGAAAACAATTGGGAGCTAGGCAGTGCACCCAGTGGGAAGTCTAAAATGTTGAGAGTCAAACGGCCTGCCTGATGAAGGTGAATATTAAGGGCGTGGCATGTGTCTAGAGATATCAAGCCAGATGGCAGTTGTGAAAAACTGCTCAGTGCCCTCAGTCAAACTAGTTGTTTATGATTAAATATTTCATGTCCTGTAATTTAAATTGAATCATATGTATGATTTCAAAAGGGGCCATGGCCCAGTGTAGCTTCCACTGGAGGTGGTTGCAGTGGGAATGTCTAGTGGAAAACCACTCGGGAAAACCGGGTTGTACACCATGTGGGAAATAAAAACACCAAGTGGACTACAGCTAACCTATTCCAGGCAAATCAAAAGGGAGTAATATGGGTTTAGAGTCCTCAACTGAGTTGAAAGTGAGGTGTAGGAAATTTACAAAGAGCCCCTCGGTTATCTCATTAAAGAGACATTATTTTTAAACTCCACTCTTAAAGCCTATTAATTTAATTCAAAAGATATGAAATAATTTAAGAAGGAGCATAAGGGAGCCATGGGCCAGGTGTAGCTTCCACTGTGGGTTGCTGTGGTGGGACTGGCTGGTGGAGAATTCATGGAACCAGAAAGAGTGCAATGTGGGAAATAGGATTAATATGTGGAAAGCGTTTCACCACAATGTAGTAGTATGAGTCTGGACGAATATGAGGCTAAGCTGAGGTAAAGGTAAAGTGGAAAAACTAGTGAAGAGCACTTTGGTTCCCTCAGTAAACCACTCAATGATTTAAGCCAAATGTTATCTACCCAATGATTAAAAACAAATGAAATGAAAGAGAGCTAACGGGGAGCTGTTGGCCTGATGTAGCTTGCTCTGAGGCTAGCCATGGAGGGAATGGCTGCCCAATAATTTAAAAAACAATCGTCACAGGTGCTGTTACAAAGAAAGAAAACATAATGTATAATGCGTGTAAACGGAATGAAAATGTTAATATGGTTTACTTTCTTTTCACTTAATGTATGTGTGTCTATGTCTTAAGTGGTAATTTAATAAAGACATTGAAAAAAAAAAAACAAAGTCACTCAAACAACAGAAAAGAACTGGAGGTCTAGGGGGCTAGCATGGTGCATGTCAAATATGTGCTGAAGGAATGCACGTATGACTCTGACTATGGCAGTTTCAGTGTATAGCAGTCAAACCAGGGGATAAATGAAGGATATCTCAATCTTCAACCCATCAGGAATGATCTTAGATATCATGTATGAACACTGTCAGATTACCGGAATGTTAGATCTGTAAGAAGGTGGGCCGTGATCACTAAACCCAACCATAACTTGATTTTAAGCAATACTTAAAGCTGTTGCATAGCCAAAACTGGAAGAATATACTGTATGCAGAAAAACTAGAAATTCTAGCTGCTGTACTGTAATCAATGTGACTAGCTTAAGTTAGGGCTAGCATTCTTCTCGTGGTCAGTTAGTACCTTAGTCTGCATAATTTTCTGTCAATGTGATTTCTTATATTGGTGAGCTGTATCTTTGTTTATACTGTTTTTGCCTAAGATATCGATTACACTGCTTCTCCCTAAACTTGTTATTCCTCAATGATTGGTCTTAGGCTTGTTTTATAGTTATATTAAGCGAAGTAAAATTTTGCAACTGTAAAATAAACTACATAAGGGAGCAAGTCATACTATATAACTTAAGCAACTGTAGCTGTTACTGTCACTGAAAGTTCTGCATTCTTGCCCTCAAGGGCCTGAGCCATGACTGAAAAGGGGTCCTTTGACCAGCTTACTTACCTCGCCAACAAACAAAATAAAAATAAATCTTTAGCAACTACCAAGACTTACTCTGCAAGGGTAAGGAACACTCAGCACACACAAAACCTCCACAAGCTGCCATTCACATTTCCCTTTCCTGTTATGCATCCCTTTCTCTTTTTTCAATTCTGAAATTCAGTGCAAAAATGAGGAGGAATAGCAAAAGAAAAGCCAGAGTATATTAATTTATTAAGATTTGTTTACAGGAAAAGTATGACTGGGTAATAAATACCAATTTTCAGTTGAGGCCGGGGAAGAAAAGCTCAAGAGAGTTAAACATCATCAAATAAAACAACAGCACAAATTTAATTAAGACAAACATACACACACACACATATATGTATACACACACACACACACACACACACACACATATATATATATATATATATATATATATATATATATATATATATATATACACACACACACGCACACGAACACGCACACGCACACGCACACACACCTCATGTTTTCTATTTTATTATTAAATATTTTTATACCTTTCACTGTGGCTTGTCTTTTAGAGAATATTTTTAACATCTTAAGAGTACTTATGCTTATTTTAGTGACAATGTGGCCGCTCCTGAAAGCCTTGCTGCACTGGTCAAACTCTACCATTTATATTAGTATTAATTTTACTCAGTATAATTGGGTGCTCTTGTAAGAGCCTTTGAGTAGCTGACTGGTGGCAGCATAATTACTTTATTGTCTGGGAGAGGGGGCAAGGCTGGTAAATCTGTGCCAGTCTTTCCCAGGTGTGTGTGCAAAAATCAAATATCCAAGTGTATGCGTCAACTACTTGGAACAGGGACACAGAGCTCCAAAGTGGTCAGTGTGGAGTCTTGTTTGGGGTCTGGAGAGAGTGAGAGAAAGTCCAGACCCTAAGTCCAGCCTAGGGTCTGGAGTGTGCTCTTTGTGTGCTCTTAAGGGGAATTGTGCTTGGTGCAGAGAGTTGTATCTGAAAATACTGTGTTTATCCATTTTTGTTCCTAGTGGCTGTCTCTTTTCGGTGACAGTAGTGAGGAATGAGACTCCTTGATCACTGACCCGGAGTAGGGACTATCACGAAAAGTATAGTCTACTACGCTTGGAAATAAAAATAAAATGATACAAGTCCACCCTAAGCGTGGAGAGAGGGTAGGTGTTGAAAGTTATAGATATATAGTATGCTAAGAAGTTAGGTTATTAACAATGTAAAGTATTTGTTAATATAGATCATACAGGTGAGGTGCATGGGAATAACCATAAGTTAGTAAGAAATTCTTTGAGAGTGGACTTAAATACATGGAGGCTGTATATAGTTCTGATTGAATCTGGGATAGAGTTCCAAAGTCTGGATGTGCAGTGTGAGTATAAACTTTGTCGTACACTTTTTTTTTTGGTTTATAAATTTCAAGCAGGTTTTTGACTTGAGAGGGCAGAGGGCAATTTGGGAGATATAGATGAAGTACTCAGGAGACAGAATGGCAGGTAGTGGCGTTATATAGGATTTTATGGGCAAGTTGATGTGAGAGTTCTAACTAGTTGAGAGTATGTACTACAGAGCAATGGTGAGCTTTATGTGGCAGGTTAGCTGCCAATTTCACTATCTTATTATAGCATTGCTCCAGCTGTGATTTAAGAGAGACCTAGATGTTAGTCAAAACAGAGAATCCATAGAGAACAGATTTTAAAAGATAATTGTTAGCTAGGGTGATTGTACTAAGAGGAGTAAGGAATTGTTTTACTCTATATAGCAGACCTACTTTTTGATGAGTTATTTTTATACAGTTTTATATGGGAAGATCAAACTTTAAGCTCTTATCTGTGGTAACTCCAAGCAATTTGGTATGGGAAAGTATTTCGATAGCTGTATTCTTTAAAGTTACTTTTAGCACTAGCATGGGACTTTGCAAAAAGTAGTAGCAGTTTAGTCTTTTGGAGATTAAGTAAAAGTTGGTTTTGATGTAGCCACAGATCGACCTAGTTGAAAGCATTTTGTGTCATGGATTTTAGTTGTAGTGGGTTGTCAGATGAGCAGACGAGAGCTGAGTTATCTGTACTGAATAAGGTACGCTTGCTGATAACAAGTATAAAGGTTACTGATGTTAAAGACCAGTGGATTGAAAATAGACCCTTTAGTAACACTCATTTTGACCAGGAGACAAGGAGAGAGAATAAGGCTGAAGACCAACGAAAGTTTATTTCGTCTGTCTTTGACAGTTTGATATCTTTCAGATAGGTACTTAGAGAACCACAGAAGAGTTGGTTTGGAAAGGCCCGGAAAGGACATTTGAGACAGACAGTTCTCATGCAACACTGTGACAGAGAGTTTTGAGAGATCCAGAAAAGCAGAAAAGATAATTTTTTCTTGGTCTTCAGCCTTATTAATGGTGTTGGAAAAGTTGAAGAGAGCTGTAGTGGTGCTATGGCTTGGTCAAAAAACATTTTGTACTGGGGTTAGGATATCAGTTTTCAACATGTACTGAATGAGTTGCTTATGAATACACTTTTGCAGGATATTGGAAAGAGGGGGCAAGATGGCAATTGGCCTACAGTTACAGATTTCAAAGGAGTTACCTCCTTTAAGGAAGGGAACAATTAAGAATTTTTTCCACAGGGCAGCAACATGACAGTTGTGAATAGATCTGCTAATGAGAATTGAGACTGGATATGCTATAGAGTCTGCAGCAAGCGTAAGGTACTCAGCAGGGAGATCATCAGCAAGAAGAGGACAGGGTTTAAGTTTCTTTAGTGACTGTTTATTATATGCTGTGGAGAGACTGAAGGCATGGATGTCAGGACTAGTAGAGTTTGAGGTAGATTAAATGATTGGGAAGAGCAGAAAGAAAGACAGTCTATGATGTCAATGAATAAAGTGTTAAATCTGTTAGCAGTTTCTGATGGGGATACATCTAGATAGGGGTTTGGTGAGGAAAGAGATCCAGGCCAAAAAAAAAAAGAAATTCTTAACTGAGCACCGCAATTTCTTTGAATTTTTTTTATCATCTTGTGGGTCAGAGTAATGTGTTTTTTTTTTGTCTAGGTTAATTTGCTTCTCAGTGAGGTTGTACACCTCCATGTATAGATGTAAGGTTTGTGTTTTTTTTCTTTGTGCCACTGTTTCCATGCTTTTTCATATTTTTGCATGATAATTCTTGTATAATGAGATAGCTAGGGGGTTTAGTATTTTTTACTCTCTTATTTCTTGTAGGGGCAATGGTATTTAAAGTATTCATGAATATGCTGTTGAATTTGCTGACAGCTTCTTCTAGGGGTAGGATTTTAACTGGAGACAAGTTGATACATTTTAGTAGATTGTTGAGTTTATCATAATGATAGAAAGATTTTGGATAGTTCTGTATTGACTTTTTTAGCTAGTGGATGATTTCTCTATTGGTGAATATATAGGGTGATGGTCAATGTGAGAATCAGGAACAACCCCTGAGATAGCATACTTCCTGGGGTCAGAAACAAGTATCCAGTCAAGGACAGAATTTGTAATAATTCACTTTGTTAAGTTGAGTAGGAGAAGAGATAAGCTGTTTGAACCCATGCAAGTTAAGACTGGTAGCTGGGGTGTTAGATGTCACAAATAACCAGTTAATATTAGTCTCGCCTAAAATATAGTTTCAGTAGTAATATTTGTAGTTATCCAGCAAAGAATTTCTTCTAATAAGCTAATATTATTACCTGGTGACATGTTGAGGGCAACTATATAAAGCTTCTTATGTTTATTAACATTTTTTTTTCATAGGTTCATAGGTAGGTACTAGGCTATCTGCCCGAAGGCATTTATAAGCCTAGCCGGAATGTGCTGGCTTTTGCCACCCCCTTAGATTAGTTCCCTGTGCCTCTGTCCAGCACAGCCATTGAAGTGATCCCTGGGGTAAACTTTCTGTTTCCCATCCACTTGTCAAGGTGCCTCTTGAAGAGGGTTAGCGAGGAGCTCTGCCTAATGTAGATTGGAATCTTGTTCCAGAGCATGGGAAGTCTCTGGGACAGGAATCTGTCCCTCCAGCATGTCCTATTTATTGTTGTGGTGAGGTTTAGATCCCTGGAGCGTGTGGCTCAAGGGGATATGGTTTTCTTTAGGTGGAGCATGTCATCAATTATGGGTTGGACATGGCCTTGTATGTCAGGCAGAGATCACTTCTGAGTAGGCGGTATGCAACCGAGTACAGCTGGAGGTTCTTCAGTCGAGCTGCATAGGGCATCTGCTTGAGGCCAGTGATCCTCTTGGTGAGGTACTTCTGTGGTCTTTCCAGTTGTTGCAGGTATCTGGTAAGGTACATCCCAAATGGTGCATTGTACTCTATGATGGGTCTGATGACTGATGTGTAGAGGGACCCAATGACCTATTTTGACCTGCATGCAAACCCTTTTGTGATTAGGTGGGCCACATAGAAGGATTTTCTAACCACTATGGCAATATGATTATCAAAGGAGAGGTTACTGTCTACTTGGGTCCCCAGATCCCTTCTTACATCTTCCGTATTTAGGGGGCTACCACCTATGTGGTAGTTTGTGGGTACTTCGTTTTTTCCAAAGGGGATGACTACGCAAACATCTTTACACATATGACAAAGGCAATCTTACATATGTATAAATGAAAAACATATCACTTTAGTTGCACACCGTTTACATCACACACACCATTGAAACACTTGTAGTTGTAAACATTATACATCACTTATAAACCATCCAGTCATTGTCAGTTAAGCATTATATGGCTTATTCAAATCCTGCCTCTTAAACCTCATTCCTGCTCTGCATATATTGTTCCCACAGTTCCCATTTTATCCTATGTAGTTTGTTGCTTCTCTTTTCTAAAGATCCGAGCTCCAGTTGTTTTATCTCCGCTACTATATTTGGTACTTTTCCGTTCATGGGGCAACAGTCGTGCTGCGAAATATAGACGGAAAAGTAAGAGAAATGTTATTGTTTGCCCCATTTTACTTTATGCTGCTTTCAGCTTGTTAGTTTATGGGTGGTAACTCGTTTTTGTATTCTGTGTCTCAGACCTTGTATTTTTCCTATACTTTCGATCTCATGGATGTGTGATTTTAGTTGAGAAAGTTTGGTGGGAGTTGTCACTGCTTGAGTTGACCAGTTATGTAGGTGTTGTCAAAATATCCGCGTTTTATTCATGTGCACTTGCAGTACCTCTTTACTAGAATGACAGTGTGAAACAAAGGTTATAGTTAAACGACACCTTGGCATTTCAAGAAATACATTAATACAGCTAGGTACCGGCTCCATTTCTTTGAAATCACCACCATGTATTGCAGGATTGTGGTAGTTACCATTTCCTTTTTAACTTAGAAGAGATTCCCATAGAAGAGCTGCAGGGTACATTTTAATATTTATGCTCAAGGTAAAAGTAACGTGGGTAGATCTACTTTAATTTGAAATGGAACTGCGTCCAAGTATAATCTTCCTTAAATTTTCTGGAAGGTATCTCTGCTTCTCTTCAACTGACATTCATGTCATAAATTGCTATTCGGAATGGAAGCGTTCGCCTAAATTGTGTACTTTTAAGGATTTGTGACGTCGTAATACCACAGACAGGCTCTTAAATCCATAATTACTGAAACATTGCTGTCAGCAGTGTATGATAACAATAATTCTGGACACTTTTTTGGAAAGGAGTATGATGCGTTATAAAATGTAATATTCTTTAATGTAATTGGTAGATTTTCTCAGTAAGGAATCCATTTGTTGATGTGTATTGCGGACTGACAGGTTCAAAGAGGGTTTAAAAAAGCGGTACCGAATAAGTTGTTTCGGAGGTGGTTAAAGGAGTGGGAAGTGTAAATCACAGAAGTTTTGTAGTACAGATTACGTAGATGTAGTTTAAGGGTACATGATGATAATAGCAGTTAAGTGCTTGTATGTTGTAAAATGCTATTCTACTATAAATATACTGAAGTCAGGACCTGCATAGTTGCCCAGTTAACGGAAAAGTACCCTATATTCACTATTTCTAGTAAGGTTGGTCTACACTTGGATTTCCATTTTCTAGTAATTGCTTTTTTGGCAGCCACCAAAATTAGACTCTGCAAGACTTTACTATGTCTAGGCAATTATAATTCTGTAGCATAACTTAAAAACATCATCTCCCCAGTCAGTCCATTCTGCTCACCCAGCATCTCCGACAGAGCGTTCTGCAGGGAATCCCAAAAACCTGCCAGCTCAGTACACTCCCAAAAAACATGTTCCCAACTACCTCTTTCTTGCCTCAACATTTGTTATCCACCTGAGGAAAACTTCTTTGGAGTCTACTTGGGGTTTAAAATACCTATGTAAACACTTCCAGGCAAAGATCCTAAATCTTATAGACTTTGTTGCATATTTTGGAGATATACATACATTCCCCACGGTCTCTTTCTGAATTGCTTACTCAAGCTCTCTTCCCAATTCTTTCTAAGCTCCTCTGAATGATTCTTATAATTATCATGTAATATTTTATATGCTTTACTAATTATTCCTTTTTTAATGGCAGCTTCTGTTCTATCTTATGTTTATTAACAGAGAAGAAAGATAAAAAGTTCCACATTTTGGAAGGTTTGTATGTTACTTCTGAGGGGTGAGAAACTTACACAGTTATTATATACAACTGCAATGCCTCCCCCCTTTTTTGTGTAGTCTGTCACATCAAATTATATTGTAGCCAGGGGATATAATTTTTTTATATGGGCTTTTAGGTATGTTACAGTAATGGTAGTAATATCTGATGAATATTGAATAAACCATGCTTGTAGATCTGTAACTCTGTACAGAATACTACAGATATTAATGGAAATAAGGAAATATGTTGTGGGTGTGATACAGGAGATAAGAGCAGAGGGTGGTGGATGAGGCTGAAGGGGGCAGGACTGGGATGTATGTCACCACAAAGAGTAAATCTAGAAAAGAGAAGATTAGGATTTATTAGTTTTTTTTGCAAGGTATATAAATTTATTCCAGATTATGTCAAAGTGAACTGAATGCTTAGATATTTTGTATTTGAAGAGGTGAACAGGCTGGGTGTTAAAAACATTTGAGGAAATGGATATTAAGAAGGGTTCAGCCTGAGTATAGATAGGGATGGCTGGTAGTGTGCGAGTGTGAATACAGTGTGAGAGTATCATGATAGGTAGTAAGCTGACAAAAACTGAATAGTACAGACATAAAGATGCAAAAGGATAACATGGTAGACAGAGAGGACTACTGAGTAGTTAAGGAGAGAGTAAACCTGAATTAAAAGGAAAAGATGTTAAAGGAGAAGGAAGGAAGGAAGATGAAGGGGGAAAACAGATGAGAGAAGAAATGGCTTGCTGGAGATTCCAGGCAGGGTGGTCCCTTATTATTGAAATGTACAAAGATTAAGATATTAATAGAGTATAGTCAGTTACCAAAATGTAGAATATACTGTGGTGTGGCAGGGTGAAATTGTGAACTAAAGGAAGTATCAGGAGAATGATTAAGTGAGTGATGTGCATAATAAAACATTTGTTAAAAAGTGATAAAGGTGGAATAAAGGAATAGTTTGTTATCAAAGATGGACATTCTTTTTATAGATCTATCATTACAGCAAGTACATCACTTCTCTGTTCCATAAGAATAGGTTTAGCATTGGTAACCTCATGGACAAACCTCTTACCTAATTCTCCATGGTGGCCCTGAACATACCCTTGAAGATAATGGCCCTGAAAGCAAATTTGGAAAAAATATTCTTCTTATAGTGATTTATAAAGTCTGTAGGAAAGACTAAGATGCAAAAATGTCATATTTATTTGTTTAGTTAGTTTGTTTACTGGGGTAGAAAACTGATCACAATAGATCATTTCTAGGTACAGCCCAGGTAAGGTATAATGTGCCATTATAAAATCATATACATATATGTAGCCACCACTGTGGAAGAGTGAGCTCAAGTAGCTGGAGGCAATCCTTTGTAATGATTTTTTGTGACAGAAGGGGAAAAAAACTCAATTACTTAACTGTCTGGAGAGGTATGTACTTAGAAACTTTCTTTACTAGCTTCAGTTTAGCAGAAGAGACAATTGATCATCCATAGGGAAAGACTGGTTTATGTTCTCCCAAAATCTAAGTTATCTGTGTACATCTATATAAAGGAGAAGCTATTCCCCATGTCTGGTGTATTCGTTGTGGGGGTGGGGTGGTGTAAAAACAAAGGCATGTAAAAAAAAAAAAAAAAACTGATTCAAATTATATTCAATGGCTTACTGGGGTATGAAGAATGGACTAGTTTTAAGTAGCACATCCTTTTTATGAGAAAACAGGTAATGGAGCTTGAGACAAACACCCTGCAATTCAGAAATGCTCCCAGTTAACACAACAGCCGGTTTCACTGAGTTAAATCATCTTCATCATTTAATCTACTTTGACATGCTCAAAATCAGTCCCTTTATATTTAAAGTCATGAGCCAAGTATAATAAAAGTTGCTAATATTCGAATAGAATGTTAGCTATCAACAAGATTCTGCATGCTTAACAATAAAAAAACTTACAGATAGTTAAAATAGGTGCATGGTACACACCAGGATTAAATAATGCTTTTTTTCAAAATTTTCATAAATAAAGGTGTCTTTTGTCTTAGATAAAAATGAAAGAAGATGAACAACACAGATGGAACGTTATGGTAAGACATAACTTCTTTATCTGATGTTAATCTTCTTTCCATTCATCACTGATGGGACAGAATCCCAAGCTACCTGGAGGTCCATGAGAGGCCCTTATGGAAAAGCATTCCTGAGTACCACTGAGCCGAAGGCAGCCCTCCCCCTAGAGACCAGGTCCAATTTGTAATGACTGATAAAGGTATGAGGCTTAGCCCAAGTAGCTGCTGCGCAGATGCCGTCCATGGATGCCCTGGAACGGAATGCTACAGAAGTTGCGATAGATCTAGTGGAGTGGGCTTTAACCTTTGGCATGGATTAATTATGGAGGGAATAGGTGACACTTATGCAATCCCTTAGCCATCTTAATAATGTAACCTTAGAAACAGCTTCTCCCATTTTGGGTCCCGAAAAGGAGATGAAAAGCTGTTCAGATTTATGAATAGGTTTGGTCCTGTCTAGGTTAAATCTTAATTGTCTTATGTATGTCTAAGTTGTGAAAGCAATACTCTCCTCTATTGGCAAAATTCGGAAAAAATACTGGTAGATCAATGGACTGGTTAATAGAGGATTCAGAAGCAACTTTGGGAAGAAAGGATGGGTTTGTCCGAAGTGATACTCTGTCTTTATGAAAAACCAGTTAGGGCCTCTTGGTACACAATGCCTGCAGCTCCGAAACTGTTCTGGTAGAGGTAATAGCTACCAGGAACAAAGATTTCCAAGACAAACTTTAGGCCACATTTAGCCGCAGGCTCAAAGGGCTTTTGAGTCAAAGACTGGAAGACTAAAGTGAGGTTCCTTGGTTCTACGGGTTGTCTGAGAGGAGGCCTGAGATGAGAGGCCCCTTTGAGGAAAGCCTTGCAGAGGCTTAAGGAAATAAGAGGGGTGCCATCTATACCATTATAGAAATTGGAAACTGATGCTAGATGTACTTGTACTGTAGAGGCAGAGGCTCCATTACCAAAAATCTTAGTATTGAAGCACCGCAGTAACTGGAGCCGAATATGGGTCTAGCATGCTATCCTTGGACCAAATGAAAAACCTTTTCCATTTTACCTGATATAGTCTTCTGGTGGATGGTTTGTGAGAGGTCAGAATGATGTCTCGAACAGGTGAGGAAAGATCAGCCTGCCTGACGACTAGCGGAAGTGGAGAAACCAAGCTGTCAGCTTGAGAGTCGACAGGTTTGAGTGACTCAACCCGTGGGAGTGAGTGATGAGATCTGGTAGAGGGTCAAGAATCCACGCCGGGTATTCTAGGTGAGGCCGAAGGAGAACCAAACTTGTCGAGGCCAGAATGGCTATAAGGATCACCTTGCATCTCAATGGAAGAGCTTTCTTTAGAAATTGTGGAATCAGAGGAATGGGAGGATAGGCATAGAGAAGTCCCGTGGGCCAATTGTGGATCAGAGCATCCCTTGCTTACTCTCCCTACTGGGGGAAGTAGGGCAAATTAGCTGCTATACTTGGTGTTTGATGGGGAGGTGAAAAGATCGCAGCAAGCCTGGCCCCAGTAGCTGAAGATTACAGACGCCACCTCGGGGTTGATATACCACTTGTGGGGCATGAGGATGCATCTGCTCAGTTTGTTCATAATCACGTTGGAGCTCCCTGGGATATGTGCTGCTATTAGAAAGTGGTTGGAAGCTATTGCCGACTGCCAAATTCTCATGGCTTCTTGGCAAAGGAGGTAGGACTTGGTTCCTTCTTGCTTGTTGATGTACCAGACCACTTACATATTGTCTGATTGGATTGCAATTGTCCTGGAGAGGAGAGCCGCATGGAATGCCTGCAACGCTAACAGCACGGCTCTCAGTTCTAGGACACTGATATGCAGGTGGGCCTCTGAGGTGGACCATGTGCCTTGGACAGTCTTTCCCTGATAATGCCCCCCCACACCCGATCAGGGAAGCATGGCTGTGGGCTAGGGGGGTTGAAATGGAGGCTCCAAAGATCTACTTCTGGCCTCATCCACCAAAGCAGGTCCTGCTTGCAAGAGTTGGTTATTCGAGTCTTATAATCCAGGGGATGACAGTTTGGGAACCACTGACACAGAAGGAGCCATTGCAGTATTCACATATGTAGCTTTGCCAGAGGCACTATATAGAAATTGACACAGCCATAGAACCTAGGGCTTGGAGAACTTCTCTTGCAGAGGCTGATGTTTGAGAAAGAATCACTCTGATTTGAAGCCTCAATCAATGGAGTTTGTGAAGAGGGAGTGATACCGGACAAGACTGAGTACTGAATACTGCTTCAATGAACTCTGTTGTGTAGGGATAAGATTTGATTTCTCCCAATATATCATTATTCCCAACAATTTTGCCAAAGAGAGAGTATGTTGTAGTGCTGTTACCAGAAGATGCTTAGTGGGGGCGGTAAGGAGCCAGTCATCTAGATATGGAAACACCCGGAATCCTCTTAGTCTCAAGTGAGCTGTTACCACTGCCATGCATTCTGTGAACACTCTGGAGGCTGTAGAGAGACCAAACAGCAAGGCACGGAATTGGTAATGACTGGCTCCTAGCCGTAAGTGAAGCAGAGTCCTGGAGTGTTTGTCCATCTTGGTGTGGTAATACGCATTCAGGAGATCTATAGAACACATCCAATTGCCTTCTCTTAAAAAGAGAGGGATGGACTGAACCGTGACCATCCAGAATTTGGTGTGGGTAACAGACTTGTTTAAGTTGCTGAGATCCAAAATGGGTTTCCAGTTCCCTGTCCTTTTTTGGCACCAAATAGAATCTCAAGTAAAATCTGGATCTGCGCTGGTCTGGTGGGACTGGTGGATGAATCTTTTTTGAGACAGCTTTATAATCTTTGAAGTTGCTTCTTCCCTTTGACTGGGTGGAACATCGGGAAGTTTTCTTGGAAATTTTGTCTGACAAGAAAGGGGAATGGTGTAACCTCTGGTGATAATATTCTGCAACCAACGATCAGTGGTGATAGAGTGCCAGGCATCTTGGTGCAGAGACAAATGACCCCCAAATGCTTCCGGAGGTAAGCAATCAGGCCACCCCTCAGGAGTGCTGATAAGGCTGTCCAGAGGAGGAGTCCCTGGAGCCCTGGTTGCAAGGACCCCCTCTGTCTCTATAGGGGTGTCTTCCAGAATTGTTATCCCCTCTGCCTCTGGGAGTATCGTCGCCACGTGCAGCACAGAAAGGACCCTGAGATTGCTTATGCCACTTTTTCCCACTCCTCTGATTCCTGAAGAAGGTATGTTGATGGTTGGAAAACTGTAGGCCTACAGCAGACAGGGTTTTTCCATCTTGCTCGCACATGGCTAGCGTGTCCTTCACTTTGGAGCCAAACAGGGATAAAGCTTCAATGGGAGCATTCAGGAAAGACAACTTGAAAGGGTCTGTGAGGTCACAGATGTGCATCCAGGCATGAAGTCTCATAACAATGCCCGAACCCACTGCTCTAGCCATCCCTTCGGTTGCGTGTGAGAGCAACCTCATGGACGCATTAGATATTGATTCCAGGGTTGTTAGCTGCAAGGGCACTTTGTCCCTGGCTTCTTCAGACCCTGATTTGTTAGTCCTGAGTGTCCTGTTTTTAAAAATATGAACAACCAATCACAATCCCTAACATTTTAATCAAAAGACACATTCAAACATATAGACAAATAGTCATAAATCACCAACTTCCATGACCAAACCAATCATCTTCTGTGAAAATAAGGAAAATACATTTTTGGCCAGTCAAATGTCTCTTCAAGCTCTTCCTATTTATTATTTCTTCCAATGTGGAGAAAATCATTCAGTCCAATACACTTGGCCAATGGTAAGCATATATATGCCATGCCCCTTTTTATCATCCAATACAAAGCAAGATCGACCTCTAACCATTCTTCATTAGAACCAAATGCAATCCAATTAAAGAGTAACTTTTTTTAGGCATCCAATAGATGTCTTCCCAGCCTGAGACACAAAATGTCTCAACGAATTATTCAGATTTTTACTGTATACATTAAAACATTACTTGTATACATAGTAACATTATCTTTGTATGGACTTTTTATCTTGATAGTTAGAAAACCACCAGTTATTTTATGATATAATACTGGTAGCTCTTATCGAGATATACAAAAAAATATATATTTGGCTACAGGTCAACTGGCCAAAAGAATCCCATAAGAAGCGAAGAATATATACTATTTCGATCAATAAGTAACCTTTCGCTCTTCATGTGTATTGCCATAAAAGAAAAAATGCTTCATACGGTCTTTAACACAATAGTTTCTTTGTGAGGACTTTTATTAGCTGTTTAACTATTGCACAGAAGAGAAATTAACTTCTTGCCAATCAAATGTCTCTTCAAGCTCTTCCTATATGTGTAAAAACGCATTCAGTCCAATATGTTTGACCAATGGCAAACATGCATACGCCAAGCCCCTTTATATCATCCAATATAAAGCAAGATCTCCATCAGAACCAAATACAATCTTAACAAGAGGTAAAAACTTTCTTTGGGCACCCAATTCATTTCTTCCCAGCCAGAGACCCAGCATGTCTCAACAAAAAACATTACTTGTGTAATAGTAACATTATCTTTATACAGACTTTTGATCTTGATATTTAGAAAGCTGCCAACTCCTTTGTGATATAATACTGATAACTCTAGAAGTATAGAGAAAACATATCTTTAGCTATACGTCAACTGGCCAATAGAATCCCATAGAAAGCGGAGAATTTACTACTCCGACCAATAGGGAACCATTTGCTCTTCATATGATTTGCCGTAAAAGAAAAAACACTTCATATGGTCTTTGTTAACAAAACAGTTTCTTCGTAGAGACTTTTATTAGCTATTTAACTTTTGTGCTTTATACCAAGACATATTTAGCGCTTATTAAAGTAGAAAATGTAATTATTTTAGATACTCATCAATTGGCCAATAAAAACCCAAGGAAAACAAAAGGTTTCCTATTCTGACCAATAAAAGTTCTTTTCCTCTTCATATATCATACCTCTGTAAGGGACTGTTTCATATTGGTCTTTTTTTACTTGAAAATTTCTTTTATTATTTAACCATTATCCTTCCATAGTGATTGCTAAAGTTTGTAATGCATATCACATACCTTAGAGAAAACAACAAATCCGTAGTGTTACTTACAGAATTCTGTTCATAAATAGGCTTATATTTCATATAGTTTGTAATGCACATCACATATCTTCGAGAAAACAACAAATCCGTAGTGTCACTTACAGAATTCTGTTCATAAATAGGCTTATATTTCATATCTTGATCTTACTACATCTTTAACTTTTCTCCTATTAACTATCATCCAGTTACTGCACTTATAACTTTTCATAACTTACTCCTCCCCAGATATAATTAAAACTCTCATAGTGGTATAAGATGAGTGAAATTTTTGCTACTCACTCTCTGGCCAATGGAGTTTCTAAAAATACAAGATATTCACTTCTATAGCCAAAAGGAATCCATTCTTTCCAACAAATAGAGTTTTATGCCATGACTTGCATAGCTTCCACTACAAATCAACTAGCTAGTAAAGTCCCGAGAGAAACTGAAATTTGTCTGTTCCAACCAATGGGAATTCTATTACACTGCATATGTTACACCACTGTAGAAACAGCCTCACATTGCTCTCGTAAACAGAGCAGTTTCTTCACGGAGACTTTTATTTGTTAATTAACTAATACGTTGCACATACACATCACTGGATGGATGTTATTTGTTATGACACTATAAAAACAGTCTCACATTAATCTTCATAAACACACAGTTTCTTCAGGGAGATATTTGGCTATTATATTGCACATATGCATCTTTGAAAGAATAGCAAGTTAATAACACCTATATAATAATAAGTTTGTGCTTCACATTTTGATCTTGATTCATTCAAAAGCTATGATTCAGTTAATATGTTGCCTCCACAGGCATAAATTTGATTTGCATTACACTGTGGAGCAAATGTGACTTAAGCTACTCATTCTCTGACCAATGAAATCTCTGAAGGGACGAACATTTTACTATTTCAACCATTATGGATTCATCCTTAAAACTGTTTATGCCGTAGCTTGTATCCAGTATTGATCTTAAACTTGATGTTAAGGATTAAACCTTTCTGACAAATTCTCTCCTATAATAGATGCCATCCATTCAAAAAAAAAACGACTCATTCATAATATACTTAATAATAATGATGATTCACAATGAGACGTAAAATAGGTGGCCATATTAACTGGCCTAAAAAGACAATATTATTAAATCATTCTATTTTTTAATGCTTAATCTTCAAAGGGTTTTAAGGGTACTAAGCCATTAAGACCAGGTGGATAGTCAGCTCTCAAGTTCATAATCCATTTAGCCCCTTCTATTTCAGTTCTACTTACTAGATCTCCTTCTCTTGCTGTAGTTCTAATTTTGAGATGACCATAAATGCAAACAAATAGGTTGTATTTTCTCGAATATGGGTATAAAAAGCATTTGTCTCAATTTGATTCCTTATGTCCGAACGGTGCTTAAATATACGTTCCTTTAACACCCTATTCATCTTTCCCATAAAGTAACTTGGACATCTATCACATGTTGCAATATAAATAACATTTTAGCTCTGGCAACTGGCGTAGCCATGAAACCGATAACTTTTCCTTGTAATGGGATGGATAAAAATTACTATTAGTATTGATTAGTGAACAGGCCTTACGTGTACCACATCTGTAAGTGCCTACTTTTTGAGAATATATTCTGTTTCTTGGTCTCAATCCATCTTTATTACATAACATTCTTTTTAAGTTCTTTTTGTTCTTATAGGTAAAACGAGGAGCCTCCCCAACTATTGCTTTTAATTTACTGTCTGAGGTCAAAATGGGCCAATATTTCCTTATCACTGAACATATTGTAGTAGTATCAGTACTATAAGTAAGATTCACCCTCAATTGCTGATGTCTATTCTTCTCTTCTTCATAAACAGAGATGTTGGATTTTTCACCAATACTACTTTGTCTATAGGATGCTGAATAATATGGTCTTCCTTTTTTAGCCCATAAAGCCATGGCTTGCTCCTCAGTCATCTTTATTTTACCCATCTTGTATTAACATTCAGTAAAATCACACATCAATTTATTCTCTTTTTGGATGAAAATCTTTTCTTGTGTACAAAGCCTGGATATACATGCCACTTGATTATCAACTATGCCTAGGATGCATGCTGGAATGATGTAACGTGGTTCCTCCACATAGAATTCCTAAAAACATGGAGTCAATTCCCTTTGTTGGATCCAGTTGCAGTTTCACATGCAAGAAATCTATCTTTTCTCTGGATACATTGACTTCGAAATTAAGGAAAGTGGTGGTCTTGGTTAAATACTCAGCAAACCCTTTTATTCCTTCTTCATCTCCTTCCCATAGAACAAAGATATTGTCCACAAATGTATTGTATAGTAAAACGTTCTTATTCCATAAGTTTGCTTTGTCAGTGGCCCATTTTTTTCTCCCATTGGGCTAATACCAAATTGGCATAGCTGTTTGTGCCGGGGGTGCGCAGTGCCACCCTCCCACTTTTGCCAATAATAGCTGTTGTCATACAATAACACATTATTCTCTAACACCATCTCTAGTAGTGTACAAATAACATAGGAATCCTTTTTCTCTTCTCTCAATAGATCCCGTATTTCTTCTATGCCATACTGGTTAGGTATAGATGTAAATAGGCTATTAACATCCATAGTGACCAAGAGTAGATTGGAAAAGTTGGTTTTGCTATTCATCACTTCAAAAAAATGATGTAAAAATTGTGTTGTGTCTTTAATTACTATGAGAACTTTATCTAAATGGTTCTTAAGTTCATCTTCTAGATAAATAGACAAAGGGTCCGTAGGCCAACCTCGCCCTGCTACTATAGGACACATAGGTCGTCTCTGCTTGTCTTTGTGAATCTTTGGTAATCCACTGATGGTAGGTATTACAGGATGTTCTACTGTGAAAAAAATCATACATATCCTTGGTAATACTTCTTTCCATCAATAGCTCATAAACGGTATAATTTATCCTTAGCTTCATCAGATCTAGGTCTTTCTTACTAATCTTCTTATATGTCTCTTGGTCACTCAACATATTGATAATGCTTCTTACATAATCTTCTGACCCCATTACTACCAACGCACCTCCCTTATCAGCGGGTTTGATAATGTCATCCCTCTTCTGTAGTTCTTTCAGAGCCTCATATTCTCCTTGGGTTAAGTTAAAGTAATGACTGCCTTTCTTTTGTTCTCTAATTTCAAAAATTTCTTGCTCACAAAGGCGCATAAAAGTATCCATGGTAGGATGGCTAAATGGAACAAATGTGCTAGGTTTTCTATACTTTTTCCTTTATCGATCTTTTTTGAGACAGCTTTATAATCTCTGAAGCTGCTTCTTTTCTTTGACTGGGTGGAACGTCGGGAAGTTTACTTGGAAATTTTGGCTGACAAGAAAGGGGAATGGTGTAACTGTAACCTCTGGTGATAATATTCTGCAACCAACGATCGGTGGTAATAGAGTGCCAGGCATCTTGGTGCAGAGAGAAACAACCCCCAACTGCTTCCAGAGGTAAGATATCGGGCCACCCCTCAAGAGTGCTGATAAGGCTGTCCATCGGAGTCCCTGGAGCCTTGGTTGTGAGGACCCCCTCTGCCTTTATAGGGACATCTTCCAAAATTGTTACCCCCTCTGCCTCTGGGAGTATCATCACCAAGTGCGGCACAGAAAGGACCCTAAGATTTCTTATGCCACTTTTTCCCACTCCTTTCCTGGAGAAGGTATGTTGAGGGTTGGAAAACCGTAGGCCTACGGCACACCAGGTTTTTCCATCTTGCTCGCACCTGGCTAGCATGTCATTCACTTTGGAGTCAAAGAGGGATGAAGCTTTGATTGTAGCATTCAGGTAGTAAGACTTGAAGGGTCCACGAGGTCACAGATGTGCATCCAGGCATGACATCTCATAACAATGCCAAACCCGCTGCTCTAGCTGCCCCTTAAGTCGTGTGTGACAGCAACCTCATGGACGAGTTGGATATTGATTCCAGGGTTGCTAGCTGTGAGGCCACTTTGTCCCTGACCTCGTCAGACAACTGTCTTGTGAGTGTCCAAGAGAGTTTAGATATCAAGTCCCTCAGCAACCTCATAAAGTGTGCCAAATAATTCAGGGAGCATATAGCAAAAGCCCCTGATGCAAAAACACGCTTCCCAAATCTGCCCACTGCCCGGGACTCCCTGTTGGGCGGACTTCCTCAGCCAAGTCCTTTTTCTTGGCCACCAAACCACCATAGCATCAACTGGTACCCCTTTGGACCAGTGCCGGTTCTCAACAGGAGGGGACAGAATTCTGTATGGTCTTCGGGGATCACCTCAATGGAATCAGGGTTCTTCCACGTGAGCTACATGACGAGTTGGACGAGCTCATTGGCAGGCGGGGTCAAGCAAGAGGTAGACGGCCGGGCACAAAAAGCCTGCAGGAAGAGGGACTCCTCAGACTAAGGGTTGGAGGGCTTCCAGTCACCTCTCTGCTTTAACATCTCCAGGATGTCTCAGAAGGGGACATCATCAGGAGGTGACTGTGGGGACTCTTCACCATCATCGTAATCCATGTCTTCCATTAAGGACTCCTCAGGCGAGTCCATGTGAGTCCTCTTGCACGTCTTCTTTCGAGGGGTCTCTGAGGAGGACTCGGAAGAGTGGATACCCTAAACAGGGGTGTCCTGTGGCTTCTCTGTCTGGTGTCCCGGGGGGGTGGTCCGAAGCAGTTGCAGGTCAGGGGCTGAAAACTGCGGTTTGGACATCATAGGAGTGCTACCAGAAGCAAGAGCCATCTCAATCTCATGGAAGGCAGGCCCGCACAAAGAAGGATAGGAGCCCAGAACCGAGAAAGACGACCTAAGAACTGGGGTCACACCCCATTCCGAAGGACATGCCCCCACAGGTGGAGCCTCAACCAGGATCGGCAAGGACGCAGCCATCAGCACCGAGGAGGGAACAGAGGCGAAGGTCGGTACCGTTCCCCAGGCCGACGTGCCTGTCCCCCAATCCCCAGACTGAGGAAGGACCGGTTCGGCGGGAACCGAAAGCCAAAGGGACAAACTCGGAGCCAGAGTGAGGTGCACCGTAGGCACCGAGGTGATGGGTTCCAAGAAGGATGTCAGAGCAGAAGACTTCAGAACCAAGATGGTTGAAGGAGGAGTGTAAGATGGAGTCCATGGATAAGGCAACTCAAGTCCAGCAGGTGGATGGGTTTTAGAAAGTGAAGGAATCCCCCTGGCTACTGACAGCTAGTCCACAAGACGCACCATGTTGTGGTCCGAAAGGCTCCTGGTGGATCTAGTGGATACTCCAAGATGGGGAATCAGGACGTTCGAGAAATGGGCTATATGCTTGGTCCAGAAATGGGTCTACGGAGGGAGAGTATCGGGTCCATGGTGCAAGGTCTGCCGGCAATGAAGTCTCAAGTTTCGAGACCAGAAGCAAAGGGGTCAGATCCAGTTAGGTCGGTACAATGCTCGGTGCCGAAGTGGCACTCGGATACGAAATGGTCAGTTCCAAAATGGAAACTGAAGTCGAAGGTGTGCCCTGAGCCAAAGTAGCTACAGGTGCTGAAGTCATAACAGGCGTAGTAAGATCTATGATCGATGCCGGAGGCAGGTCATGTGCCAAAACAAGCGTCGGTATCAAAGATTTTGAGATGGTCGGAGCTGAGGAAGGCAGAGCCGAAGAGGCTGATTTATGCTCTGACGATAACTTGGGGACCTTAGATTTCCCAGGTTTGCTCTGATCACCTGATGGTGAAGAAGGAACAGAATGGGATCTCTTTTTGTCCTTAGAAGGATGGGTTGAGACCTCCATCGCAGAAATGGCCTCTGAAAAGGAAAACTTGAGTAATCCCTTCAGAATGAGTTTATTTTTGTGCTCATTAAGATTGTGTTGGCTGAAACTTTGACAAATATCACATGGAGGCTGCAGCGAAAGGTGGGCCACTCCCAAACAGTATCCACAATCATCATGCGAGTCATTGTTAGGTAACTTGCCCTTACAAGAAGTATAATGCTTAAAGCCAGAGGTACCCTTCTTATCTGACATCTTAATAGAAAAGGGACATCACAACTAACTGTATAATCCCATAATAATGAAGTCACTCTGTCCAAAAAATCACAAGAAAAACACCAATATAACAACACACTGTATGAAGAGAAGAAAGGTAAACACCTGAAAAAGGATAAAGCTAACAGGTTAAGCAAGAGAAAACAATACCAGCTATGGTATTAAAGAAATACCACAAGGGTAAGGGAAAAGGCCGTACCAACAATGGTACTTAAAGTTTACCAATGGTAACAACGGGTAGAGTGGAAAGACCAAAGAAAAAACACTGGCAATATTAAAGGTTTAGTAAAATATGAATATATCCAAAAACTTTTACACAAATATCAAAAGAGGTTTCACTTAGGTGAGAGCTCAGCTGAAACGTGGCTTTATGGCTATGCGGCAAACAAGATCAGAAGTAACAGGGAGAAAGGCATTCTGGGTAGAGACTTAACTCAATTTTTTGGCTGGCGCGAGCTTGGTAATAGACTGATTTGGTTCTGAGGGCTCGGAACCACCCATCAGTGATGAATGGAAAGAAGATTAACATCAGATCGATATTTAACACCCACTGATCAGAAGTAATGTTTGTCCAGACTAGTGGGTGTAGGGAAATGCGACCCCCGACTGCCTCCAGGGCAGAGCAGTTAGGCAACGCTTCAGGAGCACTGATAGGGTTCCTCAGATAAGGGTTCGCTGTAACCCTGATTTTGTGGAGCCCCCTGCCTCGAGGGTGTTGTCATCCACTGAAACCTCTTCTCCTCACTCTGGAAGAGGATTCAACAGGGGCATCCTGAAAGGGAGACTGTGCCTTATGGAACCACATCTTCCTAGTTCCCCTTTGAGTCTTAGAGAAGGACCTCTAAAGATAAAAAGCTTGATCCCGACTGCCAACAGAGTCTTCCCTTCCTGCTTACTGTGGGTCAAACTGTCCTTCATGGAAGGTCCAAAAAGAGTGGAACCATCGAAGGAGGCATTGGTGAAGGACGCCTTGACAGTTCCGTGAACCTGCATAAATGTAACCAGGTATGATGTCTCAAAGCAATGCCTGTACCAGCTGCCTGAGAGGTGGCTTCTGGTGCACTGGAAAATAAACTCATTGAGGAATTTGTGAGGGAAGTCAGAGTGGATAGCTTGAGAGATACCTTCTTGGGGTCGTCCTCCAGAAAAACTCTGTAAGGGAAGTGGAAAGCTCTTGGACCAAATCCCTTTGGAGGTGGATAAAATGTGCCAAATAATATTTGTTGCTCTCAGTCCATAGGTTCATAGGTAGGTACTAGGCTATCTGCCTGAAAGCATTTATAAGCCTAGCCAGAATGTATTGGCTTTTGCCGCCCCCTTAGATTAGTTCCCTGTGCCTCGCCGCCCCCTTAGATTAGTTCCCTGTGCCTCTGTCCAGCAAAGCCACTGAAGTGATCCCCAGGGTAAACTTTCTGTTTCTCATCCACTCGTCAAGGTTTCTCTTGAAGAGTGCTAGCGAAGAGCTCTGCCTAATGTAGATTGGAATCTTGTTCCAAAGCATGGGAAGTCTCTGGGACAGGAATATATCCCTCCAGCACGTCCTATTTATTGTTGTGGTGAGGTTTCGATCCCTAGAGAGTGTGGCTCGAGGGGATAAAATTTTCTTTAGGTGGAGCATGTCCATCAATTCCGGGTTGGACATGGCCTTGTATGTCAGGCAGAGATCACCTCTGAGCAGGTGGTATGCAACCCAGTACAGCTGGAGTTTCTTCAGTCGAGCTGCATAGAGCATCTGTTTGAGGCCAGTGATCCTCTTGGTGAGGTACTTCTGTGGTCTTTTCAGCTGTTGCAGGTGTCTTGTAAGGTACATCCCAAATGGGGCATTGTACTCTATGATGGGTCTGACGAGTGATGAGTAGAGGGGTACAGTGACCTCTTTCAATCTGGATGCAAACCCTTTTGTGATTAGGTGGGCCACATAGAAGGATTTTCTAACCACTTTGGCAATGTGAATATCAAAGGAGAGGTTACTATTTACTTGGGTCCCCAGATCCCTTATTACGTTTTCCGTATTTAGGGGAGTACCATCTATGTGGTAGTTTGTAGGTACTTTGTTATTTCTAAAGGGAATAACTATGCACTTTTTGGCATTTAGCTTGAGGCCATGATTTTGACACCAGGTATCTGTCTCAGTGAGACCCTTTTGGAGGACGTGAGTCAATTATAGCCCCTAGTTTGCAGTCGTCTGTGAACTTGGTCAGCCATAGTCCTGTGCTTGTCTGTACCTCTGAGAAGTATATGCCGAACAGGAGGGATCCTAGGACTGAGCCCTGGGGAGCACCACTTGTAACCGATTTAGAGTCAGACCTAGCTCCCGCAACTCTCATGATGTGGGTTCTGTCCATGAGCCAATTGGCAACCCATCTTGTGACATAGGGGTTTATGTTCAGGCTGGTGAGCTTGTCTATAATACCAGAATGGGGAATGGTGATGAAGGCCTTTGCGAGGTCTAGGTAGGCTGTATGTACCACCTTTCCCTCCTCTATAGCCTTGGTAACTGTCTCAAAGAAGTCCACCAGGTTTAGGAGGCATGATCTGCCCTTAACAAAGCCGAACTGGGTAGGGTCCAGTGTTTGGAGGTTCCCAATGTCTCTGTTAATGAGTTCCATGATGACGCGCTCCATAGCCTTGCAGACCAAGCTAGTCAGGCTTATAGGGCGATAGTTCCCAGGGTCTGTTGTGGCTCCACCTTTGTGGAGCGGAATAACCGTTGCTGTGCACCACTCTATGGGTACATAGCCTGAGGAGAGGCTGAGTTTGAACAGTGTGTTTAGGTGAGGGGTTAGTTTGTCTTTGAGCTCATGTAGGATGCAGCCTGAACACCGTCCGGTCCCACTGATGCTGTGTTTTTGGCTTTGGAGAGGGCTATTTTAACCTGAATGTCTGTGATTTCAGGGGCTCTACATTCTTCTGGTATGGTTATGGGCCCTTTTGGGGGTGAGAAGGGGGTGAAGTTTGCACTGAACCTGTCTGCCAGGATAGTAAAAAACAAGTAGTGAACCGTTGAGGAAACCAAAGCTGGAAAATGCCTTTGAAACAGTCACTGTCTATGCCAGGATGTTGGCAATATCTGTTGATTCAGTGTATTTTGTGCCATTCTGCACTAACTCCGAGCAGATCTGAGCATTGCCACTTAGATTCTTGACATAGCTAAAGAATGCCTTGTGGTTATCTTTGCAGTCCTTGGCAAGTTTTCTTTCAAAGCTCGCCTTGGACGATTTTTTGAGGGATCGTAGTTTCATGCTGATACTGATCAGGGATGTCTTCCCTTCTGTGGATTTTACTCTTTTCTGTACTAGTTTCCTCCATCTATTGTATAGCTCGTTTATGGCAGCAGTCCACCAGACTGGTTTCCTTTTCTTGGAGGAGTGAGTCTTGGTTTTGCTTAGGATAGTACGATCCATGCATTCTTGTAGGTGCCCATAGAATGCATTAGTAAAGGATTTTGCAGCTTGGACAGCGTTATCCTTTAGCATGGGGGCTTTGAAACTTTCCACCTCCGTCTTAAGTAATGCGAAGTTTGCTTTTGAAAGGTTTTTCATGGTGGTTTCCTTGTCTGGGGGTGGGGGCAGAATGTGGATATCCAAAGTGATTTGTTTATGGCCAGATCTAACTAGCCTGGGGTTGACCTCCGATGTGGAACACCGGTCGCCCATGTTGGTGACGACCAGGTCCAATATGTTATCACCTCTGGTGGGAGTGCTGACCAGTTGAACCAGGGCATTTGAGTTTATAAATTCTAGGAAATGTTGGGCAAGGGAGTTAGTACTTGAGTAGTTCTCCCAGTTAATGTTTGGGTAGTTGAAATCACCCAATATTAGGGTGTTTGGTAGGACCTTTATATTACCCAATGTTTCCAGAAATGCAGAATGGGGGTCCTGGGACATGGTGGGTGATCTGTAGCAAGCTACAATTTGAACTGCAGTTTTCCCATTGTTAGTTGCACGTGGATAATCTCTGAAGCATCGTGCTGTGCCACTAACCTGGAGGTGTGGGTATCCTTGATGAATATGGATACTCCCCCGCCTTTTGTATTTCGGTCTGGGTTCTGTGGCCAAAATGTATGGTATGAGTTGTAGCCTGGTAGTACTGGGGTGGTCCCTGGAGCCTTAAACCAGGTTTCTGTTACTGCACATATATCAATTTTCTCCATACTGAGGAGTGCCTCGAGTGCATGCATTTTGAGGTTTACACTTCTGGCATTGAGTTGTATTACCCTCAGATTTTTGCTACTTGTGCTATTTACGGCGGTGAGTTTGTCTTTTGAACCTTGCCTAAAAAAGGCACTATGAGGGTGGCAAGAGCCTTGGCCAGTATTCAAAAGCCTAAGAGTGACAGGTGCAAGCCCTCTCGTGCAAAGCAGCGTGGCTTGTCGAGCATGTCATCCCAGGTTGACAGAAACTGGATCCCCTTTGAATGACACCAGAAACTTAGCCAATTGTTGAAATTGATAATTTTTTCTTTATACCATGGTATCATTCTTGGTGAGGGTAGGATGCTATTCAGAGTCATGGTCAATCCGGCCAGGGCTACGTGATCGGAGAGCTCTTCCATGTCTCTTTTCATGTAGTCCAGGGAGGTACGGCTCAGGTCATTCACACCAACATGGACAATGACAGAGTCGTATTTATACTTGTTCTGGAGTGATCTGAGTGCTTGTGTTATGTGGCGGATCCTGGCACCCGACAGGCAGCTAACAGTAACCTTCGCCTTATTCAGCCTAGTGAGTGGGACATCAGTGTGCCTGACTATAGAGTCAGCTATTACTAGTATGTTGGGTATGTTATTTTGCCTTGAGGGCTGTGATTGTGTGGCACACTGGTTTTGTAAAGTATGTGTTTCATGGTTTGTGTTGGGGGGGGGGGGTTGCTTAGATGTCTGCTTTGGAGGGCTCTGTTATTTTTGCAGATTTTTATTTAGAGCCTCCGAGTATGTTTTTGTGGATTTACATGTGTTTTTTGCCGGTGCTGGTTTAATGGGTCTGTGTGAGACTGGTGGTGTGATGACAGTGTTTCTCTTCTCCTCTTGACTGTCTGATTCAGTCTTGGGTTGAGAGAGCTTAGCCTCCAGTTTGGCTGTATAACTGCATCTCTTGCATGTATTAGTGTTTGGTGGTAGGAGGAGAGGGTTGTCTGTGTACATGAAGCAGTTGTAACATTGCCTCAAAATGCTCAGATTCACTAGTTGGACTGGAGAGTGCATCTGAAACTGCCCTTTGGACAATGCCAGGATAAGTACAGTAAACTGTTTGACTGACTGGCTGGTAAGGTCGAATAGAGAGTCTTGTCCTTCAGTAGTGCTAGGGTTTATCAGTGCTTGCTATGAGTTTTGAGGAAGTGCCGGGCTAAGAAATGAATGGCTTGAGTGCCAAAGGTAGCTGAGGCATACATCAGCTTCCCAAAATGGTCTATCGCCCGGGACTCCCTGTTTGGGGGATAGACTGTGGAGCTCTGCTCTGCGAGCTCCTTTTTCGTGGCAGCGGTAACCACAAATTGCACTGAGCGGGACTCCTTTGCTCCAGAAAGGATGGTCTGCAGGAGGACTCAGAAATGTATCAGCCCTTTCTGGAACAGGCTCCACCATGTATGGTTCCTTCCAGGCCCTGCTACTGATCAGACCCTCTAACTTATCAGCAGGGCGGGACACCCAAGAGATAGACCGGCCCGTCTCGAAGGCCTTCAGAAACACAAACTCCTCCAAAGATGGGGGTTGCAGAGACCATCTGCCATTTTGTTTCAAAAGCTCAAGGATGTCTCCAAAGGAGACATCAGTGGGCAGAGACCTGGGGGGCTCGTCTCCTTCCTGGAGGTCCGTATCCTCGGTGAGGGACTCCACAGGGGAGTCCAAGTGCCTCCACTTGCACTTTCTCTTACGATAAACCTCCACCGCTGGGGGCTCCGGGGAGGACTCGGAAGAGACAGGAACACCTAGACGGAAGGAAACCCCCTGAAGGTTCGATCGGGAGGGCTGACCCTGGACAGTATGGGAGGCCTCTCCAGCCACAGCAGAGAGAGGCAGGGAGGGACCTGCAGGTGCAGCAGAGGAAACTTCAGACCTGGAGAAGGTCCTCTCTACCACCTGGAAGGCTGACGGACTGGAATTGGGCCCCTCCCCCACTTCTGAGGGCGAGGTCCCCTGGAGAGGAGAAATGCATCCAGAAACAGCACCATGTCCTCTGGATGATACCGGCCCTCAGCTATCAAAAGCCAAAGTGCCGAGGGGAAGGGACCGGTCCGAGAAGATGATACCTCAGATCTGACAAGACCTCTGTTTAGAGGTAGAAGGAATAACGACCTCCTCCAATACTATAATAAGATCCAAGGACCCTGTCAGACCCGAAGGCCTAACCAAGACAGCGGACAGATCCAACTAACTGGTTAGATTTGAGGCTGACCTGATCTTAGTTGGATCCAAGGGCATCTGATCCAGAGAGGCCCTGAATACGAGAGACTGCTCCACGGCTCTCAGCTCTGAAGACCTCGGATGCGAGATGGACTGGGCTGGAGTCGAAACCAGAGACTTAGGATCCAACAGCTACGGTTTCTTTGAAGGACCTGGGTGGAGAAAAGGAGTTTCCTCTTCCGATTGGAAGAGGAAGCCTTCAAGAGGGAACAAAGGGTCCCTCCTGGGCCAGTTCTTTTAGCAAAAGCTTGCTGCAGTGCTCTGTCAAAGCCCTGGTGTTAAATGCAGCACAAAGGTCGCATTCAACTTCCAGGTGTGGAGTGTCCAAGCAATATACGCACTCCTTCAGCATGTCGGACTGAGACATTTTCCAACAGCACAAGGAGCACTTATTAAAACCAGCTGGTTTATCAGCCATAATTTAATCCACTAATTTAACTGCATTACACTAAAAACACCAACAACAACCAACACAGCCCTGATGGCTACTGGAAAAAGGGTGACATAACCCCAACACACTAACATAAAAAGGAAAACCTAAGCTAAGGGAAGGGAGGTAATAACTACTACAACAACCAAAAACCACCAAAAACAACTATGCTAAAACACTACCCTAGAAAACTACCTAGAATTAAGAAAGAAAGAAAAAAAACACTTAACTAGCTAGAGCCACTTGAACCATGTCCGCACAGGATACACTGCAAACGAGATCTGGGGGTCAGAGAGTGGCAGGGCATCATGGGAAAGGGAGGAGCTAGAGCCTTGGATCCGTCTTTAGTATACTGCCGGCATGGATCTGATATTGGATCCAAGACCCTATAGTGATGAATGATGAATAGGATAACATCAGATCCATACGGGTAACCTGAGTGACTGAAGGCTGGGTGGATCCAGACCAGATGGGTGAGAAATCAGATCCAGGACCCAAAGAGGACACTTCAAAAGAGGCCAAAGAAAAGGGAACCATTACCTATCAAGGCCAAAAGGCGATGAAGAGGATTACAGTCATTCTGCAATGGACTATCTTCTGAAGAAACTTTATTATCAGCAGGGTGGCAAGAAAGGCATACAGGAGACCCTGGGGCCAAGCAAACAGAGCAAAGTTCCTAGTTGACTGTCCCCAAGGAGTGACTAAGGCAAAATAGCTGCTGCACTTGGTGTTGGATAGGGATGTGAACAGACTGCAACACGGAATGCCCCAGTGCCAAAAAATCCAAGTGGCAACTCTCAGATTCAGGGACCACTCATGCAGAAAGAGAATGTTATTCTTCAAACTGACAGCCAAGATGCTGGATTTCCCCAGGATGTGTATTATAAGCAGAAACAGCTGAAATGAAATTGCCTATTGCCAGATCCTCATAGCCTCCTGACAAAGAAGATAGGAATGGGTCACCTCATATTTGTTCAGAAACCAAACAGACATATTGTCAGTCTGAACTGAAATCACACCCTTGAGAAGGACACATCTTGTAAGGTCTGCAAGCAAGGTAGACCGCTTTCATCTCAAAGACATTGATGTGCAGATTGACATGGTAGTGGGTCTGGTTCTCTGGACAGTCCTCCTTTTGAAATACCACCCACTCAAGAAGAGAGGCTTCTATCATGACTGTGTCTGGGGTAGGATTGGGAAAAACGGCCTCCAGGAGGACACCAAGGGAGACTTCAAACACCACCTGATCAGATCTGAATAGATATTTGTCAACACAATGGAGAACTCCATCAGATGTGCCAAGTATGACCACTGCACTGCCAGTGTCCACTGCAGATCCCTCATGTGGTACCTCACTAAGGGAGCCAGACAGATGGTGGCCGCCATATGTCCTATGAGCCTGAGAACAAGGGAAGTCAGAGGTTTTCAGTAAGAGAGTGAGGAAATGGCTAGCTCATGCAAGGTTGATACTCTGGAAACTAGAAGTCTTGCAATTTGAGAAACTTTGTTCAATGGCAAACTATGAACTCCAGTGTTTGCACAGGAGCAAGGCTGAGCTTCTGATAGCAGATCATGATTCTCAAGGAACTGCACAGCTGGAGTAAAGTGTTCTTGGCTCTGACAAAGAATGTTCTCATGGAGATGGTTAGGATCCAATCATCCAAGTAAGGAAAGGCCTGGAACCCCTGCAGCCTGAGCCTGGCTGCCACAACTGCCATGCAATTGAACACACCAGGGGTGTGAGGTAGAGGGGAGAACCACTGGGCAATGCTATGAACTGATAATGACTGGCCCTGAGATGGACATGGAGATGCTTCCTGGAATACCCCACTATCTTTATGGAATGGTAGGCATTCTTGAGGTCAGTTGAGCACATCCAGTTGTCCTTTGTCAAGAGAGGCAAAACGGGCTGCACCATGACCATCCCAAACTTGGCCTGTTTTATAAAACTATTCAACTTGTTCAAATCCAGAATGGCCTGAGGTCCTTGTTCTTCTCTAGAACCATAAAGAACCTTGAATAGACCCCAGCTCAGCGTTGGCCTGTTGGGGTCTCTTGAATTACTTGAATTACTAACAGCATCTTAATTTCAATAGCTGCATCCCTTGGAAGATGTTTGGGATTTAAATTTCATATTTCCAAAAATGTAACTGTATAGCCTCTGGATATGACTCAAATCCCTGGTTCTGCGGACAGACCCTGACACAAGGGTGATACCCATTGTGGTTAACCCCATCCCCACCTACTGCTTTGGATCTAACCCTAGGAGAAGAACACCAATTGGCTCCGATGACCTTGGAACCACAGGGCCCAAGGGAAGAAACCAACATAATGGAGCTGACACCTCGGGTCCAAGACCCAGAGCTGAGTGGATCAATCCTAACTGCAGCTGTGCCTGTAAAAAAGGGCTTCATCAGCTGCTCCAAGTCAATGGGACTGAAATTCCTGACCAAATGGGACAACTAAGCTGGCAAAACCAATGATGGAGGCTTGGATGCTTGCCTACTGGGTAATGGCTCAGACGACTGGATCCGAACTACAGAGGCTTGTGTCTGGGGAGGAGAAGGGGATTACTCCAGCAAAAACCCGCTCACAGTAGTAAGGAAGAAGGGAGGAAAAAACGTGTCTGAGAGAGCTCCCTTCGACAAGAAAGGGGTCAGGACACTATGAGCAGGAAATGCAGCCTTGCTCACAGTAGGCACCAAAGGCAATTGGGTCTGAGATATAGAGCCAATAATACAGCCAAAACCACAAGGGAGCCAAGGGTCTTGGGACCTTCAAATCTAGTGGACCAGAAGAAGGGGGGGGCTAATGATTTTCGGCTCCCTTTGAAGGTTTGGGACACTTAGAGCCCTGGTTCTGACCCCGGTCACCCTTATCACCTTTGCTGGAAGAGAAAGAGGAGTTGTCAGTCAACAGCTGTCCTTTTAGGGCCAACTTCCCAACTTGGCCTTTCTCTCATTAATTGCATGAATGCCAAAGCCTTCACAAATACCGCACAGCAATTTGAGGTGAGCAGCCCCAAGACAGTATAAACATCAGTCATAGGCATCTTGACAATGGAGCTTCTGACCTCAGGCTATAGACTTTTTAAAACTCTTCTCCATACTGCTAAGTCAAAAGAACCCTAACAACTAAAACATAGCAAACAAACACTAACAACACTCTAAACATACTGGGCTGGAAAAGCCTGCTAACAAGATCAACACACTTAACCCTAACAACCTATGCTACCTACTACAAGAAAACCTATACCTCAGCTAGAAAAAATACAAAAACCTATGGGTACAGAATAAGGGAATAAGCCAAACTACACTCAAAAAAATCTCAATAAAGGATACACTCCCATGCAGCAAACTACCAAGCTGTTGTCCAGGAATGGCGGCAAATGAGATATGAGGTAATCTTAGTCGAGCTGGGGATTTGGAGCTTGATAGACTGAAGTATTTGGAATGTGGTCAATCTCGGATCCAAGTTGGATTTGATAACCCCACAGGTTGAAACCAGATGGAAAAGACAACATTGGATCATCAATTTATTTAATCAGCCAAGAAGATGTCATGACTATTCCTGTGATATGTAAAAATGAATCCCTAATACACCTTTACGGCACTTTGAATAGGGGCCGCCTGCACTGGCCTAAAATGTGAAACAAGGACTGGTGCTACAGGACCTGACATTCTAAAAGCTGTCACCAGAGCCATGGTTGCTGAAGAAAGTGAATATGGAAGCACAGGAATGGCTGAGGTCAGAAACACCTGTGCTGTCAGACTTAATACAAGGAATTCAAGACCAGGAACACAGTAATACAGTGATACGGGGCATAAGAAGACAGGTGCTGAAGGATACAGTACAAGGGTACTTTAAGTGGCCAACTCTGAGAAGGGCAACATCAGAGGAATCAGCACCAGTGGGCAAATTCCACCACTGGGGGCCTACTTATAGGAAGATGTACAAGGAATTAAATATGGCACAACAAAATCTGGTGTAACTGGTGTTGGAAAAGAAGTGGCATCAGTAAGAGAGAAAAATTACTCTGCCCTAAGTCACTGGGAGACAGGGTGTCCCTGAATCACTAGGGACAGCAGAAGTACTTTTGGATTGGTGGGCACATGTGAATACCCCATCCAACTCAACACTGTTGGTGGCTGGGAATGCAGATGACTGCTGTTAGGTAATAGAAGACACTGACATAGGACGAAAAAACATATACGCTTGGAATATAGAAGAGACAGTGGTTGAAGACTCTTACCACCAGAACAGAGGAGATTTTAACATAGTTCCCCATTGTCTTGTCTGCACTTTTAAAATTAACACTAGATGAAAAAGTACAGGGAAACAGGCAGAGTCGCTGCCTATTTCTAAAGCATTGGCTATGACTCTAAAGCATACCTCTCAACTTCATTGCTCGAGAATCAGAGACCAAGCCAAAATTATAGAGCAACAAAGGCCCAAAATCAGAGACAGTTTTAAATATTACTCTAATTCACTTAAAAAAGCTAATAGAATAATAAGTTTTGCATCAACATGCATTTTCTAAACATTAGCATGATACTCTAATGTCTGGCATAATTGACTGACTGTACTCCTTGGTGATCTACCAGAAAATCAACCATTTTATAAGGGACAGGACATAAATATGAGGCAAAAGCAGGGGAGTTCTGAAAAGTCAGGGATAGACGACAGGTTGAAGATGGGATCTTTGAAGGACAGACAGTTATTATTAGTTTTTTTCATAAACAGAGACTTACAAATGTCTTTTCAGAGGTTTCTTACAGACATGCAAACATAACTAGAAACTATAGATTCAAGAAACAGCAGCAACTTGGGCTACCCCTCATACCTTCATTACTCATTACAAGCTGGATTTGATCTCTAGGGGAAGCACCTCCTTTGGTTCAATGGTTCTGAAGATATCCTTCCATAAGGTCACCCAGGGAAAGGTTAGCTGGGGACTCTGTCCCATATGTGAGAATAAAATGATAATTGACATCAGATAAAATAGTTATGTACTCACTATAATGTTTCATTTGTATTGTCAATTTTCATTTTTTCCCTCAACAACCTACCCACCATCCCCCTGTCCCTTTCTTGGTTTTTTGGATGAGCGAGTTGACCTAAATTTTGGTTATTGACCTAAATTTGATAATTGACTATTACGAAAGCCAGGAATGGTGTTACCCTTAGCTAAGGTGTTTCTCTGTTCTATTATTTTTCTACTGTTGTCAGCAAAGAAGATCTGAGGTGACTGGGAGAGAGGTACTATGGGTAGATTAGGGTGCTCAAGAGCTTTTTGGTTGCCATGAGCTACTACAATGGTGAAGTCGGATTTGAGGGATCAGATCCGAAACCACACATAAGGAAAAAAAATTAAAACTGGCAACATCAAATCCAAGGATTACTCATTGCAAATTTTTTGAGTGGTAGTCCTAAACTCAGCCATTCCTTAAGCAAGAAAGAAAAATGTTCCTGGATAAGAAAGACATTTAAAAAAACTGCTACAAGGTATAAAAAAAGCATAAAAGGGAAAAATACAAACACAGTCATAATTTCTACAAAGTATTTCAAAACATCTGAAAAACAGTCTAAGGACCCCCCCCCCTCACAAAAGCAGAAGTTCAGCACAGATTTGTACAGAGAGGGCTGCCTCAAGTTTTATCTGTAGAGCCATCATAATGCCACTGAAGTCCAAGAGATTGCTAAAGATGGAACTTTTCTTATCAGATCAGAAATTACTAAATCAAAAATTAACAAATGAGCAGAGCAGACGAAACTGATTCATCCAAAATAAGTCTTACAGAGGCAAAGCTATAAATAAATAGACCAAAATCATGGTAAAGTATATATAATGTGAAAAACTGGTTACAAAAACCGACAGATATGCAGAAGGTTGGAAGACACAGAAGAATGACAATATGTTCATTTTATGTCCTTTATTTCTCTGGCCTTCTAGTACAATTAAAACCATAGTAAACCAATTTATCCCAAATTTCCTCCTTTTTTTCAACAGCCTGGTAGTTAAAGAGATGTCAACATGTTGCAGATTACATACCCTGGCATTATTCCCACAACCTCTTCTTGATATTGTTTAATTCTGAGCAAACCACAAAAACAAGCTCAAACTCCAAGTCTGCCACTGAAAACAACTAGTACTGCATAGTTACCGATATCAAAACGGTCAGCTCAGTCAGTAAATATATATTACATAACTATTTAATATTTATTTGAATGAAGAAGTTTTTAGGGGATCATTGCCTTTAAGTGGCATACTTCTTTACATCCTACATTTCCCTAACCCGTTTCAGATGTTACACCTGTGTTTACTGCAACTCCTCTGGAAGGAAGAAAAAAAAAAGACTTCCCTCCTGCATCTTGTCAATCCCTGTAAGGAAAGTGTATGTTTTAGTCATATCCTGTTTCGGCTTTTACTACAGTAGTACAAACACACTGCATGCTTGCAGCCTGTTTGCAAGTCCCTTACACAACTCCCACTTTTCTAACAGCCCTGTAGTACACAGATTCTTTTCATGTTAAAACTCTTGTTAGGGGACTGCTTCTGTCAGGTGTTTGTTACACTAATGACCATTACACTGGTAATGCAATATCCTAATTCTTGCCAGACAGCCCTGCATGCAAACACCATGTTTCTACTTTGTAGCAACAGTAATACTCCAACTGGCAATGCTACAGCAAATAGCTATGGTTACAAGGAGGAGGAATTAATATTCCAATGGTGGAATCTCTAAGAATGGAGAACAATGAAAGGGAAAATGAGTAATGATAGTGAAATTTAAGGTACACAAAGAGAAACAGGGAAAGAAGAAATACAATGATGAGATCCTGGGCACAAAGGACATAGCCTATAATACCACAAACATAATGATTATCTGATCACTAATGATGAAAGCTAGTGAGATGGTACAGAACAACTGTTACGGTAGCCGTGTATGTACCCCTATAAATGCATAGTAAATGGAAGGGGATATAGCATTATATCAGATTATTCAGAAAGCTGTATTTAAGAAAAATTTAATTCTAGGGCAACAAAATCCTACCCAAATACAACAGACACATTACATTCATTAAGGAAAATACAAAGCCTACCGCACTTTAAGAAACAGTAACATGTTTTTAAAACGTTTTTCAGTTTGGTGATGTAATTCATATTTGCTGCATAAGGTCTTTTTTCATGCATTGCTGTTTACAACTTACCTGGCATCAAACGTATTTTAAATCCATTTGCCACAAGTCTTGGATCAGAAAAGTAGGTCACACCACTGAGCTGTGGGCATTCTTTCTGCATATTATTAAGTGCTTCCATATACTGAGTTCCACCAAGAAGACTGAAACAAAGAATATATTACCTAAACAAGAGGCATACAGAACAAATAATGCATATAGATGACGTAATGCCAGCTCTCTACTATTTATACAGAATAACACATTTACTATTAGTATGCACTGTTATAAAATACCTGTAAAATAAATCAGCAGTTAAAAGTTGGGAAGTGCAGAAAAACAAAAAAAGAAATTATAATTGATAACTTGCATATAATAAATGGAAGAAAAATTATCTATTGAAGTGAGTTACACCTTGCTGCTATAATCTGTAAGTTATTGCATATGCTTAAATTATCTGGCTGTACATGCACAATGCTCTTACCACTGCCAATATCGGATCAAATCACCATAATACATTACTTCAATAAACTAAGGTAAAGTAGCTACTGGAGGATGAATACAAGTATGTATAAAAGATCACTTTTTTAAGTAAACTATTGTGCCATCACCCAAGCTTAGAAGTATGCAAATGACAACAAACAAAACCACTTTGCTATTCAGTTGCTAAGGCAATAAAATGTTACCTCAGTAAACACACAAAATAAAACATGATTTGGTGCACTCATGGTAATTATATACACATCCTTTGGTAACCTGCATGGGACAAAAAGCATGTAATCCTGCCAAAATATATACATAGAATGAGTCAGTTGTAATTGACATGACCATAAAAGATGTTATGGATAAAATCTGTCAAAATATTGAACAACCACAAACAGTTCCTTCTCAGAAGGAATATCTCATTTTCAAATTCCTCTCATTTAATCTCAAAGCAAAAATAGCGATCTCTGTTATTAACTAACGTTTTTTAAAGCTGATAACCAGGTATGAGCTCAACAGTAGGCAAATGGAAGATGAGTGACTCAAACCATGGACAACAGTAACACCTCACAGCATTAATCCTCCAAGCTAACTGCCAGTTATGTCAGCCATCTTATGGCATTCAGTTTCTCAAAACAGTGTACTGAAATGTCACTATAAACCTTTTGCAGTTACAAGGATAAAATAAACCTTTTCTAACGCTCCCTCTGATGCCACTGTAAATAAATATGTAAAGTCCAATATGCAATAAAAAACTTAACATTTTTATGGTACAAAATGTATACATCAAGTTTCAATGCTAAACTATACATTTTTTTTAAATCACAGGATTTCAGTTCCACTTAAAGATCACATTTGCTGTTATTCAGTATAAAATACATGATGAACAGTTCTCATGGAAATTTGTCAAGCAGTACTATCCATTACTGGAGATAAAAAAAAAAAAACAGCCACAACACTGAATGGGGCTGAAGAACAACTCTAGTTGTTTCTGAAATCTACACAATACCTATATAACTGGACTTTAGAATAGGTTATGCTATTCTAATCACTATGCACTCTTCTAATCCACATTTTATTTATGCGTGTATGTTTGTTTGTTTAACAGAGTAGGGGGATGATGCAGAGAGGAACCATTTTAGCTACAAACAAAAATTACAACATCCCATTGCCAAGGAAGTACAACATATACAAAGTAGAACATGAATTGCATAAACTTAAAAATATACAAAAACACAAATTGTATTTATTTATTCTTTGCTGACCGAGTTAGTTCCAGTAGGTTAGTGGCCTCTTTACAGGGGAGACCCAAGCAAGGTGAAAGAATCTGAGGAAAAACAGTAAAACAATTGTTTTAAGAATATGAATATTAATGAAAACATAACGGTTAAAGTCTTTGCCTCCCATGCATGTAATATAAGGTTTAATCCTGACTCCAGGGCAATGCCTCTATGCAGTTTGCATGCTCTCCCTCTGTGGGGTTCCTCCCACCTCCCCAAAAATATGTTGAGTGCTTCCACCTCAAACTCACTCAAGAATGGAATTGTGGGCAGCAGCACAGACCCAAGATGGTTTCTATCAGGGGAACAGTTGTACAAACCAACTACGTTTTGCATCAACTGTAGTATGCAGTATCATCTAGATAGGAAAACGTGGACCATACACTGCGCACTATGTCAGGGCTAGTCACTCGATGGTGTAAAACTTGATTAAGTGATGTGGTTATATTGACTACTGTCACCAAAAATGGGCACGGGCATTTAACAGTGATAAGTGGGTAGTGGATCCTGCCTACTCTGACCTACCCAAGGGACCCATGCTAATGGTGAGAGGGGACTATGTGTCCCTACTGATCAGCATGTGCTTGCCATAGAGCCCAGCAGCTTTGGGACAATAAGCTACTGGCTAGAGGATGTCCAGTTGACTAGCTTGGGATATCTGGGATATCTCAGTTGAAAAAAAGATGGACATAAAACCAATCAACCTGACATGAATTACTACACTCGATATACATTCACTGATGTGATGCAGCATGGAAGTAGAAGGCATGATAGTAAGGTGGACACTGGACAGCCTCTGTATCAAAGAGATAAGATGGCAGGGCAGTGTAATGCAGCAAAGCCATGTGGCTTGGGATCCACAGGCTACTACTTAGGAGGAGTGTGAAGGCTGCCAGCCTAGCCAGATAGAATTGTGCAGATAATTTTGTCATTTGTAAATATGAATGTAAACTACAGGCGTGTTGTCTTGAATGTAAAGAAACTGCTGTTAGATGTGGAACAGAAAAAAATGAAACAGTGCTCTCTACTGACCAAAGTAAAGCATGTTGTGACCTTTTGATGTAAACAGCGGTGCCGAAGGGTCTAGATGAAGACATTTTTTCTATTGTTTTAACCAAGAGTTAAATTGCGAGATTTAAACATGCAAATGTATTTTTATCGCTCTGTTTCCTGACCAGCTGCAAGACAACAAAAGGAGATGTTAAGAATGTAAATGCAGTTTCTGTTAGCCTGGGAACCCCAGGAAAGTGTGAGGAATGATGTAATGTGAATCAGAACTGCAAGTTCAATTTAAACAGAGAGGAATAAGCATTTTTGTCTTGACCATCCAACTCATCAGCACTCTGCCTGTTTTCTTATGCAAGCTATCTTAGACTTGTGTTTTATTTTAGAAATAGTTAGGAACTAGAAAGTTTAGAAATAGTTAGGAACTAGAAAGATTAGACTAAGTGTTTTTCTGTGATGTCAGAAATGTACTACTGAATTATTTTAAGTATTTCTCTGTGATCTCTTAACTAGCACTGTGTAATAAGAAGTTTTGTCTTTTTTATTACTTATTATTAAATATTTTAAAACCTTTCAACTGTGGCTGTTTTGTGTAGAGATAATTTAATTTCTACAGTACATTGCATATTTATAGTGATTACTGTACCAAGTCACTCTAATAAGCCTTGACTGTTTAGTTATACTACCAACTGGATAATAATATTGCACAGTAATAATTGGTCACCCTTTTAAAGGCCTTTGAGTAGCTGATAAATATTAGCTGGGTGGTGGCAGGCGGTACTACAGTATAGTCTGGGTGATAGGGACACAGCTGGAGAACCTGTGCCAGCCTTTCCCAGGAGTGTCTGTGTGGTTGTATAAACTCTTATCTCAAGTATGTGTGTGTGTGTGTGTGTGTGTGTGTGTGTGTGTGTGTGTGTGTGTGTGTGTGTGTGTGTGTGTGTGTGTGTCAGCTACTTGGACAGGGACATGAAGCACTGGCTGGACAGAGAGGGTGTTAGAGGTTTTAGCTTGTCCAGCTAGGCTGAGATATGGACCCTATAGCTGTGCCAGTGGGGAGTCTTATTGGGGACCTGGAGAGCAAGGGTGCGACCAGCCCTGGATTGACTGTGATCTCCATGTGCTCTTAAGGGAAATTGCACTTTACTTCGCGTATTTGTTACCCTTTCTTCATATATGAGATGCCCTCTCTGGTGTAAGTGGTGAGGATTGAGGCTCCTTGATTGCTGGGCCACGGCATGGGTGTCACATATCGTTTGGCAGAAGTGGGATATCCACATCACATATTAATTGGTGGCAAATACTAATTGGCTGGTAGTGGTGTGGGTAGAGTGAATTCCTGTAGCTTGTGTACATACAGTGAGCTTTGAAGGTGTTTTGTACTCTAAATCAGCCACGCAATGAATGCATAGAGTTCAGATAACAAATGTTTTATTTCTTTTGTTATCTTAGTTAGTCAGGGTGAGCAGGCAGCATGTCAGCAGAGGAGTATGGAAAGCTGTCAAGAAGCCAGCTGGTGGAGATGTGCCAGGCTAGGGGACTGGTGCATGGAAACCTGACTAAGGCAGACCTGACTGCAGCCTTGGTTAAAGCTGCATTAGAAAACAGAAACCAGGAGGACAAATAGACTGGTAGTGAAGATATAATACCCTGGGAGAAAGGACAGCTCAACCTTTCTGCAGAGGACTTAAAAATCCATCTGGAGCTAAAGAGACTTGAGTTGGAGGCCAGGCATTTGGAGATAGAAGTTGAGGAAAAGGAGAGGTAGAGGAAGCATGAGAGAGAAATGGTGACTCTTCGCCAGAGTCATGGAGGTAATGGGGAAGGGAGTAACTGGACCCCAGAAGCACAACAGGTCAGTAAATTTCCTCCGCAGTTTAACGAGGGGGATAATTCTGATAGTTTCATTCATATGTTTGAGAGGGAATGCAAACAGTATAGTGTTGACCAAAGGCTCTGGGTACGGTTTCTGACCCCCTTAGTCCATGGTAAAGCTGCAACTGTATTGTCTAAAATGTCTGACATTGCATGTTTTGATTAAACTGCTGTAAAAAATTGTCTATTAGAGTTTTTTTTAAGCGAATACCTGAAACGTATGCGAAAATGTTTCGTGAGCATAGACGCAAGGCAGATGAAAGTGTGTGTGAATATGTTTCCATAGGTGGGTGAGTGGATGCCAGGTCACCACTTTTGAAGGGCTGGCAGACCTTTTGGTGAGGGAACAAGCCCTTAGAACTTTGCCTGAGAACATGAGGATCTGGTTAGCTGATAGACAATGTGCTACTTCAGATGAGTTGGGGAAGAAGGGAGACCTATACTGGCAAGCAGGGCAGCCCTGCACAGGAAGGGGACCCACAGTACTGCTCATGGGTCTAAAGGAACCCATGGTGGGCAGCACAGACGGCCCCAACATAATCTCCTAGTAGCAGGGGAAGCCACTAGTCCAGGTACATGTCCAGGAGCTAGGGTTAAATGTTTTGAATGCAACCAGTTGGGCCATGTGGCATACAGGTGTCCATGGAGGCTAGGTGGGGAACAAAATGTGAGGGAGCCAGTAAGTGAGAAAGACAAAATGCCAAAAGTATGTTGTCTTGAGACAACAGGGGTACTGAACTACCATCCTGCAGATGTCCTGAAAGAGAAGGATTTGAATGAGGCAGTACCATATCCTTATGCAGTTACACGCAGTCAGGCTAGGAGACAAGCATGTGGGTTTGGTAGCCTGGGGGAGACCCAGACAGATTGCATACTTGCAGCCAGGACTGGTGAGGTGGTTACTTAATGGAGGGAGCTACCCTGTAGCAGTGAGACTGAAGGTGAGCCACAGCTGCTTGTGGGTACTGATGGTCCCTTGGACAGAGTGACTGCAAAGACAGAGGTGAGTAGTAGTACCCAGGCTGACAGTGAGGCACCACTGTCAGAGGATGCCAGACTTCCTGTGGAAGGGGAGCTGGGAAGGATTACAAGGAGAGAGTTGAGACAGGCTCAGTTCTCAGACCCTACATTGCAAGGCCTGAGGCAGGTAGCTAGGGAGGCACCTGATTCTCAAGAAAAGGGGGAATCTGTATACTGGGACAAAGGGTTACTATACAGAGAGTGGACTCCTGAGGGAAGGGCTAGAAGGTGAGAGAGTACAGCAGTTGGTAGGGCCTAGAGCCTACTGTCTGGCACTTCTAGCAAAAGCCCATGATATTCCCTTTGCAGGTCATATGGGCATAAAACGTACAAAGAGGCATATTATGCAGAACTTCTATTGGCCTGGAATTTCCAGAGATGTAACAGGGTACTGCAGGACCTGTGAGCAGTGCCAAAAGGTAGGCAAGGCAGGAGACAAGGTGAGAGCTCCTTTGATGCCTTTTCCTGTGATTGAGGAGCCATTTCAGAGGGTAGCTATGGATATTGTGGGTCCTCTGAGTACCCCAAGTTCCACAGGGAGAAAGTATATCCTAGTGGCAGTGGATTATGCTACACAATACCCTGAGGCAATGGCTTTGTCCTCCAATGAGGCAGAGAAGGTGGCAAATGCTTTGTTAGAGATTTTCAGCAGGGTAGGTTTCCCAAAAGAAATACTGACTGACAGAGGTGCAAATTTCATGTAAGACCTGCTGGCTTGCCTGTGGAAGTCCTGTGGGATGAAGCACATGAAAACCACCCCCTACTATCCCCAGACTAATGGTCTTGTTGAGAGGTTAAACTCTACAATCAAGTCCATGCTATGGGCATTTGCAGATCAGTTTAAGAGGGAGTGGAACAAATATTTGCCCCATCTGTTGTTTGCTTAAAGGGAGGTTCCCCAGGAATCCACAGGTTTTTCACCCTTTGAGTTGCTGTATGGGCATAGGGTGAGGGGACCTCTAGATTTAATTTGAGATGAGTGGGAAGGTGAGTGCGAGTCTCACAAGGAGTCTGTTGTGGCATACATCCTAAACCTCAGGACAAGGCTCAGGGAACTCATGGGCTTGGCCCCGGAATACCTGGCAGAAGCCCAACAATAGAAAAAGGTATGGTATGACAGGAATGCTCGAGCTAGAGAGTATGCTGTGGGGCAGCAGGTAATGATTCTCATTCCTGTTAGACGCAACAAACTGCAAGCAGCTTGGGAGGGACCCTACAAGGAAGGTAAGTGTTAACTACATTGTGGAACTGCTAGGCAGAAGGCAGGGGCACAAATTGTACCATGTTAACATGATGAAACCTTACCATGATAGGGAGGCCCTTGTGCTGAGCATTTGCAGTGGATTGCAGGAGGAGCCTGAGGGAGGTCTGGGGACTGATCTCCTCAGTGAGGCTCGGGCTGACACCTCAGTGGAAGAGGTAGCAATGTCCTAGAAGCTATCTCCTACCCAGGCTTTAGAAATCCGAGCAGTGTTGCAGGAATTTGAGGACATGTTCACTGGGAAATCAGGGTGCACCCACCTGGGGCAGCATCAGGTGGATACAAGACCCCAAAGGCCTATTAGTAGGCCACTTATAGTGCCTGTGAGAGCTGAGGGAGGAGGTACAGGAGATGTTGGAACTAGGGGTGATTCAAGAGTCCAACAGTCTCTGAGCCTCCCCAGTGGTGCTGGTGCCAAAGAAGGATGGCAGCACCAGGTTCTCTGTGGACTACAGGAAATTAAATAGTCACACAGAGTCAGATGCTTACCCCATGCCTAGGACAGATGAGGCCCTAGAGCAGCTGGGTGGGGCTAAGTATCTTACAACCATTGATCTTACGAAGGGTTACTGGCAGGTGCCCTTGACTTCCAGTGCTAGACAGAAGTCAGCCTTTGTGACTCCTTTTGGCTTGTATGAGTTCACTAAGATGTCCTTTGGGATGAAGAATGTCCCAGCGACTTTCCAGAGACTGGTAGATCGTATCCTAACAGGAGGGTTTGCCCTTGCTTACCTAGATGATATTGCCATCTACAGCCATTCCTAGCCAGAGAGCCTTCAGCATGTCAGGGAGGTGATGGACAGACTACAGATGGCAGAGTTGACCATTAAGCCGAGCAAATGTCAGGTGGGTATGGCAAAGGTCTCCTACCCTAGGACATAGAGTGGAGAGTGGTAAGATAAGGCCAGAAGCTGCCAAAGTGGAAGCCATTCAGGCATGGCCTGCACCTGTTACTAAAAAGCAATTGAGGGTATTTTTAGGGACAGCAGGGTACTATAGAAAGTTTGTCCTCAGTTATAGTGCCACAGGTGCTCCCCTCACAGACCTGACAAGGAAGAACAGGCCAGATAAGGTAGTGTGGACCCCAGCATGTGAACAAGCATTCCAGAAGCTTATAGAAGCTTTGGGAGGACCCCCTGTGTTAGCCAGTCCAGATTACAGCAAAGAATTTGTTGTGCAGGTGGATGCTTCAAACCATGGGGTGGGGGCTGTACTTAGCCAGATTTCTTCAGAAGGAGAAAAGCATCCAATAGTTTATCTCAGTCGTAGGCTCCAACCCAGGGAGGAATGCTATTCAGTGGTAGAAAAGGAATTGACTAGCCATAGTGTGGGCACTGCAGAAACTTCAGCCTTATCTGTATGGAAGGAAATTCACTGTTATGACAGATCACAACCTCCTAACATGGTTAAACAGAGCCAGCCAGCAAAATGCCAAGTTGCTATGATGGAGCCTGGGGTTGCAAGCATATATGTCAGTGCAGTACCGCAGTGGGAGGAGCAATGCCAATGACATGGGCTCTCAAGACAGGGACTGGGGTAGGTATACTCAGATAGACCTGACTCTCCCAAGCAGCATTTCTCAAGGGTCACTTGAAAAATTAGCTTGAGTTCTCCAGGGGGAGAGAAATGTGAAAGCTGCCAGCCTAGCCAGATAGAATTTTGCAGATAGTTCTGTCATTTGTAAATATGAATGTAAACTACAGGCGTGTTGTCTTAAATATAAAGAAACTGCTGTTAGATGTGAAACTGAAAAAAAATGAAACAACAGTGCTCTCTACTGACCAAAGTGAAACATGTTGTGACCCTTTGATGTAGACAGTGGTGCTGGCTGGTCTAGATGAAGAAATTCTTTCTATTGTTTTAACCAAGAGTTAAATTGCTAGATTTAAACATGCAAATGTATTTTTATTGCTCTGTTTCCTGACCAGCTGCAAGATAACAAAAGGTGATGTTAAGAATGTAAATGCATTTTCTGTTATTCTGGGAACCCCAGGAAAGTGTGAGAAATGATGTAATGTGAATCAGAACTGCAAGTTCAATTTAAACAGAGAGAACCAGAGAGGAATATGCATTTTTGTCTTGACCATCCGACTCATCAGCACTCTGCCTGTTTTCTTATGTAAGTTATCTTAGACTTGTGTTTTCTTTTAGAAATAGCTAGGAACTAGAAATATTAGACTAATGTTTTCTGTGATGTCAGAACTGTACTACTGAATTATTTTAAGTATTTCTCTGTGATCTCTGAACTCTTAACTAGCACTGTATAGTAAGAAGTATTGTCTTGTGTTTTGATTACTTATTAAATATTTTAAAACCTTTCAACTGTGGCTATTTTGTGTAGAGATAATTTAAGCTCTAGAGTACATTCCATATTTATAGTGATTACTGTACCAAGTCTTGACTGTTTAGTTATACTACCAATTGGATAATAATATTGCACAGTAATAATTGGACACCCTTTTAAGGGCCTTTGAGTAGCTGATAAATATTAGCTGGGTGGTGGCAGGTGGTACTACCGTATAGTCTGGGTGATAGGGGCACAGCTGGAGAACCTGTGCCAGCCTTTCTCAGGAGTGTCTGTGTGGTTGTATAAACTCTTATCTCAAAGTGTTTGTGTGTGTGTGTGTGTGTGTGTGTGTGTGTGTGTGTGTGTGTGTGTGTGTGTGTGTGTGTGTGTGTGTGTGTGTGTCAGATACTTGGGCAGGGACATGAAGCACTGGTTGGACAGAGAGGGTGCTGGAGGTTTTAGCTTGCCCAGCTAGGCTATTTGGACCCTATAGCTGTGCCAGTGGGGAGTCTTATTGGGGACCTGGAGAGCAAGGAAGTGACCAGCCCCAGACTGACTGTAATCTCTGTGTTCTCTTAAGGGAAATTGCACTTTACTGTGTGTATTTGTTATCCTTTCTTCATATAGGAGATGCCCTCTCTGGTGTTAGTGGTGAGGATTGAGGCTCCTTGATTGCTGGGCCAGGGCACGGGTGTCACAAGGAGGACAGACTAGAAATGATATAAGAATTTTGGTGAGTGAGAGGCTTCAGAAGACAGTGAGGGGTGTCATTAGAATTCATGACAGACTCATGGTAATCAGACTCCAGTGTAAGGATAGAGTGCTATTCATAATCTCAGTCTGTGATCCACAGCACAGCTGAGATAATGAGGAAAAGAGTACACTCAGGCAGCAGCTGCAAGATCTACTAGATAAAGTAGAACAACATGAATTGTTGTCGACCTGAATATACATATCGGGATAGACAGAACAGGATATGAAGTCTGCCTGGGTTGGGTCTGCATATGTGGGGCAACTGAAAAAAAGGAGGAGGGGACATGCTAGACACCTGTCTGGCAAATAGCTTGATGGTGGCCAACACATGGTTCAGCAAGAACAGAAAGTCACAACATCACATATAAGAGTGGCAAGCATGCAACTCAAATAGACTTCCTCCTCATAAGGAAACAGTACTGGGATAGAATCAACGATTGCAAAGTCATACCCAGTGGAACAGTTGGTCCACAGCATACATCAGTGGTTATCGCAATTAGCTGCAAGCAGTGGTCAGAGAAGGCTCTAAGGTCAACAGAGACTAGGTTAAAGACTTGGAAGTTGACTGAATAGAAAGCACAAAAGTTCAACAAGTTACTCAGGGCTCCAGCAAGAAAAGGAAATAGGTGGAGTTGAAAAAGAATGGCAGTGCATCAAAACAACATGTGTAAGGACTATAGAGCAGATATGTGGCTGAGCCAGGTAAACAAGGAAATCTGGTGATGGAATGCAGAATTCCAAGAAAACATCAAATGAAAGGGGTACAGGAAAAAAATGGGAGATAGAAAAGAAGGACCAGGGTAAGAAGGAACACTGGCTGGGTAACAAAGGGGCTAAAAGAGCCATGTGTATGGCAAGGTAACTCAGAACATAAGTTTTAAGAGTGTAATGAGTTGGCAGATGTTAAAAATTTACTACAGAGAACTCTATCTGAAACACTGAATGAGCAAATAGCTTTAACTAAGGAAATTATTTTTTTAGCTGAGACACGGGCTCTGGATTGCCTAGATATAGTAAGACCTTAATAAGTTTAAATATGTTGGCTGCCAAATATGCAGGTATTAGAAAACAGAAACTGAAGTCTAAAACAACAGTATGTGAAGTACTTAATATCATAAAAGAACTAGAAGAGGCATCTTTTGAAAATGGAAGGAGCAAATTACATAGAAATAAATTAGAAGTTATGTACCTACCATAACGTTCCATGTTAGTTGTCTTCGGAGCCGATCCTCGGCTCCAACTCGGCACTTGCTAAGCTTGAGAACTCCTTTTACCAGCTCGAGGCAACCCTATATCCCATGATGCAAGGCGAGACTACCTCAGATCTCGTTTGATAGCCAAATACCCTGCTAAATAATACTATTCCCAAAGGAAGAGCAAAGACTAGCCTAGAAGAACTAGGCAAAAAAGTTCCCAAGATAGACTCTTTCTACTGAAAACTCAACCTGAGAAAGAGAAGCCCTTCAAGATCTGTCCAGGCCAGGGGGAAGGAGGGAGGGCCAAGAAAGAAGGCGAGAAGACAACTAACATGGAACGTTATGGTAGGTACATAACTTCTAAATGTTAAGTTGTCAATCTCGCCTTCATTCTTGCTGGATGGGACCGCGTCCCTAGCACCTGTATCCCGGGTGGCTCAATGGAACAGACTCGAGTACTGTGGAACCAAAACTGGCTCTGTCCCTGGAGGCCAAATCTAATTTATAATGAGTGACAAAGGTATGAGGAGTGGCCCAAGTAGCTGCTGCACAAATGGTATCAATAGGTAGTCTATCCTGAAAGGCTGTAGAAGTGGATAGACTCCTGGTTGAATGTGCTTTTGGTTTTGAGGGTAGTTGCTTGCCTCTGAGCGAGTACACATAGGAAATGGAGGAAGACAACCATCTGGATAAGGTCACTTTCGACACTGGGAAACCTTTCCTGTTTTCTGCATAGGAAACAAATAATTGATCCGAATTCCTGAATTGTTTAGTCCTATGCAAATAATATCTGAGCTGACGATGGACATCCAAAAAATGAAGTTTTTGCTCAGCTCTGTCAGAATAATTAGGGAAAAAAAACTGGTAGATCGATGGATTGATTAATGTTAGTCTGAGAAACAACCTTGGGCAGAAAGGATGGATTTGTTCTCAAGGATACCCTGTCCTTGTGAAAAACTAAGTATGGGGAACGGATGCAGACAGCTTGAAGTTCAGATACCCTCCTTGCTGAAGTGACAGCCAGTAAGAATATTGTTTTCCAGGTCAGCAACTTTAAGGAGCATGAAGCAGATGGTTCGAAGGGGGGTAAAATCAAGGATGCTAACATTAAATTCAGATCCCATTGTGGAGGAGGATGTTTTATTGGAGGCTTTAGGAGAAAAACTCCTCTCAGAAAAGCTTTGCATAGTCTATGCGACATAATGTTATGATCTTGCAAGCCAACATGATATTTAGAAATTGCCACCAGTTGAACTTTAACTGTTGATGAAGAAGATCCTGACTGAAAAACTTCAGCCAGAAAATCTAAAATTGAATGCACAGATGCCGTAAAAGGATCAATGTGCCTGGAGTTTGCCCATAGGGAAAAACATCGCCACTTGCTAGCATAAACCGTTCTGGTGGACGACTTCAAGGAAGCTATTAAGATATCTCTGACCGGATCAGAGATCATAGGAAGCCTGGCTAGGGAAGGAAGTGGAGCAACCAAGCAGTGAGGTTGAGAGAACGAATGGCCCGGTGCTGCTGACCCGTTTGGTGGATCAGAAGATCCGGAACTGGGTCCAGATGCCAAGGCTGCACCAGGAGGTGACGATGTAGGGTCGGAAACCAAATTTGTCGAGGCCAATAAGGGGCAATGAGAATCAACTTGGCTCTCAAAACGGTAGCTTTCTGAATGACCTGTGGAATTAAGGGGAAAGGAGGAAATGCGCAGAAGTCCCCGGGCCAATCCTGGGTTAGAGAGTCTCTCAGGGGTTGGCCTGGTAGGGAAAGAGGGTGAAGAAGTCCGGGCATTTGCTGTTTTGGGGTGTAGCAAAAGGTCGCAACAAGGGTGCCCCATTTCAGAAATATCTCGTCCACTACCGATTGATTGAGAGACCACTCGTGAGGCATGAGAATGGCTCTGCTCAGTCTGTCCGCTAAGAGGTTGGACCTGCCGGGGATGTGCGTTGCTATCAGAAACCGATGAGAGGAGATTGCCCATTGCCAAAGTCTGAGAGCTTCTCGACACAAAGGATAGGACCTGGTCCCGCCCTGTTTGTTGATGTACCAGACTACAGACATGTTGTCCGTTTGAACTGCAATAGTCCCCGAGGGAAGAAAGTCGTTGAGGGCTTGCAACGTTAAAAGCACCGCTCTCATCTCCAGGACATTTATGTGCAGATGGTATTCTGTGGGTTGCCAAGTCCCGTGGACCATCCTGCCCTGATAATGCCCCCCCCACCCGATCAGAGAGGCATTCATAGTGACTGTGGCAACCGGAGGAGGGGGAACAAATGGTCGGCCCTGATGAAGCAGAGGGGAAGACATCCACCAGGTTAGATGAGTCCTGCACGATTGTGTAACCAAGATTTCATGCCTCATGGGTAGGTTCTGGAACGACCTCTGAGTGAATAACATCCACTGCAGAAGACGCATGTGGAAGCGAGCTAATGGAAGAAGTACAATGGCCGCAGCCATAAGACCTAGAACCTTGAGAACCAATTTGGCTTTGACTTTGTTGCTCAGTAAAATAATCTGAACGTATTTTTGGATGTCCAGAATTCTCTGATTTGTTAGTCTGGCTAACATACTGACAGTATTTAGTTCTGCGCCTATAAAGGTGATAGATTGGCAAGGCAGCAGAGAAGATTTTTTGAAATTCACAGATATTCCCAACTTTTTGCAAAGCTGCAGAGTGTAGTCTCTGCTCTGAAGAAGCTGATGCTTGGTGGTGGCGGAGAGGAGCCAGTCGTCCAAATAAGGAAACACCTGGAATCCTTGACGTCTCAGATGAGCCGTAACCACTGCCATGCATTTGGTAAACACTCTGGGGGCTGAAGTGAGGCCAAAAGGCAGGGCTCTGAATTGATAATGACTGGTCCCTAGCCGAAAGTGGAGAAACCTCCTGGAGCGCCTGTGTATCTTTATGTGATAGTATGCGTCCTGAAGGTCTATCGAGCACATCCAGTTGTCCTTGCCCAAAAAGGGCAGAATGGACTGAAGCGTGACCATCCGGAATTTTGCCTTCTTGACAAATCTGTTTAGATTGCTCAGGTCTAAAATTGTCTCCAATCTCCCGTCCTTTTGGGGACCAAAAAGAATCTTGAGTAGACACCGGATCCTACTTGGTCTGCTGGAACAGTCTGGACGGCTCTTTTTTCTAGGGGTTTTGAAACCTCCTGTTTTGCCAAATCCCTTTGACCGGGTGAGATGTCTGGAAGGGATTGGTGAGGTATGGGATACCTTTCGAAGGGGATTTTGTAACCCTCGGATATGATCGACTGTACCCACATGTGTTGTGAGAGGGAATGCCAGGCTACTGGGTACAGCGATATCCTTCCCCCGACTGCCTCCAAGGGTGGACAGTCGGGCAACACCTCAGGGATGCTGAAAGGGTTTGTCAGGAAGAGGCTCCCTGCTACCCTGATTCTGGGGACCCCCCCTGCCTCTAGGGCGGCATCTATTATTGTTACCCCCTCTGCCTCTGGGGGTAAACTGACCACGTGTGTCCGGCGCAACTCCTTGGGCTTTACGGAACCACATCTTTCCTCCTTTCTGACCCTTAGGATAGGGTCTAGAAGGAGTGGAAAAATGGACTCCTACCGCAGAAAGTGTTTTGCCGTCTTGCTCACACCTGGTCAAGGTTTCCTTCACCTGAGGTCCGAACAAAGCCGAACCGTCAAAGGGGGTATTGGTGAAGGACGCCTTAAAGGGGTCTGCGAAATTACAAAGCCGCATCCAGGCCTGACGTCGAAGAGCCACTCCTGTGCCTGCGGCTCTACTCGCTCCATCGGCCGCATAGGATATGAGCCGCATGGAGAAGTTGGTCAAAGAATTTAGGATTGCTAGCTGTGAGGCAATCTTGTCTTGAGCCCCAGCAGCTGAAGGATCCTGAACCACTTCACCTAGTTCCTTGAGAATATCTCTCTGAAGTCTGGTGAAATGACAAAGGTAGTTCAGCGAACGCATAGCAAAGGTCGCTGAAGAAAACATCCGCTTGCCATACCTATCCATGGTCCTAGAGTCTTTGTTAGGAGGATGGACAGGCACGGAAGGATCCGCAAGTTCCTTCTTGGTGGCCGCCGCCACCACCATAGCATCCACAGAGACGCCCTTAGAAAGAAACTGCTTGTCTGAAGGGGCCGTAATAAATTTGGATGGCCTCCTGGGGACAGGTTCCACAGAATCCGGGGCTGCCCACACCTTCCGAGCCACTACCTGCATGAGTGGGTCGAAAGGTGGAGACACCCAGGAGGTGGAGGGTCGGGATCCAAAAGCCTCCAGGTATACCGACTCATCCTCGGAGGGGTCAATGGAAGGCCAGTTCCCCCTCTGTTTGAGGAGTTCCAGGATGTCTGAAAAGGAGACATCCCCAGAGGGGGACCGAGGGGAACCCTCCGACTCATCTAAGTCGGTATCTGATGTTGTAGACTCAGGGGAGTCTGTGTGTTTCCTCTTACACGTCCTCTTTCGTGGGGGTTCCCCTGCAGGATCAGGAGAAACCTCGGAAGAGGAAGTTATTCCCAATGGGGAAACCTGGGGCGATGGATCCCTGGGCCTGGGAGCAAGAGGTTGGCAAGAGACATCAACAGGCACGGAAGAGTGAGGAGCTAAAGGAATGGACCGTTGACCTGGCTCAGGGGCCAGGACACTCCTCATCACCTCAAAGGCTCCCCTCCCAGGGAGACCGGAATACTCCCGTTCCGAAGAAAGAGGAATTCCCGGCTCCACTGAGACAGAAGGCTCCGAGGCCGATGTCGGTGCCGAGCTTACCAAAGCCGAAGCCCCGAGAGGGAGAGCGGGGTCGGACAAGGGTCCGATGCCACTAGCCCCCTCGGAGCTGACAAGGGAAACTCGACGACCGGATCCCTCCAAGGAAGGTCTCATGGAGGAGATCGGAGCCGAAGACGACGGAGCCGAAAGGGGGTGTATCGGCTCCGGCGCCGACACGGTCACTGTCCCGAGAAGCTCCGGCTCCAAACTCTGGTGGAGAGTCGGAGGAGGAATTTCAAGGGGAAGAGCAATAGCCGAAGTCTGCTGAAATGGGCTATGGAGCATTTGGGCTAGTGCCTGTGACTTCAACAGCCTGCTTACCACCCTCTATAAATCGTGGTCAGACAGCCTGGAAGATCTCGAAGATCGGCTCCGATGACTCTGTTCCGATAAAAGAGGAGACCTCGGAGCCGAGTGAATCGACTCCAAAGAAGGGGACCGAGATCTCTTCTTGGACGAAGCCATCGGAGCCGACGTCCTCTGGGTTTCAGATGGAGCCGAAGACTTCTCGGCTCTGATACTGGATAACACGTCGGCACCAGTCGGTGCCGACAAGGCAACTGTAGACTGTGTGTCGGAGCCGGTAGGAACCGACACTACCACATCAGAGGAAGAGAGATCGGCTCCAGCCGGAGCCGATCTCGACTCCGAAGGAGTCGGAGCCACCGGGGAAGGCTTAACCACTGTAGCCTGAACCTTAGGTGGCTTGGAAGGTTTACCCGATCCAGTCTTTGTGGGTGAACCTTCTGGCTTTAATAAGCCACGGAGGATCAACTTGTTCCTCCTCTCCTGCAGGACTCTCTGGCTAAAAGAATGACATATAGCACAGGAGTCCTGCAGGTGTAAAGGCCCCAGGCAGTAAACACAAGAAGTGTGACCGTCTGTCAGAGACATCTTCTGACAGCACGAGTCACACTTCTTGAAGCCTGAGACCTTTCCTTCCCTAGACATAGTCTAAGAAACACAAAAAACACACACACTGAACAAGTCACACAATTAATCCCAAAAACACACACACACTAACAGGGATTAAAGAACAGGGAGGCTAGGCCTAACTGAAAAACTTTAACTTTTAAATTTTAAAGGGAATATAGGGTGGGCACTAGTATAGGATAAACACTATCTGAAGGCTAACAAAATATAAGAAGAAAAAGGGAGGGAAACCCTTGACTAAACTGTTTGAATTATAAAACTCACCTGAGCTGGCAAAAAAAGGAGACCTCTTCGCGAAGCGGCAAACGAGATCTGAGGTAGTCTCACCTTGCATCATGGGATATAGGGTTGCCTCGAGCTGGTAAAAGGAGTTCTCAAGCTTAGCAAGTGCCGAGTCGGAGCCGAGGATCGGCTCCGAACCCATCCAGCAAGAATAAAGGCGAGATTGACAACTTAACATTGGAAACTATGGAAATAATACATGCAAAAATAATGTTTAGTAGGAAGTAAAGTAAAGTTTATGGAAAACAGGAATGCAACAATTTATGTAATGGTGGTGGTGCTGCGGTAGCGTTGTCGCCTCACAGTAAGACGCTGTCTGGAAGGTTGTGCATCTGGCCTGGCAAGCCGGTACGTAAAAATCAACTGCCAATCATTAGCGGACCAGAATTCCGCTGTGGCGACCCCTAACCGGGAAAAGCCGAAAGACACAAACAAACATGTAATGTTGGACTGATGATACTTTTAAAGAAAGAAGATATGTGATGTATGTAAATGGACAAAATGTTCTGCCTATGTCTTAAGTGATAATTTAATAAAGGTGTTTAAAAAATAAGCTAACAGAGCAGTTGCAATAGTGAAGAACAAGGCATCAGAGGCACTCTAACTTCTGAAAAGTGAATCAGTGGATGGCACAAAGAAACTCTATTAGGTTGCAAGCCAAGGATAGAAAGATGAAGATCAAATACCCTTCATAAGGGATGGCAGCAAAAACTTGCTCAGCAGTACACAGAACATCAAAGGCATATGGAAGGAATACTTTCAGCACCTTCTGAATGAAGAAAACCCCACAGAAGTGGTACTGCTCCAGAGACAGCTTACACTGAAAGAAGAGGAGCCCATCTTAAAAGCACTAAGTAAAATTATGTCAGGGAAAGCAGCAGGCTTACAGGAGGTCATACTAGATATGATCAAGATGTTGATCGAGTTAGAGGAGAAATGGCTCCTGAGGGTACTCAGAGTAGTATAGAGAGAAAGGCACATCGCAGATAACTGGAGAACAAGCATACGACTGTCAATGTACAGGACAAAGAGGAAATTCACGACTGTGGGCAGTACAGAGGTATCAAACTTCTGTCACATTGCACAAATGTTCTGGAGAGGGTGACAAATATACTGAGTAGTAGAAAGTAAGATGGGAAATGACCAGTTTGGATTCAATTCAGGATGCAGCACAACTGAACCAATCTTTGCAGTGAGACAGGAAGTCTGTAAAAAGCTAGTGATGAGGAGACAGCCCAAATGAACACTCCTAGTGCTGGAGAAATCATATGAAAAGGACCCAAGAAAGCTGATTTGGGCATTACTGCAGTGGTTCCAAGTCCCAGAAACATTGACAGAATTAGTGCACAATATGCGCAAGGACCCAATGACTCTGACATGAACAGTGTTCGGTTTCACAGAGGGGATTCACAGTGGGATTGTGTAAGTATCAGGGTTCAGCTCTGAGCCCACTGCTGCTCATACTGGTGATGGACTACATTATCAAACAGATTGGAGAGAACAGATCAACAAAGTTGCTGTACGCAGATGATGTGGCATTATATGCAGACTCTTGAGCAAGAACTTCAGCAAAGGATAGGAAAGTGGAATGCAAAACTGAAGGCACACAGGATGAAGCTGAGTACAGATAAAACAGCTGTAATGGCACCAAATGGGGGAAGTCAGAAAAAGATGAAAATTGAGATAGAAGGGAAATAGTGGAAGAGGTTAGGAGCTTCAAGTACTTGGAGGGGTGGTTGAGGAGAAGGGAGGTATGAAAAAGATGGTCAAAGCTAGAAAAAAAATAGTGACTCTCCACAAAAACCTAACTTTTTAGGCAGGTAGAAAAGAAGTTATGTCTTACCATAACGTTCCATCTGTGTTGTTGATCTTCGTTCATTCATTACTGATGGGTTATCGGTTCCGTCCTTGGAACCGAGCCTGCCAAATATCAAGCTCACGTCAGCCAAAAACTCTCAAGCCAAGGTCCTACCCAGAATGCTCTGCTCCCTTTTACCTCAGCTCAAATTTGCAAATTAATAGATAAAAGTAGAGGCTACCTCTGGTCATAACAGACCTACAATAAAGGAGTATATGACATCAACCAGGAACCTCTGGAGGGGGACAGTGGGTGGAAAGTAATGAATGAACGAAGATCAACAACACAGATGGAACGTTATGGTAAGACATAACGTCTTTATCTGATGTTGTTAATCTTTGTTCATTCCTTACTGATGGGTCAGTGTCCCAGCTACCTGTATCCCTGGGTGGCCCTCATGGAAGGACATTCCTGAGCACCATGGAGCCAAAAGAAGCTCTACCTATGGAGGCCAAGTCCAACTTGTAATGAAGAATAAAGGTATGAGGTTTGGCCCAAATCGCAGCTGAGCAAATGTCACTGAGGGAAGCCTTAGCATGGAAAGCTGCTGAAGTTGCCATAGATCTTGTAGAATGTGCTTTCACTCTGTGAGGCAAAGTGACGTTATTTTTGTTGTAGATAAAGGTAATATAATTTCTCAACCATGAAGCCAATGTAACTTTTCAGACAGGATGACCTCGTCTAGGTCCAGAAAAGGCCAGAAACAGCTGGCCTGATTTACAGGTAGATTTTGTTCTGTCCAGATAAAAACGTATTTGCCTATGAACATCTAAGGAGTGCAGGCAATACTCTCCCTTGTTAGAGTGGTTAGGAAAAAACACTGGAAGATCAATAGATTGGTTAATACACACTCTGACACCACGTTTGGTAAAAAGGAAGAATTAGTTCTCCATGATACCCTATCCTTATGGAAGATAAGATAGGGAGGTTTGATGCATAAGGCTTGAAGTTCTGACAAGTGTCTAGCCAATGTGATTGCAATCAGAAACAAAGTTTTCCAAGAGAGAGATTTTACATCACATGAAGATGTAGGTTCAAAGGGGGGAGCTGTTAGAGCTTGCAGAACCACTGTCAAATCCCAAGGTTGTACCGGTTCTCTAAAGGGAGGTTTTAAGTGGATAACCCCCTTCAAGAAAGTTTTACAGAGTCTATGTGACATAAGCGAAGAATCCTGAAAACCAATGTGGAAATTGGAGATGGCAGCTAAATGCACATGAATAGTAGAGGCAGACACCCCAGAGTGGAAAAGATGTGATAAGTAATCCAAAACCACCGAAACTGGGGCTGACAAGGGGTCTAACTGTTTATTCGCTGCCCATAGAGAAAACCTTTTCCATTTATTGAGATAGATTAGTCTGGTGGATGATTTATGAGATGCAATAAGAATATTGCGCACAGGGGACAAGAGGTATTCCTGCCTGGCAATCACTGGAAGTGGAGAAACCAAGCTGTCAGTTTCAGGGTTGTTAGACTGGGGTGAGTCAGACCCTGTGGATGGGAGATCAACGTTGGGGATGGAGTGAGGATACACGGTTGATCTAGCAGGTGAGGCCAGAGGACGGGGAACCAAACTTGTCAAGGCCAATATGGAGCGATGAGGTTCACTTTGCTTTTCAACTGTTGTGCATTCTTCAGAAATTGGGAGATGAGGGGAAGAGGAAGATAGCATAAAGTAGACCCTAGGGCCAAGCGTGGACTAGAGCGTCTCTTGGTGACTATCCCCAAGGGGGGGAATCAGGGCAAAATAGTTGTTGCACTTGTAATTGGTTTGGGAGGCGAATAGGTCGCAGCAAGACTGGCCCCAGTGGTTGAAGATTCTTATTGCTATCATGGGATTGAGGGACCACTCGTAAGGTTGTAGAATGCACCTGCTCAATTTGTCTGCTATCACACTGGACCTCCCGAGAATGTGTGTTGCAATTAGCGGTTAGAAACTATTGCCCATTGCCATATTCTCAAGGTCTCGGCATAACGGGCAAGATCTGCTGCCTGCTTGCTTGTTGATGTACCAGACCACAGACATGCTTGTCTGACTGAATCGCAATAGTTCCTGATGGAAGGATGGAATGAAATGCTTGCAAAGCTAGTAGCACCGCCCTCAGTTCCAGGGCACTGATATGCAAAAGGGCCTCTGTCTCCGACCAGGTGCCTTGGACCGAGTTTCCCTGACATAGCCCCCCCACCCCATCAAGGAGGCGTCCGTGGTCACCGTAGCTTTTGGTTGATGGGGCTGAAGGGGCAAGACCATTGTTGGGGATTTCGAGACGTCCACCAGAGTAAATCTTGCTTGCATCTCTGAGTTACACTTATCTGAAAAGACAGAGGATGTTGTAGAGGGTACCACTGAGTGAAAAGTAACCACTGAAGGAGCATCATGTGGAATCTGGCTAGAGGAACAATGGTGATCGAGGCTGCTGTTGACCCCAGGAGTTGGAGTATAGATAAAGCGGGATATTTGTGGTGACAGAGCCACGGTTGAACCTGTTGCCTTATTCTTTGAAGCCTGTGATCCAGAAGAGATGCTGTGCAATTTTTCATGTCCAGCAGTACCCCTATAAATTCCAGAGACTGAGCTGAGGTGGTGTTGGACTTCTCCCAGTTTATAGTCATTCCCAGGCTTTGTGCTGTGAGGAGAGTGTAGTGCAGGGCTTCTTCCAGTAGATGCTTGGTGGGGGAGGTGAGGAGCCAGTCATCTAGATATGGAAACTCCTGGAATCCTTGAAGCCGCACGTGAGCGATAACCACTGCCATGCATTTGGTGAACACTCTGGGGGCTGTAGAGAGACCGAAGGGCAAAGTTCGAAATTGGTAGTGACCAGCTCCTATGTGGAAACGGAGGTATATTCTTGAACATTTGCCCATTTTTATGTGGTAATACGCATCTTGAAGATCTGCAGAGCACATCCAACTGTCTTCTTCCAGGAGAGGAAGGATAGACTGAACCGTGACCATCCAAAATTTCTCTGTTTTTACAAATTTGTTCAGTGTGCAGAGATCCAGAATTGGTCTCCAGTCCTGTCTTTTTTGGCACTAAAAAGAACCTTGAGTAAAAACCGGATCCTATCTGGTCTGGATGACTCTTTTTTTTGTAGCAGCTTTTGGATTTCGTGTGCTGCTGCTTCCCTTTGACTGGATGAAACATCGGGTAATACTCTGGATGAGATTGGACAAAGAAGGAAGGGGATGCAATAGCCTCTGGATATTATCCTTTGTACCCAAGAGTTTTTGGTTATATTTCGCCAGGCAGTGGAGTACAAGGAAAAACGACCCCCGACTGCTTCCAGAGGTAAGCAGTCGGGCAATGTTTCAGGAGTGCTGATAGGGTTGGTCAGAGAATGAAACTCTGGAACCCTGGTTTTGCAGACCTCCTCTGCCCTGAAAAGGGCGTCTTCCATTGGAGTTTCCCCATCTGTCTCTAGGGAGGAACTCGGCACGTGAATCACGGAAAGAGCCCTGTGATTTCCTGTACCACATCTTCCCGCTCCTCTTATTTCTGGAGAAGAATCAATGAGGAGTGGGGTATCTGACACCAACGCTAGACAGGGTCTTGCCATCTTGTTTGCACCTTGCCAGCGTATCTTTCACTTTAGGGCCAAAGAAGCGGCCTCGATGGGGGTGTTCATGAAGGAAGCCTTAAAGGAGTCCGCAAAGTCACAAAGGCGCATCCAGGCATGTCATCTGGTGACTATACCTGCACCTGCCACTCTAGCCACTCCTTCTGTTGTGTGAGAAATAAGATGCATGGAAGAATTGGAAATGGACAACAGGGTGGATATCTGAGAAGCCACGTTGTCACAGACCTCGTCAGAAACTGCTCCTGCCAAGGTTTCAGAGAGTTGGTTGATAAGATCCTTCTGAAGCCTGGTAAAGTGTGCCAAATAGTTCAAAGACCTTACGGCAAAGGTCGATGAAGCAAACACACGCTTCCCTAGTCTATCGCCCTGGACTCCTTGTTGGGCAGATGGACAGTTTGGCTTTCTTCTGCCAAAGCTCAGCTGAGGGTGATAAGATTTTATCTGGCCTCCGTGGTATCACTTCCGGGGTGTCAGGAGCCTTTCATGCATGCTGGACGATGAGCTAGATGAGCTCATCGGCCGGCAGGGTAACCCAGGAGATAGGGGGCTGGGCACAAAAATCCTGCAGGAATATGGATTCCACAGAAGGATTAGAAGACATTCAGTCACCCTTCTGTCTAAGGATTTCGAGGATGTCACCAAAGGACACCTCATCAAAGGGTGACCGTGGGGACCCTTACCCATCATCAAAATTCATATCTTCAGTCAACGACCCCTCAGTGGAGTCCATGTGCTTCCTCTTGCATGAAACTTTGTGGGGTACTTCCTCAGTGGGAGGTTCTGGGGAAGACTGCAAAGAGGGGGGTCTCCCGAGGAGAAGAAACCTGAGGCCTTTGTGCCCGGTGTCTGGCAGTTGTGGCTTGTGAGAGTTGCGGCACAGAGGGAGGAAGAGGACTCCGACATGTGTGGTTTGCCAGCAGAGGCAAGCACCCTCTCCATGGCTTGGAAGGCAGGCCCACCCAAGGAGGGATGGGAGCTCGGAACCAAGCACGGCAACCTCAGAACCGGGGTCACACCCCGCCCTGAAAAGCTGAGCCCCCAGACCAGGAGTCTCAAGAGGACTGTGAAGCGTGAGAGAGGGAGGATTCCTGGAGGGTGCCATAGAAAAAAATCGGTGTGGAACCAAGAACACCCTCCCCCACGGCACAGCCACTGGCCTGAGAAGAGCCTGATGCCAAGTGCACCGAGGGCGATAAGGATGACTCCAGTTACAAAGTGAGATCCACTATTGGAGTCGGAGGAAGGGAAGCTGCTGTCGGAGTAATGGGCTGTGATACTTGGCTGGAAGTCGAAGGAGGAGAGTAAGTTGGAGTTTGAGGAGATATACATTAACCTGAGGGAGGGAACGTGGACTTCGATGGGAGAGAGAGACCTCTGGCCACAGGCAACTGGTCAAAAAGCCACAACACATCTTGCTCAGAGAGGCTCCTGGTCGACCTCATAGAGAAACCTGAGGGCGATTCTGGCCTTTCTAGAAAAGGACTATATTGGCTACCAACAAATGGATCCAAGGAAGGAGAGTACTTCGTCTTTGCTAATTCTTGAGGTGCAGCGCCCGGAACCGAGGACGTCTGCATGAAGAAAATGGTGTGGAAGTAGTCTGCGCCAATGTCAGCGCCATAGAAGTTGAAGCTGTCTGCACCGTAAAAGTAAGTGTCTGCACCGATGGGTACATTGCCGGCAAGGAAAGTGTCTGCACCAGCAACAAAGATGGTGCTGAAAAGACTGCACCAAAGAACATATTGATGCCGAAAGCATCTGCACCATGGAGAACAGTAACGACATACTCGAAGCCAAAGGGGATTGTACCAACCGTGCTGAAAAGGACTGTACCTGCATGGATGGTGCCGGTAAGGGCTTCAATGGAACTGTTGGAGCTGTAACTGTCTGCACAGGGAACTCCAGTGCCGGTGTCGATAAGGAGGACATGGCTGGAGCCAGAATTAGCTGGGGCATTGCCAAGCCTGGAGCTGACAGGGTCACAGGTGGAAGCACAGAAGTAGTAGTCAATTTCACCTTCTTATGAGTTGACACCCTATGATCACCAGAGGGAGATGAAGGGAGCGACCTCGATGAGGAAGAGGAAGAATGCCTCTTACTGGGTTTAGCAGGAGGGGGTGAGCCCTCCGACCCAGAAACAGCCTCACAGAAAGGAGATTTGAGAAGACTTTTCAAGATGAATTTGTTCTTTCTCTCATTAAGAGTCCTGGTCAAAAAATTTCTACACATCCCACACTGGGGATCCACAGTAAGGTGGGAGACATTCAGAAAATAGACACATAAGTCATGGCCATCGGAAAGCAGTAACTTATGGCCGCAATCCTTACACTGCTTAAAACCAACACTACTTTTCTTATCTGACATAAAGATGTGGGGAAGAATAGTACAAAAAGGAAGAGGAAAGGCTACTCAAAAGGGTAATAAGAGAAAAGGAAGAAGGAATACCAACAATGGTAATGACGAATTACCTCAAAGGTAAGAAAAAGTTAATAAAGAGAAATAGACTAAAGGGAGAGAATCTTAAGTATACAATAGGGTAGGAGAATATTAGCAGAAACTGTTTGAAAAACTTTAAAGTAGAAACGATCTATAAAACTTTCAAAAAATTAGACACTTAGCTGAAGAGATTGGCCTGACACGGCTATACAGCAACATGGCAAACAAGATCTGAGGTAACAGGGAGCAGAGCATTCTGGGTAGGACCTTGGGTCGAGAGTTTTTGGCTGACACGAGCTTGATATATGGCCAGCTCGGTTCCAAGGGTGGAACCGATAACCCATCAGTAAGGAATGAACGGAGATTAACATCATCAGATCTTAAGTTACCTACTTTCACATCTAAGTCCTCTAGTACACACTGCAGTGTTTAGGATAAACCATTTTTTTCATCTTACCTTTAAACATCTATTGCAAGACCACCAGTTATTGGAGAGCCCACATTCTGCCTCTCAGTAGTCATCTTGGGTTTAGTGCTTCTGTTTTCTCCTAGTGAGAGAAGGAGTGCAGGTACATTATTTCCTGGAGACTGCTGATCACCAGAAAGCTTAATAACTGCTTTATAGGTGACAGCTTGGAATCTGTGCTTATATTCTGATCCTGGTGAGAGTAGGAGCAGAGTTCACTAATTCCTGACTCTTTCTAGTTGGAGAGTGAGTGTCTGTGCTTAACGTACCTGAATGGTCTGGTTGCTATTCGAGGCAACTACCAGAAAAAGGCTACAAGCCTGCAGACACTTGCATCATCTGGGACAAGACTGTGGATCACCAAACAGGTTGTGGCCTGCTTCTCTTCTTGGGATTGGTGCTAACATTTTGCTTCTGGTGAGAGAAGAAGAAAAGAAGTATTGTACCCCAACAGAGTGAAGCTGTGCTGAGACCAGCATTTGCATTAGCCAGGGAGAAGCCATTCATGCAACTCCCTTATTTTCATTATTCTTGACAAGCTAATTCTTTATTTTTTAGTAAGTACTGTTTGATTTCTTCCTAATTTCAGAATATCTGCCTAAATACTTCATCCTTAAAATTTCAGGGTCTACATATTAGTTTCCCCTTAAGTGTCTGGCAGTGCTCTATACAGAATCAGACAACTTGAGTGACATTTTTTCCTGTAAATAGAATATATAAGGAAACAGCTCTAGTACTTAGTAATAATGACCATCCCTCCTGGCATGTCTAAAGGTCAGTTCCCTGTGCTTTCTCCTATTAACCTGGTGAACTTGGGCATTCTGAGGCAGTGTAGCAACTGCCTCATGTACACAGCAACCCTCACCTCTTACCTCCTAGCACTCAGACTTGTGAGAGTTGCACTTATATATTCAAATTGGAAGCCATGCACTCTCAAGCCAAGACTGGACTAGCTGGTCAAGAGGAGAAGGTCAACATCTGCACCACACCACATGCAACATATAGACCTCCAGAACACCCACCATCACAGCCCTCATATAAAAACACAAACCACACACCCACCTTCACAGAGGCTCTCAATAGAAATTTACCCAAACAGCAGAGACCTCCAAGGCAGAAATGCACTCGACCACCACAACACAGCACAAATCACAAGACACATAGCTCACCTATACAGCGTGCCCCTCAACCTAAGCCCCTAAGGCAAAACAGCTTGCCCAATACACTAATCATAGGGGACTCGATAGTGAGGTACACTGATGTCCCACTCACTAAGCTGAATAAGGAGAAGGTACCAGTCAGCTGTCTATCAGGTGCCAGAATCTGACACACAACACACGCACTCAACACATGCACTCAGGTCACTCCACAACAAGTACAAGTATGATTCTGTGACTGTCCATGTGGGTGTGAATGACCTGAGATGCACCTCCTTGGAGTACATGAAAAGAGACATGGAGGAGCTCTCGGATTATGTGGCTCAGGCAGGTATGACCCTAGCTCTGAGCAGCATCCTACCGTCGCCCAGAATGATACCGCAGTACAAGCAGAAAATGACTGACTTCAACAATTGGCTAAGTTTCTGGTGTCATTCTAAGGGGATCCAGTATCTGTCTGCTTGGGATGACATGACTGACAGACCTCAATGCTTTGCCATAGATGGCCAGCACCTGTCACTCCTGGGTTTCCGGATACTGGCTAAGGCCCTTGCCCTATAGTGCCTTTTTAGGCAATGTTCCAAAGACCAAATTACCACCGTAACAGCTATAAATAAATGCAATCTGTGGGTCATGCTGCTCAACGCTAGAAGTCTAAATCTCAAGATGCACTTTCTCAAAGGACTCCTCAAAATGGGGAACATCGACATTTGTGCTGTAATGGAGACCTGGTTAACAGTAGTAGAAAGCACCACTGCAGTACCAGGCTATAACTCATTCCACACCTATTGGCCTAGAACACAGACCGACGCTCCAAAGGCGGTGGCGTCTCCATATTCATAAAGGATATACACACTTCCAGACTAGTAGCCCTGCATAATGCATCTGAGATACTTCAGGTACAACTAACATTGGGTAAGACGGCGATTCAGGTCGTAGCCTGCTGCAGGTCCCCAACCAGACTCTCACTCCATGTTCCTAAGCACCCTGGAAATTATTAGGGTCCAACCCAACATTCTCATACTTGGTGACTTCAACTACCCCTCCATCGACTGGAAAACTACTCATGCACCAATACACTGGCCCAACGCTTCTTGGAATTCATCAATTCCAATGCCCTGGACCAGCTCATTCTTACCCCCAATTGAGGAAGCAACATCCTTGACCTGGTTATTATTAATACGAGCAACTGTTGCTCTACACCAATGGTCAATTCCTCCCTGGTTAGATCAGACCACAAACTAATCACCATGGAAATTCACATCTCACTCACATCCCCGCAAAGGTAACCACCATGAAAATCTTCTCCAAAGCTGACTCTGGGCTCCTAAAAACAGAGGTGGCTAATTTCACAGTATCCATGCCAATGGCAAATAGATGCATGACTGCCAAATCATACATCAATGCACTGTACGAACACGTACATAAATGCATGGAACTAGCCATACCCAACAGAACCAAGATGCTCTCCTCCAAAAACTCTGGTGTTCCCTGCCATTAATAAACTCTACAACAGAAGGAAGAAACTGTTGCAGAAAAAGGTGAAGTCTCAAGACTGGAAAAAAAACCCTTATTAGCCTCAACAAAAAGTTAAGATCCCTCATCAAAACCTCTAGAGCCAGCTATGAAGGCAGAATTGTGGCAGACACTAAAAACTACCACAAAGCCTTCTATAGTTATATCAAGCATCTCCGCTGCAATACCCAGATTTGCTCTGAGTTACTGCACAATGGTACCTCCTATACTGAGCCAACAGATACTGCCAACATACTGGCCGACAAATTCAGTGCCAACTTTACCCCTCTCACCCCCCTAAAGGACCAATTACAACAACGGAGGAATGCCAGGCACCCAGCATTACTGCAGCACAGGTTAAAGCTGCATTGTCCAAGGCCATGAATACAGCTTCCATGGGACCCGACAATATTACTGGATGTGTTCTACATGAACTACAAAGTGAACTGGCACCACATTCATGTGCCCTGTTCATTCACAGCCTCACCTCAGGCTTTGTCTCTACCGCATGACACACTGCTACAGTCATCTCTCTCCATAAAGGGGGAGCGACTACAGACCCTGGGAATTATCGCCCCATTAGCCTGACAAGCCTGATATGTAAGGCTATGGAGCGCATCATCGTGGACCTAATTAACAAGGATATAGGGAATCTCCAACCTCTAGATCCCACGCAATTTGGTTTTGTGAAAATGCGTCGTCATTCCTTTTGGGAAAAACTCAGTTCCCACTAATTACCACATCGATGGGAACCCACTGAACACTGAAAGCGTTATAAGAGATCTGGAGAGACAGGTTGACAGAAATCTCTCCTTCGATCACTACATTGCCACTATGGTCAAAAAATCCTTCTATGTGGCACATCTCATTACCAAGCATTTTGCATCCAGGAAGAAAGAGGTCATCATCTCTCTCTACTCTTTCCTCATTAGGCCAATCATCAAGTATAATATGCCCCATTTGGCATGTACCTCACTAGGCACATGCAACAGCTGGAAAGGCCACAAAAGTACTTCACAAAGAGGATCCTAGACCTTAAACACATGTCCTACATGGACAGACTCAAAAAACTCCAACTACTTTCTGTCTCATATCATCTACTAAGTGGCAATCTCTGCTTGACTTACAAAGCCATGTCTTACCCAGCTCTGTTAGAAATGCTATATCTAAAGAAATCCAAATCCCTCCACACCACACGCTCCAGAGACCTCAACCTCATTACCACAATCAACAGAACATGCTGGAGGGACAGGTTCATAACTCAGAGATTGCCCATGCTCTGAAATAGACTTCCTATAGAGGTCAAGCAGAGCACCTCACTGGCGCTCTTCAAGAGAGATCTTGAGTGGATGGGAAATAGAAAGTTCACCCCGGGGATCACTGAAGTGACTCTACTTGATAGAGACACTGGGAACTAACGTTGGGCAGCGCGATGCCAGGGCACTTCTATGGGCTAGGCTTGTAAAGGCTCCAGGGCCATTAGCCTAGTACACACCTATGAACCTATGAATCAGAGGGTAAGCAGCCAACTGCCTCAGAGTATCAGGGGTACTGTATGACAGAAGAAAGACAAAGAAGCTAAAGCGTAATGTGTACAAAACAGTGGTATGACTAGGATTACTGTATGGTACAGAAAGTGAAGCAGTGAAGGCAGAGCAGTTAATTAAGTTAGAGGTGATGAAGTGCCTGAGATGGGTGGTAGCATGCACAGTGTAAAAAAGAAGACAAAATGAGGACATCAGAGCAGAAGCCCACGTAGCTCCAGTTGTAGACAGGATCAAAGTGAACAGATTACTGTGGTTTGGGAACATGTGCAGGAAAGCAGAAGACAATCTGATGAAGAAGATTTGGGACAGGCAGTAAGGGGAAACAAGGACATCCACAAACAGATAAATGGATTATTATAATGACAATGTGTGACACTTAGGCATACCTGTAGAAGAAGACAGGAGAGTGGCATTGAATCAAAAGAGACAGACGGTGACATTTGCTGCAACAATGCAACCCCATGTAGAAAAGCTTCCCTATTAAATAAGCGAACGTTCAGTTATTTCAAATGCTGCTATACTGACAGCTAAATGTCGAAAAGGCCAAATCCCGAACAAACGGAACAGCGATATTTTTCTTAGGGAAAAGAATCGCTGATCTGCAAAAAAAACAAAACAAAAAAAAACACAAAATAAAGTGGGGGCTTCGCCCCCCACACCCTCCCTACTTAAATATACCAACCCCAAGACCGCATCACAGTGGAGGAAACGGCAATGTCCCAAAAACAGCCCAATGATTTTTTTCCTGCAGAAAAATTGCTGTTCCGTGTCTTCGGGATTTGGTCTTTTCGACATTTAGCTGTTGATAAAGCGACATTAGCAATACTGAACGTTCACTTAAATAATAGGGAACTGTAGAAAATGGGGGCTAATGACGATGACAAACAACAGTATATGCATATTTACACTAAGAATAATCAACTTGTATGGGCATGAATCTTCTCACCCTTATTCTGAGGTGAGGGGAAAACAGATTGAAGACTGACAAAACTGGTTTAAAGATAAGGCATTAACTACCCTAGGCATAAAGGAAGGACTATTCCTAACAGGAACTCTGTTGCTATGAAAAAGAAATAAGGCAGATACTGCCATAAGTGAATGCAGTTCAGAAATCCTCTTAGCAGGAGTCACTGCTACTAATAGCACAGTTTTCCAAGTACAACATTTTATGAACTGCCTACAGATTTAAAGGGTGTCAGGGTCAACTTTTCCAGTACATAATTTAGGTCCCAAAGAGGAATAGGCTTTCTTGAAGGCCTAATGTGAAGAACTGCCTGACAGACTGCACCCCATGGCAGGCCTAGCCACTCGATGGTGTAAAATATGGTGATTTGGTCATGTTGACTAATGTCGACAAAAGTGGGCATGGGTAGTTACTGGTGATAAGTGGTTTGAGGACCCATCCTACTCTGACCCACGCAAGGGACCCTTGCTAAGGGTGGGAGGGGTATATGTGCACCTATTGGCCAGTGTATGCCTGCCATAAAGCCCAGCAGCCCTGGGTCAATAAGCTAATGGCTGGCTGGTGTCTAGTTGTCCAGCCTGGGTTAACTAGGATAGCTCTGTTGAGCAAAATCTGGATATACAACCAACCGACCTGCCAAACATGAACTGAGAACTGCTACTTTTAATGTAGGTTAACTGACAGGACGCAGCTTGGAAGTGGATGACATGATGATATACTGGATGATATGGCTGGACATCCTATGTACCCAAGAGACGAGATGAAAGGGCAGTGCAGCAAAGCCATGTGGCTTGGGATCCAGACTCTACTACTCAGGTGGGGGACAGGCTAGAAATGGAGTAGGAATTATGGTGAGGGGACAGGCTTCAGAAGGCAGTGAGAGATATCATCAGAATTAATGACAGACTCATGGCAATCAGACTCCAGTGTAAAGATAGGCAGTATTCATAATCTCAGCCTATGTCCCACAGCAGGGTTGTGATAGTGGAGAAAAGAGTGCATTCAGACATCTGCAGGACCTACTATATAAAGGACAACATGAATTGGTGGTGATAATGGGTGACTTGAATGCACATATTGGGACAGACAGAACAGGATACAAGGACTGCCTGGGTCCACATGGGTGGGGCAACAGGAATAAAGAAGGCGAGGCCATTCAGAAAGAGACAGTCACAAGATCACATACAAAGGTAGCCAACATGCAACTTAGGTAGAATTCCTCCTAGTAAGGAAAAGGCACTGGGGTAGAATCCATGATTGCAAAGTCACCCCCAGTGAATCAGTCAGCTCACAGCATAAACCATTAGTTGCCACAATCAGCTGCAAGCAGTGGTCAGAGAAGGCTCTAAGGTCAACACAGACCAGGCTGAAGACCTGGAAGTTGACTGGAGAGAAAGTATAACAGTTCAAGGAATTACTCAGGGCTCTAGCACCCCAAGAAGAGGGGGAAATAGATGAGGTTGAAGAAGAGTGGCAGCGTCTAAAAGCAACATGTGTTAGGACTACAGAAAAGATATGTAGCCAAGCCAGGTATGGAAATAAGGTACATAAGGGAAGCTGGTGGTGGAATGCAGAAGTCCAGGAAGTCATCTAAAGAAAGGAGGAGAGCAGAAAGAAGTGAGAGATAGAAAAGACTGACTAGGCTAGGAAGGACTACTGGTTGGCTAACAAAGAAGCTAAGAAAGAAGTTGCAATAGCAAAGAATAGAGCATTTGAGGCACTCTACCAACTTCTGGAAAGTGACTCAGTAAGGGGCACAAAGAAACTATATCAGGTTGCAAGGCAAAGACAGAAAGATAAAGAAGATGGTCAGACACCCTTCATAACGGATGCCAGCAACAACCTACTCACCAGTCCACAGGACATCAAAGGCAGATGGAAGGAGTATTTCCAGCAGCTTCTGAATGAAGAAAACCCCACAGAAACTGTACTGCCCCAGAAACAGCCTCTGATGAGAGAAGAGAAAAGCCCATCTTAGAAGAAGTAAGGACAGCACTAAGGAAGATGAAGTCAGGGAAAGCAGCAGGCTCAGATGAGGTCACAGCAGACATAATAAAGATGCTGGGTGAGATAGGGGAGAAATGGCTCCTGAGGGTACTAATAGCAGTGTGGAGAGAAAGGCATATCCCAGATGACTTAAGAATAAGCATACTTGTGCCACTGTACAAGAACAAAGGAGACATCCACAAATGTAGGCAGTACAGATGCATCAAACTCCTACCACATTGTATGAAAGTTCTGGAGAGGGTGATTGACGGATATGCAAAGTAGTAGAATGTAAGATGGGAGATACTTGAGAAGAAGCTAAGATAAGGAGAGAGTCCAACTGGGCATTCCTAGACTTGGAGAAAGCATATGACAAACTCCCAAGAAAGCTGATCTGGGCAGTACTGCGTGGGTTTGAACTCTCAGAAACACTGGTAGAATTAGTACAGGCTATGTACAAGGACCCACTGACTCAAGTACGAACAGTGCTCAGTCTCACACAGGGGTTCCCGGTGGGAGTGGGTGTACATCAGGGTTTAGCCCTGAGCCCACTGATGTTCATACTGGTGATGGACTACATTAGCAAACAGGTTCGAGGGGACAGATCAACAAACCTGCTGTACACAGACGATGTGGCAGTACAGGCAGACTCTGAATCAAGAACTTCAGCAAAGGATAGGAGAATGGAATGCAAATCTGAAGGCACATGGGATGAAACCAAGCACAGACAACATGGTGGTAATGGCAGCAAATTGGGGAAATAAGAAGAAGATGAGAATAAAGATAGAAGGGAAGATAGTGGAACAGGTAAACAGCTTCAAGTATCTGGGGGGAGTAGTTGAGGAGAAGGGTAGTCTGAATGAAGAGGTCAAAGCTAGAATCAGAGGGGCTGCAGCCAACTGGCATAGAGTATCAGGTGTAGTCTATGACAGAAGAATGCCAAAGAAGCTGAAAAGTAAGGTGTATAAGACAGTGGTGCGACCAGTACTACTGTATGGTACAGAGACCTGGGCAGTAAAGGCAGAACAGTTGAAGAAGTTAGAGGTGATGGAAATGACGTGCCTAAGAAAGGTGGTAGGATGCACACTGTGGACAGACGAAGAAATGAGGATCTAAGAGCAGAGGCCAAAGTAGCTCCAATTGTTGAAAAGATCAAAGAGAACATATTACAGTGGTTTGGGCACATGTACAGAAAAGCAGAAGGCATTTGCAGAAAAGATCAAAGAGAACAGATTATGGTTGTTTGGGCACATGAACAGAAAAGCAAAAGACAATCTGGTAAGGAAGTTTTGGGACAGACAGGAAGAAGGTAAGAGGAAGCGAATACACCTAGCAAAGAGGTGGTTGGATTGTGTGAAAGAAGATCTGCGACAGTAAGGCATGAGTGTTGAAGAAGGCAGGAGTGTGGCACTAAATCGAGAGAGTTGGTGACAGTTAACACGATACCCTGACCCATGTAGAAAAAATGGGGCTGCTCATGAGGATGATGATAATTTGAAGAACACCGTTCAAAACCTGCTTCACCTCAAATCTAGGAGAAACAGGTGGATCTAAATATAGACATACAGACAAACAGAAATGGTAGACAAATATTCCTTGATAGAAGAGTACACCAGATCAGAATTGAGCAACTCATACAGATATGAAAGAACAAGAGGAATACCCACAACAAAGGGATTCTTTTTTTTTGTACCATAAATAAAGTGTTTTCCTTTGGGAAACATAAGATTTCCTTGTGTCTTTTTTAGCCACCAATAAAACCTGAAACATCCTCAGAAGAATGGTGCCTGAAGGGAATTAAAACCCTATCACCCAAAGAGTCAACTGCAGCGTGAGAAGATGAGGATGAATAAGCGAGCCCTTGTCCTGTGTGAGCAAGTCCATCCTGTGAGGTAACTTTTGATGACTGCCCTTGGCCTGGTGAAAAAGAAGGGTAAATCAGTGCTGTCAGAGTCAAAAGGAAATCACCAACAAAATTTTGGGAATGTCCAATAAAATCTTGTGCATGACCTTTGGCAGAAGAGGAAGAGGAGGAAATGCATAAAGAAACATCCCTGTAAAAGAGATGAATGTCTGTTTTCTATGCCAGTGGGCTTGGCATCCTGAAACAGAATTTGTGGAGTTGACTGGTTTGGGGGGGGGGGGGGGGCAAAGAGATTTATTTAAGGAATACCCCATTCCCTGTGTAACATCTAGTTATGAGGATCTGCCCTGTATCTGCTCATTGTGTCTGCCACAATGGTTCTGTCTGAGGGAATACAGACTACCTGAATAATCAAATTATGTTGGATGGCAAATTCCCATGCTATCAGAGCAAGTTTGCAAAGGCAGTAAGAATTTATCCTCCCTTTCTTATGTACCAGAAGATTGTGGTGTTGTCTGCGAACACTC